>NC_141058.1:29142914-30342914 GCF_041138505.1 Cibotium barometz
CACACACACAGTCTCTCTGTCTCTCTCTCTCTCTCTCTCTTTACTTGTAAGGTAAAGGCTTCAATACTTGAACACATCCCAAAAGCTTTCGCGACCGCAACATGACATTTGGACTTCTAGGCCTATTTGTGCTATGTCCATGATATAGCACAATTCTACATGCTGTCCATCACAAATATGCACATGTGTGGGACCTCTTCTAGGCCAAAGAAAGCTAAATGTTGAGCTATTCCAACCATATTGGTGTGTGAGTGACTCTTCCGATTCATTTTGGTGTTGGACTATAGCACCACACTTACTTCAATAAAAATTAAATGCCTGTAGGAAAAGTCCTTCGGCTTTTTGGCTTTTAAGAAACCAAAAGGTACACGCGACCTTTTGATAGGAAATGCTTTCATTCGAATCTCTGCGGCACTATTGTTCTCCACTAGAGCAGGGTTTCTTCCTAGATCGAGCGACTGCGTTCTGCGTTTCCTTCGAGGTTCTGGTCTTAGGACATCGTAACCCTTGCGATGATGCGAAGAAGTGCGGATGCTTGGATGTTGTAGGTGACGGAGGCGATGGACGGAGTCGACAGCGGCAGCGGCAGTGGCAGCGGCAGCGACGACAGGGTGCGGGAGTGGGAGGAGGGGCTCCCATCGGTAGCTGAACTGACCCCTCTCTCTCAGTGTCTCATCTCGCCGCAGCTCGCCTCCGCCTTCAGCATCACCTCCGACATCCCGCCCTACCGCTCTCTGGCCGATGTCAACTGCGCCTCTCAGTCTATCTTCGCCATTCTCCGAGGGACCTCCGGTCTACCTTCCATCCCTTTCGACGACATGATCCATGATGCCGTACCAGATGGAGCCTTTCAGCAGCAGAACGACCAGGCCCTCCCTAAGGTTCTTTCCATCCCTCCGAATCCGCTGAGAAGCAGTGCACAGCAGGGTGGACTCCCTGAGGCAAAATCTGATGGCGGCCCTGTGCCAGGAGAAGCAGAAAGAGAAGAAGAAGTATTTGCCTCCGCTGCCCCCAGCTCCAGCAGCAGCGAAGGTGCAACTGGAAATGAAGCTGATGCTGAGCCAGAGGAAGCCGAATCAGCACCTGTTCCTCAGGAGAACCCCAATGAAGACCCGGCTGCCCGTAACCTCAAGCGGCCCCGGCTTGTGTGGACGCCAGAACTGCACAAGAGGTTTGTTGAAGCAGTAGCTCATCTCGGCATCAAGAATGCAGTGCCCAAAACCATTATGCAGCTCATGAATGTGGAGGGCTTGACAAGAGAGAACGTTGCAAGCCACCTTCAGAAGTATAGACTCTATCTGAAAAGGATGCAAGGGCTTTCCACAGAAGGGCCAACTTCCTCGGATCATCTCTTTGCGTCTACTCCTGTACCTCCTAGCCTTGCAGCATCCACAAGATTTTATGCTGGCATCCCTGCTCATTTGGAAGACATTATGCAGGCGCCTTTCACAACTCCACATGGCCCAAGGGGCCATCTAGCCGGGACTGCAAATGTTGCTGGGACCTTGGCACCTGGGGATCCTCTCTCTTACAATGCATTTGCAAGGCCTACCCCACATAGGTTTGTGCAAGGAGATCCAAAGGAGACGCATGGGACTAGGCAAAATCAGTTTGCTTCTTCTTCTCATCATGTTCTGAGGTTGTTCCCAAAAGGAAAGTGATGTAGGGTCTTCAACAGCGTTGGCTAATCTGGACAAGAAAGGGCTCCTCATATACCATGGTGAAGCAGCACCAGTCTTGGAGAACAGAGAATGAGGTTATGGAATCATACACACAGCTCTTGATTATCTAGAAGATATCAAAACTCACCTACATACCGGAGGGTATGTGCTCAATAATTAGTTTGATTGCTGGTGTGTTTTTGGTAGGAACCGAACAGATTGATCACTATAGTGTAGAACTCAGCCCTGAATAAACTTGACAAGCTTTATCTCACTTGGCCTGCAGCTCTCCTGTCTGGGTGGGCTAAAAGTATGCTATACAAAAGAAGCTTTGACAGTATGCTGTGTTACTACTCTGCAGACTTGGTGATGAAGGATGATTTGTAAGGCCCTTTTCTGGGTCGCAGGGATTGTGTTTCCTGTTGAAATGGGTGGTGTGTAACAGTTCTCATTAAGTATGCTTACAGCTTAGCTTGCAAGTTCCTCTTGCGCTATTGAGGAAGAGGGTTATGTTGGTGAGAAAGGCAGCACAAAATGATTGGTTTATTTTGATCACACATTGGGTGCGAGAGATGCTTGACGTGATTAGTGACATTGTTCTTGAAATAAGCTGCCACATGCCTGTCATGTATCTGGTACGTATCACAGTAAAGAAAAGGTGGAATGGCAGGGAAACAAGAGTGAGCGTTCAGCTTTATCATATTCGAGCCTATCAAGGCCAGGCAGTGCAAGATGGAGCAGACCGGGTAGAGGTATCATTTCTATGGTTAAGCTAGAAGAATGGATAGATTGAAGGGTGGATGTTGTATGAAAGCAGGCATTCAAATTGGGGAAGAGGTCTGTGTTGTCATTGCCATTTAGTGGGTAGCTTGTTGGTGGACCATTGCCTGCTGTTGTTTTTTTTTTTTTTGATCATATGCGGAACATGAACACGGTTTCTTGTTGTGCTCTGATCTGCCTCAAAGTGTACCCGTTGTTGTGTTACCAATGTTACATGGAGAACGCATGCGGGCATTGGCCTTGCTTTGAGCCTGTGAGCTGCCTCAGGTCATACTTGCTTTGAAACCAATGTCACAGGCGGAGCCTTATACCTAGATTATTAAGTTAACTGTGCATTTACTGTGGTGCATTAACTTGAGAGAAGAGATAACCAAGCCTGTGAGCTGCCTCAGGGCTCTGATACCAATGGCAATGTTACATGCAGATCCTTTTACCTAGGTTAATAAGTTAACTGAGCAATTAATGTGGGTTACTCGTAAATACTCCATTTATAGAAAAAATTTATCGGGGTTGTCCGCTGAGTTAACTGTCCCAAAACCCTCTAAAGGGCCACCACCTTTCAGTGTATTTAGCTTTATTATGGAATTGAGAAATGTACGGTACAGATCCTTGACCTTGATACTTTGATGTCTGTCACATGCGGAAGAACTGCCTGTCTTAAGAACTATACAAAAACGCAGGGATAAACAGAGAGAAGAGAGAGAGATGTTGCCTTAACAGTGTTTTTTGTATATATGTATCAATATGTACATAGATCCTAGCAGCCTATGATAGCACATAGTAGGCAGCCATAAAACACAACAGGGGCGCTCCAAGGGGGTGCTACATGCCGGCCAGCTGGTAAGTCCACCCATAGATGAAGCTCAATAGGAGGGAGTGTCCAAGGATGCCAGAAAGCGTTCAAGAGAGGAAGTGGTATCGATGACAGAGTCCCCAAGAAAGGAGCATATCCTGGAGGATGAGCCCAGGGAATAGACACTACTAGGCTTGGAGGTGATCTAGACAAATAGAGGACAACCCATCCCAGAGTCCATTCCAATTTTCGAGAACAAAGAGGAGTCAACAAGTGAACTTCATACTTTTCTCTCGAAATCCATTGAGGAGGTTGATGAGATGAGCGATTCCATAGTGGTGTCTACCATGCTAGCCCAGCATCTAGAGGCAGTGGGGCTAGTTCGAGTGCCTGCAGTTCTCGAGGAGGCAATAGTGGAGACATCATCAGAGGTGGTAGGTCGAGTAGCCATGCTATTGGAGTTTGGACTGGTGTGTGGAGCAGAGAGTGAGTTCGCCAGACGTTTCGTGTTGGGTTGGAGTGGTGGAGCACTGTTTGCACTCGTGCTCTAAGTCAAGCAAGAGGGGATGTCAGGTGCACGCTCTCCCGAGTGTGATGTGGACATACTACTGATTGGCCAGCTTAGAGGTCAAGTACGTGGCCGGATATAGATGTTTGTAAGGGCTATTGTGCGAAATGTTTGTAATATTGTCTGGGTGCCCAATGAGAAGCCCAATATGGCGAGAATCATTGAGTCATTGAGAGCTCAGGAGTAATGCTATGAGTGCAGCATTATACATAGTTCATGTTAGTAGTAATGTTGGTCACTTCCACCCGGCCACTCCCGGCTAGTTGAAGTGTGAACCCAGCTTACTCACGGGCGCTTTTTCCCTGTGGGCTGGACGCAGGTTTTTTCCCGTGTGAACACACTCTTGTGTGCTGGGCACTTAGCTCTAGGCTTTTTAGTACTCTCATATTGTACTTTCATTATCATCATCGAGTACATATTTTCCAGCACTCACGTTTCTCTGTGCTTGAGATTGTGTGTGTGGGCAGCGCACAGTAGCAAGTTGGAGGGCGGCGCAGGGTAGCAGCCGCAGGTCAGACAGCAGCAAGTTGGAGGGCGGCGTAGGGCAGCAACTAGGCGGCGCCGGGAAGCAGTTGCAGGGCGTTGGTAGCACACAACAGCAAGTTGGATAGCGGCGCTTATGACCTGAAGAGGGTGAGTGTTCTTGCGTACGATAGACTGAAGCAGGAGCTGAGGGTAGCCAGAGGAAACCCTAACGAGAGGGCAGTCGGAGGAAACCCCAACCCACTCTGATACCAATGTTGGAACTTGGGTAGGAGGGCAGCTAGCCTGCAAACGACTCGTAGCCGCTGCCTTGTGTCGCCTCCTACTTGCTGCTGTGCGCCGCCAACGACATGTAGTTGCCGCCCTGTGTCGCGCAGCTGGTGACCGGCCTGGCTCTGCAGCTTCTACATAGTGCTGCCTTGCTGCCTTGCGTAGCCCTGTAGCTGCAGCCGTACTGCCCGACTGTACTACCTGGCGAGCATCCGTGTAGCTAACAGCGTACCGATCTGTGCCTTGCTGTTCGTTGTGCAAGTGTACATGCACACTGCAAAATTTGGGGCATTTGAAATTCGAAAATTTCAGCCCATTCAGGTTTACAGGTTTGTGGGATTTGGCAGATTTTGATGTGAAATTGCACATTTTGTCTGTTAAAATTTGGGGCTTTTCACTATTAAGCTTGAAATTGCAACATTGGCACACATTGGCAATGATTTCATCAGATTTGGTGCATCAATGCACTAAAAATTTGGGGATTTTGTAGAAATTGACACTATTTGCAGGTCTATTATAGATATTTGCAGGCATTTTGGGTGTTACAGGTCCATTCACTTGGCATTGGGGCATTACAGCATTGGTATAAGTGACAAAAGCTCATTTGGACACTTTAGCAGCTTCACAAGTGTAAATTTACAGGTGCAGATTTATAGGTGTTAGCTGTTCGTGTTTTTCACGGCACATGTATACATTTGTGGTTTGCAGTATATGTATGCCATTGTGGACATTTTGACAGATTTGCATTATTGTGCAGTGCACTTGCAGATTTGGGACATGCATATGTATTTCTTGTGGTGAAGGGAGTTCCCTTTCAGTCCATTGATTTTCCTGCTATTTCTCTCCCGCATTCTTACAATTTTATTGGGCATTGCCTACTCTTGTGGTAACTTGTGAGACAGATCTCTTTTGCTGTGTTGTCATGGCCAGCAGTAACAATGACCTCTTTGGTATGCTGCCTCAAGAGGACAAGCTCAATGTTGATAACTACCCTATGTGGGCTTATATGATGTGTCATGTATTGGTTGCCAAGAATGTATGGCTATATGTGATGGCATCGAGGAGCGTCCTCTCGCACTTGCTCTAGCGGAAGGTGAAGTGATTCCCTCTCACCCTCTCGCATGTCAGCCTTCTCGTCGTCCTCCTACCCAGCAACAGCGTACTTGGGATGCTAGGGATGCTTAGGCCCATGCATTGATTACTCTCTTGTACTTGGGATACCTTGGCGGAGTTGTATTGAGGTCGCAATGAGGCTTGTGTAGCTTACCTTCGGGGCAAGCTTGAGACTTACCGCATGCTTGAAGGTGACTCTATCGATCAGTACCTTATGCATGTGAAAGACCTTCGAGAGCAGCTCATGGACATTGATGAGGTCTTGACAGATGGCTATCTTGTTCAAACAGTTTTGTGTAATTTGTCGGACTCTTATCAGACATTTGGCACCACTTTGCGGTTGTTGGCTGGCAATGCACCTAATGCGGTCACTTTTGACAACCTTGTGACTCTCTTGCTCAGTGAAGAGCAATCTCGTTCCAACAGGAACAACATGATGTCTGTTGAGTCAACAATGGTGCTCCCTTTCGTGGGAATCGATGTAGGTGGGAACAAGAAAGTGGACAAGCCTGAAAAAACAAAGCATTGTAATTATTGCAGGAAAACAAGGCACACCATAGAGGAATGCAAGAAGCATATTGAGACTGAGAAAAAGAAGAAGCTGCCATCTTCTTCAAGAGGTGCAGATGAGGCCAATTTGGTTACACATGTATCAGCCTTGACCGTTACATCTTCATCACGTGCACTGATGTCTTCTGATGCCGTTGCTTTTGATGACTATGCTCTATAGTCAGTACTTCTTGGTATGCATTGTCTGGCAGATGCATTTTAGGGGGACTTTTACTTGCCCACATGGAGTTGGTGATGCCTCATGGTCACTTATGCTTGTTGACCCTTATGCTTGTCTATGCTAGACACTTTCTCTTATGTGATGTCTAGTGGAGATGCCTTTTATGCTGCTTTTTCTTGCAGCGGGATTGTTTCTATAGTGTTGACATTGTCACTTTCTCACATGTGATGTTTATTGGGAGTGCCTTCTACACACTTGGCCAATGTTGGCTTGCTCTCATGGTTTTGACATGTCACATGTATATTATTCATTGTGGGATTATTCATCTTTACACTTGCCATACATGCCATCGCTCTGCCCCAAGCCCCCACTTTTTCTCCCGATTTTCAGCTTTCCCTCATTGCTGAATTTTTATTTTTATCAGCCCTACCATTGCTGATTTTTTCCTCATCGGACCCTCCATTGATGAGTTTACCTCTTGCAGCTTACATTGCATGTCTCACAGGCATGACTTTTGGATCCGGTTGCCTTTACACATGCGTATATCTGCCACATCTTCTTATGCTTATCACTGGTGCCATTACAGAGCTATGCTTTGCTCTCTTGTTGTCATTGATGTGGATTACATGCAGTTCAGTTTGGCATTTGGATGCTTACCTTGAGGGGGGTATTATATTTACTTTCCTTACTGGAGGATTTTATAACACACCTTCTCCTAAAGTAGCTTATGCGATGCCTCTTGATTTGATGCAGTTGATGTCCACATGATCTTTGACATGCATTTCAGATGATGCGTTTCTGTACTCCTGTGCTCTAGCTTTAGCACATTGGGGTTTCTCATCTTCCCCGTCATATAGTGCTTGCTTTTCCCATTGACATTGCCTGTTCATCTTTGCCATCGTGATCTCTCTTGATCACTCTTACTGTGGAGCATAGTGCAGGGTAGCATTCACAGCAGTTACCGTCGACCCGAAAGGATCAGGAGGCTCAGACACGCATGTGGGATCGTGTCAACGCCAGGGTCTGTTCGTTTATTACCCTCAACTGCACACCACAGGTAATCAATCATGTAAAGCACATGACGCTGGCCAGAGGTATATGGTAGCATTTGGCTTCTCTTTACAACAGGGTATCGCCCATGAAGAGGATTTCCTTGGAAGTACAGATGCGGGTTATGAGCCCTGCAAAGTCGTCGACGATGCGGGAGCATATTAACAAGCTGCAGGCTCTTTAGCAGGAGGTTCTTCAGGCTGGGAAGGAGATATCATCAGAGGACATGGCCATAACGTTGCTGTCACACTTGCCCTCTTCGTACTCAGCATTTTACTCGTCGTTGATTACTAGTGGCAGGCTCAGCACCATCACGTGGGAGGAGCTTGTGCCCATGGTCCTGGACCAGGAGGAACGATTCACGAACCCTCCTCAGGATGGAGGTTCGGAGGCCTTACCTGGCCAACGGTCGAAAGGCCGTAACTTGGGCAAAGGGAAGGCTTCCTCGGAGAAGTCTTCTGAGAAGAAGTCCGACGCTGACTGCGAGAAATTGAAGGCAAAGAGGACCTGTAATGATTGTGGCGAGAAAGGCCACTATTGGAGGCAGTGTCCCAAGCGGAAGATCGAGAAGGGTGAAGACTCCTCAGCAGCAATCATGAAGACTCCGGCTTTTGTGCACCTGGAGGTGATGGACACCGATGCTTCATTTTCTTCAGGCAGGGAGGAGATTGGAGGACTCTCCGCAACGGATACTCGGGACTGGATTCTCGATAGTGGTGCTTCTAGGCACATGACTCCTTCCCGTTCCGGTTTACAGGATCTCTGTAGTCTTTCTGGTCATATTCTTTCTGGGGATACATCCACTATCCCAGTTCACAGTGAGGGCAGGATGGAGATCGTTCCCGATGGCAGAGGGGGGAAGCATTCCTCTCAGGTGTTGTATGTTCCGGCACTTGGTTTTCATCTGTTGTCAGTGCATCAGGTTTGCAAGACTGGCGTACGGGTGGAGTTTGATGAGCATTTTGTTGCTCTCCGGGACAAAGCAACAGGCCAAGTGGTTTGGGAAGGCGGAGTGGAGAATGGAGTTTACAGGCTTTCAGCACTCTCTCTCCCAGGTCCTCAGGTTTATGATGAGTGGCAGTCTGGTAATGGCCACTTAAGTGTGGATACGCTGCATGTGCGGGCTTTCCGGGACCAGATGGTGGATAGCTTGCCAGTAGATGGCAGCAGTTGGCAGGAACTTTCCAGTACTGATGTTGGTAGTTCTTGTGTTCGTTAGTCAAAGGAAGCTGAACAGGTCACTTATGCTCTGATGTCTCGTAGTATTCGGGACAAAGAACCTCCAGTAGATGAGGATGCTCTTTCCACGGGGACCTTTCGGAAAGCCAGGCAGGTGGTAGGTGATTACTTGCAGAAGGAGGTGTTTTCTCTAGGCTTTATGGTTCCGGACTCAGAGGGGGTGGTTGACAGGTTTCATCAGGTTTCCAGGACTTGTTTGTGCACCGTAACAGGTGTTGATCCTTGTGAGCAGTGTGATGTCTCTTTGACTCATAAGCTGTATGGTTCATGGATCTGGTTAATGGACACCAGATTGGACGGAAGCTTCCTGATGAGGCAGTTGAGCTCATGGTTGCGGATGACTCTTTGGGAGGTAGGATTGCGTTTTCTGTGGTTTCTGCGGCATGCGAAGGATCATGGACTCTTGTACACAGGAGGGGGATTGATTGATGGAGTCCGACTCCACGGTTGGAGTGACTCAGTTTGGGGAGGAGATCCGGACACGAGGAGATCTACTTCAGGCCCAGGAGCAGTTTTACGGAGCAGTTGGAGACAGTCATCTTTTGCCTTGTCGAGAACAGAGGCAGAGTACCGGGCTGTTAGTGATGCTGTTTGTGAGGTGGTGAGGATGCAGAGGTTGCATAGCAGGTTTGGGCTTCCACTGGAGGAACCCATGGTCATCCAGAGGCACTTTGTTCGTGAACAGATCGTTTGATGACATCTTGCTAGAGTTCTGTCCGACGGAGGACAGTACTGTGGACCTCTTCACGAAGTCGCTATCTCAGGATTTGCTCAGGCGGCACCCCAGCTCCCTGTGGTTGGTTTCACAGCCGGGAGCTGAGAGGGGGTGTTAGAAGTCATCTCCTGTCTAGATTTATACACCAGGGCCTTTGTTGTGGGTGTGCCCGCCCTTATCAGGTGTTTTATCATTTTTCCTCACTCCCCGCATTTTTTCCCTATTTTTTCCCATTTTTTTGTGGCTTGGGAGGCAGCCCTGAGTTGGCAGGAGGATCCATTTGCTGGCCGACTACATCAGATGTGTGTACTGGAGCTGGCCGACTGTACTTGATGCAGTCGTGGACCCTTAGAGCTAGCCGACTGGCTGCATGCTGCTGGCCGACTGTAGATGCAGTCGTGGAGCCTTTGTTGTGGGTGTGCCCGCCCTTATCAGGTGTTTTATCATTTTTCCTCACTCCCCGCATTTTTCCCCTATTTTTTCCCATTTTTCTGTGGCTTGGGAGGCAGCCCTGAGTTGGCAGGAGGATCCATTTGCTGGCCGACTACATCAGATGTGTGTACTGGAGCTGGCCGACTGTACTTGATGCAATCGTGGACCCTCAGAGCTGGCCGACTGGCTGCATGCTGCTGGCCGACTGTAGATGCAGTCGTGGAGCCTTTTTCAGCAGGCCGACTGCACATGTGGGGGCATATAAATAGGCCCCCACCCCCATACCACTCATAGTATCATATCGGGATCTTCTTGTGTATATTAGAGCAGAGTTACACGCCTACATCTCTCTCTCTCTTGTGCTGTTTTTCTGCATGCGTTTTTTTTGCTCTTGTGTTCCCAGATCTGGTCATCATCTCCGCTGCGTATTTTGACAGTTTATTGGTCATGTCCACCCGGCCACTCCCGGCTAGTTCAGGTGTGAACCCAGCGTACTCACGAGCACTTTTTCCTTGTGGCTGGACACAGGTTTTTTCCCTACGTGAACGCACTCTTGTGTGTTGGGTCCTTAGCTCTAGGCTTTTTAGTACTCTCATATTGTACTTTCATTACCATCATCGAGTATATCTTTTCCAGCACTCACGTTTCTCTGTGCTTGAGCTTGTGTGTGTGTGTGTGTGTGTAGGCTAGCTGCCCTCCTACCCAACAAGTAATACATGGTAGATTAGGTCATCTTTGTCTATTGTGTATTGAACATGAGGAAGCAATAGTTTGTGCATGGGTTTAGGTTTGATTAGGTGCTAATCGCAATCAATCAATTCATAAACACACTTCTGCAAGCACCCATGTTACAAGAAGAACGAGAAGTGGGCCTTCGATCGTGGCTGCATGAGTAGAATTGTCTATGTGCATCTCGGAATGAGTATGCACATGACATCCACTCTTGCTAAACTTGGAGCACTTGGGAAGACCATGCACCCCTTTGTTCTACTTCTGATCCCGTCCATTTGTAAGCTTTGCTTCAAATCCACGGGCTCTATCTCCAATAGTACCACTATTGAAGCTACTGTATTGAGATCTCATTCTCCTCCTTTTTGGACTCAAAGAGACTCATGAGAATATTCTCAAAGTTCGGTTGGTCTTATGACAACTCCATCTTGGAATCGGTTTAGGCTTGGGCAACTGCTAGTCTTCAGAGATTGTTTTTTGTGCTAGCTTTGACTCTACCACCTTTGACATCAGCACTTTTGTAGCAGCTGGTATGATCGTGTACACAGCAAGGCCTTCTATATACCTTTATGTTTGAGCGAGTTTAAACTTTAAGCAATCCACTTTAATTCTGGAACAAGGAGATAGAGCTATAGAGATAGAAGATGGAGAGTCGACCCCCAATGGGGTCCCAGCTACCCACTTAAGGGCCCTTTCCACGCAAGCAGGAGTATTTGCTTTTTATACGTTGGAGAACTTCTTTACAATGTAGACTTTACCAAGAACTTACGGACTGTGGAATGCCAAACGCAAGGACGAAGAAGACCAAATTTCGGCTGAACCATCATTGGGTGTGAAGGCACTTTAGAAGCCACTTTGAGAGCCAATATGCACACCCAGATCTGTAGAGGGAAAGCGGGACTGATGGCTGAGTGCTGAAGATAATTTATGGCTGCCTTGGACTGTAGCACACTGAGGGTGCTGTCATGTCGGGTTGCACGGTTATCAGCTTCATCATCATCATCATCATCAGCATTATCAGCTTCATCATCATCATCACAAGCATTTAGGAGGAGCATAAGTGCCCAGTTGGCTGCCAGTAGGGGACTTAGGCAGCTAGTTGGCCAGGCATAGGGGAGGCAACAACAAGTGTGGGCGAGCATAGAAAGAAGCGCATCATTTCAGGATTTTATTCATAAACATTTGTCCAGAGTTGGACAACAGCAATTTTGTTGGCCGACCAGCATCCTCAGCCCATATAAATTGCATAAGTCATAAATCAGCAATAATCAAGTCAGAAATTCAACATGAAGTCAACATCAACATCAACATCAACATCATAGATCTGTTCACAAAGCTTGTTTCAGTTGTAATCATTTGCATCATTAATATAGTTGCATTGCATTCATCTAAATTCATCTCTATAGTAATTAAGTTAATTAAGGCTGTGATTACTATGATCAACCCTCATCGTGTAACATTGGTATCAGAGCATCTAGGGTAACCAGCCTCAGTGCAGTCTAGTGGCATATAGTAACTTCAGAACAGGGGAATATCGTGTCTCCCTACCCCGGACTAGCTAGAACAACATTTGTCTGGAGTTGGCGGACAACAGTTCTGCTTGCCGACCAGCATCCTCAACCCATATAAATAAAATAACTCATAAATCAGCAATAATCAAGTCATTTCTCAAGTCACAAGTTCAACATGAAGTCACCATTAGCATTAGCATCATTAATATAGTTGCATTGCATTCATCTAAATTCATCTCTACAACAATTAAGTTAATTAAGGCTAGGATTGCTATGATCAACCCTCATCACGTGCACACCCTTTGGGTTGCACGGTGACAAGCTGGCATCATCATCATCACAAGCATTCACGAGGAGAATAAGTGCCCAGTCGGCAGCCCCAATAGTAGTTGGCTGCTAGTAGGGGACTAAGGCAGCCAGTCGGCTAGGGATAAGGGAGGCGGCAACAATTGTGGGCAAGCATAGATTTTATTCATAAACATTTGTCCAGAGTTGGTCGACAGCAGTTCTGCTGGCCGACCGGCATCCTCAACCCATATAAATAGCATATTCATAAATTAGCAATAATCAAGTCATTTCTCAAGTCAGAAGTTCAGCACGAAGTCAGCATCAGCATCAGCATCAGCATCAGCATCAGCATCAGCATCAGCATCAGCATCAGCATCAGCATCAGCATCAGCATCATAGATCTGTTCAAAGATCTCATCTCAGTTGTAATCATTTGCATCATTAATATAGTTGCATTGCATTCATCTAAATTCATATCTACAGTAATTAAGTTAATTAAGCTTGTGATTACTACGATCAATCCTCATCATGTAACAGGTGCTCTGTTGAAGATATACATGCACGAGTCTTGGGACTTAGGCACACATGATAACTGCTTTGTACACTGCTTATTCGTAAGTTTAGATTCATCTTAATGACGGTATATATGATTTTATGAATGGGATTGAGCGTGGCTTATATACGTGTCACATGCGGAAGCTCTGGGGGTCTTCTTTCAGTCCTAAACACGACCTGATGCAAAACATAAGCAAGAGAGATGGAGAGAAGAGAGAGAGATAGCTGAGTTTCAGTATATTCTATAGTACAAAAAGGTGTACAAGACTTGCATGCCATAGGCTGCGATCAAAAGGTGGTATTTCACCTAATCTAACCCTAGTCTAATGACACAGCCCATGGGAGGCTGAATGACTCTAACAATGAGCAAGTGTGCCCTTTTATAAGCCATGAAATCCCCTATGGACTAGCCGATGTGCTGCTAGCTAGGTCGTGGACAAATATTCCATTATACGCTACAGTCAACAAAAGCATATTCTTCTTATGAGCTAGCCGATAGCCTGTTGTGTCCTCCGCAAGGTCTTCCCGCCCATCCTAGCATCACAAGCTCCAAAATCTGGTCCTAATCTTGTTCTGTATCCTTGCCTTTCAAGGATCAGCCCTGGGATTAGCATGTACATGTGCATGCACATGACATTCTCCTCTACTAAACTTGATGACGGGATTCCAACTTCTGTTCTTGGATGACTGCCATCATCCCTTTGTCTCTTCTTGGAGTCCCACACCTGTCATCCTTCCCTTCCTAGCAATCTTTTCATTGAAAACTGCCCTGTCTCCAAATCCACTTCAAATGTGATGAAGATCTATGCATTTGTTCCATCTTGTCCCCTTTCCGTTCATGCCTTGTCCTTGAACACTCTCTCTGGTCTTCTTTTCATGAGTATCGAGTTTGGCACTCTCACTCCACACCTTGAAGGATCATCCTCCCTTGGAACTGTTGCTTGAAAGCTTTTTCTTGGTATGCCCCAAGTGGCATCTGACTAATAGGACTACCATTCCCCTTGGGTCTTGTGGAACACCACCAACCAGCCTCCTGGGAACTTCTTCCATGTCTTGTGTTCCTTTCCTTGGACCGTGCACCTTCATTTGGGATTGAATTAGTGTTTATTTTTGCTGAGCCTAATGCTCTGATACCGATGTCACATGTGGAAGCTCTGGGAGTCTTCTTTCAGCCCTAAACACCATCTTGGAACAACCTGATCCAAATCACTCGACCTGTTGCAAATCATCTGTCGGCCAGCAGCAATAGATACAGGCCGACAGCCATCTTGTCCTATTCTTCTGCACTCACTTGAGCATGGCTAGTACCCTAATCCTAATGTTTATTTGCTGCCAAATCAGGTTTTAGCCTAGAAAGTTGCCATGTCATTTGTGCACATGACATCCCCTCGTGCGTAACTTGATGACGGGATTCTAACCTTGACCTTGGACAATCATCATCCTCTGTCTTCGCATATGGTCTCCCATACTTGTCATCCTTCCTTTTCTTGGGGCAACCTTTTCATTGAAAACCTTGCCTTAGGTCTTTGATTCCACTCCAAAGTCTGGTGAAGATTTGTGCATCTGTTCCACTTGCCCCCTGGCCCTTCTGTCAAAATACGCAGTGGAAATGATAAACAAACTTGAGACCACAATAGCAAGTAGAGTGCAGAAAATAGACAGCACAAGAAAAGGAGAGAGATAGGCGTATAACTCTTCTCTATACACAAGATCCCGAGAAATAACTGAATAAGTACAATGTGGGGCAATGGGGCCTATTTATATGGCCCCATCATGCAGTTGTTAGAAGTCATCTCCTGTCTATTTTTATACACCAGGGCCTTTGTTGTGGGTGTGCCTGCCCTTATGAGGTGTTTTCTCATTTTTTCCCACTCCGTATTTTTCCCCTATTTTTTTCCATTTTTCTGTGGCTTGGGAGGCAGCCCTGAGATGGCAGGAGGACCCAGTAGCTGGCCGACTGATGGCACTGGTCCACGACTCCATTTATGTTATGGCCGACTGCTCACAGCTGCTGGTCATGGAGTTTCAGGACCAGTCAGCTGCCTTTAGCACAGGCCGACTGGGTATATGGGGCCATATAAAATGGCCCCCAGCCCCCCATTTTGTACTATTTCCGGTATCTTCTTGTGTATATAGAGCAGAGTTACACGCCTCTATCTCTCACACTCTTGTGCTGTGATTTTCTGCACTGCGTTTTGCTCTTGTGTTCCCAGATTTGGTCATCATCTCCGCTGCGTATTTTGACATGGTATCAGAGCCTAGGCTCTAGATAGTTCTTGGGATTTGTGTGAGCAAGAGGGGGACTGCTGTGTTGCTGATTGGTGGACCGTACGGGACTGTTCGGGAAGAGGAGAAGCAAGAGGACGGCGGGCTGATCTGCTGGACAGCCACTTGCAAGTGTTAGTTCTTCTTTGTTTCCACCCACCCACCCTTTTCAGAGTACATCCCCGCAATGGCAGATCTGTTTGAGATGGCCGAGAGGCATGTGAAGATCCCAACACTCCCCATGTTTCCGGTGGACCGTCAGTTGGACGGGAGCAACTACGGCATATGGAAGGTTATGATGGAGTCTTACGACCTCGCTGATTTCGTCGTTGTTGGTGTTCCACGGCCGGAAGTAGAGGAAGGGGAGTTACCGTCGATCCGAAAGGACCGGGAGGCTTAGACACAGATGTGGGATCGTGTCAACGCTAGGGTCCGTTCGTTTATCTTTCTCAATTGCACACCGCAGGTAGTAGAGGAAGGGGAGTTACCGTCGTCGTCGGTGTTCCACGGCCGGAAGTAGAGGAAGGGGAGTTACCGTCGATCCGAAAGGATCGGGAGGCTCAGACACAGATGTGGGATTGTGTCAACGCCAGGGTCCGTTCGTTTATCTTTCTCAACTGCACACCGCAGGTAATCAATCATGTAAAGCATATGACGCTGGCCAGAGGTATATGGCAGCATTTGGCCTCTCTTTACAACAGGGTATCGCCCATGAAGAGGATTTCCTTGGAAGTATAGGTGCGGGTTATGAGCCCTGCAAAGTCGTCGACGATGCGGGAGCATATTAACAAGCTGCAGGCTCTTCAGCAGGAAGTTCTTCAGGCTGGGAAGGAGATATCGTCAGAGGACATGGCCATAACGTTGCTGTCGCACTTGCCCTCTTAGTACTCAGCATTTTACTCGTCTTTGATTACCAGTGGGGGCAGGCTCAGCACCATCACGTGGGAGGAGCTTGTGCCCATGGTCTTGAACCAGGAGGAACGATTCAGGAACCCTCCTCAGGGTGGAGGTTCGGAGGCCTTAACTGGCCAACGGTCGAAAGGCCGTAACACGGGCAAAGGGAAGGCTTCGTCGGAGAAGTCTTCTGAGAAGAAGTCCGTTACTGACCGCGAGAAACTAAAGGCAGAGAGGATCTGTAATGATTGTGGTGAGAAAGGCCACTATTGGAGGCAGTGTTCCAAGCAGAAGACCGAGAAGGGTGAAGATTCCTCAGCAGCAATCATGAAGACTCCGGCTTTTGTGCACCTGGAGGTGGTGGACACCGATGTTTCATTTTCTTCAGGCAGGGAGGAGATTGGAGGACTCTCCGCAACGGATACTCAGGAGTGGATTCTAGATAGTGGTGCTTCCAGGCACATGACTCCTTCCCGTTCCGGTTTACAGGATCTCTGCAGGCTTTCTGGTCACATTCTTACTGGGAATACATCCACTATCCCAGTTCACAGTGAGGGCAGGTTGGAGATAGTTCCTGATGGCAGAGGGGGGAAGCATTCCTCCCAGGTGTTGTATGTTCCGTCACTTGGTTTTCATCTGTTGTCAGTGCATCAGGTTTGCAAGACTGGCGTACGGGTGGAGTTTGATGAGCATTTTGTTGCTCTTTGGGACAAAGCAACAGGCCAAGTGGTTTGGGAAGGCGGAGTGGAGAATGGAGTTTACAAGCTTTCAGCACTCTCTCTCCCAGGTCCTCAGGTTTGTGATGAGTGGCAGTCTGGTAATGGCCACTTAAGTGTGGATATGCTGCAGGTGCAGGCTTTCGGGGACCTAATGGTGGATAGCTTGCCAGTAGATGGCAGCAGTTGGCAGGAACTCTCCAGTACTGATGTTGGTAGTTCTTGTGTTCGTTAGTCAGAGGAATTGGACAGGTAACTTATGCTCTGATGTCTCGTAGTATTCGGGACAAAGAAACTTCTGTAGATGAGGATGTTCTTTCCACGGGAACCTTTTGGAAAGCCAGGTAGGTGGCAGTTGATTACGTGCAGAAGGAGGTGGTTTCTCCAGGCTTTGTGGTTCCGGATTCAGAGGGGGTGGTTGACAGGTTTCAGAAGGCCTTGCGTGGTCTTCATCAGGTTTCCAGGACTTGTTTTTGCACTGTAACAGGTGTTGATCCTTGTGAGCAGTGTGATGCCTCTTTGACTCAGAAGCAGAATGGTTCATTGATCTGGTTGATGGACACCAGATTGGACGGGAGCTTCCTGATGAGGCAGTTGAGCTCATGGTTGCGGATGACTCTTTGGGAGGCAGGATTTCGTTTCCTGTGGTTTCTGCGGCATGCGAAGGATCATGGACTCTTGTACACAGGAGGGGGATTGTTGGATGGAGTCTGACTCCACGGTTGGAGTGACTCAGTCTGGGGAGGAGATCCGGACACGAGGAGATCTACTTCAGGCCCAGGAGCAGTTTTACGGAGCAGTAAGAGGCAGTCATCTTTTGCCTTGTCGCAGACAGAGGCAGAGTACCGGGCTGTTTGTGATGCTGCTTGTGAGGTGGTGAGGATGCAGAGGTTGCATTGCAGGTTTGGGCTTTCACTGGAGGAACCCATGGTCATCCAGAGGCACTTTGTTCGTGAACAGATCGTTTGCTGATGACATCTTGCTAGAGTTCTGTTCGACGGAGGACAGTACAATGGACCTCTTCACGAAGTCGCTATCTCAGGATTTGCTCAGGCGGCACCCTAGCTCCCTGTGGTTGGTTTCACAGCCAGGAGCTGAGAGGGGGTGTTAGAAGTCATCTCCTGTCTATTTTTATACACCAGGGCCTTTGTTGTGGGTGTGCTCGCCCTTATGAGGTGTTTTCTCATTTTTCCCCACTCTCTGTATTTTTCCCCACTCTCCGTATTTTTTCCCTATTTTTTCCCATTTTTCTGTTGCTTGGGAGGCAGCCCTGAGATGGCAGGAGGACCCAGTACCTGGCCGACTAATGGCACTGGTCCACGACTCCATTTATGTTATGGCCGATTGCTCACAGCTGGCCGACTGGCTGCATATGCTGGTCGTGGAGTTTCAGGACCAGTCGGCTGCCTTTAGCACAGGCCGACTGGGTATATGGGGCCATATAAAATGGCCCCCAGCCCCCCATTCCATTTTGTACTATTTCCGGGATCTTCTTGTGTAAATAGAGTAGAGTTACACGCCTCTATCTCTCACTCTTGTGCTGTGATTTTTTGCACTGCGTTTTGCTCTTGTGTTCCCAGATCTGGTCATCATCTCCGTTGCG
Organism: Cibotium barometz; assembly: GCF_041138505.1. NCBI lineage: Eukaryota > Viridiplantae > Streptophyta > Polypodiopsida > Cyatheales > Cibotiaceae > Cibotium > Cibotium barometz. The sequence goes on from NC_141058.1 coordinate 29,161,310, forward strand.
TATTCTGACAGCAGTCGGCCAGCACTAGTGGCCCTCACGACTGGGCACATCTAGTCGGCTAGCAAAGAAAAATACCACAACCGCTCTTGATGAAGTCGGCCAGCTCCTGGTACACATGAGTGCAGTCGGCTAGCATCAGAGGCTCCTGCCAGCCTGTGGCAGCCACCCACATCATGGAAAAAATGGAAAAAAATGGGAAAAAAATACGGGGAGCGAGGAAAAATGATAAAACACCTATACAGGGCGGGCACACCCACAACAGAGGCCCTGGTGTGTGATAAAGACAGGAGATGACCTCTAACATCCCCTCTCAGCTCCTGGCCTTGAAATCAACCCAAGGGAGCTGGAGTGCCGCCTGAGCATAGCCTGAGGTAGAGACTTCGTGAAGAGGTCCGCTGCATTGTCCTCCGTCGAACAATAAAGTAGCAAGATGTCACCAGCCAAGATCTTCTCACGTACAAAGTGATACTGTATCTCTATGTGCTTGGTCCGGGCATGGAAGACCGGGTTACGAGCAATAGCTATACAACTCTGGTTATCGCACTGGATGACTGTGGGCTCCTTCTGTGGAAACCCAATCTCGCCTAGCAGCCTCCGCAACCACACAACCTCGCAAGCAGCACCACAAGCAGCCCGATACTCTGCCTCGTCGAAGAAAGGGCAATAGTTGGCTGCCTCTTACTGCTCCAAGAAATTGCTCTTGAGCCGATGGTAAAACTGTAACCTGAAGTAGATCTCCTCGTGTCTGGATCTCCTCCCCAATCCGAGTCACTCCAACCTTGGAGTCAGACTCCATCCCCTCCTGTGTAAAAGAGTCCTAGATCCTTCGTACTCTGCAGATACCGCAAGATCCGCAATCCTGCGTCCCAATGAGACTTCAATGGCGTCTGCATAAAAGAGCTCAACAGCCCCACGGAGAAGCTCAAGTCCAATCTGGTGTTCAGCAACTAGATCAATGAACCAACCAACTTCCGATACTGCGAGGCATCAACTGGCTCACAAGGATCATTAACGGTTAACTTTGTGTTTGGGTCCATCGGCGAAGTAATAGGCTTGCAGTTCTCCATCCCAAAGGCCTCAAGCAACTCACGAACATACCGAAACCCCCTCTGGGTCTGCCAGATCTCCAATCCCAAAAAGAAGTGGAGTAAGTCTAAGTTGGTCATCTCAAACTCCTTTGACAAGGCAGCCTTCGTCACACCAATGTGCTCCACATGACCGCCGGTGAGAATGAGATCATCCACATAAAGGATGATAATCGTAACCATGCCGCGTTCCCGAAAGAGATACAGGGTAGGATCTGCAACCGATCTCTGAAATCCAGTCTGAACAAAGAAGGAATCAATCTTCTAATTCCAAGTCCTGGGAGCCTGCTTAAGACCATACAAGGCCTTACGTAACTTGTAAACCATCCCTTCTGATCCTGGACTGGAAAGAGAATTATACCCCTCAAATTGTCATGTGCATGATGAATGCCATGGACAATCTTCAGACGCTGATCCAGAAGAGGCAGCTAGATACAGACTTTGAACCAGATAAGAACCGGAAGTGGAGCAAGGAGTGCTGTTTGGTAGTATTGGTCTTGGAGCATAGCATGGAAGAGGCTGTCGGCTGCCAGAATGGACTGACGGCTGCATGAAGGATGACGTCAGAGTTGTGACGGTGACGACTGCAGGCGCTCCAAAGGACAAGGCAGCAGTGGCGACTAATGATCGAAGAAGACCACCAATCGGACAGCCTTTAAGGCAGTTATTGCCCAGTCGGGCAGCGCTGAAGTGTTTTATGGTTGTGGAACTGGCCGACCTGCTGGTCGGCCAGTTGGCCAAGCCTTAGGGAGGTCCTATAAAAGGGACCATGTGCTCATTATTAGAACCATTCACTCCACTAGGGAGTGGGTCCCAATAGTAGGACTGTTTTGGTGTTTACCACCTTTTATGTAAGGCAGCCTATGGCTGTAGATTAGGGTACCTTTTTGTACCATATGAATATACTGAATTTCCAGCACATCTCTCTCTCTCTCTCTCTCTCTCTCTCTCTCTCTCTCTCTCCTCCCTCTCTATATCTGCGTTTTGCATCAGATGGTTCCCAAGAGTGTTTAGGGCTGAAAGAAGACTCCCAGAGCTTCCGCGTGTTACATTGGGATGTCATGTGCATGATGAATGCCATGGACAATCTTCAGACACTGCTGATCCAGAAGAGGCAGCCAGATAAAGACTTTGAACCAGATAAGAACCAGAAGTGGAGCAAGGAGTGCTGTTTGGTAGTATTGGTCTTGGAGCATAGCATGGAAGAGGCTGTCAGCTGCTTACTATTCGTCATGCATGATTGCATCTATCAGGCTTCAACATACTTTACTTTGTGTATTTTAGACTTTAGTTTACTTTTTTTGTATCAGATCAGGATTCAAACTTTTTGTGATCACTTTGAGTGTCATTATTGAGTAGTGGCCATTATTGATGATGAAATCCAGATCTTGATTCTTGATGTTGCGAGTTTATTTATGCTGATTGGTCAGTGACTCAGTTGGGTTCCCATTGTAACTGGGTCACCCAGATTCTTTAGTTTTAGCTTGTAAACATGTTTTAATGTGTAAATGATGCATGTTTAATATTGTTTTGCAGGGAAGGCAACATATTTTTAACATATTATAAACTTGTATATAAATTTTGGGGCTTGTATCCCCCCTTTTTGTATGAAACGTGTTTGAAACTTCTGGGAAATGAATGAAACGTTTATGAAACACGTTTCATGAAACGCGTGGCAACTATGCTTGTCCCTGAACACTTTCTTTGGTCTTCATTTCTTGAGTATTGAGTCCGGCATCCTCACTCCACCCCTTGGATGATCATCATCCCTTGGAACCGTTTTCTTGAAAGCCTTTCCTACTATGCCCCAATCGGCATCCGACTCACAAGGCTACCGTTCCCCTTGGGTCTTGTGGAACACCACCAACCAACCTCTTGGGAACTTCTTCCATGTCTTGTATTACTTTCCTTGGTTTGTGGCAGAAACAGAGGGTACAATGGGCTGAATTGGTGCTAAAGACACTGGAATCACTGTGGGTGAAGAAGCTTGTGGTAGATGAGAAAACTCTCCAATATCGGCTGGAAATGGGTCCAAAATCTGCCCAGAAGAAGACATGGAAGAAGAATCAAGTCCAAATAATGTCTCATCAAATCGAGCATCTCGAGATATGATAATATCCTCCACATCCGGATCCCCAAACCAATATGCTTTGGATGTCGAGCTATAGCCAGTGAAAATCATCCTCTTGGACTTAGGAGCAAGTGTAGTCCTTTAGATGTCGAGCTATAGCCAGTGAAAATCATCCTCTTGGACTTAGAAGCAAGTGTAGTCCTTTTCTTATTAGGGACATGAACAAAAGCAACACAACCAAAGACACAAAGATGTGATATAGATGGCTTATGTCCAAAAAATGCCTCCTCCGGTGTCAACCCTTCAACTGCCTTCGTAAGTGAGCGGTTTATAAGATAAGTAGAGGTAGCCACAGCTTCTTTCCAAAATGCGGGGGGAAGACCAGCATGATGGAATAAAGATCTCGCCACCTCCACTTGACGCCATATCCTCCTCTTCAAATAGGACTAGAAGCATCTAGACCTCCTCTAAAACTTAGCACAGTTAGTAGGAGGATGAAGAAGAAGGAATGCAGGGTGGGAGGGGGGAAAAAAAACCAGAAGGGGAGAAAAGAAATGGTTCTCCAAGCTTTAATGGCGCCATAGATGCTGAAAACACAGCTCTGTGAAGAAAAACACAGCCTGATTGGAGAAAACGCAGCACCATTGAGAAAACGCGGCTTTCAGATGAGAAATGCAGCTCCCAGATGAAAACGCAGCTCCCAGATCTGAAAACGCAGGTCTTTATGTGCTGAAATCTGTAAATAACAGGTTCTTGAAAGAAAACACAGGTCCTAGAGCAGTTCTAGGCTCTGATACCATGTGAGAAATATGTGCTACTGCTGTAAATCTGAAAACAGAGAATAAAACAGCATATATGTGTAGACAATAGACTGTAGATGATCAAGAACTTGAATATGAATGAAGGTACAGCATGAGGGAGGCCTTCGAGTGCTGGTGTGTACAAGTCAAGGCTGAAATCAGAGATGAAATGAGGTGGGAATGAGGCACCTATTTATATAGGTCCTCGTGAGCTGGTCGGCCAGGTCCTATAGGCCGATCTAGACAAAAATCCATAAAATGCTGAAAAATGCTAAAAAAGGCACCTAAAAGTGATGCAAAAATAGTAGATAAAATATGCAGTGCAGGGCCTCATTAATGGGCCAGATACAAGCATGGAGGCAGTCCATCTAGGGATGAACAATATTTCCAACAAGCCAAACGGTTAGGACAACTTTTGGGCATAGTTTGGACAGAAAATATGACTTTTTGGACAATGTTTTGTGGGAAAAATAGGCAAAATCAACTTGATTACGAATTCATACCTTTTCCCTATAAATAGGATCATGAGGCATTAATTAGAGTCATCAATTAAAGATCAAGAGGATCCATTTGTCAGAGTTTGCAAGGTAGCAAGGACAGTGGTGGATCAGCAGGAGCTTGCTGCAGGGATCTTTGATATGCATCATGAAGCTGTGAATCAACAAGATCATTTGCACAAAGCTGTGAATCAGCAAGATCATTGTATATATAGCATGTTTTGGCAATATACATTAGATTAGGTTTTTCTCTCCTTCTCTTCCGTGTCTTTTCTAAACATAGGATTAGCGTTAATCTTCTTTGCTTAACATTAATGAACACGCTTTCCCAACGCATGCTACATTTGTATCAGAGCTTAGGTAATCCTAGGATAACCCTTAGCGTACGTTTGTGAACGTTGAGTATAAAGTTTTTTGAAATTAGGGTTTGTGTTTTAGGGTTTGCAGAACAAATTTAGGATTTTCATATTTTGCACGAGTTTAGCCCTAGCAACAGTGTTTTCAATTCTAGATTCAGTGAAAAAACCAAATTAGGGTTCGGCTTTGAGGGTTTCAGCCCATTTTTGCATGTAGCATAGGTTGCATGTAGGGTACAATTTGCACAAGACTTAGCCTAGGTCTAACCTAGGTAGGAAAAGACTTCTTTTTGGTACTCCCTCCACCAAAACCTCACCTCGATGGAGAGCAATGATGCTTGGAAAGAAGAGTAACGGCTTGAGTATGAGACTGTGGAGACGGGAAGATGAAGAACGATACAGAAGGGAACAAGAACACCAAGCCCAGTACGAACAGATCATCGTAGATTATAGGCAACAACTCATAAAAGAGGACTGTCGGCAACGCGAGAAAGCACATCAAGTAAAGCTTCAGGAATAGGCACGTCAAGGCCAGCCTTTGTACAAGCAAAGTTGGGCACAGCTCAACGAAACATGGGCACGGTTCATGGCAGCATAAACAAAGGCCAAGGAGGAATCACCTAGGGTTGTGAAGCAACCCATGACCAAGAGTGTTGACGCAATGAAAAGAGAGCTTCTAAGACAAGACTTCTCGGGAGATATGATTATAGAAAGAGGTGTTTCCGAGGAGGTGCCATTATCTGGGGTGCACGTATCAGAGTTGAAACCAGAACTAGAACCAAAGCTGGAGCCAGAAGCCAAACCAGAACTAGAACCATAGATCAAGCAGGTGGATCTTTCCAAATCCTAGTTGGAGCAGGATGAGGTCGACCCGATAATTCCCAAAGAGGTGGATCTCTCCAAATCCTATTTGGAGGTCGTCCCGACAGTTTCAGAGGAGCTTCCAGAAAATCTCTTTGAATCTTGTGAGGAGGAGGAAGAGACTACATGTGATTCAGAAGATCGAGAGACCGAACCAGAGAATTTGAAGACCAATTTAGAGAGCTTGGGGATTGAGTTGATGGATATGTAGTGTAGTCTTACCACCAAAGTGCCATCAACCGGAACCCAAGGGCAAGGAGCCAATACCCCCACCGCCTAGCCAGCATGGAATCGGAGCAAATGCGTATGGTTTTTCCAAGTGCTCCAAGCTTAGTAGGAGGGGATATCATGTGCATCCGTTAATCCCCATGCTCATAGATATGTATATTCTCATTAGCAAATATATGGGCAGATTTAGAGCGGATTTTGCAGCTCTACAGGTTCTTGGAAGTGCCCAAGACATAGCCCAATGGTTGGGACAACTTTTGGGCATATTTAAATATGACTTTTTGGACAATGTTTTGGGGGAAAAACAGGCAAAACCGACTTGATTATGAATTCATACCTTTTCCCTATAAATAGGATCATTAGGCATTAATTAGATTCATCAATCAAATATCAAGAGGATCCATTTGCCAAGAGTTTGCAAGGCAGCAAGGACACATTGGTGAATCAACAGGAGCATCTCTTGTCCGATTGCAAGTAGAGGGCTGTAGGGATCTTTGGTATGCATCATGAAGCTGTGAATCAACAAGATCATTTGCACAAGGTTGTGAATCAGGAAGATCATTGTATATATAGCATGTTTTGGCAATATAGAGTAGACTAGGTCTATCTATCCTTCTCTTTTGTCTTTGCTAAACATAGGATTAGCGTTAATCTTCTTTACTTGTATTGATGCTCTCGAGCCGCGAGTTCTACATGGCACCGATGATCTTCAACCCTACGTTTGGCTTCCTCGTTCTTCTCAGTAAGTACCCGACGTTTCTGTTGCTCCATCGTGAGAAGAATGCATTCAAATTCTATGGGACCTTGCTCTTTAGGCTTTTTTGCAGCTTTTGCTTGTTGAAGTTGTAGCTTTAGCAGTCTATTTTTCTCCATCAGCTCTTGGATGAAATCTTTGTTGCTTTGCAAAAGCATTGTTTCTTCTTTGGTGGTGTCTTCTTTGAAGCTTTCTTCTTTTTCTCCTGACATTGTGGATGATTGGGTGATTTTTCCTGGTCTCAGTTTTACCATCCACTGGATGCTCTCACTTTAGGTAGCCAAGCTGGGTCACAACCAGAAGCTTTGATATCAATGTAGCATGCAACTAGTATGATTGTGTAACACAGAGCAAGGCCTTCTTTATACCTTTATGTTTGAGTGAGTTTAAGCAATCCAATTTCATTCTTGAACAAGGATGTAGAGATAGACGATGGAGAGTCGACACCAGATGGGTCCCAACTACCCACTTAAGAGCCCCCTCCTGCAAAGGGGGAGTATTTTCTTTTGTAAGTGTGGAGAGCTTCTTTACAATGCAGACTTTACCAAGAACTTAGTGACGATGGTTGACTGTGGAATGCCAAATGCAAGGATGAAGAAGACAAAACGTTGGCTGAACGATCATGTGGTGTGAAGGCACTTTAGAAGCTACTTTGAGAGCTAATATGCACACCCATATCTGTTGAGGGAATGCGGGACTGATGGTTTAATGCTGAAGATAACTTCTGGCTTCCTTGGACTGTAGCACCATGTGGGTGCTCTGTTGTAGATATGCATGTAGAAGTCTTGGGACTTAGACACACACGATAACTGCTTTGTACACGGCTGAATTATGCAAGAGTGAGGGCGGTTTATATATGCACACCCACTACAAGTCGGCCATTTTGCATGGTGTCGGCCTGTTTATTTATGCCCATGATAGGCTGAAAATGCTTTTTAATGGAGGCTCTTTGATACACATGGCTGCAGGTTTATTGTGTTAGCCAATTGGCCTCTCCCATGTTGGGCATGCTGGCTGACTGGGCAAAATGCCAAGGCTAGCGCTTTGTGGCTCTTGGGCAACCCTTTCAGGAGCCCACTGTGATGCGTAATGCTTCTACAATGTCTGTTAGCAGGAGGATGACCCACATGCGACTGTGCTCCAAGTAGGTTAAGTGACACATTATACTGTTGTCAGCCAGCTTCTAATGGTCCCATAAATCAATCATGCTGCTGACAGGACACGACCTCCAATACTTGGCCGACAGGGTCCTGATCAAATCTTGCTTCCATTGCAACTATCTGAGCTTGGCTTGTGCCTTAATCTACTGTTTATCTGTTGCCCTTCAGGGATTAGCCTTGGATTAGGCATGTCCATGTGCATGCACATGACAACAATCTGCACTGATAATTCAAGAAAAGAATTCCTTCAGAATTGCGCGACAACAATCATCCTAGTTCACCACTACATTGCTTTAAGTAGTCCTCTCCATAGCAATGCGGCTCAAGTCAAGTTTAAATGGATCTGAACTGCTTGCCGTCCAACATCTCTTTGGTCTAGTTTGTGACCAGTTCACCATCCATCTTCCCATCAAACTTGGGAAGTTTAGGTAGTTTCAATAACTGGTCATATTCTTCTCATGGCATGAGAGTTGAGCTAAAACGTTGTTGTGACGAACTAGGGATGGAGAACGTGCATGCTGTCTCCTGCGAAGGGGGCCGCTGGTGACTCAAATTCGGATGGTGGCTCCTGTGTCGGCTCGCCTGATGCTCATAGCGCTCCCGAGATCGGGAATGACGCTCCAAATGCCTCTGACCATGCTGTTGGAATATGCACAAGCGGAAGCATAGACAAAACAAGAGAGAGAAGAGGGAGCAAAGGAGAGAGAGCTTGTGGACAAGATCACCTTTTATAATAGCTTGAAGCTTTACAATGGCAATAGCTAGCAATTAGTGTTGAACTGTGCTTGTAATGAACTACATCAAGTGAATATGAGAAGACCCCTTTTATAGTGCATATGTGAACTGGCCAATTGTCTCTAGAAACAGGCCAACTGTGACTTACTAAAAATAGGAGAAAATGATAAAAGCCCATAAAATAGGCAAATCCCATAAATACATTGAGATGCACAATTTCTAACACCCCCTCTACAGCTCATAGTGTGCAAGAATCTGAAGAAGATAAGTTGATGAAGATGCAACCAAAATCACCTCCAAAACTGCAGATACCGGAATCACCTCAGAGAGAGCACCCACCAACTTGTTTCCTTGAAACAAAAATACCACCACAAACAGCAAGGAACTTTGCTTGGCTCTGAATTCCCACACAAGTGTGCAGTGAACTCCAAGAATAAGACGATGAGCTATTGGACACACCGTGTCCATAATCCCCAACAGTGGACTGTGAACACATCACGTTCCAAAAGCCTCGCACAATGAACTCGGAACAGATCCTGTCCAGAATCTCTGCTACACCAAAGATGACCATGTCTTGCCAGATTTTTAATGCTTGGAACTCCAACTCACGGTTCCCATGCACCAGCAAATGGAGCTGTTACTAGTCCCCTCTCCTACCCACAAGCCTTCTCTGGCTGGAAGCACATGGGGAAAACTTCATGTATACCAGGGAACTACACCATCTTGGTTCTCTTGAGCCGGAAGCGCCTTGGGAGCCCTAGATGTGTTACTAGAAGTATCTGTATTACTGTCGTGTGTCGTGTCTTTACCCTTCTTCTGAGATGAAGACTTGCCCTTGTCTTGTCCTTCTTCTTGGACAAACATGAGAAGCAACGACTCCGACCTTTTTTCTATACTGAAGTAAGTGCTTGATCTGAACGATTAAGGGACGCCTTCATCTTACCTTGACAAACGAGGACGGGCTCTTACTCCAGGAGTAGGAAGCTAAGATCATCAAAATCCAACTGAGTGGTCGTGACCTGGCACCTCAAAGGTTGAGAAACCACATCATAGTCTGGAGCCTGGGGGAAGCTGGTAAGGATAAGTGCAGCCAGCTGAGCAGAGGAAAAAGTAGCACCCATCGCCAATAAACTCGTCATGGATGCCTTCATGAGAAAGGACTGCATAGAACTACCAGCAAGAAATAACAAACCGTAGAGTTGTCCTTGCAAAGTAACTGCCCTCATCGGCGAATCTTGAGCAAAGAGATCCTCCAATTTGGACCATACTTGATGAACACTGGTAAGAGTTTGCACGGTTGGTGAGACCTCCTTTGTGATGGTTCGCACAAGCACTGAATGCACCTTCGAATCACGATTCTCCCAGTCTTGGAATTCCGCAAGGATTCATCCTCTTGATCCTAGGTCCACTTCCTATAGAGTTCTGAGGACACGCGCGGGCTTCTCATTGCCTTGATTAATCTCCCACAAACCCTTGTGGATGAACCAGGTCCGCATATTCAGCTTCCAATGGGCATAGTTGGTCTTGTCATCCTTGTTCGTACAGGGGGGAGCCATATCCAAGGGGGGAGCCATATCCATAGCAACAAAGTACACAAATCTCAGCACTCCAAGACTCCTCTCGAGCACTTTCCAACGAAGCGAGGCACCAGGATCAATCAGCCCCCTCTCAAATCTGAGAGAGAGAGAGAGAGGCTGAACAGCAGCAAAACAGTCCACCAAATCACACGAAAACACCCAACCGGAGGTAGGGGAAGCTGGGGAGGAAGAGGAGATGTCGGGGCCACTTGTTGGGATGCACCACACGCGAGAAAACACCTTCCACTGCAGTCCACACTGTAAGAACAGAGAAAACAGCTCTGTCACCGCGATCAAACGCTGAAAAACAGCACCAAGAAACTTGCCAATGATGCTTGGTATGAAGCAACAGCAGCAGGGCAGCCCGGGGAGTGAAAATGCAGATGAAGAAGAGCACCTGGAGCAGAAAAACGCAGCTATGTTCAGAAAAGGCAGCCACTGTTTGATCTCCAGAAAATGCAGCAAAGGGGTAAGGATCAAACTCGAAGATGATGGCAGCCGGGTTCCTAAGCGACTGATACCATGTTGGAGTATGCACAGGCGGAAGCGTAGACAAAACAAGAGAGGAAGACGGAGCAAAGGAGAGAGCTTGTGGACAAGATCACCTTTTATAATAGCTTGAAGCTTCACAATGGCAATAGCCAGCAAGTAGTGTTGAACTGTGCTTGGAATGAAATACATCAAGGGAATATGAGAAGACCCCTTTTATAGTGCATATGTGACCTGGCCGACTCCCTCTAGAAACAGGCCGACTGCCCATGACTTACTAAAAATAGGAGAAAATGATAAAAGCCCATTAAATAGGCAAACCCCATAAATACACTGAGATGCTCAATTTCTAACACGTGCCACATGGAGGGAGCTGGCTATTCCGCCTCTTGCTTGAGGTTGATATCCTTTTGCCTTGAGTGACAGGAAGTAGTGGATTCTGAGTCAGGGGCGTCGAAAGGAGGTTGTTCTTGTGGAGTCATGCCCAACTCTTGCTGTAGGCGGGTCCCCAGGCGCTCCATCCATCGGGTCATAGCTGCCGCCTGCCCTGCCATCATGCAGATAATTGCAGCCATCATTGCTTTTGCATCCATGATGAGTAAGGCTATTAATAATGGATCAGCAAGAGATCCAAATTTGACTCTTAGCAAACCTGAATGTTTTCTTGATTCTACCCTAATTAGGCAAGCAACACATGGGAAGCTGGAAAAGATATTTACAGACATTGTAGGCGCTTATACCAACTGTAAGGCTAGTAGTGCTGTGAAAGTGCTCAATAGAGAGAGATGTGCAACGCAAAAGACTTGCAAACACATCTACACATATATCTCAACCTAATCCTCTTATTATATATATAAAATATGTACGATTGATTACTTGAAGTACAAAGAATTGATCAACTATCCTAGTTTCAGCCCAAGTTACAGTAGATCAAGCTGATCTAACACAAAAGCTGACTGTTGATGCTAACTGCTAAGTCAACAATGGGCAGGTCATCGTTTGTATTTGATATTATCAGGAGACGATCTCACAATCTCAAAGCTGTTGAATGCATAGTTTGAGAGGTAAAAGACCTTGGATAAATGGTGTTACATGGGAATCAAAGTTCTTGGGAAATTCAAACATCTTTATCTTACAGGCAAGGTATTGAGGAGATAGTAAGAGCATTTTGCGTGATTGCGTGCGTGCTAGCTGGTACATAAATTGAGGTTGATGTGAAGGTATACGTATTGAAGACACTATCATTGGTAGATGAGACATTATATATGGACACAAATCCTGAACTCCCTCTAGTTGGGAGAAGACGGCAACCACAGCACTCATGCCAAAGCCTCTTGGGATACCACCAGTCTACCTCAGCACTAAAGGAGGAGCAACTGGCCTAGGCATTCTAGATCCATACATCCAGAGTAGGGATTAGCATCTTATTGTGGTCTTTAGCAAGGAGGAGAGCCACGGAGTTGTGGCATAGTATGTTGTACTTTAATCTGGGTGGACCTTGGATATCTTCACCACTACCAAGCTTTGCCAATTGGACTTCTTTTTGCAGTTCACAGCTTCTCTTAGTTTTGTTCGAATTCCAACCATTTTTTTTTTCAAAGGGTTCTCAGCATGGAGGAAGGGCAACTCTTGATTGGTGTGTCTGCTGTCTAAACATCAGCTGGGAATGTACTCCCCTATCACTCAAGGAGCCTGGAGTCAAGCCCTCTTTAGTGTTACGGGTCTTGGCTTTTCTTCTCAGAGTACGTCAGACGAGCAGTGCTGGGTCACGGAATGGCTGCATGGCACTCTTGATTGGTGTGTCTGCCGTCCAAACATCAGCTGGGCATGTACTCCCCAAGGGAGCCTGGAGTCAAGCCCTCTTTAGTGTTACGGGTCTTGGCTTTTCTTCTCAGAGTACAGCAGACAAGCAGTCCTGGGGCACGGAATGGCTGCATGGCACTAGCCATTGTCTCAACCATTCCTACAAAGTGGTTATAGCCCCGCATTGAAACCCCACTCATTTACAACACCCCAACAACTCTAAGCTCTGTGGATGTCAATGTTCTTGCTTAGTGGAAATTCCCTCGGGATGACCTTCCTCTTTAGCTGAGCAGGTGCGGCGCGGCTGTGGGGGTTTGGGCTCAATACTTGGGACTCACATTTACCATGAACTACGTTGTATCATTGTCATTGAGATGTGACAGATATCATTGACTCCCAGGCCTCTGACTACACCTTGAGACTCCTGCCAGGCATTGATTAGCAGCCTAGCGATTCTGGGAGGCATGCTGCAATGAGACTATTGAGGGGACAGCCAAAACACCGGCAGAGTACAAGTGGCATAAATACATACATACATACAATTTCTTGTGGCTTGTTTTGGGCTAAGGCCCACTGTTCTCTATTTTCAACCTTTTTAGGTCAAGAATTACTTGAGTACTTTATTTGCTTACTCCATTTCGCAATGGGTAGCAGAGGGTCACTCTTTGCATCTTTGCTTCCTATATGGGACTTGGTCTTTACTTCTAAAGAAGCATAACTAACAAGAGCTTTTTGGAGCTCAAAAAGTTGTGGTTTTAGAAAGTCGTGACTTGTCATCAAAGTGTGTCAAAGTCTTAGCCAATGTATAGCCATGCAAGTACCTTGATGAACACATGGTCGAAATGGATTATGTTGGACTAGAGCTTGTGAACCCTGCAGCTTTAAGTTATCTTTAATGAGTTTAAATGGTATGTAAGCCCAAGCTTCAAGCTACCTAGAAGAAGTGAAAGGTTCATTCATGCAATGGGTGTAAAAGCAACTCTATTACCAAGGAAACTTTTTGAGAAACTAAACCTCGTTGGGCTCTTTCTCAACATGATAGATGAAGAAGAAGAAGCAAAGGTAGCTTTTATAGGAGGGACAGCAAGAGGGAAATGGAAGAGAAGTGAATATAATCAAGAGGTTAGAATTTGTGTGGAGGGATGAGTTCTGAGGACTAGAACAAAATTGATCTCAACTTCAATATCCACTCCATGAATTAAGTGATTATATGTAGGAAATTAGCAAAATCGATTGAGGGAACATGCAAGTGAAGCATTTCTTAGTGCCACTTACCCTTTTTGAAGTTGTTGGTCTTGGTATGAAGAATGTAAGGAAGTTTAGGAGTGGAAGGGTTAAAATTAAGAAGGGGTTAAGAGAAGAGTCCTTGTGATGATGGATGTCAAGGAATTTGGGCTAGTAAATTCTTCAGAGTTTTGATGGTCTTTTAGTTATAATGAAGGATGGTATTGATTTAGCTTACCTTTTTTTCGAAATTGACATAAATCTATGGACAAGATGTCAATGTAAAAGATAAAAAATTCATGGAACACGCACAAGCTAATGGCGAACAATGCCTTTATTTGATTTAAAAAAAAGGGCACATAAGTCTTGAAGGCAATCACGCAGGAGAGTACACACACCAATGGATCTTGCAACATGAACCACGCTAATTTTGTGTACAAGGCTTGCCCTAAGCCAAGGAAGAGCACGTGGGCCATTGAGGTGATCAAAGGTGAACCTTATAGATTTAATTGGTTTGTGGTACTTTTCATAGTGTAGGATTTGTTGAAGTCATTGGCTTTTGCCAGAATTTAGATAGAGACAAATCATTAATCCCTATGGGGAGTAGGTGGAGAGTGGACTTATTTAAGAGCCTATGGTTGATGCATAGTTGTTACTGGTCAAGATTGTTTTCCTCCAATCATTATGGAGACTTTCCACTCTCATTTGTTTGGATTGGAGACTAGTAAGAGATTTGCAATAGGACCCATGGGAGTGGGGAGGGGTAGATGCCATAAAGACCTTCCACATCATTTCATTTTTTGGTTACACTAGAAATAATGTATGACACACAAATTTACTCTTCCAATTGAGAGCCAATCAAGGTAGCCTTGTTGGGAGAATTATCACCTCTTTAGAAAACATTCAAGTTTTCTTTTGGAAAACACTTTGGAGCTTTGGAAGATGTCGGAAGGTCACACTCTTCTTTTAATTGTGATAGATTGTGGTGCACTCTTTATTGAATAGTGGATCGTCTTAGAAATAGCACACTCACAAAGTTCATTTAACAATTCCATTTGAGGTTGTATCAAGGCCATAAAGTATGGTGATGAATGCATTACTTATGTCTTTATATAATTAAAAGAGTTATTTTTGTTGGAAATTGGGTGGGGGGCAAAGTCCCAGGAGGTCCCCCATCCTAGTTGTGTTCATGCCAATGTGTGCGTAAATGGAGGTTTCCAGAAATTGGTCGAGCCATCCAGAGCCCAAAACCTTAACGAATGCTCCATTTTGTGGATATCTCGTAGTGCTACACTTTGGCACCACTTTTCTGAACACCTCCTGTTGGTGCGAACTTGTCCACTTTTTCTTAGCTCAGAGGTTGAAATTGTCCATGTTTTTTTGGCTCAAAGGCTCAACTTGGCTTCTCTAGTGACTCAGAGGTTGCACTTTATACTCAAGCAACATAGCCTAAATCCTATTAGTGTAAAGCCTTGTTAGAGTGGGAGACAATGGACCCCCAATGTTGCTACTAAGCATCTCTGAAATTCCACATCCCATCTACATTTGGGAAGTAACACTCACACATCTAATCTAGCGGTGGCAAGCATTAGTTCACATGGACTCCCAATTGTACCATTCTCTCATAAATTATCACATGGGGCTATGTCAAAGGCCTTTCAAAGTCTACAAAATAGCAATACAATCTTTGCTCCTTAAATCAACTCTCTTCAAATAATACATAGTTATAATCCAAACAATCAATGCTACACCTCATGTGTCTTGCCTTTCATAGTTTTTCCTTATACTAATGTGGATCTCTCTCCTAAAAGTAGGACAATATGCATTTGAGCTAGGAACAAAGTACACATGTAGTACCTTTCCTTTCGCTCTTGTGAAAGTACTCGGTCTCATCTCTCTTGTGAAAGTATTCTAATATGCATTTGAGCTAGGAATAAAGTACACATGTATTGCCTTTCCTTGTACTTGCTTTCATATAGTATCAAACATGCCCCTTTAGAGTTGATATTCATCTTAGGAATTGTGGTTGTCGGGTACAACAAAGACTTCATGGAACATTCCAAGATGCTATCTTTCAAAGCAACTCACATTTCAAAAACTACTTCCATGGTGCCTTGAGTAGAGCAGTCCACCAGATCTGCATACTTTGGTGCCTTCTTGAAATCCAATATAATTGTCATGACTTGATCATCCTTAACATAGTTTACTGTGATTTATCATGCATTCACTATCTAAGCTAAACTTGCACTACCTTTACAAATAATCAAGTACTTGATGCCACTCTTAATGATGTGCTATTTGCATGTGGCTCTCTTTGTGCAAGTCCATTGAGACATTTTTCTTGCAAAGTGCATTAGTAATGTGTCGTCATGGATGGGCATCAAACTTCCATGTCTTTGGTACAAAATAATGTCTTCATCAATTCTAATGCTTTCACACCATTCTCTTGTTTCGAGGATAATTGTTGCAATTTGAAAAGCAGAGAGAGAGAGAGAGAGAGAGAGAGAGAGAGAGAGAGAGAGTATATTATCATCTTTTAAGATTGAATATGACCAAAGAGACCCAATTGTACATGCACAGAGAGATGGATTATATTATCATCTTTTAAGATTGAATATGACCAAAGAGACCTAATTGTACAAGCAGAGAGAGAGAAAGAGAGGCATTATATTATCATCCTTTAAGATTGAATATGACCAAAGAGAACCAATTGTACCTACACACATCTGAGAGAGAGAGAGAGAGAGAGAGAGAGAGAGAGAGAGAGAGAGTTAATGTCTATTGAGGCTCGAAAGTGTCCCATGACACCAAAGAACAACATACCATGTGCATACAAAGATATAACTTATGGATATGACAAATTCATGAGTTGTGGCATTGTTATTTGGAAATGTAGAATATCATATAAAGCTTAAATGACATAAGAACTTAGCACACAGATTCATTTATGGTTGAGATGGTGCAAGAAACTTCTCCTTAGCTCACCTTAAATAGTGTATGAGAGTACAAGTAAATGAATTGGTGTTTGAGTACATGTGTTTTGCTTACAAGATGTAGGCTGCTTTAGATGTTGATGCAACATATGCAAGAAGATAGAACAAGTCTTATTCGATGTTGTAAAACAATTGAAGAAGTACAAAGCATGGAAAAAACTATACGTGGCTATCCTTGATCAAAGTAATGGGAGACGGACACAGATAGCAAAGGCAAATGTTTGGATCATGCTTTTGCAAAAGATGACATTCAATTCCAATGCATTAAGCATGTGAAGAAGATGCCTACCAAGACACCGGTTCATTCATACAGATCTATTGAACCTATTGAAACTGACAATCATGAAGGTCAAGCTCTTCCAAATGGGAAAGTTGCTCCTGTTGCTTTAGCTAGTAAAGCTCATCCTCCAATGTATAAGAAGAGAAGAAAGAGACTAAGCATCGTTGCTTTTCTTGAAATTAGGAGCTTCTAAAAGAATCTTAAGTTGATTATACCTAAGGCGTCTTTCTTGAGTTATGCAATAAATATTATAAGATCTACAAAGGGGAAAGCACTACAGGTACTTTTCAAGAGATCAAGCATGTAATGTGGAGAGTGATGGTTAGCCCAAGCATTGGTTGCTCTTCAAGATGTGGCCGAAACTTACTTGATGGACCTCATGCATGATGGTCAGCTGTTTAGCCATCCATGCCTCCCGGTGCATCACACTCTAAGAACTCGGATCTCTATCTTGTTCGTAGGGTCCATAACAATAGTGATGTATTTGTGATGCATTTAACCTTTACCTTAACATGGTTTGAAAGTTGCGTTAATGCTTGTGTATCACTCTGTGTTAAACCTATATTGGCTAACATTATTACAAATACGTGATAACATCTTTAAGCCATATTTTTGTACCACACGTGCTTTATGAGTGAATTGATTATGGAAAATCTCCAAGCTTACGACTTGTGTAATGCTAGAAGATAGTGTAACATTGAGCTTACGACTTGTGTAATATCGATAATGTATGTTTAGATTAGGAAATTAGCCTAGACTAACTTATTGGCCCCCTAAACATTATTTGGGTGACCATGCATTGTACAAATGAGTCTTGTATATAAGATATTTTGACTAATGAGAAAAGACATTATCCCATTACTCACAAGAGTCTAGTTTATATACTTTCTCTTCTTCTTTGTGACATGCATGCTTAGGGATTGTGTAGGTGAGTGATGGTGTTGATACATGTTCTCTTCTCTCTCTCTCCTTCTCTTGTCTACTGTCTCATGCTCTCACTCACGGTGGCATTGAAGTAGAGGTTGAGCTTTCTGTAGCTCTCTCTCTCTCTCTCCTTGCTTCACACCTATTTGTTGCAAAGCTCCTTTGTGGAGTGACAACAAAGGACACAAGGTTGAGGACCATATCTCTCCACAAGAGAGGGTTACTCTACCAAGAGTGGTAAGAGGTGCAAGCCGATAAGACCCTTGCATTTTCTTCTCTTTCTTCCTACCTTGCAAGGCTCAAGTATTCTCAATTGGTGAACATCATTCTTGCTTTGGATGTCTAGAGTTGTGCCATATATCTTTGGATTTTTTCATGTTCATTGATCCTATATATGTAATCGCAGATACCTTGCAATCATTGCTCCTCTGTTGTGGCTCCAAATATTGATTGGACAATCCCTTCCTAATTAACACCATAAGCTTGGCCTATGTGGCGAAATGCTTTGTTGACGTGTCATGCTCTTAATCATTTGTGAGAACGCGTTGATCCAAGATTTGCAAGTTTAGCTCTTTCCTCGAGGTAAATGCAATTTATTACTTGTGTCGAGACTGTCGGGTACTACTTGTGTTGAGACTTTCGGGCACTACTTGTGCAGTCCTGGCTTGGGACTCGTTTTCCTGCATGTGGTCTGTATGTAGTAAGATTTGGTTCAAAGGTAGCGATTGAGGTTGAACCTCTGAGGTAGCTAGCTACGCGAGCAAAAAGACTGGTAACTAGCTTGACTGGTGAGGCCTAGTTAGGGTTCTCACTTCTTAGAATTGGGTATTCTTTCATTGACTCGAAATTTGACGATGTATCATTGGCTCCTAGTGTCGGCCCTTATTCAATCCTAAACTGGGTTCTGATAGAAGGTCTTGAGCTTAGTGTAGGCAAGTATGCGCCTAGCTCGATAGATGCGCTATCGTCTAAATAGGCCTCTAATACACGCCTAGATTGTAGGTGCATGTGAATATGGGGTGTTTTGAGGCCTTACAAATGTCCTAAACAAGTTTGGGATTTTTTAAAAAAAAATCTAAAGAAATTTATCATTTTTTTGGAATGTCCAAAGTTTTTTCAAAACACGTTTTTGGTGTTTCTTAACCCATCTGGTATAAAAAATAAAATTTTAAACCTTTTTTTTGGGGTCTCCGTACCTTTACATTTTTTCTTTTTTCCTTTCATCTTTTATTTTTTCCCAAGACTTTTAAATTTTATCTTTATTTTTTTTACTTTTATTTTTTATTTTTTATTTTTAACTTTTCTATTTTTTTTATCTTCACGGTTTTAACTTTTCGGTTTTATCGGAAAAGAGTTTTCTTAGAATCTTTGACTTAGGACCTGCCTAAAAACTTGTGTGCATTGAATGCAGCTAGCCCATGAAAACTTACATGAAAATGGATATGCTTTTGGACTTTTTGGGCTAATGGCCTAAAAGCCTGTATGCATTAAATGCGGACAACTAGTCAAGAGGTCTCATATTAGAGAGAGGATTAAGTCTAATTAACTCATGTTAATTTCACTAATGCAGCAAAAATGCAAAATGAGCAAAAAACATAAAAAATTTTGTATGTTGTAAATTTTCTTCTAATTTCTATTTTTATCTCGATTTCTTCATAAAAGGAGTTAAAATTGGGATAAATACTATGCTAGGAAATCGATTTTATGGTCTATTAATTCGATTCTTTCAATTTTATGTTTAATTGATTGTTTTTTTTCTTTTCCTCCCACCAAAATCCTAGGGATCTTTTCAGTGAAAGAAATGTTGGAAGTTTCAGTTCTTACAATGTTTCTTCCTCCCAGAGCCAAGGTGTGAACGGGGATTTTCCACATAAGAAGGCTGAAGCATTCACTGGCATATTTTGGCTTGAAAGATGGCTACACAGCATGAGCAACAAGGGATTTTATTCGTTGTTGGTGTGATTATATAAGGTTTATAAGTCAACACGTTCACATCATCAAAGTTTGGCCGGACTTATTATTTTTTGGGCATGCATATGTGGACAGAAGGATGCACCTAGAGGAAACTTGGCCTACAAGCTGAGAAAAGCATAAAACATAAAGATTAAAAAATATGTAAAAATTGAGAACCATGCAAAAATTACAGAACATGTAGAAATTGAACATAAATTTCTTAAGATTTTAGCAATAATACAACAAAGTGGATAGTTTTTCAAAATTTTGTTTCTACCATTCTTGAAAAAAATAAAAAACAGAAAAATTATAGAAATCAACTACACACAGACGCATTCAAAATGCATTGTGGCTATGCGATGGGACTATTCCCTTGTAGCGGCACCACTTATGGAAAGCGCTTACACTATAGAAAGAGTGCAGGACCAAACCAATGTCGTGCCTAACCACACTCGGGAGCATAAAACAACTCAACCGAGAAGCCAATATCCCATGACCTAGTTCACAATTGTATGGGCATGGTGTGTCACTTACCTCATGAATTGTGCTCAGGATTCTTATAGGAGACGATATTGTTGCATAGCCGCACTCCAAAGCTCCACTCTGCTACTGCTACCACTACCGCCACCGCTGTCGCACTCCAAAGAAAGTTCGACCCTCCTCACAGCTTACTCTCTCACACTCACTCTATCACAAGCGTACATAAGAGCTCACACAAGCAAGCAAACAAGCAAACAATAGCATAAGATAGTAGAGCACTCTATTGAATTAGCATAAGAGAATGAGTCATGAGAGTTACATTTTATGTTTTGTAGTAGGTGACCTCTAGGGTTCACACTCTTGGGCAGCCAAAGTTAAAAGTTTGGTCCTCAGGCTCATTTGGCAATCCTAGTAAGTGTAAACACCTATTCTAAAGCTAGTACTCTCCACCTAAAAACTCATGGTATACCTTTAGTATACAAGTGATGAGTATACACGTAAAATATACAAAACATGGTTTTTAAGTGAATTTCGTACATTCCGGTGCCTATGGCCCAAAGGTGGTGAAAATGATGTGGTGGTCGGCATTGACACCATAGAGGTCTCCGACAAGGGTTAACAGAGATAATAGTGTCTTAAGATAAGGTTGGTTTTATAGTTTTGCCTCAAAGTTTTTGGTTTGAGCATGAGAGAATGCTTAATGTAAAGAGGAGTTGCTGATTTATGGGACGAGAGGATCCCATGGTTCTTTGCAAATGGACAAAGAGCATGTGAAGGTGCACATACTTGTTGAAGTGCTGGATAAGTGGTTATGGGTTGAGAATGCAATCCATAGAGCTCATTGGAAGAGGTGGAGCTTGGTCCTTTACTCATGGGAGACGGGTGAAGTTTGGTGGAGACCATTGAAGGCTTTCATAATTGATCTTGCACTTTGGTTTCTTGAGAGAAACTTGTGAAGAAGCACCCTTGAAGGTTTAGAATGCAAAGAGGAGAGCATGCAAGGTTATGGAGTTTATGGTGGAGCTTGTGGTAGTCATGAGTCGACTACAAGATCCTCAAGGAGAAGGTTGTGGAGGCTGCGATGTACTGCAAGTTGGAGAGGTAAAGAAACCCACAAGAAGAAGGTTGAGTGATTATGTTCTTCAAGAAGAAAACCTACAACACAAAGGAATGTTTTCTAGTGAGAGCTATAAGCAAATGTAGAAGCTATTAAAGATAATGTAGCCATGCATGATGTCATGGCACATAGCATTATGAAGTGCCCAAAAGGGTGCATTCAAGCACATGGTAGAGTGGACAAGCAAAACAATGATGCTCGGAGTTGAAGGGCAAACGATCTCAAAGAAATCAATTAAGGGAGGTTGCAGAGTAGCTCCATAGAGGTTGAGAGCTGTTTTAAGACCTATAGTAGAGAAAGCAAGCTTCAAGTGGTTGAGCTGTTTCTAGAGAAAGTAGAGTAGTGATGGGGGCTCGTGCAAAGAATAAACGCCATGAGACCTTGCAGCCGCCACAGTCGAGAGCTCTGTGTGCAGAGAAAGAAGTTGCGAGAAGGAAGACGACCCAGTGGTGCCAAGGAGTCCAAGAATTGCGTGCAGATGCCAGCAATGCAAAGCACCTCCAAACGACAAAGCATTTCATTGATTTCTAATTTCAATTTTTGGAGAGCAAAAATAATCCAACCCTTAAAAAAATAATCCAACCCTTAAAAAAAAAGATTCATTCACACACAACACCATTAAAAATTAATGCATATTCATTGCCTTTATAAGTCGTGCGTTTTTTAATGTAACCACCTATGACAATAACCCTGCCTCGCCTCAGCCAAAATGGCATGTGTCACGCACACATTCTCTCCTCTAGCCCTCAAAAGCAGGCAAATATCGGTTTTTTAAAAATTTTAAAAGCCATGGATTATGACCAACTTATGGAGCCCGGTAGTAGCCAAAATGGTCTGTAACAAAATTTTTATCTCACCCATGTTTATAAGGGTAGTCGTACCCGAGCTACACTAGAGCTCAAAACGAGTTATTCGCATGTGTACAAACCTCGACATTCGCATTCAGGATGAGTGTGCAAGTGAAAGGGCTCAACACTCGGGTGGCTCTGCCCAAGCAAAATAGTGCTTGAAATAGACTTGAGGTGTCTAGGTTGGCTAGACACACACACACACACACACACACACACACACACACACACACACACACACACTTGTTGTTGTGAACACTCCAATTTACATTAAGGGGGAGTTGAGATTGGCAATGCTAAATTGTTGGGGGTGAGAGGTGAGTTGGTCAAATTGGTTGGAGAGATAGTTAGTTCACACACCTAATTTTACATTGAGGAGGGGTCTCTCTCTATCTCTAGCCATAGATTTTTGGTGTGGTGTAACCCACCTTAATCTTATGCTTAACCTTTTGTCTACCACCATGATCAATCCCATACTAGGATTAAGGTGGGATGAACCACACCTTTTTGGTGTGGTTCAACCCACCTTAATCTTATGCTTAATCTTTTGTCTACCACCATGATCTATCCCATACTAGGATTTTTAACAACCATTAGATATATACAATCAAAGGGTGCATCCCATTTTTTCAAACTACCATGCATGGTGTGCAATATTGAAGAACCCATGTGCAGAGGATGATGTAGAACCTATTATCCTAAATGTAGATCAGTTTGTAGAGCCGACTGCTGCCATGGTAGATGCCATCATGGATCATGCAGAGAGATGGATTCACAAAGAAGTCCTTGCAGATATAGCTCTTCAAGCTACTTCACTAGGACTACCATGTATGACCCAATTGGTGTGGTAATCCTTCACCTTTGTATTGTGGCCCAAATCGAAGAGTAGGTGTTGGAGTGAAGATCAATGTAGCAATATACACATAGATTCAGCAAGCAAGGAGAGATAGATGGAAGCATAACACTCAAAGTATATTGATGAGAATGAGTGAAGTACAAGTGAGGTGACATGATAGGGCCACTTACACACTCATAAGAGTGTGTACATATGCTTAGGGGAAAAAACTCCTAAAGGAAAAAGTGCCTTGGTCCATTATTAGCTTATGTTTACACATTGCTACCATATAAATGCTACAAAATTCCCTCTATAGTGATGATGTGAACATGTAATGTGGCTGATTAATCCCCAAATGGAAATAAGCCTAAAGCTTTGTGAAAAGCTTTGAACTTCTATCGTTATTAGAGAGCCTTCATGAACATATCTCACACATTTTCGTATGTAGAGACATAAGCCAAGCTAACCTCGCTTGGATGAGCCTCTCCTTGACATGATGATAATGCACCTCAATGTGCTTTGTATAAGCATGAAACATTGGGTTCCTCGTGAACGGCTATTAATGCACTCTGGTTGTTAGTGAAGATGGAGATGGGGGAGTTGGGTCCACAACACCAAGATCTACTATAAGGCACCCAAGCCATACACACTCGACAATCGCTGAAAGCTACCCTGTACTCAGCTTCAGACCTCTAAGTAGCCATCATTGGCTGCTTCTTGTTGAGCCATGATATACATGAATCACCAAGGTGAAACCAAAAGCCACTAGTGGACACTCGTGTGTCATAACATCTAGCCTGATTGGAATCACTAAAAGTATATATCTAAACATTACTCCCCTTAGCATAGAATTAGCCAAGGGACTGAGTGCCCTGTAAGTATCTCAATACTTGCTTGGTAACTTGCCAATGCTTACTTTTGGGAGTGTGAATAAGCCTGCACTACTAGAGACCTCAAACTGAATGCTTGGTCTTGTATTATATAGATAGATGAGGCATCCATAAAGTGATACATCAAATGGTTCACTTGCATCCTGGAGACTAAGCCTAGCACTTGTCTCTATTATGTAGCCAACAAGCTTCCAGTCTTCAAGACTAAACCGTGTAAGAAGCCTCTGTACGTACTTTGACTGTAACATTACAACATCATCATCACCACGTTGTATAAATTGTATGTAGTAATAAATGCAACGAACCTAAATCTATCATCTCAAATGACACATGTAATTTAGCCTTGAAGGTTAAAATCTTCTTCTCATGCCTATGCCCATAGGTGTCTCTGTGACTCATATGCGGAGTATCCTATCCTCAAGTGTGCTAATAGATACACCCATCCCAAATGTTCTAATGGATGCGTCACTAATCAAATGCACACAATCCTCTAAAATGTCACCACGATCAACTAGAATATCCTCATGATCTGCAGGAAAGATGATAGGCACAGAAGTGTAGGGGGATTGTGTGTGTATTTATTTTCTCACAAAAAAGTGTGTATTTATTTGTGTGTGTGTGTGTGTGTGTGTGCATTCATGCATGCATGTATGTATGTATATATATATATATATATATATATATGTATATATATAAATATATGTATATGTATGTATATATATATGTATATATATATATATATATATATATATATATGTATATATATAAATATATGTATATGTATGTATATATATATGTATATGTATATATATGTATATGTATATATATATATATATATATATATATATGTATATGTATATATATGTATATGTATATATATGTATATGTATATATATGTATATGTATATATATATATGTATATATATATATATGTATATATATATATATATATATATATATTATTTGAACTTGTAAATTTTATGGAGAGAGAGATGTGTCAATTTTGCCTAGCCACATGAAAATGTGGTTATATGTGTGTATGTTTTTGGGGGCAGCGGGGGATTGTGTGTGTATTTATTTATTAATTATATATTTGTGTATATATTTGCAAAATAGTGAGAGATGCTATGTGCTCAATATGAAAGTGTTGACATTCATATTTGACATATTACATGGTGTTGAAGTACTAAAACCAAAGTTCTAATTTCTTAAAATATGTATCACTGGAGAAGACGTGCTTTCCGAAGGACATAGTCCTTAGTCTTGAATTCTTTTCGAGAGAAAGCGTGCTAGCTCTCCAACCACATGAAAATGTGGTTATATATATGTACATTTATATATTTAGTATATAATTGTACAATAGTGTAGGATGCCATGAACTATAAAAATCCCACAAGTATGCCATACATACAATGTCAAAGTGCTTAGCCTTGACATGTCACATGGTACTGAATTATTGAAACCAAGATTTTGATTTCTTGAATCTAGAGGATATGTGTTTTCCCAAGAAAAAGCATGAAAGTTTTGAATAGATAGAGGTCTTGTATGCTAGCTTTGAAGGTGCACAAATTAAATTTTCAAATATATATAGGCCGTTTATGCTTACCTTTTTTTCAAAAATCCCAATTCAAGGTGATATAGTCGAGCTAGAAGTTATACCACTCACACACACAACCCTATGATGTTTGGGATTGAACCCACGACCTCTTGGTTAGGGTGCGTCATGAGAGAGAGAGAGAGAGAGAGAGAGAGAGAGAGAGAGAGGGAGGTCTTTTAAACACAATTACTTGTTGTTCATATTTTTAGGTCTTCCACTTGAACAGTGTTCTCTATTTCACTTTCAAAAAAATTGTTCTCTATTTCACTTTCAAAAAAATCGAAGTTTTCTTTGCTTGTACATGGTATTTTAATTCAAGTTGCCTGCTTACCCACCTCTTGTTTTTATTTGCTTACTTTTAATTATGATATTTGAAATTGAAATGTAGTGTGTGCGCGAGAGTTGTTAAACATCATTTTTAATTTGATTTTTTGGTAACCTATCAGCACTCCATTACCACATACACATACACATACACATACTTTTTTTTGTAAAGCTATACACATACACACACACACACACACACACACACACACACACACTCACACATACACAGACATACACATATCTATATATATTGGGTCCACCAAGGCCTATGTGAAGACCGATCTTCATTCTACACTAAGAGTTGAAGTTACAACCTATTTTATCATCGTAGTAGGTCTTTATTCTCTCTCTTTTGAATTCGCCCAGCAAGAAAGCACAGCGATGGAAGGAGCAGCAGCAGCAGCAGGAGGAGGAGGGGTGGCCATGCCTGCGCACCCGCGTACACTCGACGAAATCTTCAAGGACTTCAGGGGACGTCGATCGGGCCTTCTCACAGCCCTCACCCAAGGTATCCGCCATGCCTCTGTGTGCACATGTGTGTGTGTGTGTCTCTCTCTCTCTGTCATGCGTTCTTATCGCGTCCTGTTGTTTTTTGCAGAAGTAGATGAATTCATTCGCCAATGTGATCCAGGTCGGTCCCCTCGTCCTTCTGTATGCATTAGGTTTGGTTTATTGCAGGCATTTCCCTTAGATTTGGCTTTCTTTTGTCTAAATTTTCGCTTGCATGCTGTATGCTGATGCATCGGGAAATGCACATCTTTGCTTTTTGCTTTTTGTTTTCTGCAATTTTCGTTATTATTATTTCACAGTAATTCAGTACTATTTTTTATTTTTTTCCCCCATTTGTCCCTGTTTAAGCGGGAGAAAACCTCTCATTTTTTTGAGAGAGAGAGGAGGGAGGGGGGGAGAGCAGGGGGGGGGTGTGTTGTGCAGGAGCACCAAAACCCTATCTATTTTTTACTTTTTTGTGTGGGCAGGGAGGGAGAACCTCTGCCTTTACGGCTTCCCTGATGAGACATGGGAGGTGAGCCTGCCAGTGGAGGAGGTGCCCTCAGAACTCCCGGAGCCCGTCCTGGGCATCAACTTCTCGCGTGATGGCATGGACCGCCATGATTGGCTCTCATTGGTTGCTGTACACAGTGACGCCTGGCTCCTAGCTGTCGCCTTCTTCTATGCTGCCAGGTTCGACAAGGCTGAAAGGTGAGAGCAAGAATACCACCAAATATGTCATTTTGATTTCAAATTCTCACATGCAATAAGTGGGACTCTTCCATCCATAAAAGCTCACCAAAGCATGGCTCATGTCTTCTAATTGCAGGAGGAAGCTCTTCGGATTGATAAGTGATCTTCCCTCCTTGTATGACGTGGTGATGGAAAAGAAGCCAGTCAAAGGTGCCAACAATAGCATCAAGATGAAACCATCCTCAACAGGAAAAATGGTATGATCTTTTGTACTCATTGTGCACATCATTAGGCACCCATTCATTCTGCATGTAGCTTCGGTTAAGAGCGATTTCAAGAGGATAACAAGATGTTCTGAGAGTGCACATATTGTTATGGAGATGCAGCAGAAGCCAATGCGGCAGCCTCCTCCACCTTCTAAAAAGGATGAAGGGACAGCTGAAGATGATGATGAAGAAGATGAACATGAGAATGCCCTTTGTGGTAAATGTGGTGAGAATTATGCATCAGATGAGTTCTGGATCTGCTGTGATGTCTGTGAACAATGGTTCCATGGCAAGTGTGTAAAGGTGACACCTGCCAAGGCAGAGCTCATGAAGCAATACAAGTGTCCGGCGTGCAATGGCAAGAAAGCACGCATATGATATAGTTTTGAGCATGAAGACCCAATCGGGTCCAAGGACCAAGGTCCACGCATGGTTGGAGCACCCCTTTGCCTTGGGACAAGTCAAACACAAACTACAAGAGAGGGGGAAAATGTTCATGTGAGTGTGCAGAAAGAACCGAAAAGGAAGGTGCGTTCACATGAACACAGTAGTCCTTGGGTGAAACCTAATCCGACCAGAATGTGCTGTTGTGTTTTCTAATTTTTAAGACAGAAAACTATTATATGTATCAATTGAATTCATGCTAATGTACAAAATGCTTACATCAAAGGTGGTCCAGGTATACGGGTGGAGTGCTCTGTCATTAGGTTGGGCTGTTTTGGATACCAAGTATGGTTGCATAGTTGAAGCTGCCCGTGAACATCTTTGACCCATGGACACCTAGTATATTTGCATGTGCACATCATGCACCACTGTTAATTTAGGCTAATAATTGGTGAAATTGCCATCCAATCTCCTTAAGGTTTAGGGTATTTGCAGACAAAATTTTCACCCATCGGATGGGCGGGACCCATGAGGGACAGGCTGGTGGGATGTTCCCTTTTCATGGCAGGAATTATGTTGCAAAGACCCAAAGTTTTATAATGTTTTTTCTGGTCTCAAATTTTTTATAATCATTTGGATTAAAAAAACTAAAACAGTTGATTGCACAGAAAAGCTGGATGTCTTTAAGCTTCTCTTCAAGTAAGGAGCAATTGCTGATCTGTTGGTGGTTGATTCACTAGTCATTTTTTGGCCATGTCCAATCCATCTTCATTATCTCATATCATCAAGTCTCTCTAAAGATGGCTTGTGGAACCTGGTTAGAGAGTGTGCAACTCCTTAATTACCCATATCTTGCCTAGTTTGGCTGTTATTTTCAAGTATAATCTTCCTTGCAGTGTACTCGTGTTGGGATCTAGTAAAACCTATCTTTTTAATGTTTCCAAAGAGTCTTCCCTAGGTGCATGGGCTTTGCATTTTGAATGTATGCATTCCCATTGTATACTACCTCTTATGATGATACTTGCCATGATTTATGATTTATGGTTATAATTGAGACTGCAGCTTCCTTTGCTGTAAATGTTGTGTTTAGTGAATGTGCTTGATGAACGTTTATTCAGATGTCAATAGATGGAATAGTAGGAAACAGTCTGGTTCATGGTATTTGCAGGAATTGTGTCTGTATGTCTCTATGGTCTTCGACAAAAATAATAAGTTTTGTTGAGCAAATAGTTACAGGCCAACAGTCTTGAAATGAGAGGCCAAGGCTGCTAATTAAAGGCTCTAGCAATGTGTATGCTTGAAACCCAAGCTGGAGGAGTGATCTTTTGGTAATTAGTGTTTTGAAATTTGCAACAGTGGCCACAGCATGTGAGACAGCTATACAACAAACATATGATTACTTGCAAAGGCAAGCGGAAGCAGATAATATTGCTTTTAGCTTTCGGAACTTAAAGTTGGCAAATCAAACCTTTACACATGAGCCTCCAGGTTGACTCCATTATATTATCTTCTTTGATAGCCGCTACCAGCTACTCTTGTTGTATAAGTGATAGCTCCTTTGAAGCAAGATAGAGCCAAGTATCAATGGGCAAATTGTCAAGCATGTAAGAGTAAGCTATACTTTTATCACTATTGTACATGTATTCCTCCATTTAAGACCAATTACGAGAGCAATTTATGCAAGAATGCAAGAAGGTTTTTATATCAACGAAAGGAGGACCTCCATGTGCTCCATGCAAAACCAAGTACAAGAGAGGGGCTAACTTGCACAATCTATGCAATACTGATGTGAAGGGAAACCAATACATATTGCATTCATATACAAACAAGAGGGGCCATACTTATATATCTTTCATGTGGTGATAGTTTAAATACAATCACTGCTAGTTGGTACACAAACCAATAAAAGGATTAATCATATTGCTCCCCACAATCATATTGCTCCCCACAATCATATTGCTCACTTACAGCGCTTTGATCTCATGAACGGTACTACAATAAAAATATTGTTCACCCAGCACAACCAAATCTTACAATACTACTCTACATATGATGCTTAGAATGAATGCATGGTTGTTTCCTCCATAAATCAAATATTATATGGTTAAAATTATAGTTCAATCTCATGCATTTATATTTGGAACACTTTTGATAAGAATAGATGCTAGTTTGCTTCTAACATGATGTAACTCATATTAACAAGGTTCTACACTTTTGTTGATAATAATAAGAGTTATTGTCTTCTTCTCGTTGTGTGTTGTAGTTCTTCCAAGATGTGGACTAGCAAACTTTTCATGTGTAGATTAAGAGTAGGGTAGCTTTGGTTTTTGTTTTTGTTTTTGTTTTTTTTGTTTTTGTTTTTTGTTTTTGTGGTTCTTTCGTAACATTTGGTATGAAAGTGAGGTTGTGCCTAGTTGAGCTGGTTGAGAGGTAAAAAAGGAAATATGTAAAAGATAAGTGTTGTAACAAACGATTGTGTGAAGGAGTAAAGGTGGTGGGGAGCAGTCGATCTATGTGGCCAAGCAACGAGACATCAACATAGCCAACACAATGTTTTCTAAGTAGTAGTTGTTAACCACTCTGTAGGTTAACATGGTTGCTCTCACTTTAGTGCTTTGATCTCATGCACATTATTACAATAAAATATTAGTCACCCAACACAACCAAATCTCACAATACTACTCTACATATGATGCAGATCATTGCTAGGTTTATCTTGATAGCCCCTTGTGATTGGCCTACATGCTTGTTTCCTCCATAAATCAAATATTATATGGTTAAAAGCATAGTACAATCTCATGCATTTATATTAGATAGCTCCTTGTGATTTGGCCTAGACTGAGTGCATGCTTGTTTCCTCCATAAATCAAATATTATATGATTAAAATCATAGTTCAATCTCATGCATTTATATTTAGAACAATTTTGATAAGAATAGATGCTAGTCTGCTTCTAGCATGATGTAACTCCTATTAACGAGGTTCTACACGTTTGTTGGTAATAATAGAGTTATTGCCTTCTTCTCTTTGTGTGTCGTAGTTCTTTCAAGATATGGACTAGCAAGCTTTTCGTGTGTAGATTAAGAGTATGGTAGCTTAAATTTTTTTTTTGGGGTTCTTTTGTAAAATTAGTATCCAAGTGAGGTTGTGCCTAGAGTTGGTTGAGAGGTAAGAAAGGAAATATGTAAAAGACAAGTATCGTAACAAATGATAGTGTGAAGAAGTAAAGGTAGTGGCGAGCAACCAATCTATGTGGCCAAGCAACGAGACACCAACACAACTAACACATTGTTTTCTAAGTAGTAGTTGTTAACCACTTTGAAGGTTAACTCGGTTTCACTCGCCCAACGCATCGTAAGGTGCTTTGCTATCTTACTTGCTCGTAAGATGACACTTGAACACATACAGCAGCCTTACGTTGTGCTAAATGCCAAATAAGGAAAGCCTAAAGACTTCATGTACATACTTGCTTAAGACTAGTTATAGAGGCTAGACCATTTTAAAGTTTGGTTTGCCAGGGTGTGACAACTAGTTACTTGTACATAAGTCATTTTTGGCATTAGTTGCTTCTTCTTCTCCCACCTTTGTGATAAAAGAACCATCGCGAAGGCTATCTCTTTTTCTTCCAACTAAGCATAGATAGCTCTTTCTAAGGAGCATTCCGGCGTGACAACGAAGTGAGGACGCGATGGTGGATGAGCCAGTGCACCCACATCTAGAAGTTGCAATCGCGGCTCTAAAGCAAGGCTAAGGTAAGCTCTTGACTTGAACATATTTGGCGACATTACCGGTGTCTTCTATGGTACAAACTATGTGCCTCTTTGAGTGTGCAAGTATATAAAGCTCTCCCCTACAACACTGAAAGGAGCACGAGGATCTCAAACAAGCAACATGTCTTTGGACAGTAGAAGCAAAACCTTGGTTTATAAAGATTTTAATTAAACCTTATTAAAGGCAAAACATGGCACTGCTTCGGAGTAAGCACAGGTGTCAATTGCTAGCAGTTATCTCTCAATAGGGTGGTTCTCCCTTGGGCAACCACATTTGCACAGAAAAATAAGCATCATAGCAACATGACCCAAATTGCCAAATCTCAGATTTGCAATAGAGTGAAACCACGAGATTGGGTAGTACTTTCCTGACACAGTGAGCGCCTAGATTTTGAAGACAAACAATTTAACAGTCTTTCTTTAAAATCCTTCTACTTGAACTAATCCCACCTTAATGAGCATGTCTCTCTCTCATGTTATTGCATTTCATTATTTAGACTCTGTTTTATTAATCATAGAAATTATGTGTTCTATAGGAAAATTAGAAGGTCAAAGGCCTTTAGGGCAATATCATGAATTTTATTAATGGATACCACTTTGGCATGAAGCCAACTAGTTGGTTTTCATGGGTTTAAGAGGCTTATCGAGATTATTAGATCAAAGGCAGTGAAGTGCTTTATCTTATAATTGTAGTGAGATGCTTAAACTTAAGATTGTTTTAAAATGCGTCTTATTAGATAGTCTATAGAGTGAATATTAACTATATGCAAAGATTTTGTAATAGTAGCACCATGACCTTTGGCCACTAGCACCTTCTTACTTTTTGGGAACATTTACAAACACATGCAAATCTTTAGCTGATACAAAACATTCATGGTCCCACTTACACAGGCTCTTTTCCAAGTGACTAACCCCATCTATCATCAATGATGGCAAGGTTTGCATGCATGTAGGGGTGTAGCTCATTTCGCTGATACAAAACATTCATGGTCCCACTTACACAAGCTCTTTCCCAAGTGACTAACCCCATCTGTCATCAATGATGGCAAGGTTTGCATGCATGTAGGGGTGTAGCTCATTTTTTGAAAGTGACTCCCATGTACAAAAGGGTGTCACTCATTCTCAAGAGTTTATTTAAACTCATCCACTATCCCCCATACATACAAGAGAGGGTTAAACTCCCAACCTCTACCTTGGCAAACTTAGAAAGATACACGGGTAGCACCAATATGACTTTTTGGTAGTAGGAAGTTAAGTGAGCTACCCAATCATCCAAGAGCAAACTGGCAATGCCTTCTTCTGCAAGGTCTTTAATTTCATTGTCACAACATGGATCAACAAGGACATTCATTTTCTTTTATATATTAGGTGTTTGGGTTTGAACTATCCAGTCATGTAAGAGCAAACTGACATTGCCTCCTTCTGCAAGGTCTTTAATTTCATTGTCACAACATGGATCAACAAGGACATTCCTTTTCTTTTATATATTAGGTGCTGGGGTTTGAACTAGTGAGATTAACTCTAAAGTGCAACAAAGTGTTCATTTGAAAGAACCAGCACTACAGCTATAAGTGATGATAACAAGGCACCTGATAAGCTAGATTTGTACAGAAACCATACCATCGATGCAAAAAATATAACAGCATTTACCAAATGAAACATCAAAACAAATAATCAGATGTTAGTATGACTGTAATGTCAACATAATTGACCTTGACCAATACTGAATATTGTTCCAGCAAAGCTTGGCGCGAGACCTTAGTGCTCGTTTGCTTTTGAAATAAATAAAGAATTCACAGACGGCAACTAAAACAGTGACATGAAACAGGTGTAAATGAGCAAAATCCAAAAGGCCTGTTACGAGAGCCGCATGTGATAGTGTAGCAGCAAGCAGTTGGTATGCAAAACCTTCTGCGTCCCCCACAACATGTACACAGCGCACACACTCGGAAACTCCCGAGCTTTCTCCTGCTGCTATTGAAAAACTGATGTTCCAAACCCGAATGCGAGAAAATTTCCCAATCAGTCACATTACTCAGAAGGCCATGTTGATCCTCATGATAAGACCGACTTGAAACCACCTTTCCCTGATGCAACATGAAACACGTAACAAATAACACTGCCATTCAGAATACAGATTCGACCTCTGGGACTACAACTTGCCCATCACTTCATTCAGGTTTTTCACAAGAAGCTACATGGTACACAACTTTATGGTTTAGCAATCAAGAACAGTAGTTTATAACAGACAGAAGAGAAAACACCTTTCAGGACAGACTCCAAACCATGGTGCCACACCGAGAATTCATCATGGCCACATGTGATAACTCGCAATTATTCTCCCTTCTTCTGTACACATGGTCTACTCCACTAAGCGAAAGCTTAGGTGTCGTGTGCACCCATTGTACTCGGTGTCCAAGTGCCACAACTACATATCCATACCATAAGTGCAGGTTTTAGGTGACCTTTTGGATTAGAGATATGCACTGACCATTGTTGTGAGCCCAATCGAGAGACCAGTGGCCAGTTGCCATCAAGGTAGGCTAGGGTAAGTCTAAGATGAGTCAAGCAGCAGATCTCTTGCCCCGTCGGGGGAGGATAGCAACGTGGGCAGCCCACAAGGCAGATGTACAGCCAAGCCAAGACATGCAAGAGAACCATCTTGGGGCAGGCCAAGCAGGCAGTTGGCATGTATTTGAGCAGCTTAATTTGGACCCAGGCAGTAAAATTTGGGCCGGACAGGTTTGGGTGCCCACACATTTGCAGATTACTTTAATGAATGATTAAGTAGAGTTGATTCAAGTCCATGACCTGCATAAGGGCAGGTCGAGGAATTTGCAGATTACTTTAATGAATGGCTCATTAGAGTTAGATTCAAGCCCACAACCTGTCTAAGGGCAGGTAGGCCTACTGTTCTGAGCAAGTTCCCGCCTCCGATTAAGGCCATATTCACAAGCCATCGCTCAGCCTAACGAGGAAGAAGTTACTCTTAAGCCAGGTTGGGACCCAATTGGGTGTTACTCTTGACTCTTGCATCTCATAAATTAGAGTTGATTGCACCAAGCCATAAACGCAATGCATGTATGATTAGGAGATACTTTGTCATCAAAAGATATTCAAAACACCACCGGTGAGTTTTGGCTCCTTAATTCAATGCAGAGAATGAGCAGTGTTACCTCCATTATATGTATATATTGCTTTCACTCACGATGGAGTAGAGTATCAAGGCAAATTATGACAAGCTATGGCAGGTTGAGTCCTTAAGGCTTCTTGCCGGAAGACCATGGTGATGATGAAGATGCCCAAAATGCAGCAGTTCACCAGCTAAAGGGGGGAGAGAGAGAGAGAGAGAGGGAGAGAGAGAGGGAAGAGGGGGGGGGGGAGGGTTCACACACTATAGCATGAAAAGTTTGGAAATCCTAATCTCAGCATATACCCCACTTTCTCTATTCATCAACAGTAGGCCACCTCCTTGCTCACAAAGCTAGAAAAAGAAAAGAAAAAACGGCAAAAGGCGAGAGGGCTCCTGATCCACCTACTTGCGAAGGAAGCTCTCCTGCGAGGGCCTGCCCATGCTCACCTGCTGTCAAAAGAAAGAAGGACCAAAATCAGTACACACCTCGCTCTTCACCACAGTTAGAATGAAAGAACCGGGCTGTGGGCAATGTAGCCCGCCCACAGCGCAGCAGGAAGAAGCTCACCTGCGACAATGTAGCCCGCCCAAAGCACAAGGAGAAGGAGAAGAAGAAGCAGAAAACGCGACATGGCGAAAGAGCTACAACGCTGTGCGACTAGCGAGGGGCACGCCCTGCGTTGTTGATGATGATGATGGTGGCCCTGGCGTTGTTGATGAGATGTGGGTCCTTGCCATAGCCAACAAGGCAGAGCGCAGAGGGGGAGAGGAAGAAGGCGAAGGGGGGCGGGGGATGAAAAGTGCGAGAGACAACCCACAGCTGCTCACTGCATGCGGCGCAGTACAGGGCCCAGGTTAGGGTTTGATATGGTGACGAGTCACGACTCTTATGGCCATGGCCATGGCCATTGGCCCATGACTCATGAGGCAGGCAGGCAGGCAGGCACAGGGAGCATTCATTCAATGCCATCATCAATGAATGAATCCATAGAACTTGGAAGAGTAGGTGTTTCTAATCAAGGTCATGTCTTATTGTCTCCTCCTCCTAAGGAATTTATCAACTCTTTCCTTTAAGGCATCAATCCTATGTGAATTGTTGTAGTGAATCATGATACACCGCCTCCGCGAAGACTTCAGATCCCTTCCTCGAGCTCTTTGCCCTTCAGATAAGGGCACCAAAAAAGTTGCCCATCATATGAAAGGCTTCAATCTGAAATTTTGCTACAGGTGCCCTTCCAAATTATAAGGAAAAAATGCTAGTCCAATTTTTGCCCTTCAATGAAATAAAGGGTTTGCCCAGAGGGACTGCATCCCATCATGTGGTTGTAGCTCGTAGGTTTTGAACTTTGAGCTTAACCCTTTCACCCATACTTTGCATATTCACAGCGCAACGTTCACCAGAAACATGCCTCGCCAACTATAGCCAACCAAGAATTCCAGATTGCCACTTAAGAACTCATTCAAGAGGAAATAAGCCAATCCAAAAAAAAAGTGAAGAAAGTGTAATTTTGGAAAAATTCACACCTTTTTCCTTCAAGTTGCCAAATTGGTTAAAGGTAAATAGGAAGTGTATGTTGTAGGTGACAGTTTCTAGAATGTTGCAGTAGAGAAATTACTTTCATCTTTTAATGGTTGGTAGGGCATTTTTCAATGCTCATCTCACCCCAATGATAATTCATCACATGATTTTGTTGATGGTAATATAACTCTCTATCACTATCCTTCCAAGTCTCACTCTTACGATGGTCAATATCACATGACCCCACCCAATATGGAGTCAAGGTGAGAGATGGACTAATCTTAGGTGTGTCAAAATAACTTTAAGCTTCTAAACGGTGGTCGAGACATACATGGAGCTTAAGCCATGCACAATTTAGCTCCTATTCGATGCTCCTTCTTACTTAGTAAGTACATTGCCAATACTTTTCATGGGCTTTTCAATGACATGAGGTGGCATTTCAATACCTTCCTACATATATACATACATACATATATACATACATACATACATACATATATACACACATGTGTACAATACATACATACATACATGCATGCATACTCCCAAACATATACATGCATGCATACATACATACCTACATACCTACCTACCTACCTTCCTACATATAAACACACATTTTATGTCAAAGAGACCTAAATATAGGCACAAACATACATATCTATGTACCTTTCTTCCAATACATACAATTTATGACAAGGATACTTCAACTTTTCATGCATACTCAAAGAAAAGACCAATATTTATTTCAACACAAGTAAAAACAAGTATACCCGGTTCATATTTTCTTACAAAAAGGTTGAGTTCACATTTCCTTACAAGAAGATGTATGGTTGGTACAACTCCTTTACCGTAGCGTCGCAAGCTACCTACAATAAGACTTTAGAGTACGTGACAGTATACTCCATCCCAAAGCAAGACAAAAATATTGGGTTCAAATTTTCTTACAAAAAGATTGACTTCACATTGCTATAGGTGCCCTTCCAAATTATAAGGAAAAAATGCTAGTCTAATTTTTGCCCTTCAATGAAATAAAGGGTTTGCCCAGAGGGGCTGCATCCCATCATGTGGTTGTAGCTCGTAGGGTTTGAACTTTGAGCTTAACCCTTTCACCCATACTTTGCATATTCATAGCGCAACGTTCACCAGAAAC
Source organism: Cibotium barometz (assembly GCF_041138505.1). Classification (NCBI taxonomy): domain Eukaryota; kingdom Viridiplantae; phylum Streptophyta; class Polypodiopsida; order Cyatheales; family Cibotiaceae; genus Cibotium; species Cibotium barometz. Next base: position 29,198,600 of record NC_141058.1, read on the forward strand.
ATGCCTCGCCATAGCCAACCAAGAATTCCAGATTGCCACTTAAGAACTCATTCAAGAGGAAATGAGCCAATCCAAAAAAAAAAGTGAAGAAAGTGTAATTTTGGAAAAATTCACACCTTTTTCCTTCAAGTTGCCAAATTGGTTAAAGGTAAATAGGAAGTGTATGTTGTAGGTGACAGTTTCTCGAATGTTGCAGTAGAGAAATTACTTTCATCTTTTAATGGTTGGTAGGGCATTTTTCAATGCTCACCTCACCCCAATGATAATTCATCACGTGATTTTGTTGATGGTAATATAACTCTCTATCACTATCCTTCTAAGTCTCACTTATGATGGTCAATATCACACCCAATATGGAGTCAAGGTGAGAGATGGACTAATCTTAGGTGTGTCAAAATAACTTTAAGCTTCTAAACGGTGGTTGAGACATACACAATTTAGCTCCTATTAGATGCTCCTTCTTACTTAGTAAGTACATTGCAAATACTTTTCATGGGCTTTTCAATGACATGAGGTGGCATTTCACATCTTTAGATTGAAGTCCCTAGATTCTCATGTGGTAAAAAAGGAATCCTCAAATTGTAAATATATTATAGGAATTCCAAAGGGAATTTAAACCGATCAAAAGTCGTGGAATGCCATTAAACGTTGTTCCAAACTTGAGACCTTGTATATATGTTATATCACTTTGTAAATATATTATATGAAAAGGGAGTTTAAACCGATCAAAAGCCATGTAATGCCATTCAAAGTAGTTCCAAACTAGAGACCTTGTATAAAAGATGATGTCACGTTATCCAATAAAGAGGTTATCCCTCTCAAATGTTATCCCTCTCAAATGTTCCCACTCCATATTTTTGTTGGATCATTGCCATTAGCATTAGTTCTTGTTGCATTTTATTTTACCTATCTCACTTGTGTGAGCTAAAATATTTAATGAGCTATTTTATAGTATAACATGTGCAACAAGTAGGTGTTCATGCATTTCATCGTTTGTAAGCCAACCAACGAGATAGAACTATGTCATTCTTCATTTTTTAAAATCCACTCCACTACTTTGAGCATACATAGAAATAAGTGAGATTAGATCTTTCCAATTAAAAAAAAGAATGAGATTAGGTGTATAATATGGTGAGGCTCCTTTTACGTGAAGGGGCTAACTTTAAGAATGTGTGTTTGAGGTTGTTAAATAATTAGTCACATGATGCACATGTGATTGTGTGCTTAAGCTACCTCCTTTGTAAATGTAAATTTTAAAGGAGTTTGATTTTTTTTTTTTGCGAGCTTTATTTGGCGAAGCTTTTTGGAGATAAGATAGTTTTATGTGAGCTTGTAAGAAAAATGATACATTTTGGTGAGCTTTTATATAGTAAGTATTTATGAAAGAGAAATAAATACATTCACATACATACATACATATATACATGCATATTCTCAAACACACCTACCTACCTACCTACTTACCTACCTTCCTACATATATACATACATACATATATACACACATGTGTAGAATACATACATACATACATGCATGCATACTCCCAAACATATACATGCATGCATACATACATACCTACATACCTACCTACCTACCTTCCTACATACCTACCTACCTTCCTACATATAAACACACATTTTATGTCAAAGAAACTTAAATATAGGCACAAACATACCTATCTATGTACCTTTCTTCCAATACATACAATTTATGACAAGGATACTTCAACTTTTCATGCATACTCAAAGAAAAGACCAATATTTATTTCAACACAAGTAAAAACAAGTATACCCGGTTCATATTTTCTGACAAAAAGATTGAGTTCACATTTCCTTACAAGAAGATATATGGTTGGTACAACTCCTTTACCGTAGCGTCGCAAGCTACCTACAATAAGACTTTAGAGTACGTGACAGTATACTCCATCCCAAAGCAAAGACAAAAATATTGGGTTCAAATTTTCTTACAAAAAGATTGACTTCACATTTCCTTACAAGCTTAAGTAGGCACAAACATGAGAGGCTTGATTAAAGCTTAAGTATAGGCACAAACATCCTTGCTTCGAGGACATGATAGTATATTGCCCACATCCTCTCGTGATAGTGTCAGTTGATGCATTACCATATCCTCATTCTTATGTAATCCCAAAACTCGCAAGAAGACAAAATAGATATGCTTACATGCAACGTAAGACTTTCCTCTAGATTCTCTTTGCATGAAATCAGGACATGTACACCAAGGTTGTACCTTGATGTGTATAAAATAGTCCTCTCCACTCTCACATGCCAAATGAAAAATAGAGTAGGGGGACGACTGCATTGCACTCTCATTAAGGACTGTCGCTGTCATGGCATCGGCACTACCAATCCTCTTTTTTGCTTCTTTGGAAATCCAATGCCGCCACTTGGTTGATCTCTTTGTATTCTGTGTAGCATCATGTGGCCTCTTGTCACTTTCTTTGTTGCTCGCTGCTTGTGTGGACATTTCTCCCACCCCTGACACAAAAGGTTCTTCATGAGTAACATCTAACTTGAACCCTGTCTTTACTAATTTCTCTACCTCTTGGCTGGTTATGTTGGTCCCGACATCCACTTTCCACATATCTGGGTATGATGGCTTGTATATTATGTTTGGATCTACATGCCATGTGTGTGAAACATCTGAAGGACAAAACCACATCATTTGAGCCTTTGGTCCTCCCGGACCAGGATGTCGTCGCTCTGAGTAGAAGCTAGGGGCAACAACTCCAATAGAGCTTCCCTGTATGTATGAGTTGCACTTAAGTCTTCCATCAATACCTCCCAAACATTTGACTTTTGAGTTCAATGGGGTTCGTCTAATGGCCCACATTGTGCATTCAACGGCCTCTTCCTTTACATGCATTTGTCCTCCGCTCATTGTGCCATAATGTTGTTTAGGCTCTTCATGTCCGATATCTTTGTTTCCTCCAGTCATTGGACTTTTGGTCCTCCCCTTGAAGCATGACTTGCTGCACTGTTTGTTCTAGATCTATCTCCAAAACTTACTCTTCTTGCTGTTCCCCGGTTTTGACGATGTTTGCTCTGCATGACATAACCTGGACGATGTGAGCATTGGTCTACTTCTGTTGTCCTCACCCTGTTCCGTTGAATAGTCTCCTTATCTCCATGTAGAGGCCTTGATTCCTCATACATAGGAGTATTAGCTATTGTTTCATGGACCATGCGAGCCACTTGTGGTGGTGTCGGTCTTGACCTTGCTGCCACCCTATCCAGCAACTTGCTCAAGCTTGGTCCCTCACCTTTGTGCTTCCCATCTCATATACATATTGCTTTGCACTTTGTAGTAAAGCGTTTGCCATATCTGAAATGCACGCATCATACAAGCTAACCTTTTCCTTATATCCTTCACTAGCAAGCCAACTCCCATGTACACTTTCAGATAAGTTTGTTCGAGGGGTTTGTGCTAAATCCACCGAGCTTAAGACCACCTGCACACAAGAGGTTTCATACACGAATTCACAAAATTGACTCCAATGCAAATACATCCATACAACATATCATTTCTTCATAAAATTTCTCACCCTTGACATGAGGTTGCCCCAATGTGCTATTCGTACTTCCCACCAACTCATCCACGTATCCATTACTAATAGTTTTCCCTCATGAACATGTCCATTTCTCCACCACTGACGAATCTCTTTACTTTTTAAGAAAGCTGACTCCTTATTGGTGCCAATCTCCATTCTTCACACAAGTCAATATGGTGTTGTCGACTTTCTACCTTCACACATTGTTTAGCATGCTTCATCAAACTTTGTTTCCAATGGAATAAACATGTTCTCTCCCTGTCCTCCATAATGTTGTGCAAACCCCCATTGAAAACGGTCCTAACTGCACACCAATTTGACCCTGCTTCATCAACCATAAACCCCCATTGAAAACGGTCCTAACTGCACACCAATTTGACCCTGCTTCATCAGCCATAAACCCCCATTGAAAACGATCCTAACTGCACACCAATTTGACCTTGCTTCATCAGCCATAAACCCATAGAAGTGTGTGGGTGCATATGTGCGGGTGCATAACCGCATTGCTCCATTGTGCTATTCAGTATTTCCCAAAATAGTACTTGGCTTTTTGTATCCTCCTCCTTCATTTTGCATGTGGCAATTGTCAACAGCTCTTGAACACTATAGGATTTTGGAGAGAATTTTTTTCAATCAGCTATCATTCAAGGTAAATGAAAGAAAGGAAAAAATAGAAGTACGTAGTCTCACCTTGGGTCGTAAACATGACAAGCCATTGTTGACCAACCAAAAACTCGATGAGTGTGATCAAACAAAACCCAGGGGGACTTTGCCAAGTCACCTCCACTATCACACCGCATGCGATTCACCAAGTCCACGCCTGATGCTGGTCCTCGCAAAGACATAACATTTGTCATCACGGCCACCTTGTCCTGGCAAACGGCTACCTTGTATAAATGAATAGCGAGATCTTCTCTGTATAAGAAGGATGCTATCAAAGCCCTCTCATGCCGGCATCAATTTTCTTTTCTCCTAGGATACAATGCGTCTAAACCTAAAAAACATAATTTCACAATAAAGAGAGGACTGAATGTAGAAAAATACATCCAAATATAATTAAGTTACAGCATGAATACTCACCTCTGGTTTTCCACAAGAGGACTCAACTCCTCCAAAAAATTGCAGAGCTCATGATCCCCAATACTTGTAGCTCATCATTTTGATTCATCATGGAGGAAAATAGCATATCCTTCACAATATCCATCTGTATTTTTCGAGGACCTGCACTTCTCTGGGCTTTCAACACTTGAGAAACAAACATTTTCACGCGCTCCAACATTGACCTTGAAGTTCCTGGCTGAACTGGATGTTCATGCAGCCCAGTGTGGAGCATCATTCTTGTAATAGTTGTGTCACGAGGCATTACGTAATACACACTTGCACACAGTGTGCAGTTTTGTGACAAAAGTGACAAACTATTTTAGTTTTCTCATCCTCTGTCAGAAGTCCAACTGCAATCTTTTTTGTTAGATGTCCATGAAAGAAGGTGTTGTTATACCTTTTATTGTTCAAGTAAAAGGACAGCTGAGCCTATGGCACTCTAAAGTACCAACACAATAGCTAATACGCACGGTACAACTTACACACATGTTTGATGTTACTGGACGTGTCCATAGGTGACCATCATATTTTTGCTCCATTCCATCTATATTTCCTATTTTGCCATATGTTGGTGGAAACTCTAGGATGGAATCACCATCATCATGTCTTGGCACCTCCTGGACTTGGATGACTTGAGTAACTTTTTCCAACAATGAACGTAGAAGAGAAGGTTACTCCTCCTTACGAAGAGCTGAAAGTATACTCTTTGAAGCAATATATTCATCTTCAGAGATATTGTGCTTCGAACCTTTTGGATTGCTTGTGCCTTCACCTGGTTGCAAAACACTTGCTGAGCCATTCAAGTCACTCTCAGAGGAGGAGCTCGAGATATGAACATGGGTGTTTTGTGTCCCTAATTCTTTCTCCAACACTGAGGTCTCCAAATGTCGGACATCTTGGGCAATGTCATTAGCACAAGAATAAAGACTATCAGCAGCACAGAGAGGACTACATTATAGCATATATATTTTACTTCGAGTAATATCTATAAGGTAGTTTTTATTGCCCTCCATGTCATAATGAGCGATGATTTCCTGTAGGCTTCCATTGGTCCTAGTAGCTTTCACTCTAGAAAGGGCGTGTGATGAAGGCAGAAACCCTTGTAGGTATCCATGACTGACAAGCGTGGTCTGGTGGAGAAGTATTAAAGTTTGAGATTTTTGCTGCAGCCATCAAGCTCCCACTCAAAGGTCATAGTGTGCTCCATAGGGAAGGCAATACGAAGATGCAGAAAGGACATGAGAGATGAAAATGTGAAATGAAAATATAAAAACGAAGGAACAGGTGGACTTTATAAAACAAAAATAGAAGATCAGGTGTCTAGGCCGAATCAATCATTGTCAGGTAAGGCGGCTGAAATGATAAAACAAGGTGGAGCAATCACGATTGAGAATGGTCACGAACAAATTTTTATATATAAAAAATATACAAATATATATGTATCTTTTTGTATTAATTTATTATATGTATGTTTTAAATTATACATTTATTGGTTCTAAGTATTATATGTATCTTTTTATATTAGTTTTTTATATGTAAGTAACCTTTAAAATGAAAATAATATGTAACTGTCTATAGGCCCTATTTAAATAGTAGATGATTATTATTATTGACATCAAGGTTTATAGTTCGAGTTCCTATATTTATCTCCTATATGTATCTACATATGTATCTACATCTAACCAGACTCTCAACTCAGTTGGTGGCGATCTAACGCATCTGTGAGCTTCGAACAGGTAAGGTACTTCTCTTTTCTGAAAATTTCTTGCTGTTCTCTGCTGTTCTCTTTCTGAAAATTTGAGGGCCGATGGCGGTGGAGAAGATGGCCCGGGCGCTTAGAGATGGGGGCGGGCGGCGGCGATGGTGAGGGAGAGGGCGAGGTGGATAGAGATGGGGGTGGAAGGCGGCGGCGATGGTGAGGGAGAGGGCGAGGTGGATAGAGATGGAGGTGGAGGGCAGTGGCGATGGTGAGGGAGAGGGCGAGGTGGAGGTGGAGGTGGAGGTGGAGGTGGAGGTGGAGGTGGAGGTGGAGATGGAGGTGGAGGTGGAGGCGGTCCAGGCAGGAGAGATCTCCCCCCCTTGCCCCCCGTTGCTCTGGCCACTCCAGGCACCCACTAGAGCCGGGGGATGGTCTGCGCTAGGAGCCGGACAGGTGCTTGGAGTGGCCAGAGCAACGGGGGGCAAGGGAGGAGATGGAGGATGGAGATGAGGCGTTCACAGCGTTTCAGGCGATTTGAGGGCCGACGGCGGCGATGGTGACGGGGAGGAGGTGGCGGCACTGGAGGCGGAGATGGAGGTGGATGGAGATGGAGGTGGAGGTGGAGGGCGAGGTGGATGGAGATGGAGGTGGAGGCGGTCATGATCTCCCCCCTTGCCCCCCATTGCTCTAGCCACTCCAGGCACACGGGATGGTCTACGCGCTAGACCATCCCCCGGCTCTGCCGGGTGCCTGGAGTGGCTAGAGCAACGGGGGGCAAGGGGGGAGATGGAGGATGGAGATGAGGCGTTCACAGCGTTCAGAGGCGATTTGAGGGCCGACGGCGACGATGGTGAGGGGGAGGACGCGGTGGCGCTGGAGGCGGAGATGGAGGTGGAGGGCGAGGTGGATGGAGATGTTAGTGGAGGTGGAGGTGGAGGTGGTCCAGGCAGGAGTGATCTCCCCCCTTGCCCCCCATTGCTCCGGCCACTCCAGGCACGCGGCAGAGTTCTGTCCCACCGAAACCAACATAGGTGGGTAGGTAGAGAGTTGCTCCTGTTACCCAACCTAAGGGCTCTGAGTATCATACAGCGACGTGCCTCCAGTTTCTAATTGAAAAAATAATTATAAAACGGAACGGCAAGTACAAAAATCAACAATAGTCCCCAGTAAAGGCTTGTACGATTCAACTCTACACTTTGTTTGTGAGGGGGAGGAGGCGGCGGCATTGGAGGCAGAGATGGAGGTGGAAGGCGAGGTGGATGGAGATGGAGGTGGAGGTGGAGGTGGAGGTGGAGGTGGAGGCGGTCCAGGCAGGTGTGATCTCCCCCTTGCCCCCCGTTGCACTGCTTGCCCCCCGTTGCACTGGCCAGCCCAGGCACCCGACAGAGCCATCCCCCGGCTTTGCCGGGTGCCTGGACTGGCCGGAGCAATAGGGGGCAAGGGGGGAGATGTGCAGGATGGGAGGAGTTACCATCTGTGCAATAGTAGTAGAGCAAGATTCATGACCTTTCGTCTCCTATCTGTCATTCAGCTCAAATTGTTTGCTACTCATATTCAAGGCAAAAGAGAGAGAGATGGCTCCAAGAAAAGTAGGAAAACAACAGGCAAAGACTAAGAAAGGTATATGATGTGAATAGCCAAGATTCTACTGAGATTGTGTTTTAATGTTTTTAGATATACTTACTTGGGCTTGGTGTGTATGTCTTATAGACAACAGGGGATACTCCCTTAGATCTGGGCATGTTTGTTTGACTCTTAGTAGCTAGGAAGCTCAATCACGGACACCTGTGTCCTCACATGTATCTCCTGTTAGAGAGGAAATAGAAGCGCATAATTCTCTTGTTCATGAGGAAGAAGCGCTTGTGTTGGAGAACGAAATTGGCTCAATGAGCTCACCTCCTCCAACTCACACGGAGATGCCTGAATCTAGTACTAGTCAAGGGGAGACCCATAGAAGGCTTCTTGGAAAATCTATTGAATTGGGATTGCTTGGTGATGTATTCACTAAGTTTTTTGTGCAACGCAATTCCTCTACCCCATTGGTCCCTTTATGCAGGCTGATTCCAAATGAAGCCATCCGTATAGTTTCTAGCCAACTTGAGGTGTTTTGTGATTCCTTTGACTGCCATGGCTATGTCGAAGCATCTCCTCCTTTTTTAGTTTCACTTACACGTCCCGGAAGCTCTATGCATTTCGTGGTCACACAAATAGACTTGCAAGAATGGGGACTATACTGGGTGGTACAACATACAGATTTGAGGATGAAATGAGAGGAACTGAGTGGAACTGAGTGGGAGGATCTCAGTGGTGGTAAGAAGTTTCTTGTTTGGGATGGCAATCATCGTGTGAAGGAATGGATGTCTCGAGTGCATGAAGGTATGTTCTTTTGAATGCCATACAATGATTTTATGCAACATTAAAAGTAATATATTGTAATATCTTTATTTTGTTTTCTCTCTATATCATGCATTGATAGACATGCCATGGGGTTGTAAGAATATGAGACAAAATGTGAGAAAGCCAGACGTGTTGTAGAGCAAACATTTCGAGATAGAGCATACAAGATGCTCATAATTGCAAACCCATCCAATGGTGATGCATTCTTTCAACTCGTATATAACTATGATTGGTCTAAGGAGGGATTGGTTGCTCTGACCAAAGAAAAGCTCTACACAGTCGCCATATCTCGGATTTCAACTCAAAGGTATGTCACATGTCAATAAACCCCCCTTAACATAAACTAACCTTAACATCTAATCTCTTATGGCTTTGGTATGATGCTGAAATAGGAAGACGGAATTGCTTCAAATGCTTATGATCGGGAGGGCGAAGGACAAGGTAATTTCGGAGATGTTTGGGGATAACAAAAAGACGTTGCTGCATATGAAGAAAGAGTTGTATTGGGAAGAGCTAATAGGGGAGGCGTACTCTATTTTGGAGGGTTTATTGGTATATGATGATGTTATCTACATCCCACCATTTATGTAATGGGTGAAAGAGGAGCGATTGAAACACATACCATGGGTCTTCCATGAGGTGTGGGCAAATATTGGAAAAGTGAAGGAAGGCCAAAAGCAACCTGAGGTGGAGAATGCCGCAAAGAGGGTTGTCTATAGGTATATATCTTCTAATGCCATTCTATTTTTGCAGAAAATACATATACGCATTGAAAAAATATATTTTAGTGCTATTTGTTTTATTTTGGATATGTAGGTGGGTCCAGCTACTCATTGGCCAAGGTCTAATGGACGAAGAGACGGAAGCAATCAAAGAATGGGCAGATCCAAATTCCTTGGAAACAATGTACCCGAAGGAATGGGTTGAGAGAGGGGTTTCTGATTGGGAATATAAGAGATGTCCTTGGTGGTTGGACTATCCTCTAAATCATGTGCTTCCAAGTGAGGAGCCCCTAGACAAAGGTACTTTTTTGCTTTCTACTGAATTATATGCATGTAAATGTATATGTATATGTATATGTAAACCTTCCCACCTATACAAATACATACCTATACATACATATAAATATATATATAAACTATCCATATGCATATACATATTAGATACATATACATACATATATATACATATACAAATACATATGTAAACATATATGTACATATACATATGCATACATAAATACATACCTACATACATACACTAAATTATATACTAAATTCCTACATACATACAAAGTTCATGTTACATTTAAGATTTGGCATGTTAGATTTTAAAGAAACATTGTTAAGTTTTGAAGTTTATTTTGGGATTTTTTAGAAAATGCAAAGGAGATGCTGTCCAAACTTTTTGCAAATTTATACATACATACATACATACGTACATACATACGTACATACATAGTTCATGTTACATTTAAGGTTTGGCATATCAGATTTTAAAGAAACATTGTTAAGTTTTGATATATACATACCTACATACATATACATAGATACATACCTACATACATATACATATACATATGCATATACACATACATATACATGTACATATACATAGATACATATACATATGTTATATATATATATATATATATATATATATATATATATACATACATATATACACATATACACATATACATACATATATATATATATACATACATATACACATATACATACATATATATATACATGCAGCCTACATACATATACATATACAAAAAGGTCTGGGGATTTCTACCTTTTTACTAAATTATTTTGATCTATTTCTTGAAGAATTTAAGAATTACCAATCTGAGCTTGAAAGAGAGCCCCCAACTCAAGAAGACTCTAGAATACCTTCCTCGCAGCCAACAAACTTGACCCAGTCTCCAGTAGTTGGATCCTCGCGCGTGGCCCCAAAACCATCCACGCCACTGTCATGAGTGCCACAATCACACCAAGAGCATACATCTACATCGTCTCAAGTGCAATGTGAGAGGCGAACAAAGAGATGTCTTGACATTATGCATGATGTTTAAGAGAGAGACCCTCTAGAGCATCTTCAAGAGGGGGAGGTGTCAGGACAACGTGACATCATGGACATGACTAGTAAGAGTACTTTCCATCGCAAATTTATTTTGAGAAAGGTGTGCTTTCGAAATGCATCTCATTTTTTGTCTTGTTTACTTGCATGTGAGAGATGTTCTTCACACATATTGCTTGCATGTGAGAGATGTTCTTCACACATATTGTTGGTAGACGTCCACACTCTTTCGGAGGGCTCAGATAGGTAAAAAGAATAATTTCACCATATAATTAGTTTTCCAAGTTATACTTGCCAAAACCAAACATCATAAATCTTTTATGTAGTGTGGAAGAATTCTTGATGAAGATTCCCAAGGCTCTATCTCATAGAGGTGCTCCCTCAGATACAGTGGCTCGCCTCGTATGGGCTGACTTTCCTACAGATTTACAGGTTATTGATGTAGATACGGATGGGTGTCCCTCACATGGAATCAAGTTTCTTCATCATTGATACGTGCCACACTCAGTTTTGTTGGTTTGTTTGTGGATGATGAGGGTTGGTTTGTGTGTTTGAGTCTAATGGATCAACTTCCTAAAATATATTCCATGGGAAAGAAAGTTGGATTGGTCATGCATCGAACAATGTCTGTTCATTTGGAATCAAGTTATTTGTATGAAAATGGAGAACGGGTAAGTCATAATCTCTCAAATATTTCCCTTTATGTATACATGTTATGTGGTATGGATATCCAAACATAATGTTTTCTCGTTATGGTAGGTGGATACATTGGTGCTTAGTATGTTCTATCGAGTAAATTGCCATGTCCCTATTATTGATCGCGAGGCTGGGCAAAATGTTTCAAACAAGTTATTCAACGCTCAACAAAATTTCATTTTTGAGAAGAATAAGAAGCATCCATTCCAACACACGATGGTCTTGGAGCGCTACATTCAAGGTGGTGCAGAAAGATCTCCTATGTTCTTTAGGTGAGATAATTTTCAGAGCTACTTTTTCAAAATACTTAGATGCACGTTTATGATTGCATTTCATTGTAGGTGGCTAGTGGAGACCTTCTCAAGTGAAGGAGATGGTGTCTTGGACATTTTTGTGGGATGTGGAGGCTTGGGACGTGCATGCCAAGAGTTGAAAAGGCATTATATGGGGATAGAGAATGACATGGAGGTAGCCAAAGCATGTTTGGGAGATTTCTCATTAGGTCGGGATGACACGTAGAAGAATGCTATAATTTGTGGATCAAAGACTTTGTAATCGAGATTGTCATGGTTTGGAAGTTTAAAGATCGATATATACATTTTTGATCTTTAAAAGATTGTGTTTTATATTTAAGTAAGTAAGAAAGTATGTATGTAATGTATGTATATATGTTAGTGCATAGGTACCTCTTGTATGTATGTATGTATATGTATATGTACGAGGTGTATGAATTTAGGTAGATATATGTATATATATAATTATATCAATAAGTATGATGTGGATCAAAAGACTTTGTAATCAAGATTTTCATGGTTTGGAACTTTAAAGATCGGTATATACATTTTTCATCTTTAAAGGATTATTTTTTATATTTAAGTAAGTAAGAAAGTATGTATGTATGTATGTATGCATATATGTTAGTATGTAGGTAGCTCTTGCATGTATGTATGTATATGTATATTTTGTATGTGTATATGTATGAGGTGTATGAATTTAGATAGGTATATGTATATATGTAATTATATCAATAAGTATGATGTGGATCAAAAGACTTTGTAATTAATATTTTTATGGACTAGATCTTTAAAAGACTGAAATTTATATTGTTGATCTTAAAAAGCTTGTTATTTATATGTAAGTAAGTTCTTGGTCCTTTACAAAGCTCATAGTAAGTTCTTGGTCCTTTGCAAAGCTCGGACTACTTGTTCATTGCTCCAAAAAGCTCAGCAAAAAAAGCTCGCAAAAAAATCCCCCATTTTAAAGTAGTTTGCTTATAGGTCCTTGCTGGAAGGCCTTTTACATTATTGGATTGCAAGGAATTCATTGATATTTATGGATTGATTCATGCGACCACCAGCATGTTCATCTTTAGAAGATAGGACGATAAAGGAAAGCTTTTGAGTGAAAGTTGAGAGTCTATTACATCTAAAATTCAAGTTATTATTCCTAGGTATCACAAGGGAATTGTTAACTTTATATGGTATAATAATGACAAGTAAATTAACACTCCTTGCATCATCGAGCTACTAGAACTACTCCTATGTTATGAGGTTCCCTACTTATATCACATCCATGAATATGATTGAAAGTCAGATTTAGCTTTAAGATTTACATACTTTTATTAGTAATGTTACTTTAACATGACTAACTTTTGGATTTGTTTCTCAAAACATGAATTTTCACAGTCACAAATGATTTGGACTTTTATATCATTAGTCACTTTAAGCAAACAAAAGTGCAATTGTAGCAAGACTATTGGTGCGTGCCTATTGTAAATCATTATAATCTATTACATCCATGGCTTCAAAGTCTTTAGATATTTCATAGAGTTGAGTTTGGACCTTAGTTTATTTTAGCATTTAAGGCCAAAGGGTTTTTTAAATTTATTGCACAGGAGGTCTCCTAGATTTAATTGCCATTTCCCTTTTGAAAAATATAGCATTCTTACTATTTGAGATGGTAAAAAATAACACATAGGACTAGGGAAATGTCTGAGGGTTTAGATTCCTATGGAGTGGTAATTTTATAGGGTTTTGATAGAGTGCAAGGTTACGGGGAACACTACTAGTTATGTGAGCATAGCAAGGTAATTACTAGCAAGGGTTTCTTAATCAAGCACTCAAATGTATATTCAACACAAGGGTTGATCAAAGATGCATGTGCCAAGACATGGTACTGTTATTAAAGTTGTTATAAAAACATGTGGCACTTTGTCTAAGCTTATCCTAATGGTTTATTTGCATGGCATGCCATTATCAAGTGGTTGGGAATCGGGGCAGCCAGCTACCCATTTAGAGTCTAATGTCCATTTGTTAATGTGGTTTTTTTTTGTTGTTGAAAGACATGTATCTTCTCTCTTGCTTGTTGGGATCAAGGTATTGCTTTTTTGTGTGTTGTGAACCACCTCCTAGAGAGTGGTAGTGTCTTGTTAGTGTTTGAACCACCTCTTAGAGGGGTATTTAATAATATTTAGATATTTGTGAGTGCCTGACATAAGCAATAATTATCAGAGTTGAGATAAAAGTAGCAACATACACATAGATGCAGCAAGTAAGAAGAGATAGATGGAAGTACAACATTGAGAATGAATGAATTACAAGTGAAGTGACATGATAAGGTCACTTACACACACTCATAAAAGTACGTACATATGCTTAGGGGAAAAAAACTCCTAAAGAGGAAAAAAGTGGATTGACCCATTATTAACCTATGTCCACACATCCTTACTATATAAATGGCTACACCCCCCCTTGTAAGTGATGATGTAAACATGTATAGGGATCCTATGTGGTTGATCAATCCCCAAATGGGAATAAGCCTAAAGCATTGTGAAAAGCTTCAAACTTATTTTGTGCGAGAGCATGTATGAACATATCTGCCAACAGACATAAGCCTGGCTAATCTCTCCGGTAGTGAGCCTCTCCTTGACATAATGATAAAGCACCTCAATGTGCTTTGTATGAGCATCAAACATTGGTTTCCTTGCAACATTGGCTAATGCTCTTTTGTTGTTAGTGAAGAGGGTTATTGAAGATGAAGGTGGGAGACTACTGTCCACCAAGATGTGCCAAAAGGTGTTTGAGCCATATAGCCATGTACTTAGCTTCACAGCTCAAAAAGGCCACTGTCTAGCTGCTTCTTTGCTGAGCCATGATATACATGAATCGCCAAGGTAAAAGTAAAATCCGTTAGTGGACATTTGTGTGTCATAACATCCAGCCCAATTGAAATCACTGTAGGCATATAGCTAAGCATCATCCCCCTTAGCATAGAATAAGCCAAGGGATTGACTAACCTGTAAGTATCTGAATACTCGCCTGGTAGCTTGCTAATGCTTACTTCTAGGACTGTGCATAAACCTGCTCAGCTGAGAGATCCCAAGCTGAATGTCTGGCCTCGTATTACATAGATAGATGATGCATCCAAGAGTCTATTGATAAAGTGATGCATCAAATGGTTCACGTGCCTCCTAGAGACTAAGCCTAGCACCTGTCTCTACTGGGTGTCGCAAAACAGGTTTACAGTCTTCAAGACTGATGAAAAATAGGTAGAGGGAGAGGAGACACACACACACAGGAGCAAACCCTAATGTATATTGTAAACCCTAACCATAGAGAGAAGCCATCTCCCTTCTCACACAATGCATAAAGCCGTAATCCATAATACACAATGCACACTATGTGTTGTGTCCACACACAGCTAACCCTAGCTAATGTCCACACACTATGACCAGCTGGACGCGGTCATTTATGTCTCACACATGCTGCTACCTAACATGCCAGCACATAGTGCACCTGGCACAAGCTGACATCGAGCTTGAATCTCAACAGCCCCTCTCAAGCTCATGATGTACTGCCATAGATGAAGATGTAGATGAGCTTGGGCTATCAGAGCTCTTAACACTCCCCCTCAAGCTCATCCCACGTACTCCCAACATAGTACGGAAGTACTCAAAGTTCTCCCTGCTAAGTGGCTTTGTAAAGATGTCGGCCACCTGCTCTTCAGTCTTCACATACTGCAAATCCACTGTACCATCCACACTCTCTCTGACAAAGTGATAGTGGACCTCTATGTGTTTGGTCCACGCATGAAAAACTGGATTCTTGGCCAACTGTATGCTGCTCATGTTGTCACAATGAATGACAACCTTGCCATCAATAGGCTCACCCAAATCAGCCAAGAGACTCTTTAACCATGCTCCTTCACATGTAGCAATGGCTGCACCCCTGTATTCAGCCTCTGTACTAGATAAAGCAACAGTAGGTTGCTTCTTGCTACTCCAACTCACCACTGCACTTCCAAATGTAAAGGCATAACCACTAATAGACCTCCTGTCATATGAGCTACCTACCCAATCTGCGTCTGTGTAGCCATGTATATCCAAGCCTTTACCATGCTCATAAAGAAGACCATAATGTGCAGTGGTCTTTAAATATCGCATAATGCATCTCACTGCATCCAAATGAGGTTTTTCTGCATAAATTGGCTTACTAGTCCCACAGCATAACTGAGATCCGGGCGTGTGATAGTCATGTAAATAAGATTGCCAACCATCTTTCTATACATAGATGGATCATCCAACTCCACCAAAATCAGATAGAAATAGAACTTGCTTGTGGCAAGTTCACATGCACATCAGCATCAAGAGAATCAATGACACCCTCATCCTTTGCTTTGTGTACCAACTAGCAAGTTCATCAAACAACACATCTCATGAGATAACCACTTGCTTGATTTATATGCCTTGTGATCCTGTGCATAACCAACAAACACACACTTTTCTGCCTTAGGATCCAACTTCCTCCTTCTCTCGTCAGGCACATGTACATAAGCTATGCAACCAAACACTTTGAGGTGTCCAATGTCTGGCCTAAAACCTGTAAGCCGCATCTCTGGCGTACTTCCATGTATGGCTGTTGTGGGTGTCTTATTAAGTACATACACCGCGATGGCACACGCTTCTGCCCAATAATAAGCTGGCATGCTTTTTTCATTGAGCATTGCCCTAGCCACATCACAAATGACTCTATTCTTCCTCTCAGCAACAACATTTTGCTGAGCATTTTATCATGCATCCTTCATAATGTGAAAGATGATCAGGATGTGTGAAAAGGTATAAACTTCAAATTAAACGATTGGATGACTATGCAACCATCATGCAAAGGTCCTCATAGGATAAAAAGGCAAAGAAGAGGCTTAGTACAATACCATTGGAAGGGACGTATCTTGGAGTTCAAGATAGCAAAAGATGGGTGGAAGGCAAATATGCAACATGTGTACATGATAAGAGACATGCATATGCATCCTTCTACTTCAGCATCCGCATTGCAAGCTCATTATAAGATATTTTTTGTAGTTTATTTATGTTCTTTATGATTCTATGGTTTATTCACATGTGTTGTATATGTCATAGATGTTTATCCCCATCAACAAGCATTGAGTGGTAAACTATGGAGTCATTTACCGAGACTTTCGAAGCCATGCATGCTAATCTTGGGAAAGTATTATTTTTTAATTCAACCATCTACTTTTTTCATTAATAAACAAATATTTTTATACAATGCTAAGTATATTATCCCTACAAGACCAGAAGCTTATGGAAGACTGGAGAGTTTGGCTATACCAAGCCTAAATTCATTAGATTGGGAATTTCCAAACAAAGGTACTCTATTAGCATTTAAATCCAAGTTTGTCTTGGATATTCAAAAGTCTATGAAAGCAGGAAGGATTTCTAAGAGGATTAGGCTATCATGGTTTATACCTCTCCATGTATTTGTGTTTCGAGAAGCAAACATGAAGAGGACAAAAGCAATGTGGCTGTCTACACACATATATGAGTCTGAGTTGGATAATGCAGTTGGAGCAAAATGAAAAGTGAGTGAAGCCATCCGTAGGGGTGATTTTATAAAATGTAATGCTTGCATTGATTTTGTGGTGATGGCATACAACATCTCTCAACAAACCTTGTACATTATCTTAGAGTACAAATGATGGAGAAATAGTAGAGGGACTTGGATGCCATTGGATTTAGAGGAAAAATTTATGCAGTATGACCTAACAATCAACTTGACTAATGATGACAATAGAGTCGTCTCCTTAGAAATGCAAAATGGACATTGAGGGATGTGCGCATGTCCTTGGAATTTCTATTAGATGCCACATATCATGAGACTATAAATTTAAGGTAGATGGTATTACGGTGGGAAGAAGATCCGAAAATACTTTTAGTTGTATGAAATGTTTGTCCCCTATAATCTTGAAGTTTTCTTAATACAATATAATTTTGCACCCATCTATCTTGTCTTGTGGATTAATTTTGTAAAATAGTTATTCAACATTATCAAGATAAGATGACCATGTTAAATCAGAAACTAAACTCAATATTAATTTCATATATATATTTATTAGAATGTTATCTATATAAATTGGTTAGTTACAATGTATGAAAAAAAAACTATCGACTTTGGCTGGTTAGTGCTATGCGCATGGGCAGAACAAATGTATCTATCAATTAAAAAAATCTATAATGAAATCTTCATAGCCTCTTGAAGGGCACATACTACATTGCCAGCCCATCTCATCCCAAGCTTCCACTCGTCACAAATCTGTCTCATGACTCTCATGAATGTAAGCTTGGGTATGAGTAACTCAATATGTTTTTGAGTCCTCCTTATCTCTCTCAGGGCATTCATGTGCTGGTTGATCCTTTTTTCCAGCTTCTCCTTTGCTATATTATTATGCTTTATTGCTTTCTCTGCCAACCTGAACTTGGTCCAACCATCCTTGCTGTTTTCTTCATTCTAGCCATTTATGGCCTGTCAATTAAACACAAAAATAACTAAAACACTCAAATTATATAACCAGAAATCTAGGAAAGCTGACGAACTTTTTGAGACATACACATGCACACCACATAAAGAGAGCAAGAGAACCAATAGATACAGGACACATGTGTGCACATTTTTCTTGACTAATGGAAAGATGGTGTGATTAAGATGATCTGATATCACCCAAACATTTCTATTGCGCCATGTTTGTGAATGTACACATCTCTCCCTTGTGATTATGGTCTAGTATAACTCGTGTTGTTTAAAAACATGGAAAAAGTGAATAATCTTGTTACTCTTCCAAAGGAAAAAATCGGCTTACAACTATTCCTTTTGCACTGTACCCAATGCCTGTTTAGTTACTCCAAAATGCATGTTCCCCAAATGCCTATTAAGCTACTCCAAAATGGTTTGAAATAGTAACTCCAAAGTGGAGAATGGCATATGTTTTGAGACATGCACATGCACACCATAGAAAAAGGGCAAGAGAACCAATAGATACAGGATACATTTGTAAACATATTTCTTGACTAATGGAAACATGGCACGATTACAACGATCTGATAGTACTATACCCAAACATTTCTATCGCGTCGTCTTTCCCATAGCTTTTTTTTGTGAATGTACACATCTCTCCCTTGCGCCGATTATGGTCTAGTATAACTCGTGTTGTTGAAAAACATGGAAAATGGAATAATCTTGTTAGTCTTCCAAAGGTAAAAATTGACTTACAATTGTTCCCTTTGCACTGTACCCAATGCTTGTTCCCCAAATGCCTATTTAGCTACTCCAAAATGGTTTGAAATAGTACCTCCAAAGTGGAGAATGGCCTATCTCTATTGGCTTGTTTTTATAATTGGTGGGATTATTCAAGTGCGAGAAATCAATATACATTCAGCAAAGAGAAAAAGAGCACATATGTGGACATTATCTCACCTAATGGAAAGATGGTGCATGCGAATGGCACGATCCAATAAGAGCCATCATTTCTATAGCGCCGTCTTTCTCACGCTTATTCTAGAGTAATATGCGATGGAACTTTTGAGCATTTTAGAGGGAACACACTTTTGAACAGTAGTTTAGATTATTTAGTACACACTTGAGCATTTTAGAGAAAACATGGCAGGAGCTAAATATCCCGGATAACCTTTGACAAGGAAAGCGTACACACCTGATGGAAGAACAGTGCGGTAAGGACGTTTTGATAGTCAAGTAATAGTTATCGCGCCATATATCTAATGGTTGTATGATCAAAAGCTAATTTTGAATGAGGACCAAGAGTTGGTAGGTGATGAAATGTAAAGACAACAGCTTGTGTAGGTGAGAGTTCCAAAAAGAAAGCTGAAAATGATATCCCCTCTTCTTTCCACACGTACGGTAAGAAATGAAAAAAAAAACAACCCACTTATTTATAGGGAGCGTGGCTCAGGACACGTGGCAGTACAAATAACGATATCTATATGTGGCTGCACGTGGAACGCATACATGACATGTGGATTCACAAGTGCGAGCGTACGTGACATGTGGATTCACACGTGCGAGCATACATGACACATGTGAATCTTGCACGTGTTAGTACATGTGTCATAGTGGCCATCCTTTCACACATGCAAGTTTCATATCCCACATGCGTGCATCCTTTCACATGTGTGAGTCGCATGTGTTAGTACACGTGTCACGTCCATGTACTATTCGTACATGATGCCATGTGGCATCACGGCCCTATAAATATGTCGAGCATTTTTTTTGGGTTGTTGCCACCTTGGTGATTATTCATTGCCTCAATTACCTCCAACCCCCTTAGCTTTCCCAGTTGCCCCTCCTGAGCAACCTCTTGAGCTACTCCTATCATAGAAAAATGGCTCGATTATAAGTATTTGACAGCTTTGAATAGCCAAAATCATGCCATCTTTCTAATGGTAGCTAGTTGGTTGCCTCATCTTCCCACAGCCCCCTTAGCCTTCCTGGATGTTCCTTGAGCTTCCTCCTAAGCTTCTCTTATAATAGAAACACAGTGCGATATTAGGATTTTGACAGCCTGGAATTGCCAAATTCATGCCATCTTTCCAAGTGTAGGTAGCTAGCTCACTTGATCCCTTACGCAACTGCCCCTACCTTCACCCGGTTGTAAGCTAGCTTTTTAACGTGCACTCTAATCTAAACTCTATGTCAAATCATAAAGGTAGGAATTTATCATCTTCTAGGTTTTAAAGCAGTTACAACAACAATTATTAGTTAGGTGGAACAACGACGCGAATTTAGCCAGTAGACCTTCTTGGAATCATATTATCACGTCGTCCTTCTAGTTTCTATAAAGTATCTTTGTTTCTGATTTACAGGTGTTATAAGTTGTATCCACAACTTGCTGAACTGAGATGGGTTCAAGTGATGACAGTGTTCTTGTGTGATAGAGGAAACACCTGCTCAGAAGCTATTTGACTTCTTACAGCTGGCAGGTGCACAGGAAATGTTTGAGTCTTATAGGGAATGCTTTAATGTAAGTTTTGACTTGAGTGTAGTCATTAATCATTTCAAGCAGTACTATGAAGAAGAAATGCAAGATTTCCTTGCCTTGACAGATGATGGTGCTGTAGACATGGAACATATCAGGTTTGATCATCTTAATATTTTGGCAAAGACATCTTCAGAAAAGGGCATGTTGCAGAAGAAGTATGATATACTTCTCGAGGATGTGAAAATCACTGAGCAGTGCAAGCTACATAATAGGAAATGCAAGCTCCTTTAGCATCATATGGCCTTCCTTTTCTATGTGCATGCACAAGTGGGAATTGAGGATTCTAGAAAGTCTAGTATTGACAATTTTGGTGTCCAATTTGTAGCATTTCTAGGGGATATTGAAAACCAAGAAGAAATGAATGATGTAGAAATGGTTGTGGATATAGCACAAGAACAAATAATGAGCAAGGATTTTGATGCTGCAGACTTTAAGGCAAGTTTAATTGTTCCAGAGAAAAAGGATGTTGCTATAGAGGTTTTAGAGAAGGAGATTCTTCTCCTATGTCTACCATCCTTCCCACTGAAGGACAAGAAAGATTTTGTACTCCTCTCAAATATCTAGAGGCTCTTGAATTTAAGGGAAGACTTTGTCTTGGTTTAATAGTAGATGGATGTCAAGTTTCTTCAGATTTGTAGATCCAAATGTTACTAATGAATTTTGAGTGCTTGATACAGAAGCGACAGGTGGTTTCTTACAGTAGCCACTTCCGATTGTGAAGCTAAGTACAACAAGGCATTTAATGTGTGTGTGTGTGTGTGAGAGAGAGAGAGAGAGAGTGTCATGTAGGCTGTAACGCCTGTGATGACCGACGACGACAGACCGGATGGCCATGTCCGGGGTTCAGTGGGAGAGGGCGCCCATGTGGAGTCATGGGCGGCCAGGCTAGTGTGGATGGCAGGCCACACACTATATAGCCTGGGGGATGAGGGGCAATCCTTATTCTTCCTCTATGGCTGGGTGGTGAGCTAGAGGCCATCCACTCCTGTGGTAGCGCCCGTAGTAGCGGCGTTACGAGAATCTAACACTGGTATCAGAGCGTCGGTTCGATTGGGTCGTCAGGGTCCGCGTGTGACCAGGGGACCGGAGCCCACTCAATGGTTTTCAACCATTCATCTTCTCATCCTTATCTCCACAATGGAGTGTGTGGAGGGAGGCGGCCATAATTGAAAGGAAGACATTTTTGAAGGGAAGAACTCTCTCTCTCTCTCTCTCTCTCTCTCTCTCTCTCTCTCTCTCTCCCCATCACACACAACAAAGCGAATTGCAGGTATTCTCGTTTTTTTTTCCTCCGTTGAAGCTTGTCTGCGAAACAAATTTTCGGTCATTTGAGGGGGGGCGAAGACCACCCGTAGCATTGTGTGCGCTGTTTGAGGGGGGGCGAAACCACCATCACTGCTCATTTTATTAGCGTTTTTTTTTTTGTAATTTTCGAGTTCTCGCATTGTTTTTTGCAAGAATTAAAGATGTCTGCGAGGCGTAGTGCATCCCCACCGCCTTCTACTTCTCTAGGTTTTTCAGATCTCTTGTCCTCGGTCCCGGGTTTGACCCCGACTGAACTGTCAGGCCATACACGCCTGACCATTGTTCGGTCCGGAGTGCGCTCGTCGATCACGCGTGATCCGCCAGCGCCCTCCTCGTCTATTGACCCCGCCTTAGGACCTAGCGAGCCCGCAACGGCCACATTAGTAGATGACCCCTTTCTGGCCGATGAGCCAGAGGACATGAACACCGACGTCACCGAGGGGACCGAGGAGGACCTCTTAGAGTACGACGACGATGATTATGACCTATTGGACCCTGCTGATGTCCTGACAGAGACGGAGCTCTCTAGTGGACTGTTTAAATATCTTAATGCCAAACTGAACAATATGGGTAAAGTCCAGGCTGATTTAGTCACGATGCTACAGAGCATCTCCACACGGTTAGATGCACTGATAGCCACCTCGGCTAGTACTCCAACTCCTCGTGGTAGCCGAGCTCCTACGGCATGGGTGAGCGTAGCCTCGCCAGTGGTTGCAGGAGTACAGGCCGATGCGCCTGCGGGGCTGTCCGTATAGCGACAGCTTCGTCGTTATTAAAAGACTTAAAGCCGCCTAGTTTTGGTGGCAAGGAAAAGGAGAGAAACAAGGACTCGGTCAATATGTTTCTAGCGAAGTGGTCAGATTTGCACGCACTGCGACAACAGCCTAGCCGTATACAGCCCGTAGAGGCTAGCCTCTCATTAACCGACAAAGCGTACAAGTGGTGGATGAGTTTGACAACTCGTCCTGCCACTTGGACGGAGTTTGAAACGATGTTTCGAAAAGAGTTTTTGCCTGTTAATGAGGCAGAGAGAAGCTGGGAGTTATGGGACAAGTGCTCTGTTACCATATTATAGTAGTGATGTGTGTGAACACACTTAGGACCGCCGGGGCACTTTTTCCCTCACTAGGAGGTTTTTTCCCCCGTGCATTGTATATACGCCCATTATCTTCTAGGGCTTGTTATCTTTCATTTTTGGCACTCATAATACACTACTGTGTTGTGCTCAAGCTTCCTCATCTTCTTGAAGTTGTGTGTGCATTCCTGCAACCCTAATTCCAACAATTGGTATCAGAGCAGGCTTCCTCCTCCCGGGCAGCATCACCGGCACCTGCCGCTTCATCTCCTCCGATTGCGACGAGGTTTCACGAGCGTCTGCAGGTTAGTATATGCCGTGGGAAAGCCTGTAGGGCTTGTTCGTTTCAGAATTTTGATCTGAAGTCATTTCGCTCTCCGTTTTTGCATTCCAAGTACTGCGCAGGCAAAATCGTCCTACTGTGCAGATTTTCTGTCAAGATTAAAATCTGCAGGACAGGTGCCCATTCGTCTGTTTTGGGCTGTGCTACATAGCACAGGTCGATTTTATACAGGTTTACCTCTTACAGACAGCATTTACATCTAGTAGTACAGTCATTGGCCATGGCTGACAACAATGATGTATTCCGCATGTTGGCTGCTGAGGATAAGTTGGATGGCACCAACTATCCATTGTGGGCATATATGATGCGACATGTATTGGTAGCAAAGGGGTTATGGAACATTGTGCAGGGTATTGATGCACGTCCTATTGTGGCTGGGAATGCTGCAAACACATCAGAAACAGGTACTGTTGATGATGGTGCAGGCACAAGTGCTGTAGCAGCTGTTCGAGAACCACCACTTTCAGCAGAGCAGATTCGTTGGGATGGTAGAGATGCGCAGGCTCATGCCTTGATTGCGCTGTTTGTCAAACGTACCATTATCCCACATATTCGCTCCTGCAGGACTTCTAAGGATGCTTGGGATGTACTTGCCACATTGTATCAGGCAAGAAATGAGGCTCGTGTTGCTTACCTCCGAAAACAGTTGGAGAGTGAGCATATGAACGAAGGTGATTCTATGGATAGCTTTTTGACAAAGATCAAGGATTTCAAAGAGCAGCTCATTTCTGCAGATGAAATCCTGTCAGACAGTTCACTTGTGCAGACTGTTTTGAATGGTCTACCAGATTCTTATCAGGGTTTTGCTTCCACTCTTCGCTTGATGATGAAAGGCAATCCCAATGCCTTATCATTTGAGGAGTTAGTTTCTGTTTTGCTGCAAGAAGACCAGTCAAGGCAAAACAGGAATATTATGCGTGTCGCAGATCAAGCTTTCGTTGCTAGTCAGAGAAGCGGGAAAGGTAAAGCTGGCTTTTCTTCTAGTAAGCAAAAATCTGCAAATGCTGCGCAACCAAAGAAGGAAGAAAAAGATGAGAAGAAGGGGGACAAACAGAAGACATTTTGCAAGTACTGTAAGGGAAATGATCATGTCATCAAAGCGTGTCCTAAGCTGGCTGCGAAAGAGGCTAAGAAGAAAGAGGCTGGTATGGCTGTTGTTGCAGATGCCTCTCCTTCTAACAATGAATCTGCTAATGTTGTTCAAGATACAGAATGGGCATTCAATGCGCAGTGCAGTTATGACCCATCTTTGCATGACACATGTATGTCTGCAGTAGATTCAGATGTATGGTACTTTGACAGTGGTGCCACTAAGCATATCACCTCGCAGCGCAGTTTATTCACTTTCCTTGAGTCTGCTCCCACAGGGAATACTGTCACTTGTGCCAATAACTCCTCTTATCCCGTTAAAGGAGTTGGACAGATTGTGCTGAATGTTGCAAATTGCAACACCTTTACACTTTTTGATGCATTGTATGTGCCAGGGATCAAAAAGAATCTGCTGTCAGTCTCCGCATTTGCCAAAACAGGTTTGGTTGTAAAATTTGTGGATGACAGATGTACTGTTCATGATCTCTCTTGTGGTGACATCATTGTAGCATCTGGTTCACTATGTCGAGGGCTGTATAAGCTCAATATGAATGGCAAATGTGTAGAGGATTCAGCATGTGCTATTATGGATACGCAGGCTATTTCAAATGCAAAACTGTGGCATGCACGTTTTGGTCATCTGAATTTTGCAAGTTTGCTGCGCCTGCAGAAATCTGAAATGGTGTCTTCTTTGCCTAAACTTGAGGCACCTGTCAAGCATGTTTGTGAGGGCTGCATATTGGGTAAAATGCAGCGTGCTTCCTTTCCCAAAGATGGATCAGTGAGAGCTGAACGCAGATTGCAGCTTGTTCACAGTGATGTTTGTGGTCCCATGCAAACTCCATCATTTGGAAACTACCTTTACTTCGTGACTTTCATTGATGATTTTACCAGGCATGCATGGGTATATCCTTTGAAGGCAAAGTCCGAAGTGTTTTTGTGCTTCAAACAGTTTTTGGTTATGGCTGAAAATGTGTCAGAAAGTAAGATGGGCACCCTCCGTTCAGATCGAGGGGGGGAGTATATGTCTTCAGAATTTAATGCATTTCTGGCTGAGCGTGGGATAAAACACCAATGTACAGTGCCGTATACACCATAGCAAAATGGTGTGGCTGAGAGAAAAAACAGGTCTCTCATGGAAATGGCAAGATGTATGGTTAAGAGTCAAAGTCTACCACATGGTTTTTGGCTTGAGGCTGTCATGTGTGCCACTTATGTACTAAACAGGTGTCCCACCAAAGCATTACAGGTTGTCACTCCATATGAGGCTTGGCATAGCCGCAAGCCATCTGTTGGCCATTTACGTGTTTTTGGTTGCCTGGCATATGCATTAGTGCCTGTGCAACATCGCAGAAAATTGGATGACAAAGCTGTCAAATGTATTTTTGTTGGATATAGTGCTGAGAGCAAAGGCTATCGTTTGTATCATCCACAGACAAAGCGCATTTTGGTTAGCCGTGATGTTGTATTTGTGGAAGATGCAGTTCAGCCCTTGGTTTCATGTACTAAGGAGACAGATATCAGCTCACGTGATGTCTATGATACATTGTTGCCTCTTTTCAGTGGTGCACAGTCAAGTGCAATACCTCATGAGGCAGTTTTTCAGCCTATGCAGGTTTTAAATGATGGCACAGATCAGCCTATATCTGATGCAGATGTGCATGATGCACTTGAGGATGAGAGACAAGAGATTGAGGGCTCTAGGAACATGCCTAGATGGCTGGTGCAGACTTTGCGTGACAGCAAGTTGGATGCCCCTTTGTCTAGTCGCACTCGTTCTGGCTCTCATGGTGCCTCTTATGCGTCAGATTGTTATGCATTGGCTGTTTCTAGTATGTGCGATAAAAGTGAGCCTGTTTCATTTGATGAGGCACAAAGTTCAGAAAATTGGATGGCTGCTATGCAAGCAGAATACGATGCTATTATGAAGAATAGTACATGGTCTTTATGTGACTTGCCCCCTGGCAAGAAGGCCATTGGCACTAAGTGGGTATACAAATTGAAGCGTAAGCCTGATGGCACAGTGGATCGCCATAAGGCTAGGCTTGTTGCAAAAGGTTATGCTCAAGAGAAGGGCATTGATTTTGATGAGACTTTTGCTCCCACATGTCGTATGACCACTGTTCGTAGCATCTGTGCATTAGCAGCTCATAATGGTTGGAATGTACATCAGCTAGACATAAAGACTGCGTTCTTAAATGGAGATTTGCATGAGGAGGTGTATGTATCGCAGCCTCGTGGTTTTGTTCAAAGAGGGCAGGAAAACAAAGTGTGCAGGTTAAAAAAGGCTTTATATGGTTTAAAGCAAGCTCCACGAGCTTGGTATGAAAAAATACATGCATATTTGACTGCACATGGGTTTCAGAATAGTCCAACAGAAAGCACTTTGTATGTTAAACGTGTGGATGGTGTACATCTAATCATTGCTCTCTATGTCGATGACATGCTGCTCACAGGACCAAATGAGAGTCATATTGCTGATTTTAAGGCTGATTTGAATGCCTCTTTTGAGATGTCAGATTTGGGGCATTTGCATCATTATTTGGGGATACAATTTAAGCAGTGTGATGGAGGTATTGCTTTGTGTCAGACAAAGTATATTGAAACATTGTTGCGGAGATTTGGCCTTGAAGACTGCAAGCCTATTGCTACTCCAATGGAGACAGGTTTGAAGTTGAGTCTTCATGATGCTGGAGATCACTTTGATGTCACACTCTATCAGACAGCTGTTGGTTGCCTCATTTATGTATGCATTACGAGGCCAGACATTCAGTTTGCAGTCTCACAGGTGAGCAGATTTATGCATAGCCCAGGCATTAAGCATTGGCAGGCAGTGAAGCGTATCTTTCGCTATTTGAGTGGTACTCGGCATCTTGGGTTGTTTTATCCCAAGGGGGGATCATTGCCGCCAGATTTACATGTTTTTTCAGATTCTGACTGGGCTGGTTGTTATGACACACGCGTGTCCACGAGTGGTTTTTGCTTCATGCTTGGAAGCTCATGCATATCATGGTTGAGCAAGAAGCAGCCTACTGTGGCCACTTCTAGTTGTGAAGCTGAGTACAGGGCAGCTTTCACAGCTACGGTTGAGTGTGTGTGGCTCAGACGCCTTATGGCTGATTTGGGTGTTGGGCAGCCATCTGCCACCACCATCTTCACTGACAGTCAGAGCGCATTGGCATTTGCGCGGAACCCAGTGTTCCATGCTCGTACGAAGCACATTGAGGTGCACTACCATTATGTCAGGGAGAGACTCTCTGCAGGAGAGATCAGTTTGGCTTATGTGCCAACACAGGATAACCTTGCAGACCTTTTCACAAAGGCTCTGCCTCGTGAGAAGTTCGAAGCTTTTCGCAAAGCTTTGGGCTTACTCCCTTTTGTGGATTCGTCCACATAGCTAGACACTTCCCTATACATGAGTGCTAGCTCTTGTTCACCGCATCACTCCAGGGGGGATTTGTTACCATATTATAGTAGTGATGTGTGTGAACACACTTAGGACCGCCGGGGCACTTTTTCCCTCACTAGGAGGTTTTTTCCCCCGTGCATTGTATATACGCCCATTATCTTCTAGGGCTTGTTATCTTTCATTTTTGGCACTCATAATACACTACTGTGTTGTGCTCAAGCTTCCTCATCTTCTTGAAGTTGTGTGTGCATTCCTGCAACCCTAATTCCAACATGCTCGATGGAGAACAAATCCCTAACTCAGTACATCTCAGACTATAGGGAGATAGTACTCAAGCTAAAGGGAATCGATGCATTCCAGACATTGCGAGGCTTTAAAAGAGGCCTCAAAGATGATTACCTTGAGTATATAGAGCCCTTACAGCCTAAAGACTTAGCAGAGGCAATTAAGTATGCGCAGATATTTGATGACATCAAGCGCCGTAGTGCACGTGGTGGTTCTAGCAGGGCCAAGGGTAGTGAAAAGAGGAGGTCAGGCCTTAAAAGAAAAGGGTTCCGCAGTGATAAACAAGGGGATAGGACAGACCAGGAAGGACAGGGTGGTCATTGGTCTAAAAAATCGCGACCATCCAAGAAGAAAAGAGACAGCGAAATCCAAAAGAAAGAGCAGTATATTAAAGCGCGAAAGGAAAATCGCTGCTTTAATTGCAATGATGTAGGGCACACGAAGGCTGAGTGTCCAAAGTCTAAAGCTAGCACGAGTGGCAACGAGCCCAAAAAAGATGGTAAATCTTCTAGGCAGTTGCATACAGTGCAGAGACTCCCTCTCAGTTCCGCAGAGTTCAGAGAGGTGACAGTGTGTCATTGTGATGATGAGCATCACGCTTGCTCAGTGACACCAGCGATGTGGCAGCCTACTGTAGGTCCGCATGACATGGTGCGCATGTATGGCACCATAGGTGGCCGCCGTAGAGTCACAGTTTTTATTGATGATGGAGCTAGCCACAACTTCTTGAACTACTCGTTAGTCAAGAAGTTGGGGTTGACTGAGACCCGGAGTGATCATGAGTATACTGTTGGCCTAGCCAATGGATATGACAAAACGGTATGGAATACCGTAGTATTAAGGGTCCCATTATCTATGCAGGACTACGAGGCTCCGCTTGACTTTCAGGTCATGCACTTAGCCAGAGCAGACGTATATCTAGGCAGGGAGTGGCTGTATGGCTTGGGCCCTAGTCTAGCTCAGAATTACTTACATAATACGCTATGTTTTGAGCATGGAGGTAGAGTCGTTACCCTACAGGGCGACCGTACTGTCCCCGCCACACCACTTATTTCCTCCATGGAGCTATGTACAGTGGTCCGCAGAGACCAGATAGCAGAGGTATATGCTTGTTACCCTCTTTTAAATTCTGTTTCCGTAGATGAAACTGTAAATGATGTTTGCGTAGACAAACAAGGAAAACAAAATAGCCTTGGGCGAGACCCACTATTTGAAAACCCTCTTTGGCATGCATGTGATTCAAACAAGAAAAAATCCAAGGTGAAAGAGACATTAAAGAAAAAGTACGTAGATACTTTAATACATTTATTAGAGGAATTTCAGGATGTTTTTCCTGATGATTTACCAGATGGTTTACCACCATCTAGAGAAGTAGACCATGGCATCGAAGTTATGCCAGGATCAAAACCTATAAGCAAACCTGCTTATAGATTAAGCCACTCCGAGGCACAGGAGGTGGAAAAACAATTGACGGAATATTTGAACAAAGGCTTTATTTGGCCTAGTTCAAGTCCGTGGACATATGCGGATGTGCATAGACTATAGGGCTCTTAATCAGATAACGATTAAGAACAAGTATCCAATGCCACTCACGCATGGATGAGTTGTTTGATCAACTCTATGGATCGAGATACTTTACAAAAATAGACCTGAGATCTGGGTATCATCAGGTTAGAATTAAACAAGAAGATGTTGCGAAGATAGCATTTAGAACCCGTTTCGGGCATTTTGAGTTTTTGGTTATGCCATTTGGGCTAACCAATGCTCTAGCGACGTTTATGACGCTGATGGATGGACAGTATTTTACGTCCATATCTGGGAAAGTTCGTAGTAGTTTTCCTAGATGATATTCTTGTGTACAGTAAGACACAGAAAGAACACATAGAGCATTTGCAAGCGTCTAGTGTTCGAGTTGTTGCGAGAGCACAAACTATTTGCAAAGAAGAGCAAATGTGAATTTTTTGAAATAAAAATTCATTACCTTGGCCATATTATATCCGCCGATGGTACGCGGATGGAGCTAGAAAAAGTAGAGGCTATTCTTAAATGGCCAGCGCCGAAGAATCTCGAGGAACTGCAGATTTTTCTTGGCATGTCTACCGACAATATGTGAAGGACTACGTGAAGATCGCAGTCCCGTTGACTGACCAGTTAACGGTCAAAAACTAAAAACATTAGTTGGAGGGAAGCCCAACAGAAGAGCTTTGATAAGCTCAAGGTGATCGTAATAGCAGCTGCACTTGTTTTGATTATTGTTGATCCAAATGAGCCGTTTGTTTTGGAAACAGACGCTAGTAATGAGGCCATTGGGGCTGTACTTATGCAAAGGGGACGCCCAATTGCATTTGAGAGTAAAAAGTTAGATCGTGTACAGCGTAACTACTCGGCTTACGAGGGAGAGTTACTAGCGATAGTCCATGCACTAAAAAAGTGGAGACACTATTTATATGGTGCTACTTTTGAGGTCCGGACGGACCATGAAAGTCTGAAATGGCTTTCAAGTCAAAATGAACTGAAGGGTAGAAAAGCTCGGTGGGCGGAGATTCTACAGGAGTTTGACCTTCAAATACGTTACCAGAAAGGTAAGTATAATGTGGTGGCAGATGCACTTAGTCGCATGCCACAGATTAATGAACTTAGTTTCACAGTCTTCAAGAATGATTTCTTGGAGTCACTACGTGGTTTATGTGAGCATGATCCATCTTTTACAGAGGTCTGAATTTCATATCTCATGCACGTTGTAATTTGTAGTAGGAAAGGACAACAAGTCGCCCCCCAATGTCTCAGGAGAATAGGTTACACCATAAGTATCACAATGAAGCTGAGACTTGGGAGTGGCTCAAACGCAAGAAAGTGGTCACCGATGCAAATATTCACAACAAGCTGACCAAGGCAACTTAGTGAGTAGTTGAACTTGAATTGTAATTATCACCCAACTTGTTTTTCTTGTGGCTAACTTTTTTGCATTGTATCACTATTTAACGCAAGAAGACGATGTTGAAAGTGACGATGATGATGAAGGTGGTGGTGCATGTGGTGAAGATGCAAGTGAAGATGTATGTATGTAATTTACAATATACTCCATGACATTATTATACTGTAATTATTTTTTATGTTCTAAGTGTTTAAAAAAAATATTAAGTAGCGTTTAAATAATATGATTTAAAAAAAGTGGGGAGAGATGTGGGGGACATGTGTCTCCACATCTCTTCCCCATTATGTCCCCATTTGTTTTTGCAGATAGTCTATTACTATACATGCTGCTGTACAGGCACGGCTATAGCCATGTTGATGATAGCCCCGTGTATAGCCGTGATGATAGCCACATAAATGTTTTTTCCATATATAGATGCTTTTAAATTTGTGTTGCTCTAGACGTGACTGTGCTCTTCGTTTGTTGTAGTCTCTCTCTCTCTCTCTCTCTCTCTCTCTCTCTCTCTCTCTCGTAGCACTATAGGAATCATACATAGTCTAACGAAGAGATTTCATGTTCAAGCTGCAATCTTGACACTTCAATGCCATTATATATACTTTATGCACTCAGCTATGATGTGAAGCTCTCTCTCTCTCTCTCTCTCTCTCTCTCTCTCTCTCTCACACACACACACACACACACACACACACACACACACACACACACACACTTATAAGCACCTTGAAATAGCACACAATTATTGACACATGCATGTACCTCGGGGGTTTTTCCTAAAAATATGTAAGTGTAGCATGTGAGTTCATCAAGAGGGGTATATTAATTAAAAAAACGTTACATAATTACATTTACAAGTGGGATATTTTAAAAAAATTTGAAAAAAACCGTAACTTTATGAAGAAAAAGGGATCATTTTATTCATAAAAGTATGTAAATGTAAGGGGTCTTTAAAATACCCCTTGAACGTGTGATATGTAAAATTTCTTAGAGGTGAACCCCTCAAGGCATGTATACATTCGTAATCCATGCCAAGTTCTGTCAATACTCTCCTATCATGCGTCCTTATGTTTAGCATCTTGTTGTCGGAGGGAAGCATCCTTTTCATGAGCCTACAATGGATTTGAGAGGATTTCAAATATTATTTATTAAGGATATGATATGTCAAAATTATAAGGATATTGTAGGTTCTTGAAGAATGCTTGTGGCTAACCTTTTTACATTGTATCACTATTTAATGTAGTAAGACGATGTTGAAAGTGATGGTGGTGATAAAGGTGGTGGTGCACGTGGTGAAGATGCGGGTGTAGATAAAGATGATATTGAAGAAGATGATGCATTAATTGAATTAGTTTTTAATGTCTTCATCTTTATTTATTTTTGGACATGAACACCTTATGTAATTTACAACTATGTATATAATTTTCAATATAATCCATGACATTGTTATATTACAATTATTTTTTATGTTTTAGGTGTTTAAGTGTTTTTAAAAAAATGTGATTGAGTAGTGTTTAAATAATGTGATTTTAAAAAAAAGCATGCATAGAATGGAGGAGAGATGTGGAGACACATGTCCCCATATCTCTCCCCCATTCTGTCCCCATTTTTTTCTTGTAGATAGTTAGAAGCTACATACGATGCTAAACAGACGCAACTATATATGCATTTATATGCACGACTTTAGCCGTGTGCTCATAGCCAGGAGTATAGCCACGTTGATAATCACCTCTAAAGGTTTTTTTCCATATATATATTATTCTAGATGCGGCTTTTTGTTGTAGTCTCTCTCTCTCTCTCTCTCTCTCTCTCTCTCTCTCTCTCTCTCTCTCTCTTAGTAGTATAGGAATCACACATATTCTAGCAAAGAGATCCCATGTTCAAGTTGCAATCCTCACACTTCAATGCCATTATATACACCTTATGCACTTTGCTATGATGTAATTCTCTCTCTCTCTCTCTCTCTCTCTCTCTCTCTCACACACACACACACACACACACACACACACACACACACACACACACACACACACATGCGATATACTTGGCTACACCCACTAGACTCACTAGTGTCATCATTAAATAAAAAGTGTTCTCTCTCAAGAAAAAGGTTAGCCTCCCCCACATCCAACAATGACAAAGCTTTAAAATAGACTTTCAAATTAAGTCATGGAGAAGAGTACTCAAGCTATTGAGAAAAAGGAAGGTAAGCTAGATGTGAGGTGAAAATCTCAACATTTGTAATATTAAGGCTTGCGTAGAGCATCACTTTTTCAAAAGACAAGCGTGCTTTCCATATCTTGAAAAGTTATTCATTATCCACATTAAAATTATCTTCACCTTCGTGCTACATTTATTGTCATTGTGTAAGCATCCGGTAGACATCATACACTTGGATGCCAAGCCATAGTGTCTGAAGCTCCTCGATCAAAGGTTTTACGGTGGTGAGTGGAAGGAATTAAGCGTTGCTTCAAATTGCAGGTCACCTTTTGTGGATGACACAGGGGATGAAGGTTTATTATACCTTTTGTCAATTCGTCAACCAAACCTCTAAGGATGCCTTAAAACCATGGGGAGAGTAGAAGGATAGAGATTTCATGCATGTGGTTGTGCAATGTATGCATGAGGAGTTCCCAAACCCACCACACATGCATTTTTTCAACAAGTGGGTGAGGAATCACATAATACAGATCCTTAATAATAGAAAGTCTCACACAAGGAGGTGCACGAAAGATGGTTCACAAATACCCGCCAATTGCACCATTAAGGAGTGGAAGAAGGCAAAGAAAGAAGCTAGGAAGGGTACTTTATACCCTTAGCAAGAGGTAGCAAATATGCGAGTCGTCAACTGCTAAAGTACAGTGTGACAAAGTATGGATCCGGAGGAAAGGCAAGATGGCTTGCACGATTTGTAAGTTTTCTCTTTGGAAATTTTCAATAAATTTATTTCATCTTTTGTCATGAATTTCATATCTCATGCATGTTGTAATTTGTTGTAGGAAAGGACAACAAGTCACCCCGAATGTCTCAGGAGAATAGGTTACACCATAAGTATCACAATGAAGTTGAGACTTGGGAGTGGCTCAAACGCAAGAAAGTGGTCACCAGTGCAAATATCCACAACGAGCTGAGCAGGGCAACTTAGTGAGTAGTTGAACTTGAATTATAATTATCACCCAACTGGTTTTGCTTGTGGCTAACTTTTTGCATTGTATCACTATTTAACGCAAGAAGACGATGTTGAAAGTGACAGTGATGATGAAGGTGGTGGTGCACGTGTGAAGATGCAAGTGAAGATGAAGATGATGCATTAATTTAATAAGTTTTTGATGCCTTCATCTTTATTCATTTTTGGACATGAATACCTTATGTAATTTGCAATTATATGTATATAATTTACAATATACTCCATGACATTATTATACTGCAATTATTTTTTATGTTCTAAGTGTTTTAAAAAATATTAAGTAGTGTTTAAATAATATGATTTAAAAAAAGTAAGGAGAGATGTGAGGACATGTGTCTCCACATCTCTTCTCCATTATGTCCCCATTTTTTTTTACAGATAGTCTGCGACTATACATGCTGCTCTACAGGCGCACGGCTATAGCCGCGTGTATAGCCGTGATGATAGCCATGTAAATGTTTTTTTCCATATATAGATGCTTTTAAATTTGTGTTTCTCTAGACGTGACTGTGCTCTTCATTTGTTGTAGTCTCTCTCTCTCTCTCTCTCTCTCTCTCACACACACACACACACACACACACACACATATTTATAAGCACCCTGAAATAGCACACAATTATTGACACATGCATGTATCTCGGGGGGTTCTCCTAAAAATATATGTGTAGCACGTGAGTTCATCAAGAGGGGTATATTAATTAAAAAAAGTTACATAATTACATTTACAAGTGGGGTGTTTTAAACAAAATTTGAAAAAAAACCATAACTTTATGAAGAAAAAGGGGTCATTTTATTCATAAAAGTATGTAAGTGTAAGGGGTCTTGAAAATACCCCTGTAAGTGTAAGGGGTCTTGAAAATACCCCTTGAACGTGTGATACATAAAATTTCTTAGAGGTGAACCCCTCAAGGCATGTATATGTTCGTAATCCATGCCAAGTTCTGTCAATACTCTCCTATCATGCGTCCTTATGTTTAGCATCTTGTTGTCGAAAGGAAGCATCCTTTTCATGAGCCTATGATGGATTTGAGAGAATTTCAAATATTATTTATTAAGGATATGATATGTCAAAATTATAAGGATATTGTAGGTTCTTGAAGAATGCTTGTGGCTAACCTTTTTACATTGTATCACTATTTAATGTAGCAAGACGATGGTGAAAGTGATGGTGGTGATGAAGGTGGTGGTGCACGTGGTGAAGATGCGGGTGTAGATAAAGATGAAGAAGAAGATGATGCATTAATTGAATTAGTTTTTAATGTCTTCATCTTTATTTATTTTTGGATATGAACACCTTATGGAATTTACAACTATGTATATAATTTTCAATCTAATCCATGACCTTATTATATTACAATTATTTTTTATGTTTTACGTGTTTAAGTGTTTTTTTAAAAATGTGATTGAGTAGTGTTTAAATAATGTGATAAAAAAAAAGCATGCATAGAATGGAGGAGAGATGTGGAGACACATGTCCCCATATCTCTCCCCCATTTTGTCCCCATTTTTTTCTTGTAGATAGTTAGAAGCTACATACGATGCTAAACAGACGCAACTATATATGCATTTATATGCACGCCTTTAGCCGTGTGCTCATAGCTAGGAGTATAGCCGCGTTGATAGTCACCTAAAGGTTTTTTTCCATATATATATTCTTCTAGACGCGGCTTTTTGTTGTAGTCTCTCTCTCTCTCTCTCTCTCTCTCTCTCTCTCTCTCTTAGTAGTATAGGAATCACACATATTCTAGCAAAGAGATCCCATGTTCAAGTTGCAATCCTCACACTTCAATGCCATTATATACAACTTATGCACTTGGCTATGATGTAATTCTCTCTCTCTCTCTCTCTCTCTCTCTCTCTCTCTCTCTCTCTCACACACACACACACACACACACACACACACATGTGATGTACTTGGCTACACCCACTAGACTCACTAGTGTCATCATTAAATAAAAAGTGCTCTCTCTCAAGAAAAAGGTTAGCCTCCTCCACATCCAACAATGACAAAGCTTCAAAATAGAATTTCAAATTAGGCCATGGAGAAGTGTACTCAAGCTGTCGAGAAAAAAGAAGGTAAGCTAGATGTGAGGTGAAAATCTCAACATTTGTAATTAAGGCTTGCGTAGAGCATCACTTTTTCAAAAGACAAGCGTGCTTTACGCCATAGAGAACATACCGAAGCACTCTCCATATCATGCAAAGTTATTCATTATCCACATTAAAATTATCGTCACCTCCGTGCTAGATTGTGTAAGCGTCTGGGAGACATCATACACTTGGATCCCAAGCCATAGTGTCTGAAGCTCCTCGATCAAAGGTTCAAGGTACACATCCATGTTCTTGACCTTGTGCTTTTGCTGGGGGCAAGAGAAGAGCTAACATCACATGACTCCTCTTTATTAACTTCCGTACTACTACCACTAGCCATCTCGATTTGAGACCAAATGGTTGGGCACCTAGTTGTCAACATCCAGAATACAAAAGTGTATGGACACTCCATTCCAAATACAAAATTAGCTCTCTGGAATTTTGTCCCAACACGCAGCTATGGGCGCGGCTATACCTACGGCCATAGCTACGTACTGGGAAATTTTTTTGGATACATCCCTCCCACGCACTACGCCGTGTACTTTTGTTTTCTCGAGTCCTCTCCTCCTTCGCATCATGCGTTTGTCGTCACGCATGCTATGGCTCCCTAAGCTCCGTTGCCCTTCACAAGCTTGGGTACACCCACTAGACTCACTAGTGTCATCATTAAATAAAAGGTGTTCTCTCTCTAAAAAAAGGTTAGCCTCCTCCACATCCACCAACATTGACAAAACTTCAAAACAGAATTTCAAATTAAGTCATGGAGAGAAGAGAGTACTGAAGCTTGAAAAACAAAGAAGGTAGGCTAGATATGAGGTTACGCATCCACTAACTCGAACATTTGTAATTAAGGCTTGCGTAGAGCAGCACTTTTTCAAAAGACACGCCATACCATGGTGCCGGAAGATCAAAAGCCTTATAAGAATGTTCGAAGAGGGGTGGTTCCCCACCGAGATGAATTAGGACGTGCCGCCTTTTTCATTCAATCAGGCGCTCTCGCCGACGCCTGCGCATCGGACTGATTGTTTCGTCTATCTCACACAATTAAAGACGGCAGGCATCGGACTGATTGTTTCGTCTATCTCACACAATTAAAGACGCATCCATCGATCGCATCTTGCTCTGCTGGAAAGACTGGAGTCTTTTGGCACGCGTGGCCTGATTACGCATGGAATAGATAGGCATTCGCTTTGAGCGCACTTGGAATCGCTTCCGCCGAGGAGAAACTGCCCACCGGCGCATATAAAACGTACAGCATACAGCGGCAGTCCTCCACACTCCGGTTGTTGAATCCTAAGAGCACTACTAGCTATAACTACCAGCTTCTACGCATACATAACACATACTAGCTCTGTCCTGCATTATATTAGCTGCTTAATCAATCTGTTTCTATTATTTATATAAGTATATGGCTGGTCCTGCTGCTGCTGCGGCCGATGCCGATGCCGATGCTTCATCCGTACGCGGCGTCGGGCATGAAGCTGGCTCTGCGCCTACTGCTATGCATGTCGACGACTCGACGTTTGGTGGTGAGAAGCTGGTGATGATTAGGCCAGCACCGCACTGCCCACCCCCCGTAGAGGTGGTAAAGGTGCCCAAAGTGGTGACGGAGTACCCCATGCCGGGCGCCATGCAGACACACGAGATGGCCGTGGTGGGCGAGCACCTGCTGTTAGTGAGCCAGCAAACCAACAGCAGTCTGGTGAAGGTGAAGCTGGACCCGGCCACGGGGCGCCCGCTCTCCTGCACCAGGTTCACGGTGGGCAACTTCTGGGCTGGGTTGCACGGGCTTGCCGCGTCTCGGGAGCACCCGGGCCAGGTTTGGGCCACGCTACAGTTCAAGGCCGCCCTCATCCGCCTGAGCCTGCTGGGCGCGGGCAAGGATCCCGCGGTGGTGCAAATCATACAGCTCCCCGCCTCCGTGGAGGGCCCCCACTGCGTCCTCGAGAATGGGGACGACCTCTGGACCAGCTGCAAGGACAGCCGGCACGTGGTGCGCGTGAACCACCGCAACACGTCCGACGTGTCCGTGTACCCGTGCAGCGGCCGCCCCATCTTCGTGGCCATCCACCCCACAAGTGGCGACGTGTACGCCAGCCTGGACCAGAGCAGCAAGATCTGGCGGTTGGATTCGGCCACCGGCCAGGCCGTCGAAGAAGACATCCCGGCGTCCGAGGGCAGCACGCCGGTGGGGCTCATTTCCGGGCCAGACGGCAATGTGTGGTTTGTGCTTCTGGGTGGCGCCTCGGGTGGGACAGGGACGTTCGGTCGCATCTCTGGAACGGGCGAAATCAAATGGTTCCATCTCAGCACGCCTGCGGGAGCCAATGCCGGCCTCATCCACCTGGCATTTGATTGGGATCATGAGGCCGCCAAGAAGAAGCAGGATGCCAAGCTCCAACCAACCTTACGAATGTGGCTGCTGGGCTCTTCCTTGCTCTCCCACAGCACCGGTGCGGATGCCATCTTCGCCGTCCAGCTGGACGGTAATCGGGTCACCAGCGAGCACACCATCACTCTGGCAACGCCGCGCTGCTTCACGCACCGCATCCTGCCCCACCGCACGGGCCTGTTTGTGTCAGAGCTCGGCGTCTCGGCCCTTGCTCACGTTGCGGGAGCGGCCTCACTGAACCTGAGCGACTTCGAGGGGGAGACCACTGATGTGTACGCGGACTTCGGACTGGGCATAAGCTCATCACAGTACCGCTTCTCGGAGAAACACCCTCCCAGATCCCTCGCAGCTGCTCCCGCAGTCGCCTCCCGCGTGGCGGCAACTTATGCTGCCGCCGCCGGGAGCAAGCGCCCACGCGAGTTCTAATAAACATAAAATACGATCGACACCATATATATATATATATATTATGACTAGTATTATTTACTAATATATGTAGCAATGTGCGAAAATGATACGATGTGAAAATGTAACACTTGGATAATGAACCATATGTATATATATATATATATATATGGAAGCTATAGACCATATCTTATTATAATATTTTGGGTGGAGAGAATATCATTGTTCAGCTCATGGTGATCGTGTGCAAGTAGAATGTGTAGGCAACATCCATTGGCTGTGTTATCATGACGTTCACGAGATAATTGAAAGAGCAATCAAACGTTGCATGCCATGTGTCATGTATTTTCTGTTTGCATCTAGAGAGAGAAAACAAAGCGCGAGATCCTCTTTCTAGAACCTCTCGAAGGATCATTTTGAAACCAGGAAAGAGTCCTTCTCTTCCCTTTTGTGTCATCACTCATGAGCTATGTATGTACTATGTAATGTGCTTTTAAGTTCCAAGTCCTGAGCCATGAATGTATGTATAGTCCTTCTCGTCGAATTCATATGTGCAAGTCATGATTCATGTGCCTAAGCAATCATGCCTTATTTGCATGATTCGTGTGCCTAAGCAGTCATGCCTTATTTGCTAGTCATTTGTCAATGTCATGTGTGTGTATCAAAAACTAAGAAGAAAAAACACCCACACACACATGAGTGTAGGTGCTTTCTTCTAAAGAGCTATAAAATCCACAAATAGGCCCTTCCCTTCTCTTATTTACAGGTTGTCTTCTATCATATGTAATTTGTAGGTGGAGCATAAGCTCCTTTATTACACTGGGCCATGTTATAGGGCTATAGCCTCATACCTCACTGTGGTGTAAAAGCTGGAGCAACTTGGCTTAGGTAGATTTCCAACTTTAGAGACATGGGGGCCTGACCTCTACAACGCCCTATACTTCATGGAAACCTATGACACCAATCACCATACTAGTGAGGTCTTGGATAATGCCAATTTAGGCACAGGTACAGCTCAATATGGAATTGATCAGAGAAGCTTTGTCACTCCCCCACATGGATCAGCCGTATGTTAGGCTTACCAATGCACCAAAGCTGACTAGAGGTTTATTTTGGGGGCAGCCTCAAAACAAGGATGGCATAGAATGGGCCAACATTCAAGAAGATCTTATCATGCCAGCCAAAGCATTGTAGTTTCTCCTCACCACCCGGTGGACAAACTGCTTTAGCCGATGCAACTTGACCACCTTGGCTTGGGTGCACCAAGGTCAGATGGTTAACTGGGTGGATTATCTTTTCAGGAGCTGCACGCAATTTGCTATAACCCCCAAGGGAAGCTGGCCGCTACATTGCTGACCCAAGTCCTTTATTATGCTGTCGGGTGTGGGAGGAGTTGCCTCGTGGCGATCCAACTTAGTGGCCCGGACGGAGCAGTCACCTCTATGTCTCCTCCATCAACTTCTCCTAACTCCCCACCAGCAAAGAGGCCACACCACAACCCTACCCATCACTAAACAGGTTCCTCAGCCACCTAGCCCAGCACAAGAAGAGTCTGTAGGCTGGCTAAAGCAACAAGTTCTAACAGTTGTCTTAACTGTTCCTTAAGTTTTATGGCTTTAGGGACTAGCATTTTGTATGCACGCTGGGCTACTGGCTAAGGGGGGGGGGGATAATTCGATCTCATGATCTACTTCACGAGACGGAGGCATCTCAGTCAGCTCTTTTAGGAAACACATCTGCATACTCACTTAACCACTCTGGTTCTTTAGCCTTGCATTTTATGTCTACTGGATACAAAGGGTGTGCATACTCCAACCTTCATTCAACCTTGGAGTTACTAAACTTGCAGACCATGTATGGTTGGATCAATGCTACCGTTACAAGTATCTTTCAATGAGTCCTTAGCGTTTTGTGGTTAGCAATCACTAGAACAAACCCCCCTAGTGACCGGGTAAAAATGACGAGTTTATTCAAACACGTTGCTTAAACAATGATGGAACATCGCATAAGCGACATTTAAAAAAATAATAATGGCAAATAAATGTCACTTTGGATGTCATTCACACAACGGCTCATTTATCATCGTTTGAAGGACAATAGTAGCAAAACGACTACATACTACATTGCACGGCTTACACGACGTCACTTATACAAATGTCATGTAAGCGATACACTAGGAAATTAGAAAAAAAACACTGATATGTACTGAATGGTTGGAGTATCAAACCATCTCCGAATTGCAATTTTAAGTGATAGGAATCTGTATCAGATACCCAATGGTGAATTTGAACCCTCAATTGCACCAAAATATAGTGAATTTGAACCCTCAATTGCACCAAAATATAGTGATTAATATTGATTAATCCATTGATTAGTAAAATAATCTCCTATTTTGTGTGTGCAAAAAATACAATGATTAGTGAAATAATCTCCTATTTTGTGTGTGCAAAAAATACACTGATTTGGAGGGATTAATCGAGGTAGTGATTGTGAGGAAAAATTCAATTTGAATACATAGACATGTGTAGCACCTTCCCAATGTTGGATTAGATCCACCAATTCCTAATTAACACCTTGATTAGGTGGATTAATTAAGCAATTTGCCAAGATATTCATTGTTCATGTGCAAAAGACTGTCCCAACTTAGAGTCTTCAATTGGTCCACTTGCACAAATCTAATCTCAAAATTCTTTAATATAGTAGTAGAAAAATGTATCTAGAGATGTTTTGAGCCCACAAACATCAATATTAAAGCTTTAATGAAGAATTAATCAAGTGATTTTAGCAGAGGTACTTCCCTGACTGTTGTGCACAGTGCTGGATCTCACTGTAGACTTGATGAAATCAAAAACCACCTTCACCATCTTGTAGAGCATGCTTGAAAACCCCCAAGCCTAGTTGGAATTAGGCAAATTTGAAGTGGAAGCGTTGCTTAAAGCTTTTTTCCCAAATTTTTTAGCACCTGAAATTCGCACTGCCGCCACCGTTCTACGCTAAAATCACCCGATTCCTTTGAGCTATGTGTAGGCCCTTGAGTCTATTATGAGCCTCTAAAAGGTCTTGGCAACGGGTATGTGTGAAGGGAGAGAGATCTCCTCCACCAGCTAGGGTACAGTGGGCTAATTGAAAAAGAGCTAAAAATTGGATTATCTCATAATTATGATTAGTAGAATTATTAGCAAGGTAATTAGGCTTAAAAACGAGATGAATCCTAAGCTTGGCTCTGATACCAAGTTGAATTTCAGCAAAGTGATGAGCTATGGTGGATCAAATGGAAGAATCAACATCATTAGTGAGTGATTATATGATGATTAGGATGAGATTAGTGCAATTTACTGATAGCTTAATGTAGGCATGGATACTCAAAAACCAAAAAAAATACTCATTAAGCCAATGCCTCAATTTATAGTGTTTACATCCATGATCTGCTCCTTGATTTGTGCCACCTGAAAAGATGCAGGAGGGAAGAGAGCTTGAGCTCTTGCAAGCACACACACACTCACAAAACCCTAATAGAGAACACACACGGTGAGAGGCTGAAAATCTTCTACTTCTTCACTCAACACTCAACACACCATATACAAGATAAGAGTACTCACAATATGAAAGGTACTCAACCAAATACATACGAGGGTTCTCTATAGTGTGAACCCAACTAAATGAGCTGGCGCTATAACTATGCCAGTCTCTAAAATGGCTGTCACACAGCCTGTCATCCCACTGGCCGCATATCACCCAAGATCTCACCAACGATGCCAGTGGTGTAAGTGTGGGGCCTATCCCCTCATCAGTGTCCACCGCCTCACTAGACGAGCTCGATATCTCAACACTCCCCCTCGAGCTCAACTCCATCTCATGTACACCAAGCAAAGCCCTGAATCTGCGGAGCTTCTTTGTACCCAATGCTTTGGTGAAGATGTCAACTACCTGATCCTCTGTGCTGACATAAACAAGGTCAAGTTCTCCTGCCCCCCAAGACCTTCTCT
The DNA here is from genome assembly GCF_041138505.1 of Cibotium barometz. NCBI lineage: Eukaryota > Viridiplantae > Streptophyta > Polypodiopsida > Cyatheales > Cibotiaceae > Cibotium > Cibotium barometz. Next base: position 29,241,987 of record NC_141058.1, read on the forward strand.
TTGACGAAGTGGTAGTGGACCTCTATATGCTTCATACGAGCATGAAAAACTGGGTTCTTGGCCAACTGTATACTGCTAATGTTGTCACAGAAAATGACAACTTGTCTATCCACTGATAGACCCAAATCTGCAAGTAGCTTTCTCAACCAAGCTACCTCACATGCTGCCATAGCAGCTCCTCTGTACTCGACCTTTGTAGTACTGGATAGAGCAACCGTAGGCTGCTTCTTGCTGCTCCAAGTCACAGCAGCACTCCCCAAAGAAAACATGAAGCCACTGGTAGATCTTCTATCTAAGATACTACCAGCCCAATCAGCATCTGTGTACCCATGTACACATATCTCTGTCCTAGTCTCATAGAATAGTCCACAATGCAAAGTAGACCTCACATACCTCAGTATGCGTCTCAATGCATCGAAATGCAGTTTCCGTGGAACCTGCATAAACTGACTCACCAACCCAATAGCATAGCTCAAATCTGGTCTGGTGATCGTCATGTAGATCAAACTTCCTACTATGCACCTATACATAGTAGGATCGTCCAAGATCTCTCCTGAATCTGCACTCAACTTGCCATTCTGATCCAATGGCACGGAAATAGGCTCATAGCCTGTCATACCATACTTGGACAACATGTCCAAGCCATACTGTCTCTACAGTAATCCAATACCATGTGGTGACCTAATCACCTCAATGTCTAAGAAATATCTGAGCTCCCCCAGATCCTTCATCTCAAATTTTTGTCTAAGCAAGATCTTTACATCAAAGATCTTTGCATCATGGTCCCCCGTAATGATCAAGTCATCTACATAGATGACAACAAGCACAACCCCTCTATCACCATGTCTCACATACAACGAGAAATCTGCATTGGCTACATGAAAGCCAATAGTGACAAGATATTCAGAAATCTTATCAGACCATGCTCTTGGTGCTTGTTTTAAGCCATACAAGGCTTTCTTCAACCTGCAAATATGCTCGGGGTGACCCACATCCTCATAACTAGGTGGCTGCAACATATACACCTCTTCTTGCAAATCCCCATGCAAGAATGCATTCTTTACATCCATCTGATGTAAAGACCATTGCTTTGACGCAGCCACTGCTATCACAACTCTCACTGTTGCCATCTTGGCAGTTGGGCTGAAAGTTTCCTCATAATCAATGCCATATGTTTGCGCATATCCTTTGGCTACCAATCTAGCCTTGTACCTGTTTATGCTTCCATCACTATTATGTTTAACTTTGTACACCCACTTGCATCCAATGGCTTTCTTGTCTTTAGGCAATTGCACTAAGTCCCAAGTTTCATTTCCATATAGTGCATCCATCTCCTCATCCATAGCCCCAACACACATTTCCAATAGCCTCATCAATGCATGTGGGCTCAACAACCTGTACAACTTTTTCCATGTATGCATAGTGATGTGCCACATAACCATCATAAGTAAACCTCTGCACAGGGTTCTTCACTCTCCCAGATCTTCGCAGCTTTTCATTCATGGCTTCCATAGTCTTCTTTACACCAGATGTTCTCATAGCTGGGATCCCAAGCTCCTCATCAAGGTTCATCTCTGAGCCACTAGACTCTCCATCAACATGAGAATGCCCTGCAAAAATGTCAGGCATACCAAGGGGCTCAACCACTTTCTCTTTTCCTTTACGTGACGTACTAATCACATTTGCAGGATTGGTATTATGATGTAGCCTGCTACTCCATGGTCTATTAATAGACCCAGTAGATGAGGACTCTCCTGCTCCACTCAAAGACTGTGATTGCTAACCTGCATTCTGTGCAACCACACTTCCACTCACATCAATCCTAACAGCTTCTTTTTCAGCAGCATACCAGCTACTCATCTCATCAAAGACAACATCCCTGCTTACCCTCAACTCATGTGTAGCAGGGTTATAACACCTGTATCCCTTTTGCTCAAGGGAATATCCAATAAACACACATTTTTCAGCGTTTGGATCTAGCTTAGTTCTCAGCTCATCTGGCACATGCACATATGCAATGCATCCAAAGACTTTCAGATGAGACAAATCAGGTTTTCTACCAGTAAACCTCTCCTCTAGAGTTACATCATGTATGGCTGCAGTTGTGGAGTCCTATTCATGATGTATACTACTGTAGAAACAGCCTCAGCCCAATAGCTATGCGGCATATTCTTCTCTTCCATCAATGCTCGCGCAATCTCAGCAATGTGCCTATTTTTTCGCTCAGCAACTCCATTTTGCTGCGGAGTGTATCTGCATGTAAACTGTCTCCAAATACCATTCTTCTTTAAAAATTTAGAGAACTCATTGGAGAAGTACTCTCCCCCTCCATCTGACCTTAGGCACTTTACATATTTCCTTGTTTGCTTTTCAACCAAAACTCTGAAATTCTGAAAGTGAGTGAACACCTCACTCTTCTCCTTCATGAAATATACCCACACCCATCCGAGTACTTCACCAAACGAGTGCACTTAACTACAAGGTTTCATAAATTGATCTAGCCATCCAAACCCTAGAATCTTAAAGTGTTAAAGGCCTCCAGTCTATTTAATTTGAGGTAATCTTACAAGTAGGCACCCGTTTCCAGCATCCCCTCTTGGTGCCAACTTGTCCACTTAAGAAAAATGCTAAAATTTGCTAATTTTAGTTATAAATACCGACAAATGGGTTAGTTTTCATTCACAAAATTGGTTTGAGCTATAAAAGAGAGAGCAAAAACAATCAAGCCAAAATTATGTGGCAATCAGCTATGTGATTACATCAAATAGCCATTTAAATCTATACAAGGGAGAGAAAGGAAAATCAAAGCACTAATATGTGCCAAATGGCTATGATAGCCATTTGGAGCCATAGAAGGGGGAGCAAAGAGAATTAAAGCACCAATGTGCTTTAAATGGCTATGATAGCCATTTGGAGCCATACAAGGGAGAGTAAGGAGAATCAAAGCACCAATGCGCTTGAAATGGCTATGATAGCCATTTGAAGAGATATAAGGGAGAGAAAGGAGAATGAAAACACCTATGCGTGCTGCTAAATGGCTATGATGTTAAAATGTAATGAGGGGAAGACCTCCCAGGAGGTCACCCATCCGAGTACTGTCACTACACGAGTGCACTTAACTACAAGGTTCCACAAATTGATCTAGCTATCCAAACCCTAGAATCTTAAGGTGCTAAAGGCCTCCAGTCTATCTAATTTGAGGTAATCTTACAAGTAGGCACCCCTTTCCAACATCCCCCCTTGGTGCTGACTTGTCCACTTAAGAATATGCGCCAAATGGCTATGAGTGTGCATGTGGGAGTTTTTGGATTTAAATGTACCTATAAGCTTACTAAAGTAGATGAAGCAATAAACTCACAGCAAACATGAGTTTAGTTTAGCAAAATAGACCTTGGATTTACATGTGTGTGAGTACTGTTCGACACATGGTATCATCCAATTGAACCTCAAAAATTGATTCGTTGGGCACATCTTTCAAGACCATACACGTGTGAGGTGATATGCCGATCGTACAGTTGAGGTTTAACGTTTAGCCGAAAATAGAAACTACCATTTTTTAATTCAAATCTAGTTTCTAGTGTTAGTGGAGAGAGAGAGAGAGAGAGAGAGAGAGAGAGAGAGAGAGAGAGAGAGAGAGAGAGAGAGAGAGAGAGAGAGAGAGAGAGAGAGAGACTGAACTCTCTCTCTCTCTCTCTCTCTCTCTCTCTCACACACACACACACACACACACACACACACACATACACACACACACACACACATGCACCATCTCACAGATACTGTAAGATTCCTCCTCAGCCTGAATAACAATTAAGCCTCTACTTTAATCCCTTGTAATCATTCTATGTTTCTGAATACAAGAAAATATTATTTTTCCTTGTTTGGCCTAGTGAGATAAAAATTTCTAGAGAGTGGTAAATAAAATATTAGGATATTTTTGGATAAATAAATTCTTCAAATATCAAAAAAATATTTCTCTGAAATAGAAAATCAAAATAGATTTTCCAAAGTGCAATTGAAATTAATTAAAAATGATTTAGAAGACCTTAGCCTAAGGGTCAAGATTTTCTGAAAATTTTGGATTAAGGTTCCTATGGACCAATAAGATTAATCCAAGTGTTGGGATAAGATAAATCCAAATAATAAAAGAAAATATCCAAAAATGAGTAAATGCCCACATAAGATGAAGAGTTGACTAAGTACTAGATTTATTAGTTAAAAATTATGAAGTATTAATAAAAAAATGAGATATTTTGGAGTAATCATTCATTTTTGACACATTGGTAAGGAGAAGGGGGCCCTTCAAGGAGGCGCCTATTTCATATGTGTGGATGAGTTTTAAACTAAAAAATAATATGATATTTTTATCTCTCCTCTCTTCTCTCTCCTGGATCTAACCAAATTAAAAAGGGAGCCAAACTGGTCCAAATCTTGTCCAAACTCAGCCAAACTGAAGCTGGGAAATTCTAGAACTCAGTTGGACTCAGTTAGTGGCCTCCCTCACCTATAAATAGACCCTCATTCTTTTGTATTCACATATGTGAACTAAACTATGCCGGTATTACTCTAAGATAAGCTTATTTTCTATTATCCTTTAAAAATCCTCTACAAATTGAAGAGATTGAAGCTTCTCTCTCTCTTCAATCTTCCTTGGAGACTTCATCAACATACCAAACCAATTGATTGGTTGGGGGCCTCTACTTTGATTAAAGAATCAAGCAATCTAGGAGGTAAAGTGTGGTTTATGGTCTTTTTTTTTAAAAAAAATCTCCAAATGTTTCTCTCTTCTTAACCGCTCTCAAGCTTGAGAAGCATTCAATTGAATGGCTTTTTAATACAATTAAAGTTCTTTAATGAATTGTAGTGATAAAACACATAAATTTCCATTTATGCTTAAATTATAATGTTTTTTAAAGCATCTCTCTCTCCCCCCAAAGGATGGTCATTCCTATGACCTATTCTATATTCAAATGAAGCTTCTCATGAAGCAATTCTCTAATCTAAAAGTATTTCTATGCTTGTCAAACTAGAGGCCAAATAAGTGGCTTTTTAATGCTTTTATGCTATTTAATTTATGGAAAAATTAAGAATCAAGTCCATAATTGGATATTGATCCAATTAGTGGTTATTCTAATCATAGGGATATTACTAAACTTTATGCTTTCAAATTATTGAGATTTATTAGTAATAGCAACGGAGCTATGGCAAATTTTTTAAAAAATTAACACATAAATCATTTTCATTCATAATATGAAAAGAGGACTTCCTACCATATTCTAGGATTAATCATCCTAGATTAATTGAATGATTCTCATTATAATCATGGAAAATTTGATTTTTATGTTTATGCATAAATAGTTAATTAGGAAAAAGAGAAATTTCTAGTAATCCATTTTTATGTTAAAAGAGTAATCCCCCCATGACAATGGAAATCCATGTATTCCATGAAACAAGAGAAAAATTGTGATGCTAAAATAATATATATTTTATTTAAAAATTAAAGAAGGATTTTAGTTAAATTTATCTTTTTGTATAGATAAGTTTAAATGATGAAAGAGAAATTCCCACCATATTGGAATTCAAATATTTAAATGAGAAAAGTGAAATTTTTAGCTTAATGGAATTAATGGATATTTTTATGTAATTTTTAAGAAGAATTTTAGATAGATTTAATTTATGGTAAAAGAGGAATTCCCATGATAATTGAATTGCACTCATTAAATGAGAAAAAGAGGGATTTTAAGTTTATTCAAAAAATAGGTATTGGTATTTAGTTAAAAGAAGAAATTTTATGATATTTAAGAAAAGAGGGATTTGAATTAAATCTTAGTATCATAAGATGAATTTCCACCATAATTCTACCTAATGAATTAAGGTCAAGAAAGATATTTTAATTGTGGTAAAATCACTAAATGTATATTTACCCAAAACTAGATGTTTATCTGAAGGGAATCCTTGTAGAACTAAACCGAGTGAATTTGGTTAGACTACAAGAGGGACGAACAATAAACCTACTTATCCATCTCTTGATCTGAATCAAGTAAAAACTTTGTGAGACCAATTCCAGTTTCTAATCAAATAATAGACTACCAGAACTAAACTAGTTTTTCCTGTCCGAACTCACAAAGTATTTAGTTGGATAATCAAACTGAATGAGAGATCAAGGATCCTCATTATGAAACTGGGAATTATGGAAAAAGGGTTTTTGGTACCAATCTCAAACTGGAATCTTACTTGCATTGGAACCTCTGTTTTTTTAATTCAAAGGACTGTTTTACGCCAGAATGCTGGAGGAAGCATTTGGCTTATGTTTTTCTAAGAGGAGGTTCATTGGAATAGCTGATTGGGGAGTCATGAAGGGACGTCACTCGCGACGACAAAGCCTGCTGAGGTCTTGACCAGCCTCGGTACGATTAAAATGGTGCGCTTCTCGTACGATGGGCGAGGACCGATGAAGCGGTCCTCCCTGAGTGAAGTGCTAGGACACGTAAGGAGGATCCTAGAGGATTCTGAGACTAGGCGATGCACGGACTCGCGGTTGCTAGGACACCCATGCGTACGTCGAGGAAGATTTCGGATGGACTAAAAGGAAAGATTTTTGGGAACCAAATTTTGACAGTGGATCTTGTTGGTTGGCCAGCTGGTCTTCAACAGAGAGTCCAGAGGATATTATTGTAATACAATGGACTCGGAATTTTAAAAAATGATGATAAAAAATATTATGATTTCTATTGAAGGATTGTTTTAAAGCCAATCAAATCTGTTATAAATGGTAACTTCATATGGGTGTGTACGTGGTATGCCTACCTTAATTTTTGCATGAATCACCGGCTAGGGGGCCTGGGAACTCTTTTCCTCGGTACCTGGGCAAAAACACAACCAAATCTTTATAAAGGAATCCCACCAATACAGTGGTTGGGTAACCCATGGGCCGGATGGGGTTAGGCTGGATCAGAGGATTCCTGAGAAACAACTAGATACGATTAGTTACGTTAATTAGTTTAAATCTTGAGAAGACCTTATTCTGTGGGAGGGGATCAGCGGCGGTTGTGCCTCGTAAACGAGGAAAAAAGTGGTGATTCCATGGACCAAGTACAAGTCTCTTCTTGATTTGACTATGTGACTTCAAGTTCGGTCAGATCAGTTTAACTAGTTAAGACTTTGACTCGTCATAGTAATTCCCTGTAGAAGATTTTCCCATGGAGGAATCGCCCGTGCCTTTTGGGTGAGGGGAGTCTTCCGGGCCCGGTCTCGGAGGGGCCGCCTAGGCTAGCCTCTCGTCCCCCCGGACATCCACGAGCGAGGCCCCGAGTGTGGATCCCCACCCTGCGTGGGAGGTCGATGCCGCTTCCGCCGTCGAGACAGGCACCGCGGAGGGGGCAGGGACCTCACAGCTGGTATTAGAGCTTTGTTGAAAGCTAATAAGGATAAACGAATTCTTATCAGAAATTGATAACAAAAAGTCAGAAAAAGCATTTTTCATAATGTATTTTCATCCCACAAGTCTCATTAATAAAGAATTTTTAATCAAAGAAATTGTTTTTTTTAAATGGAATTTCCATACTTATCTGGTGTTCCCGACCTCACCCAGTCATCATCATAAGACATGACTACGTTCGCCTTCGAACATCTTATCTCTTCCACTGCAACTCGAACAAGCCAAGTCAGACTTGCATGCCATCTTGAGGATTTATATTTTCCTACCTTGCGGAGAGACGACAGCATAAGTGGTTTGCAGGGCAGTATGTCCACGCCTCTTGTGACCGGCGTGCAATGCTCAGGAAGAACCTCTCATTGGCCATGATTTTGATAAAGCTTAAAGTTGTACATGGTGTCATTCTATATCATTCAACGCCTCGGAATTTTAGACTTTCATGCCAAATCTACAGACTCCTTAGTCGCTTTATTCCTAAGGAGAAGATAATAGCTCCCTTGGCAATAAGTGAATGTTTATATCAGGGCATGTCTATGGCCCACCAGTACCGTCGGTCGCCCTCCCTCACCTTCACAAGGAAACCCCATTTTCACCTTCACAAGCCCTTCTCATAAGAAAACCCTTTTCTTACCTTCACAAGCCTTCTCCCTTCACAACAGACCCTCTTCTCCATTCACAACAAGGAAGAAAGGTCTCCCTCCACCACAAGCATCCTAAGCAATCCATATCAAGGTATGTACCATATCCTTATCTTCTTTGTTTTCTTAAATCTTTTGTTTCTCAAAAGTGAACTAATTTCTAGGGTTCGAGAGGTACCTCAGATATATTGGTTTCTCCCTTATATGCTTGTATACTTAACTAGTCATATTAATAGTTATTTATAAATAAAAACTTTACTTATCTCTTTATTTTTGTAGCTAGATCAAGGAATGCTTTGGCTAGGTCAAGGCAATCTTCTCCAAATAAGATCAATCGTGTACAAGCTTCTAAAAATCACAAGAGGTGAGCCCCTTCACCTACAACATGTCAGAAGCATATCATCATTTTCTAGCAACGTTTGTACAATGTGGGTGTTGGAGTTTTTTAACGTTTCCTAGTAGCATTTTTTCTCTCTAACAACATTGTTAGGCATCGTTTTTTCACTTCTCAATAGTGAAATATCACTACTAGGCGCAACGAAATAACGCTGCCTAACAACATTGTTAGCAACAACAATAAAGAAACGTTACTATATTGTGAAAAAAACATTCTAGAGAGTGACTGGGAACTGATTTAAAGTTGTACATATCATATTTATAGAGAAAAAATGGTGATTTGAAAAAAAAAACATCTCTAGGCATATTTGAAAGAAAGCTTTTCAAATGAACAATGAAATGATTACATAAACATTTGAAGATTATGATACCATCCCATCTTGTAATAGATCCATTTGTGTTGCTTCATCAATCTCCACATCTAATGAAAGGTCAATAAAAAGATGGGATTCAACGTCAATATCACTATCATCATCCAATAAAGCATTGTCATGATAGGCTATGACTCATCATCTTCTTTAGAATAATGTTCCTTGTTCTCTTAATCGACCTCCTCTAGATTTTTTTGTTCATTTTGATCATCATCTTCCTCCAATGAGTTCGTTTGAGGTAGTATCTTTATCTCATCCAAAGATTCAGCCTCAACATCTTGATCTTTAAAGATATGATTTGAATGAGGAAAAACTTGTATAGCATACCACCACTTTGGATCAATGCGATCTGCATGCAACACAATCTAAAATCACAAAGAAAAGGGATTGTCATTAATCATACTTGCAATCTACATATTTATTATACTACATCATAATTTACTAGTGATTAATTTAGGTACTAACTTGTTGCCAATGTTGAGAAATTATGAAAGTATCTTTTTCATCATTCCAAACCTTGGTGGAATCAATTTGAAGAAACCCATTTGGATATTTCTTCACGATTTCTTGAGTACCTCTATATATCACCTTAAACCACATTAAAGATGAATAGATTGAATGCTCTAAACCCAACCTCAATAATATCTTGAATAGTTCCACAATACTCAATATTGTGCTCTATGACATTGGTATCATGTCTACTAGCTCAACTTTCTTGCTCAAAAGTTACCCATGACACCACAATGAAATGTGTTTCTTTTAGAATCCACATGCTCCATGCAAAAGTGCCTTCCCTCTACATTATATAATTTGTACTAACATTAAACAAAAACATGGTATTCAATATAATGCATTAAACTTGCATTAAACAAGGTATATAGCAATTGAAGCATGAGAAAGAGAACAAGGATATACTTACTTGAGGGTCACATCCTTGTGCATAATCTTGCTCTTCTCTTAATGACTATCTCTCCGTTTTTTTATGCCTCCAACATTGCCTTAAGAAGCCATATTGACCACACACTTGGAAGAGTTTCTAATCCGGGTGGAAATGGCAAGTGTCTATTTTTTCTTCTAAAAGCTCTTCTCTCATCCTTTCATCTATTGATTGTATCCTTGTATCTCTCAATCCACTTCTCCATGATAGAACTATTTCGAATACAGAATGTATTCACCTTTTGGCATAATGTTTCATCCATTTTTCGTTGCCTTCCTTTTCCTTGTGGTACATTAGTGATTAGTTGATCATCCTCCTCATTACTCCATAATCGTGGCATGGAAGGATCTATTCGAGAGAGATATTCTGAGATATACACAAGAGACTCCTGCATCAACCATCCCTCCACCATGCTTGCTTCTGGCCTTGCTCTTTGTCTTACAGAGTCTTTTAAGGTTTTCATCAACCTTTCAAGGAAAAACATCCATCGAACATAAACAACACCACAAAGTGTCACTTCATCAACCAAATGTACCACAATATGTAATTGGCTACTGAGTTTTTTTCTAGGAAAGTTTTCCTTGATCATACACACTACCTCAATAGCATTGAGACGAGCCATCTCAATGGATTTAGGATCTATCTCCTTTGAGGATATATACCTACATATATAGCAATCATGTATGTAGGTATATATCTCCTTTGAGGATATATACCTACATACATAACAATCATGTATACTATTTATCATACACAACTTGTGATTGCATGAGAAAACTAAATATTAAATGTAACTTAAATAGTGAATTCAAGAGAAGATTCATACCTCACCTTCTTATCTCAACAACCAACTATAGCTATTAAATGTAACTTAAATAACCTCTCTCACCTTCTTATCTCAACAACCAACTATAGCTATTGGAAGAATACACTATGCTTTGAAAAAATATAAAGTTAGTATACAAGCCTTTAAATTAGGTACCATAATGAGAAAATGAATAAAAGAATGTTTGAATATTTGTAATATCTGTTGCCAATCATGTGTCTTCAGGCCATATAATTGCTCCTCTTTGGCTTTCTTTTTTGGTCTTTGTGAAGGAACCCTTCAATGAATGCATGACTCCTGTTGGTGTACAAAAAGAGACAATCATGCTTTTCACCTTTCTTTACTCCTTCTTGATCAATACCCATGGTGCCTTTGACGAGAACATGTTTCCACTCTCTTTTATAATTCGCCATGCACTTTAAAGGCGATCAATGTTTTACGAGTCATCCCTCATGCCCTTGATATCTCTTTTACCAATTACATGGTACCAAATATTTTTTGCCACATTCTTGAGGATGTGCATAGGGTCTAAGAGATGATTGATCTTAAACTTACACCAATATGGGAGTCGAAAGAAGATTAAGTGTCTTGCCATCCCATCGGTTGGTGGATTTGGAATTTGATTAGTTTAGAGTGCTTAAAACCAATTGGGGATAATTTTTAAGTAATTTTACGTTAGGAAAAATTGAAAAATGGTCAGCCATACAAAGGAGGTTATGGCAAAATTTTCTAAAAATTGGTGAAATAAGTTTTATCTTTTATTATCCAAAAAGAGTAATCCCCACCAATTGTGTATGCTAAAAGTGTAAAGATGCATAAAGAAATTTATTTTTATTTCAAAAGAGTTATTCTCATCAATTTTCATTTTATGCTTAAGGAAGATGCATAAAGAAATTTATTTTTATTTCAAAAGTTATTCTCATCAATTTTCATTTTATGCATAGGAAGATGCATAAAGAAATTTATTTTTATTTCAAAAGAGTTATTCTCATCAATTTTTATTTTATGCATAGGAAGATGCATAAAGAAATCTATTTTTATTTCAAAAGAGTTATTCTCATCCATTTTCATTTTATGCATAGGAAGATGTATAAAGAAATTTATTTTTATTTCAAAAGAGTTATTCTCCTTAAAATTGAAATTATGCATAAATAGATGTGTAAAGAATCTTTATATAAAAAATAAGGATTCTCTTGCATTCTAAGAATAGATGTGATGAGAATGAGAGGTAAATAGATGTGATGAGATGGGATGCGAATGAGATAGATGGGAATGAATGGATGGATGTGATGAGAATAAGAGTGACGAGAATGTGAGGTGAATAGATGTGATGAGAAGTAATGTGAATCTGATAGATGGGAATGAATGGATGGATGGATGTGGATGGATGGATGGGAATGAATGAATGAATGGATGGATGGATGTGGATGTGTGTACGTGAAAGGATAGATGTGTATGTGTATGTGATAAGTATGGATGTGGACGTATGTGAAAGGATAGATGTGGATGTGTATGTGATAAGTATGGATGTGGATGTATGTGAAGAATCGAAGTGGATGTGGATGAGTGTATGTGAAAGGATAGATGTGGATGTGTATGTGATAAATATGGATGTGGATGTATGTGAAGAATAGAAGTGGATGTATGTTAAATAATGTTAAAGAATGTTAAAGAATGTATGTTAAAGAATGTTAAAGAATAGAAGTGGATGTATGTTAAAGAATGGATGTAGATGAGTGTATGTGAAAGGATAGATGTGGATGTGTATGTGATAAGTATGGATGTGGATGTATGTGAAAGGATAGATGTGGATGTGTATGTGATAAGTATGGATGTGGATATATGTGAAAGGATAGATGTGGATGTGTATGTGATAAGTATGGATGTGGATGTATGTGGGAGAATATATGTGGATGTAAATGTGATGGATATGAACGAGAATTGAAGCGATGAGATGTGATGTAAATTGGATAGGTATGAATGATATAGGATGTGAATGTAAATTGGATAGATATGAATGATATAGGATGTGAATGAATGATAAGGGATGTGAATGGATGTGATGTGATGTGAATAAATGATAAGGGATGTGAATGGATGTGATGTGAATACATGATAAGGGATATGAATGGATGTGATATGATGTGAATTGGGATAAGAATGAATGATAAGGGATGTGAATGGATGTGATGTGATGTGAATTGGGATGTGAATGAACGATAAGGGACATGAATGAATGTGTTAGCATGTGCAAGTGGGTGAGATCTGATGAGGAAATAAGTGATGAGATAGAAAAAGATGTGATTAGATGAGAATGGGAATGCTTATGAAATGAGGTGGATTGATGTGGATGGATGTATGGAAGATATGGGTGGATGTGTGGATAATGTGGATGATGTGGATTGGTGTGTGTATGATGAGTGAATGATATGGATTGATGTGGATGATGTGCATTGTGGATGGATGTATGGATGAGGTGGATTGATGTGTGGATAATGTGGATTGATGTGCGGATAATGTGGATTGATGTGCATGGATGTTTGAATGATGTGGATTGACGTGTGGATTGATGTGGATGAATGTATGGATGATATGGATTGATGTGTGGATGATGCGATTGGATGTGATTTGATGTAGGAATGATGTGATATGATAGGGATTGATTGATGAAAATAAAATTATAGTAAGATGAAAAAAAAGATGGGGTCTAATGTGAAAGGATGCGGAGTAATGAGAAAAGATGGAAATATTGTTGGAACTGTATTTGTTTGTGAAATCTGTTTTTAAATGACTGTTTTATGTCAAGAATGCTGGGGAAGCATTTTGACTGTCTTGTGAATGAGGTTGTGGAGACCTATCTGTTTAAGTTGCAACTGCTGATGACAGAGTCATCGGAGGACGTCTCGCATAGCAAGGTCGGCCGAGGTCTTGACCTGCCTCGGTTTGATTAAATGGTGAGCTTCCGGTACAGTGGATGAGGGACCAAGGAAGCGGCCTATGAGTGAAGCACTAGGTGACCTGCGAAGGATCCTAGAGGGTGCTGACCATACGGTGCTCAGGCTCTGGGTCGCCGAAGATACCCACAAGTACGTTGGAGAAGATATTGGAACAAGGAGTAAGAGTTGTTTTCTGAATTCGGACATGGATTTGGTTGATTGACCTTGCTCGTCCTCAACGGATGAGTCCATGGCTCTTTTATATGGATCTGTTGGTTGATCTTGCTGATCTTCAATGGAGATTCCATCCGGATATTTTTATGTGATTATATTATTGGGTACTATGAGCTAGGAACTATTGAAAAGGCCCCTAAGTGAACAGGTGGTGAGCGTTCTGGTTGCCAATGATGCCATAGGTACACCGATGAAGGAAGGAATTGGAAATTAGGATTCAACTGGATAATTAGAGGATTATGATAAGTAACACTATGGTTTCATTAAATGATCGTTTTAAAGATTGTTGAATCTGTGAAAAAGGCAAGTTCATATTGAGTGTGTAAGTGGTGTGACTAGTTTTATGTTTGCATGAATATCCAGCTAGGGGGCTTGGGAACTCTCTTCCATGGTACCCGGGACAAAACCTAACCAAATTCCTAATTGGATCCCATCACTTCTATATTAGTTGGACGGTTGGCTAACCCATGGGACTGGATGGGGTTAGGCTGGACTGATGGATCCGTAGATCGAGACTCAATTTCTGTATAGTACGATAGATGAGGTAAATCCTGGATAAAAATTGTTCTATGGAAAAGAATCAACAGCTGTGCCTCTTAATGAGGAAAAAAGCGTTGGTCTCTATGATCCAAGTACAATCTTTTCCTTGATCTGATTATGGGACTTACCGGTTCAGTCAGATCAGTTCAGTTAGTTTAGGCTTTTGACTATGTTAGAGAAAAGTTATCTTGGAGGAATCGCCCGTGCTTTTCGGGCAAGGGAAGTTTTTTTTCGAGTTTGGTTTTCGAAGAACCGATGGATTAGTCTCTTGTCTGGATATCTGTGGTGGGCAAGGCTCTGAGTGTGGGACCCTGCCTCGTGCAAGAAGTGCTACTTCTGCTACTAGCAACCCCAATTTCATTGTGCAGTGGGGTCAGGGATCTTACAATAACTTAGACAGAATTGAATTTTATTATAGGAATCCATCGATCTATCCATCCAATCCCATAGGTTAGCCAACCACCCAACCACTGTATTGATAGGATCCATTATGAAAATTTGGTTAAGTTTTGTCTCAGGTACTAAGGAAAAGAGTTCCTAGGCCCACTAGCTCTGGCACTTATGCAAAAATTAAATAGACACACCACTTACACACCCAATATGAAATTGCCTTTTTCTTATTTAATTATGCCCAAGACACACCATCATAATCCTCAGTATTCCATTTCCAAGTCCAATTTTCAATCATTCCTTCCTCGACGTACCTATGGCATCATTGGCAACAACAACCAGAACGCTTACCACCAGCTCACTCAGGGGCCTTTTCAATAGTTCCTAGCCCATAGTACCCATGAATATAATCTCATAAAATCCATATTCCATTCATTCCTTCCCTCAGCGTACCTATGGCATCATTGGCAACTAGAACGCTCACCACCTGCTCACAGGGGCTTTTCAATAGTTCCTAGCCCATAGTACCTAGGAATATAATCACATAAAATCCATTGGACTCTCCGTTGAAGATCAGCTATATCAACCAACAAGATTCATTTAAAGAGCCATGAACTCATCCATTTGAAGACCAGCAAGGCCAATCAACTAGATCAATAACGTGTTCAAAAAACAACTCCAACTCATTTTCTTCCTCAATGCACACGTGGGTATCCTAGGTGACCCAGAGCCCGAGCACCATATGGTCAGCACCCTCTATGCTCCTTCTTCGCACAGGTGACCTAGTGCTTCACTCATAGGCTGCTTCCTTGGCCCCTCATCCACTATACTGGCAGCTCACCATTTTAATCGAGGTTGGTCAAGACCTCAATGGAGACCTTGCCACACGAGACGTCCTTCTTTGACTCTCCGTCAACTGTTGCAACATTTTCACACTTAGGTCCCCAACAACCTCATTCCACAAGATAGTCAAAATGCTCCCCCCAGCATGCTTGATGTAAAACAATATCTAAAAAACAATTTTCACATGCAATTACAATTTCCAAACAAAAATCCTATCTTTCCATATCATTTGTCATCATTTCTCTTTATTTCACATCATTCCTCATCATTTCTCATCATCCTTATCATTCAACATTATTACACATCTTTCAATATCATTCCACATCTCATCCCACATCATTCCACATCCATTCACATCTTCCCACATTCATTGACATCATCCCACATCATTTCCATATTCATTCACATTATCCCCACATAAATCCACACAACATCCATGACAATCCACATCACTCCACACATCAATCCACATCAATCACATCAATCCACACATTAATCCATATCAATCATATCAATCCACATAACTCCACACATCAATCCATATCAACCCACATAACTCCACACATCAATCCATATCAACCATATCAATCCACATCATCCCACACATCACTTCTCATCACCCCACATCATTCCACACACATCACTTCTCATCACTCCACATCATTCCACACATCACTTCTCATCACTCCACATCAACGAGGTCAAAATTATAGTAACAGAACTTTCTAAGTCTTGGCCATTACTTGGCTTAGTTAAGGGCTTTTTTTATCCCGACTCAATTCAATTAAGTTTAAATTTCATTCTCTTTTAGACCCTCGGTCCTTTCAAGAATTTCAGATTCCTATCCCCAGGGAATCTAGGAATAAGTCAGTCACAATTATTTACGTTCATCCAACTACGCATATTTCTAGTCTTTTTTTGGGAAATCCTTTTCCCGTTCAGCATGTACCCAAGATTTTATTTTTCGAGAATCTAGATATATACTTCATAATTCCAGAAGTTAAATATGTTCGTGATTCCTCTTTCTAATTAAAAATTATCCATGTTTGCTCGATGCATTCCTATGAATATTTTCCCATTTTTTTCTCAATTTTTCCAAAATAGAATATGTTGAATGTTCCTCTTTTTGAATAAAAGATTTATGTATACGAGCTCATGGGATTTACAAAATCAATTATGCCCATATTTCCTCTTTTAACATAAACATTTATGCACACATACTAATTCATTTTTATCTAAATGAATTATATTCATAATCATTTTCATAATTCTCATAAATTTAATGCATCTAGAAAATTTGTGCTTAACCTTCTTTATTTTTCTAGCAAATGAATAATGCTCAAAACTCCACTTTTAATATAAAAATTATTTATGCATAAATTCATTTTCTAATGATAAAAATTTTGCCATAGCTTCTCCACATTTTCTATGAAATGAGAATACTAAAAATTTCACTTTTAATATAAAAACTATTTATGCATAAATTTCATTTTCTAATGATAAAGATATTACCATAACTTTCCCATATTTTCTATGAAATGAGGATGCTTAAAATTCCACTTTTAGCATAAAAAGTAATTATGCATAAAATTCATTTTCTAATGATAAAAATTCTGCCATAGTTTCCTTGCATTTTCTATGAAATGATAATACTCAAAGTTTCTCTTTTAGCATAAAATTTAATTTATGAATAAACCTTAATTTTCTAATGATAAAATTTTGCCATAACTTTCCCACATTTTCTATGAATTGAGAATGTTCTAAAATTACACTTTTAACATAAAAATTAGTTTATGCATAAACCTAAGTTTAAACATAAACATTAATTCATCGTAAATCAAGAAAAGCATGGTTTTAAGAGGTAACCCATAAAATAAAATGCTTCCCAAGCATGAGGAGGTTAGGAAGAAGATTAATAATAAAAAGAGAGCATAAACTTCATTGTTTAGGCTTACCCTTGGTTTGCTTGATTCTTTAACTTGAAAAAATTGTGTAGCCCTCAAAGAAAAGGCTTGGCCACCAAGGGGAAAGGGTAATCTTCAAGAGAAGAAGAGGTTTAATGAAGCACCAAAGCTTCACAATGGAGGGCCAATGAAGAGGGAAGAGGAAAATACACTAAATTGAAAATTACACTAGCATGTAAATACACCAATATGAAAATACAAAGGAATAGGGGTTTATTTATAGCTGAGGGAGGCCACCAATCAAGTCCAACTAGAATCTAGAGGCTTCTAGCTTCAATTTGATCTAATTTGGACAAGTTTTGGACCAGTTAGGCCCACTTTTTTGATCTAGTTTGAAGAAGGTGAGAGGAGAGATGAAAAATCTCATTTTTTGATTTAAAAATTGGGGTAA
The DNA here is from genome assembly GCF_041138505.1 of Cibotium barometz. Classification (NCBI taxonomy): domain Eukaryota; kingdom Viridiplantae; phylum Streptophyta; class Polypodiopsida; order Cyatheales; family Cibotiaceae; genus Cibotium; species Cibotium barometz. The sequence goes on from NC_141058.1 coordinate 29,259,888, forward strand.
TCATGAGGATTCTAGGTGCCTTCTTCATCACCCTCCTGAGGTGTCAAAATTCCTTTTTTTTACTAATAAAATCCTATTAAGTGCCTGTACTAGTCAACTCTTCATCTTATGTGAGAATTTACTCCTTTTTGGGAGATTTTATTTTATTCTTAAATTTTTCTTATTCAAACACTTAGATTAACCCCATTGGCCCTTTAGAACACTCTTTGGACCTTAATCCATAATTTTTTGAAAATGGGTACCCTTAGGCTAGGGTGTTTAATGCACATATTCAATTAATTTCTAATGCATATTAGAAAACTCTTTTTAAACTTCTGTTTAAAGGGAATTCATCTTAAATAAAAAGGATAAATTTATATCCAAAAATATCTCAAAACTGTATTATCTCTCTCTAAAATATTGTTCTCTCTCTAGGTCAAAAACAAAGGAAAACAGTGTTTTCTTGCATTCTGAAATAGGGGATGATTACAGGGGACTGAGAGGAGAACTTATACATCTTTTTGGGACTGTGGAGCAACCTTACATCCATTCTGAAGGGGGAGAATGATTACAAGAGACTGAAGGGGAGATTCTTATATCTTTACATCTCAAAAGCCGGAGGGAGGAATCTTACACTTGGCATGGATTACGAACATATACATGCATGTGTCAATAATTGTGTGCTATTTTAGGGTGCTTATAAAGATGCATCTCAATGTCCAAAATGTGGAGAGTCTCATTACCGAAGTGATTTTCAAGATAAGATAATTCCTCAAAAGCTATTGAAGTATTTTCCTATCATACTCCGTATTCAACACATGTTCTGGTGCAAGTCTATTGCCCAACTCATGACATGCCATGCATACAATTGTTCCAGCGTCGATGGCACAGTGAGAGTCCCTATGGATTCATTGGCATGGCAACACATAAAAGAGGAGTGATCCAAATTCAAGGACGAGCCATGTCACTACGACTAGGATTGGGTGTATAAATGGATTCAATCCATTTGGTCTCAAATTGACATCATGGACCACATGGCTAGTGGTAGTAGTAAACAATATCACAATTTTCTAATCTGGATTTAGTCTATATTTGATTGTATTATAATACATATGGTGCTTCTTCTTTTATGGTATTGGGATGACATTTTGTGCTTCTTCTTTTGTGATATGGGGATATTTTAAGCTCTTTAGAATTCTCTCTGGAATGTGTGGAGTTGTTTTCGAGTACAAAGTTATAGCCACATGCATAGATGGGTACTAAAATTGTGTACACTCTATGCCCTACCAGGGTCCCCTCTCTCTACTCTGTCTCCTCTTCACGACGCGGATATGATCCCCATCTCTTATATATATATATATATATATATATAGAGAGAGAGAGAGAGAGGGAGAGAGAGAGAGAGAGAGAGAGAGAGAGAGATGATGATGATGGTGAACATGTTGTGTTCATGCTCTAAGCGGCTCATTTACACATTTTTTGTTGTATTGCTTATGCACTTGTGTTTGAGAAACTTCACAAACAAGCTTGATGCTGTTAAATGTATTTTTGTGGGATATAGATCAAAAAGTAAGGGTTACCATCGTTATCATCCTGCTACCAAGCAGATTCTTGTGAGTAGAGATGTTGTATTTGTGGAATATGCAATCCAACCCTTGCTTTCATGTAAAAATAGAAAAATGTATGGTTGCATGACATATTCAACACTCTCCTTCCATTGTTCAATGTATGACACATTGATATAGAGCATTTGGTTAATAAAAGGAATGCTGAAAATTAGCCCATACAATTTACAAAATAGCCTATTGATGAGGCAAATATGGATGACGTAGTTGATGAGGAAGAAGGGAAATTGTGGAGTCTAAAAGGATGCCAAAATGGCTAGTGCAAACACTATGTGACAACAAATTGGCCCCTCCTTTGCCTAGTAGAACATGTGCAAGATCTCATCATGCATCTCTTGTTGACGCAGGTTATGTTCTTATTGCCAGTTTGTGTGATGAAGAGGAACCCATTTCCTTTGATGAAGCAATGGAATCTAAAAATTGGATGAGTGCTATGCAATCTGAGTATGATTCGATACTAAAAAATGATACATAGGATTTGGTAGACTACCTCTTGGCAAGAAGTCCATTGGTACTAAATGGGTTTATAAGCTCAAACATAAAGCGGATGGCAGTGTTAAGCGATACAAATCTAGGCTTGCAAAGGGATACACTACAAGAGAATGAGAACATAGACACGCAACATAGACACATAAAATAGAGAGAGATGGAAGTGAGAGAGGGGCCATGGGCGAATTTGCAATATGGCGAGGTTTATGTAGCTATATGCGTGGATATAAGTGCGTCTATAGGCACGTCTATATGCACGTCTATAAGTATCTATACTGATATAGACGCGCTCTGTTATTTTTTTTTTTGAATAATCCCACCCGCTCGACACCGCAACTATTTTCGCTTCCCCACTGCTCCCTCTAATGTACCTCTTCCTCATTGTAAGGTCCCTCTCCCAAGCCATGTATGTATGTGTCTCTTTTAATATAGATTTTAATAAGGAAAGAGAGTGCACTTAGAGAAGAGTGAGACAATAAGGCTAGAAACATTAGGAAAGTGTTAGAATAGAAATATTAGCTCCAAACATCCTAAAGGAAATAAGAAGACAAGAATAGTTTTATTAAGAGATAAGTATCTCCAAAAATAGAAATTCAAATTTAGGTGATAGGAGGTCGTATTTAGAGTACTTTTACATATTTAGAGTCCATGCACACTAAAAATGTGGAAAAGCAATGCGTTTCTAAAGATGGCGCATTTGTGGCTATCTACAGATGTTTTTTCCTATTCTACTCGCGTGAGCTTGTAGACTAGATGCCTTTCGGTTCTTTTAACTGGTTATACAACCATATTCTGAGTTCTTATCTGAGAGTTATGGCCCAAACAATTTACTGCTTTTGTCAGGGTCTCTACACAGGAAAAACTATAAGAAGGCAGCAAAGTAGCCTCAAGGTAATCCTAGATATCCCTTCATTCTTATCTAAGGCTAGATTTCTATGGTCTTTCGAAGGAAAAGACCAAAAAACTCCATAGCTTTTCTTTTAAAGAAAGAATAGTATGTCGTAGCCCTACATAAGAGAAGGCTATTTGCCATAGACCGAAAGAGAGAAATGTCAGAGTACGCGTAAGAGGAGATAAATCTTGGGGATGATCGGATGGTTTCAATTTGTAAGAGGAGGTATTAGAAGACTTTCTATTCTCATATATCAAGTTCTGAAACTCTTATTAACGAGAAAAGACAACGATAAACGATAAATTTCTATAAGGTATATATATTTTTTATTTTTCAATTATATATCATTCTTAGGGGTTGAGGTATGGCCCCAGATTCTCTATTAATTGTTAATAGTGATCTATTTTATTGATTTACTAGTTAAAGTTTATATTCTTTTAAATAACAGCATATGCCTTAATAAAGAATGCCTTATCGTAATCTCAAGTTGAAATGCTAAAATCTTAAAATCTTTGTGAAAAGGATTGTTTTCTTAAGAAGGTAACATGGATTCTAGTCCTATGGTTTAGTTGAGTAAATGGATTGTTATCTTGGTTAAATTAAGGTACAGGTACAACTCTCCCTGCCTTGACACTGCCCCGTTCTTGTGCTTGTGTAGCCGGACGGCGGAGATATGAGTAAGGCCCGGAGTTGGACCATGGTATCCCTCATACCATTGGGAGAATGAGGTTTGCCGATTGAGGCGAGTGATTGTGATGCTGCCTAGTTCTGAGGGCCTAGGCTAGTGCGGTGAATTAGCCCACCCTAGTGCATAGACATCCCTCTGAGGGGTGGGAGGATCGAGCGATGGAACCTGAGAGGGAAACAGGCCCGGCCGGCTCGAGTCCTTACCAGCGCGGCCGATGATGAGGTGTATGGTCCCGTAGGGTTTCACCCAGCATGTAGAGGCTGGAAGGCCGAATTTTAGATCATCCACAGTATAAAGAAAAAGAATAAGAGAGCCGTTTTGGCTTGTATAAAATTGATTTATGTATAAACTTTTTTTATAAATCTTATCTTTGGCATTATTGTATTGTGGAAAAAGGCTGTTTTAACAAACCTTGTGAAAAGGGCCTTAATTAAGGAACATGTTTATTTATGTCAAACAGTGTGGTAAGATTAATTAAAAAACAAATTGGCACGTGAGTAGGGTGGAAAGTGGGAGGATGGAATGCCCCGACGGCACCATCCTACGGACGGGTGGACCCGATTAGTCGGGTAGCTTTCCAACATATTAAGTGAAAGCCTTATGCTAGATAAATAGGTTCTCGAGCAATTCTATTATAGAAGACCAGGCTAGCAGCTGTGCCTTGCATGGATGAGGAAAAAAGCATTGTCTCTAGGAATCAAGACTAGTAGTTGCCCAAATTATGATCAATTACCCTATGGGTGATTTTAATTTTAGAAGACCACGCTCCTCGTGCGGGATAGAACTAGGTCTTATCTATGAATCGTATTCTCTGCATGGTAAAGGTGTCGATGAGTAGGAAATTTTCTCCAAGATAAGACTTAGTGGACTATCTTAAGTGTTTCCCCTATTTTGGAAGGGGGGAACCTTACAAGTGGTATCAGAGCCGATCTTAGTTCCTAGGATTTATTTTTCAAAGGTTAACTATCAAGGGATTAAAACAAGTGATTGTTTATCATATGAGGTCGAATCAATCATCTCTACTGGCCATAGAAGTGGTTTGAATATCCTCACATGTTGAGACAATCATCCTATGAAATTGTGCTTGTATCTTGGGGGTGCACACGCAAGATATTTGTACAATAAATTTGAGAAATAAGAGTGGGGAGAAAACCTTTAGAGAAAAAACATAGGGTGATCAAATCAAGAAACTAGTGAGAGACTGAATAGAAGGATAGACCGAAACTTTGTTTGGAGAAATTTTCAGGATATATCTCATTACTTCGCATATTATAAATTATTAAGATTATAACTCCATTAAGGTTTGAATAGTTGACGTGTGAATATCATCCATTGGATGCTTTACACTAGAATGATCATCCAAGATCTTGAACCCATCTCAGACAAACATGGATCTAACTTTGAATGTGTAATTCCCAGAGGATCATGCTATTAGATGTGTTAATCCCAAGATACTAGATGTGTAATTTTCAAAAAACTAATCATCTCAGACATATGAATCCTGATAATCTTTGGATGTGTCAATCCCAAAGTACCAGACATGTAATTCTGAAAAAAATAAAGATCTCAGTGGTGCTATGATAAGTATTTGATAGTTTTGAGCTTTTAATGGATACAATGAAAGAAGCAAGTTCACCCTTGCTCGCATCTAAAAATCATAAGAAATTCCAAATTAGTTGTTGGAAGCACTATTTTCAATCTAACCACACTAGAACCAGAATCAGTTATGGGATGCAATGAAAGTACACCTTCGTGAAAGGTTTTGTCCTCCACGATTTCGAGAGGATAAAATGAATGAATTTTTGGAGCTAACCCAAGAAATCAAGATCCTAAAAGAATACCACCAAACTTTTGTTAAACTTCTCCGATTTGCTCTAGAGATGGATGAGGTAACTCTTCTCCATCGATTCATTTGGAAGCTTAATCTACCATTGAATAACCTCGTCAAGAATGCAAAACCATCCTCTATTTCAGAAGCCATAATTATAGCCACAGACTATGATAAAGTTTTTTTATATAGAAAGTGTCGAGAAGGACATGAGTCCTTCCATGTTAATCAACAAGAGGTCCCCTTCAAGAGGAACGTCAAGCCCACCCTTAGCTACAAGGAATCATGAGCTAGAGAAAAATTAGGTCAAGAAATAGGAATAGCAGGGTTAAAGATAAATGAATTCAACAAGTATTTCAACAAATTAGGTCAAGAAATAGGGATAGCAGGGTTAAGGATGAATTCAACAAGTATTTCCATGAGTAAATAGAAGAGGATTGGTGCAAGATTCAATAAGAAAAGAGAGTGCACTTAGAGAAAAGTAAGACAATAAGGCTAGAAACATTAGGAAAGTGTTAGAATAAAAATATTAGCTCCAAAAATCCTAAAAGAAATAAGAAGACAAGAATAGTTTTATTAAGAGATAAGTATCTCCAAAAATAGAAATTCGAATTTAGGTGATAGGAGGTCATATTTGATGAAAAACAGGTAGAGGGAGAGGAGACACACACACAGAGGAGCAAACCCTAATGTATATTGAAAACCCTAACCATAGAGGGAAGCCATCTCCCTTCTCACACAGTGCACAGCCATAATCCATAATACACAAGACACACATGTGTTGTGTCCACACTCAGCTAACCCTAGCTAATGTCCACACAAAAAAAGAGTAATCCCCATCGTTAGAGCATTCTAAAAGTGTCATTTTCATTCATGCATAGAAAGATGCAGATTGCTTAATTTTTATAAAAGAATGATTTTCAATAGAATTAATTTCTATAAAAGATACTTATTGATAATTTTTTTATTATGAAAGTGTTACTTTCTTCATTATGGATTTTTATGCATAAAATAATGCATAAAAGTATATTTTTTTATTACAAAAGAGTTACTTTCATTATATTGATTTTTATGCATAAAAGTACGCATAAAAGAATATTTTTTTAATTATTAAAGTGTTACTTTTATCATTATTGATTTCTATGCATAAAAGAATATTTTTAATTATAAAAGTGTTACTTTTATCATTATTGATTTTTATGCATAAAAGAATATTTTTTAATTATAAAAGTGCTACTTTTATCATAAATGATTTTTATGCATAAACATATGCATAAAAGATATTTTTTATATTAAAAGTGTGATTTTCATCATAAATGATTTTTATGCATAACATATATTTTTATATATTAAAAGTGTGATTTTTATCATAAATAATTTTTATGCATAAAAGATATTTTTTAATATTAAAAGTGTGATTTTCATCATAAATGATTTTTATGCATAAATGGGTGCATAAAAGATATTTTTTTTATATTGAAAGTGTGATTTTCATCATAAATGTTTTTTATGCATAAAAGATAATTTTTTATATTAAAAGTGTGATTTTCATCATAAATGATTTTTATGCATAAATGGATGCATAAAAGAAATTCTTTTATATTAAAAGAGTGATTTTTATCATAAATGATTTTTATGCATAAACATATGCATAAAAGATATTTTTTTTATTAAAAGAGTGATTTTCATCATAAATGTCTTTTATGATGATAAAAGTGTGACTTTCATCAGAATTGGATTTTATGCATAATTAGATGCATATAGAATCTTTATAATTAAATAAGGGTTCTCTTAATCCTCTGTTTAATTTTCGTAAAAATTGAAAAAATGAATAAGTAGATAATCTGTGAGAAGAAATGCTACCGTTTCATATTCACTAAGATGGTAATGAGAAAGTTCAATTAAACTATCGAAGTCGGAGATCGAGATAAATGATTATTTTATTCCTCATAAGAAATTCATGTTTTAGAAATCTGTAAGCAAATATTCGTCGAACGAAATTTAGAAAAAGAGAAATTGAAATAGTACCTTTCGAGAAAGATAGTTTAGGAAGAACCTTTCCAGACCCAAACTCTGATTCAGACTATTGACCAAGACCTAATTCCTTCGTCAATTTCAATCAATGACGATGTGCCCAGTTTAGGAAAAATGTACTCAAATCCCCCACCGAATCTGAAACTAAGTTAAGACTTTTGATCCCCCACCGAATCTGAAACTAAGTTAAGACTTTTGTTAACTTGATCTGACGATCAAGTTAACAAAATTTGAGGAATTCTGTTTGGAATTCAAGCCTAGATCTAGAAGTATTGGGATATGGATTTAAGATTATTCATGGTTTTCAAACAAAATCAAAATCGAAAACTTGCATAGAAACCCTGTTTTCTTAAAGGACTGTCTTACACCAAAATGCTAGAGGGAGCATTTGGCATATATGTTTATCTAAGGGAATTTCGGTTGTAACAGCTGGCAGGGAGTGTTTGAGAGACAGCTCATGCGGCAAAAACCTGCCCAGGTCTTGACCAGCCTGGGTATGGTGAAAAATGGTGTGCTTACAGTACGATGGGCGAGGGTCGACGAAGTGGTCTCCTTGAGTGAAGTACCAAGACACCTAAGGAGGATCCTTGACCAGGCGATGCATGGGCTCGCGGTGCTTAGGAGAAACGCATTGAGGCATGATAGAAAGCTATGAAGGCAAGTTTCAGCTCCCAGTATCGAGAATAGTCATGATTTATATAACCTTGTTGGTGATGTTATTGACAAATGGAAAGAGTATAATGTGATTTGGTCGCAAACAAGGTTCAACACTAGTAAACTTCCTCTTGCAAGTCAATTACAGGACTCTTCTAAGGTGAAGGACACATGTGGAAAGAGAAGTGATAAAGGAGAATCGATTGGTGCAAGAAGCATGCAAAGCCTTAGTGGTAGCTCGTCTCACATCATGGGAGATGAGATAAAGGATATTCTAATCAAAGAAGGTCCTCAAATTTCAAGCATGAAGCCATCAAAATTGATTTCTCTAGCTAAAAGATTGGGTTGCAAAGGAGGGAGTAACTTGAGGTCTCAGTCGGCAAAGGCATTTATCAATAAATTGCTAAGCGATCATGGTCTTCTAAATAAATTAATATTTAGAGCAAAGGTATTATCCTATCTAGAATTTCTCACTATATTACAGATATATTCAAAAATTGTGTACTAACATTCTAACTTTCATCATGAGCTTTTGTGTGCAGGTTTTTCTAGGTTGTAGAATTTCCAAAAGATCTATTCATGTAATGCAATGGATCAAGAACTTTAAATCAAAATATAACTTGGAAGTTTAGAAATATTCACAATGATGTACATGTTTATTATCTTGATGAATCTATTCAATTTTTGTGGAGATATCTCTATTCTCTTGATGTACATGTTTATTCTCTTTATTTAAGTTTCGATGGATTATTTTAGTCTTTAGGGTCTTGAACTTTGTTGCATTTTTTCTAGTGTTAGCCTATAGTGGGAGTGCATCCTATTCTAACGAGGCTCCTTTACTGCAAATTTTCTCATATTTTGTCAGACAATTTCTTCATCGAAGTGCACTCTACTTCTTTGTCGGAGTGCACCCTCTTGGCACCCTCTTGAGGCTTATTCATAAGTGTGTTCACAACATAAAGTTTATATACCACTTGTTTCTTATAATAATGTACCTAAAAACCATTCTACAATCTATTATTTAGTATCTTCTCTTTTGTTCTTCTATAATTTAAAGCCCCTTGCTCAAGGTTTGATTAGCACCTTGTACTAATAGCTTTGCACAAGGAGTTTTGAATGGCCCTATGACCATTCTATAACATGCACCTAGGGCCATTCTTTTATGGTAAATAAGGTCACTGTTTTCCCTTAAAGGTCTCAAAGAGCATGCATGAGTGGCCATGGGGCATCTTCATGCACAAAAAGAGCAAGAATGGCCTAGGCCATTCTTGCATGACCCCAAGTCCTCAAGGTCATGCTGGGATGGCCATGGGGCATTCAAGAATGGACCTCGGGCCATTCTTGCATGACCCCAAGTCCTCAAGGTCATGTTGGAGATGGCCATGGGGCATTCAAGAATGGACCTCGGGCCATTCTAGCATTGGCTTTGTGGATCACCCAACTTTCATGCATCCTTCTAGGCATCGAAGAACGGCTCTAGGGCCATTCTTGGATCATCCAACTTTCTTGCATTCTCCTCAACATCAAAGAATGGCCTTAGGGCCATTCTTTTCATGCACAACAGGTGTAAGAATGGCCATGGGTTCTTTCTTTTTCATGGCAAATAAGGCCCTTGTTTAGCCTTAAAGGCCTTAAAGAGAATTCAATAGTGGCCTTGGGGCATCCAAGAATGGCCCTAGGGCCATTCTTTTCATGCTAAACAAGTGCAAGAATGGCCCTAGGGTAATTTTGCGTGACCACAAGTCCTCAAGTCCTTTGTCTCAAGGTGTAGATTAGCATGCCTTACTAGGACTATTATATTGTGGTAATATATTGTTGTGTAGAAGGGGTACAGAATGATTCTAGGACCATCCTACTATACACACTTTTGTACTATTTCTCTTTGAAATGGCCCCAAGATCATTATACCACTAGTGAGTCCTTGTTTGAGCCTAGACATAAAGGGTTTTATTCTTTCCTTGTCTTGTAAAATGAATGAAGGAATTTGGCTAATTATGTGTGTTCCTATTTCAGATGATAGCATAGAAGAAATATTGGCGAATCAAAATGTTTGCAAGCCGTCAAATCCGTTGATGCTATGTTGGCATGTTTCATTATCTTTGGTACCATGACAACAAATGCTCGCATCTGTGACTTCACTTAAAGATCAAAGAAGGGTTCTCATTCTTGATATGATTGGAATACTTATTGAATCATTTGAGCTAGACCATGTTGATGAGATGCCATATTGGACTAAGCATATGTGAATAGTTCAAGAAAGCAATGAATTGTACCATGCTATGCGTTTGGATGCAGAAAATGTCTTAGGCTTTTGCTTTAAATGTTCGAGGTTTGGATTTGGAGCAGATGAAAATCAGATGATATTCTTCGCATCCTCAATTTATGTCTTCCAAAACATCATATGAAATTCAAGTACATGCTGAGCATGCTGAGCCAAGAGATGTGCCAAGACACTGGGATGTTCTTTAAAAGCCTATGTTCTTTGGCTATGAGCATGCTTACAACAAGAACCTACCAGCAATCTGGACATATTTTCAAGACTTGGATGGAGACAACACTTTGATTTTTGATGACACACCATATCAAATTATGTGGAACATGCCAGGTTCCTATCTTGTATTTCCAAAGCCGTGGAATTAGACACCAAAGGAACTTCAAGGCTTCTTAAAAACCACAGCTATCCATTGGTTGTGTCCATGGTTATATGCTCATAATAAGAGACGCTGCACACAAAACAATGTCTTTTAGACTAAGATTAATATTGAAACAAAGATTGTATTGGAGAAATATTTATGGAGGTGATGTCATTAAAGGAAATGTGCTTTGGACACAAAAGCAATGTTCATTCATGTATGTTATCACAAATCTTGTAAATATTTCAAGCCAAAAGACCCATCTTGACATACAAAATCTCAATGGGTATCCCTTCACTTGTATAACAGAAATATAATTCTATTGTGTACTCTCCTATGAGATAATGTACATTTCTCACCAGAAATAAAAATTTAATGTTATTTGCTAGAGCCTCAAGTCTTATGTATCTTGTTTATTGGTATTCCTCTTTTCTTTATTATTCATGTAGAAGTCTCAAATTTGATTACAAATTCAAGTTATTTGAATCATTCTAGTTTATACCAATTCAAGTGTCAAGATCAGTAACTATCATGCATGGCCTATTGTTATTTGAATCATTCTAATTTATACCAATTGAAGTGTCAAGATTAGTAGCCATCATGCATGGTGTATCGTTTGTTGGTGTCTCCTTTCACATTATTTTATATTTTCATATTCTCATCTGCTTGTACACTCCCATTATAAACAATCAGAGGTACAAAATGGTCCTAGGGCCATTTCTCTATTAATACAGATTTTTGTTCTTAAATTTAAGAGAGTCTTGTGCAAGCATAATGCCAGATAAGGGACATTGTTTAAGGGACCTATGTAGCAGCGTCTAGAGTAAAACTTATTCTATTATTCGAACTAAAACTTTACTTATTATTTGAAGGTGCACATTAGCGCTAGAATGGTTAATTGCCCACAAACTCCCATGTAACTTCAATGTGTTGCATATAGGGTTTGTTCTACTTTTATTTCAAAGCACCAAATTACAAGAGTTTCTCTTTACTCTATAGCCTTAGAATGGCCCTAGGACCATTCTTTTATCTTGTTCTTGGACTATTAAAATAACAGTGTGGCACATGGGGGCTCCTAATTTCATAGTATATATCATATATTTCTTAACAATTTTGCACAGTCTTTTAATATTTTTTCACACATAAAGCACACAAAAATGAAAAACACGGCCAACCTGGGAATGGGATTTTTCCCACTTTATCTAATATGGTGTGTATATATATATATATAAGAATTAAAAAAAAGAAAAAAAAGAAAAAGAGAGCTTATATTTACATAAACTTCAAAGTCTTTTATTTCAAAAAAAAAAGCTTTCTATTAAATCTTCTACTTTTTTCATTATTTGATATATATATATATATATATATATATATATATATATATGTATGTATGTCTATATATAACAAGAGTTTTAAAATCTTAAAATTTTATATTACGATCTCTTAAAAACTAAATTTAAAGGCTTTCAAATGTTTTTATCTCCTATATTTTATCTAACTTAAATCTCCCATGATTATATTATTATTATTAATGTTAATTCTTTCACAAAATGCCGAAGTTACTCCAAGGCCTTCCTTCTCAAGGCTTAGAAGAGACCCTAAATTCTTTGTTCCAATCTAATTATTTTTGTGATGCAGAGATTACAATATTTTTTAGGATATCTACAACAATGTGCGAAACTTCAAGAGTTTTCATATTTTTATTGTTGTGATATTTGAACACCACTTTTATTGTTTTATTCTCAGCTCATCACACCTTGAGGTAAATTTTCTTATCTGTGAATATTAATTGCATCAGTCATATCTACATTTGTTTTTCTAACACTTTATTATGTAGACGTGCTTTCCCAACATCATATGAGTATGTAATCAACCCATTCATTAATTTCATTATGCGTTTAAAATTGACACTAATTAATTTAAGATATATGAATCCTGGAACTTATTTTAAATTTTTTGGTACCATGTATGTAGCATGTGCAATAATATTTCTCTTTCAGAATGATTCCATCACTCCCAAGTAAGTTCCTCCATTTTCCATAATTAATGCATTACATATACTTGCGATATTTGTGACCTTTTAATGATGTATTTTGTAGCAAAGCTATTCGACACTTACAAGAAAGTTGCTACTATCTATAACTTTGTAAATAATTCTTCCAATATCTTTATGTAAGTTTTATCTTTCAAACAGTGATTCAAATACCGTCCAAGTACGTTTCTCCTTTCCATCCTTACAATAATGATCATGCTTAAATATTTATGCATAGAATTTCAAACCATATTACTATAAGTTCTATTTCTTATAAGGTCATAATTTAATATAACCCTATTTAGGTTTGGAAGAATAATTATATTTCAATCCATTTGCATTGTTTCTCATTTTTCTCAATGTAGACCATCAATAAAATCGAATATATAAAAGGTATGACTCTTATGGCTTAAGTTTCATCTTTATTATTCAAGCTTATTTCAACTTTAAATGTAAATTAATCTTTCATCATTTAGACTTGTTCACTTAATCAAGATTGTTAGAATTGTACTAGTCATTCACGTTTATATTTGCGCTTAAACTTTTGATGTATTGAAAAATCCATTTTATCTACTCTTCATAATCTCACACCCTCTCTAGCAGCTTTTCAACTCAAGGTTAGTATTTCCTATCCATAATCAATTTATCTGTTATAATGTTAAGTTTATTGTGGATTTTTTTAAACAACTCACGTACCTTTGAGTATAAAAATTCTTTTGACAAATAATTTCAATGACACCAACGATGGAGGTATGTATATATATTCACTTCCTTTTGTACAACTTTTTCATAAATATAAATCTATAATATTTTTCCAATCTAATTAGAACCTAATTAATAAACCATAGATTTGACATTAAGATTATTTTAAGTTCAGTAACTTAAATAAAATTTCTAGATAAAGAAAATTTATTTCAGAATTTAAGTTTCAGAGGGAACTGGCCACTCCGCCTCAAACTTCTATTCTGAAGGAAGTGATGTATGGAATTAATCTGGTAGCATGGGACATCAAATTGGTTTCATATACTTACTCCATACACATTTATGTTTCCTATCTTTTACCATCCTATGTGTGTATGTGCAACGCACCTATGTGGTATGGGACACTTAAACTCATCTTACATACATTCATTTGATTGGTTCATTGCATATGCATTATGTGTAGATCTAGTCTTCCACACCAATCATGAAGCCATCCTCTCATGTGTTTATGCAACTATATATCGGGGACGCCCGTATATGGCATGCTTTTGGGCCTCCACTATTTGTTTCAATTGGTTCGTATGGAGGGGTGATTCCCGGGTTACTTATGCCTGGCAAACATGTGTGTGGCTATTATGTGAATACTTATGGGTTGTCTATATCTCAAGACGACGTTGGGATTAATTGATATGTTTAATTAATTGTTTAACTAATGTGGACAATGTCTAAGTAGCCAATGAGAAGTGCGAGGGTACCGATTGAGGTGTCGTATCGCTGGTGGATTGATTGATTGTGTGAAGATGATGATCATTTTGTGTGAACCATGTATTAGACTTTTTGTGCATATTATTTTTTATTTGATGATCAGTGTGACGATCACCAATTTAGGTACCGCACGAGTTTTTCTTGTTGGTATTCCATGTCCATAAGAACCTCTGAGCCATGCCTTTGTGCGCCTGAGCCATGTTCGGACCTCTCAGTTTACCTTGCAGGTTATGACATCAATACCTACGAGTATAATCTTGTTCTCTCAACATTTTTCTTACACAACTGAGGATAAGCAAGTGACAACAATGTGGGTATTTTGTGAATCTATATGGGAGCATATAACCAATCAAGCAAGCCATCCAAAGATGGGTAGTCTATGATTGAAAGTGTGGATGAATCTTGATAACTTCATCAAACTCTTGAGATAATCAAGATCTCAAGCAAACTACACGGACGATTATACAATGGCCATAAAAATTAAAGGCTATTGTGGATGCATGGGGAGCAAAGGACATGACTTATCATTTTGTAAGGGTAAGAATGCCTTACAATATATTTAAGGCTATTGTGGATGCATGGGGAGCAAAGGACATGACTTATTATTTGGTAAGGGTAAGAATGCCTTACAATATATTTAATAAATATGATATAAGGTCACTCGAAGGCAAAAACAACAAAGATTTCGATCAAGAAACTACAATAGAATGATAGTACAGTAGCATTTTTACAAGCATTATTATAGCTACAAGCCTTGGTAAATGTCGAGGTCATTTTATTTGCTAAAGATGCCTGCAGTGAGAGCGCTGCTTTTAGCAGTGTTCATAACAGTAAAATTTCACTGCTCACGAGTGAATAATGTTGCCTAACAGTGTTACTTCACTTTTATAGGCGTTGTAACTCAGTAAGTGAAAACAAACCTGTAAAAAAAAGTTGGGGCAGACTGGGGATATAACTCCCCAGTCTGCCCCAGATTTTAAAACGTTTTATATGTCCTCCATGAGAATCCATTCTAGAGAATAATTTTTTGCATTATTAAATGCATGCATTTGGATAGATGCAGTGGTCTAATAGAGTAAGCATGATCAAGATGAAGCCACATCATCACTAAATTTGGGGACTTCTTGAATATGCAAAATCGCCCATCATGCTATATATCATTGGAAAGGTCTCGAAGAGTAGATTCCAAATGTCCAAAATATGCTCACTTCTAAGTTGATTTGTAACAATTTCACCATAAGCCCATTTTTGTAGAGAGAGAATGTGTAATCCTTAAAGGACCCAATTTGAGTCCAAAGTTCCCCTTACATAGTACATACATAGCTCATGAGTGATGACACAAAAGGGAAGAGAAGGACTCTTTCTTGGTTTCAAAATGATCCTTTGAGAGGTTCTAGAAAGAGGATCTCGTGCTTTGTTTTTCTCTCTCTAGATGCAAACAGAAAATACATGACACATGGCATGCAACTTTTGATTGCTCTTTCAATTATCTTGTGAACGTCATGATAACATAGCCAACGGATGTTGCCTACACATTCTACTTGCACACGATCACCACGAGCTGAACAATGATATTCTCTCCACCCAAAATATTATAATAAGATATGGTCTATACTTCCATATATATATATATACATATGGTTCATTATCCAAGTGTTACATTTTTCACATCGTATCATTTTCGCACATTGCTACATATATTAGTAAATAATACTAGTCATAATATATATATATATATATATATATATGGTGTCGCGATCGTATTTTATTTTTATTAGAACTCACATGGGCGCTTGCTCCCGGCGGCGGCAGCGGCGGCAGCATAAGTTGCTGCCACACGGGAGGCGACTGCGGGAGCAGCTGCGAGGGATCTGGGAGTGTGATGAGCTTATGCCCAGTCCGAAGTCCGCGTACACATCAGTGGTCTCCCCCTCGAAGTCGCTCAGGTTCAATGAGGCTGCTCCCGCAACGTGAGCAAGGGTCGAGACGCCGAGCTCTGACACAAACAGGCCCGTGCGCGCCCGCCACCTGCTACCCACTGCCTAGTTAAATTTGCAGCAAAGTGATGAGCTATGGTGGATCAATGCAAGAATCAACATCACTAGTGAGTGATTAGATAATGATTAGGATAAGATTAGTGAGCAATTAATTGATAGCTTAATGTAGGCATGGATACTCAAAAACCAGCAAATACTCATTAGGCCAATCCCTCAATTTATAGTGTTTACATCCATGATCTGCTCCTTGATTTGTTCCTTGATTTGTGCCACCTCCCCTACATGGGGGACACCTCATCATTGATTCACTCCACCTCTTCACTTTTCCCAGAATATCTCCACCTCCCCTACATCTGGGGGGACACCTCATCCTTGATTCACTCCACCTCTTCACTTTTTCCAAAATATCTCCACATCCTATTTCTTCTCATGCTACCTTTATTCTCTCCCAGTAGATTCCACTCATCTTTTCACTACTGTTACCCACTCATTTATAGACTCTCTTTTATAGCCTCTTGCTAAGGGCTTGTTCCTGCACACACACCCATTCACTTGTATATTTTAACACCTCCCCTCAAGTTAATAATCCTAGCATACCTGGACCCTATACTAAGTTTCCTTCTTACTTGGTAGCCCGCGACCAGTGCCTCAAGTCCCTAACTCTTAGTCCTTGACACACTCTCTCTCTCTATGTGTCCAAGGCTTACTACAAGTGCATGTGACCTTGACTAATGCTTTTATATTTGTTCAAGTGTGTGGTTAGAGGTTCACTTTCCTTCATGTCAAGTTTGTAGAATTGCATTAGCAGATTTATCTTTGAATTTTTTGCTTGAGTGCCAAATAATTTATTAAGTTCTTCCCATGCATTTTTAGCCCGTTGTATCCCTGTGATGTGGAGAATGATTTCATCATTTAAACTGAGTGCAATGAGTCCTAATGCTTTCTCATTCCTACTCTTCCACTCATTCTCCCCAATCACCTCTGGGCATTCATCTCTTCCCTCAACTAACCCCCATAGATTTTTTCTCATGAGCAAAATACATGGTCTTTGTTTGCCATGTATGAAACTCCTCCCCATTAAATTTGGCTATTTCTTGTGCCGTGCTCATGATGATGTGAAGGGGGTCCTACATCTTGATCTAATTTAAGATTCAAGGGCAGTGTCTACCCTTTTATAACTCAAATCTGGTGTAGATTTATCAGCATCAATTTACCAAAAATTAAAAAAAGCCAAGTGTAGCTGATTTGTACTGAATGGTTGGAGTATCAAACCATCTCCGAATTGCAATTTGAAGTGATAGGAATCTATATATCAGATACCCAATGGTGAATTTGAACCCTCAATTGCACCACCAAATGTTTTGTAATAGAAGGCACATACAAGACATATGCCACCATAGACTTTGTTTCACCATTGTGCATAACCAATGGTACACTTCCAACATGTGTGATAGCATGTTGGGTATCATCTCCTGTCTCCACATAGCCTGTCACATCCATAGGCTTCATATGCTCAAACCATTTGCCATGACAGGTCATATGGTTTGATGCTCGAGAGTCCATATACCAAGTGTCATCACTTTCACCATTTGTCATCATAGATCCCACAACATGTTTCATGGCAAAGAAGTGATTTGCATTGCCATCATTACTGCTTGATGCATAATTTTCACCACTTGCATAATTTCCACCATGTTGTGCATAATGTCCACCATGTTATACTCTACCCCCTCTCAAATCATTATGTTTGCGGAAACAATCACGTGCCATATGACCAAATTTTCGACAGTAATGGCATTCCACATTTTGCATAGATGTTTGTTGGCCTTGCCAACGCCATGAGGATTATTAGATGAAAAAATATCTCTTCTTATTAAAATAAATTCCCCCAAAACAGAAGTTCAAAAAGAAATTCAAAAGGTGCATTAGAAATAAATTATAATATGTTCAAAATGCCTTAGCCTAAGGGTCCAGATTTTTTTAAAATTTTACATTAATGTTTTGAGGGGCCAATTAGATTAATCCAAATGTAGGGAGGAGATAAATTGAAGAAATAAAGAAAATCCCCCCAAAAATGAGTAAATACTCACATAAGATGAAGAGTTGACGAAGGACAAGGTTATTAGGTAAAAAAGAAAAGATATTTAGAGGAAATGATGCATTTTTGACACCTAGGAGGCACCTATTTCACATGTGTGGTTGAGTTTTAAACTCACAAATAATGAGATATTTTCATCTCTCCTCTCTCCTGCTTCAACTAGATCCAAAAAGTAGCTCACTTTTTCCTATAAATGAAGCCTTCCCCTTTGTAAATGGTTAATAGTGTTTTATGCACTGTTACTGTACTCCACCCTAGAGCCAAAAACAGTGAATTTATTGATAATTCATTAGTTTTTGACCTTTTCCTCTTCAAAAGAATTGGTGGCCACTCTTTTTGCAAACAAGAGTAGATTCCTCAAACCATCAAGCCATAGGAAAGCTCACAGAAATTTATGTAAGTTAGAAATCCTACTTTTTCTTTATTCCGTTTAATGGTTTTCTAATTTTTGTTTTCTTTAAATGAAAAAATGATGTTATGCCTTGTTGGAAAGGCTTTACCCCTCTCTTCATTCTTAAATTCAGCCTTTCTTTATCCTAGATAAGTAATCAAATTGTTAGAATTAAACTTTTCATATTGTTTCTCTTTTAAAAGTAAAATTTGATTAGTTTAGAATGCTTTAAACCATTTGGGATAATTTTTAAGTAACTTGAGGATAGAAAAAAATTAAAAAATGGTCAGCCATACAAAGGAGGTTATGGCAAAATTTTCTTAAGTTTTGTGAAATAAGTTTCATCTTTTATTATTCAAAAAGAGTAATCTCCACCGTTTGTGTATTCTAAAAGTGTTATTTTCATTCTAGGCATAGAAAAATGCATAGTAGAAATAATTTTATTATAAAAGTGTTATTTCCATTAAAATTAAATTCTATGCGAAGAAAGATGCATATTGGACAATTTCTTTTTATTATAAAATAGTGATTTTCATTAGATTTAAATTCTATACATAGAAAGATGTATATTGGAAATAATTTTTATTATAAAAGCGTTACTTTCATCAAATTTTGATATTATGCATAGAAAGATGCATAAAGAAATTTATTTTTATTCCAAAAGAGTTATTCCCATCAATTTTGAATTTATGCATAAAAAGATGCATAAAGAAATTTATTTTTATTCCAAAAGAGTTATTCCCATCAATTTTGAATTTATGCATAGAAAGATGCATAAAGAATTTATTTTTATTCCAAAAGAGTAATTTTGATTTTATGCATAGAAAGATGCATAAAGAAATTTATTTTTATTCCAAAAGAGTTATTCCCATTAATTTTGATTTTATGCATATAAAGATGCATAAAGGAATTTATTTTTTATTTTGAAAGTGTTATTTTTCTTAAAATTAAATTTATGCATAAATAGATGTATAAAAGGATTTTTATAAAAGTGTTATTCCCTCAGAAGTTGATTTTTATAAAAGAATGAATGGATGGATAGGTGTGATGTGAGTCAGATAAATGTGAATAAATGGATGGATGGATGTGATGTGAATAGATGTGATGAGATGTCATGTGAATCAGGATGTATATGAATGATATGGGATGGATGTGGATGTATGTGAAAGAATGGATGTGGATGTATGTATGTGAAAGGATGGATATGGATGCATGTGAAGAATGGATGTGGATGTATGTGAAGAATGGAAGTGGATGTATGTGAAAGAATGGATGTGGATGTATGTATGTGAAAGGATGGATGTGGATGTATGTGAAAGGATAGATGTGGATGTGTATGTGATAAGTATGGATGTAGATGTATGTGTGGAAGAATATATGTGGATGTGAATGTGATGGATATGAACAAGAATAGAGGTGATGCGATGTGATAAAAATTGGATAGATATGAATGATAAAGGATGTGAATGAATGATATGGGATGTGAATGAATGTGTTAGCATGTGAATCGGGATGTGAATGAATGATATAGGATGTGAATGAATGTGATAGCATGTGAATCGGGATGTGAATGAATGATAAGGGGTGTGAATGGATGTGATGTGATGTGAATCGGGATGTGAATGAATGTGATAGCATGCGAATCGAGATGTGAATGAATGATAAGGGATGTGAATGGATGTGATGTGATGTGAATCAGGATGTGAATGACGATAAGGGACGTGAATGAATGTGTTAGCATGTGAATCGGGATGTGAATGAATGAGATGTGATGTGAAATGGATGTGATAAGATGCGATGTAAACTGGATAGATGTTAATGTATGTGAAGTGATGAGATGTGTGGGTAGATGCAAGTGGATGAGATCTGATGAGGATAAATGAGGAAATAAGTGATGAGATAGAAAAAGATGTGATTAGATGAGAATGGGAATACTTACGAAATGAATGTGGATTGATGTGTGGGTAATGTGGATTGATGTGGATGGATGAGTGGGTAATGTGGATGGATGAGTGGGTAATGTGGATTGACGTGAATGGATGATGTGGATTGATGTGTGGATAATGTGGATTGACGTGAATGGATGTATGGATGATGTGGATTGACGTGTGGGTTGATGTGGACGGATGTATGGAAGATGTGGATGGATGTGTGGATAATGTGGATTGATGTGGATGGATGTATGGATGATGTGGATTGATGTGGATGATGTGGATGGATGTATGGATGATGTGGATTGATGTGGATGATGTGGATGATGTGGATGGATGTATGGATGATGTGGATTGATGTGTGGATTGGGATGTGATTTGATGTGGGAATGATGTGATGTGACAGGGATCGATGAAGGAAAAAAAATTGTGGGAAGATGAGAAAAGATGGGGACTAATGTGAAAGGATGTGGAGTGATGAGAAAAGATGGAAACATTGTTGAAACTATAATTGTATGTGAAATCTGTTTTTAAATGACTATTTTATGTCAAGAATGTTAGGGAAGCATTTTGACCATCTTGTGAATGAGGTCGTGGAGACCTATCTGTTAAAGTTGCAATTGTTGAACGGAGAGTGAATGGAGGACGTCTCGCATAGTAGCCGAGGTCTTGACCAGCCTCGGTTTGATTTAAATGGTGAGCTTTCGGCAGTGGATGAGGGACCAAGTAAGCGGCCTATGGGTGAAGCGCTAGGTGACCTGCGAAGGATCCTAGAGGGTGATGACCATACGGTGCTCGGGCTTTGGGTCACCGAAGATACCCACACGTATGTCGGGGAAGATATTGTAACAAGGAATAAGAGTTGTTTTTGAATTCGTGTATGGATCTGGTTGATTAACCTTGCTGGTCCTCAAGATGAGTCCATGGCTCTTTTATATGGATCTGTTGGTTGATCTTGCTGATCTTCAACAGAGATTCCATCTGGATATTTTTATGTATATTGCCGGCGGGTACTATGAGCTAGGAACTATTGAAAAGGCCCCTAATAAGTGAACAGGTGGTGAGCGTTCTGGTTGCCAATGATGCCATAGATACACCGATGAAGGAATGTTTGGAAATAAGGATTCAGCTGGATAATTAGAAGATTATGATCAGTGACACTATGGTTTCATTAAATGATTGTTTTAAAGACTGTTGGATCTATGAAAAAGGCAATTTCATATTGGGTGTGTAAGTGGTGTGACTCGTTTTAAGTTATCCGGGTAGGGGGCCTGGGAACTTTTTTCCCAGGTACCCGGGACAACCTAACCAAATTCTTAATTGGATCTTATCACTACAGTGGTTGGGCGGTTGGCTAACCCATGGGACTGGATGGGGTTAGGCTGGACTGATGGATCCCTAAAATTGAGACTCAATTCTATTCTGGTTCGATAGATGAAGTAAATCCCGGACAAAAATTGTTCTATGGAAAAGAATCAACGGCTGTGCCTCTCAATGAGGAAGAAAGCGTTGGTCTCTATGATCCAAGGACAATCTTTTCCCTGATCTGACTATGGGACTTACGGGCTCGGTCAGATCAGTTCAATTAGTTAAGGCTTTTGACTACGTTAAAGAAAAGTTATCCTGGAGGAATCACCCGTGATTTCCGGGCAAGGGAAGTTTTTCCGGGTTTTAGAAGAACCGATGGCTTGTCCAGATATCCGTGGGCGAGGCCCTGAGTGTGGGACCCTGTCCCGCGCAAGAAGTGCTACTTCCGCTGCTAGCACCCCTGAATTGGTTGCGCGGTGGGGATAGGGACCTCACAGCTAGAGCCATGCAAGGGAGAGTAAGGAGAATCAAAGCACCAATGTGCTTGAAATGGCTATGATAGCCATTTGGAACCATACAAGGGAGATCAAGGAGAATCAAAGCACCAATGCGCTTGAAATGGCTATGATAGCCATTTGGAGCGATATAAGGAAGAGAAAGGAGAATGAAAACACATATGCGCGCTAAATGGATATGATGTTAAAATTTAATGGGGGGAAAACTTCTCGGGAGGTCACCCATCCGAGTACTGTCAACAAACGAGTGCACCTAACTACAAGGTTCCACAAATTGATCTAGCCATCCAAACCATAGAATCTTAATCTTAAAGTGTTAAAGGCCTCCAGTCTATCTAATTTGAGGTAATCTTACAAGTAGGCACCCATTTCCAGCATCCCCTCTTGGTGCCAACTTGTCCACTTAAGAAAAATGCTGAAATTGGCTAATTTTAGTTATAAATACCGATAAATGGGTTAGTTTTCATTCACAAAACTAGTTTGAGCTATTAAAGAGAGAGCAAAAACAATCAAGCCAAAATTATGTGGCAATCAGCTATGTGATTACATCAAATAGCCATTTAAATCTATATAAGGCAGAGCAAGGAAAATCAAAGCACTAATATGTGCCAAATGGCTATGATAGCCATTTGGAATCATACAAGGGAGAGCAAGGAGAATCAAAGCACCAATGTGCTTGAAATGGCTATGATAGCCATTTGGAGCCATACAAGGGAGAGTAAGGAGAATCAAAGTACCAATGTGCTTGAAATGGCTATGATAGCCATTTGGAGCGATATAAGGAAGAGAAAGGAGAATGAGAACACATATGCATGCTAAATGGCTATGATGTTAAAATGTAATGGGGGCAAAATGTTATGGGGGAAAAAACTTCCTGGGAGGTCACCCATCTGAGTACTGTCACCAAACGAGTGCACTTAACTACAAGGTTCCACAAATTGATTTAGCCATCCAAACCCTAGAATATTAAAGTGTTAAAGGCCTCAAGTCTATTTAATTTGAGGTAATCTTACAAGTAGGCAGGAGATATCTATGACAAGGTGCCACTACACCGTATATATGGCTCTTCGACTTCCCATGCTTTTGCATATGGGATAATCCACCACAACTTCTGGTCATGCGATAACCCGAGAGTAGCTGTGAGAATTGCCACCTCCAACACCCTCCTTCAATTTGAGCACCTCGATCAGATAGAGGTTATGACTGCCCAAGATCACACAGGTCGAGCTCTATTACCATGTCAAAGTCACGCAATAGCAACACGCACACCACCCTAGGGCATTGAGAAACGTCGGTGGCTGGGCTCCCATCTCCTAGCCATTTCTTCTCCCCAAAAACTCGATCGAAGGAGCTATCTATAACAAGGTTCCACCATGTTGAGATATCGAGCTCGTCTAGTGAGGCGGTGGCCACTGATGACCCGCCTGGGGGATAGGCCCCACACTTACACCACTGGCATGGTTGGTGAGATCATGGGAGATATGCGGCCAGTGGGATGACAGGCTGTGTGACAGCGCCAGCTCATTTAGTCGGGTTCACACTATAGAGAACCCATGTATGTATTTGGTTGAGTACCTTTCATATTGTGTGTACTCTTATTCTTGTATATGGTGTGTTGAGTGTTGAGTAGAGAAGAAGAAGATTTTCAGCCTCTCACCTTGTGTGTTCTCTATTAGGGTTTTGTGAGTGTGTGTGTGTGCTTGCAAGAGCTCAAGCTCTCTTCCCCCCTGCATCTTTTCATGGTATCAGAGCCTGGTTTGTGCTAAGAGCTGAGCTGCAAGCAAGAGAACCACAGGAAGCGGTACGAGGGTAAGATCTTCAACTACTCTTCCCTATTGTGTTGGTGACTACACCCTTGTCGGGAGCTCTACGGGAGGCACCGGCAAACGGTCTCTGATTGAGGAGCTTTCTTCACGGGAGCAAAGCTGCAGGGCAACTATATAGTCCTTTGGACTCCAATTTTCGGGCCGAAAACGCGTTTCGGGCACGTCTGGACCTCCGTTTTTCAGAAAGCAGGTGATTTCGAGCACTGCGGGTAAGTCATTGATTCTCTGCAGAACTCTGTTTTAAGTACTGCAGGAAGACAGATTGACTGTGCAGACACTGTGGGTGCTGCAAAGAGGTCTATAGTTGCCATTGGGTGTATGTATGCACATTGACGTCACTGGTTGTGACATTTGAGAGTACGACAGTACCGCTGTGCAGAAAATACAGCAATTTGTGCAGAAAAACCAGAGTGCAGTTTCTGGTAAAATTGTGTGTTTGGCAAAATGTTTAATGATGGCATAACACAGATTGTGGCTGAGAAGCTGGATAAGAATAACTTCCATGCTTGGAGGTTCAGGTTGACGAATTTCCTGATGGGAAAAGGCTATTGGGACTACATAGAAGGTGAGCATGAAGAGGCACCGGAGATACCGGATATAAATCCGACTGCTGCAGATGTGAAAGAGTTTAAAGACTGGAACCAAGGAGCCAGGAAGGTTATGTATTGGCTTTCCATTAGTATACAGGACACCATGATTGGGCACATTCAGGATGCCAAGTCCCCCAAGGAGGCGTGGGACACCTTGGTAAAGCTCTATGAAACAAATACCAAGGCACGTAAGATACAGTTGAAGAATGAACTTCATACTGTGGAGAAAAAGAGCATGTCTGTGAATGACTATGCGCTGAAGATAAAGGGTATTGTGGAATCCCTTGCATCTATTGGTGTGTCAGTAGATGATGATGACAAGGTGGAAGTCTGTCTACGTGGTCTCGGGCCACAATACAAAGCGTTTAAGACGTCTATTCAGACTCGGGAAAACATTCCCAACTTTACAGATTTGGTGTCTATGCTGATTATCGAAGAGAAGAACTTGGGTGAAGACCAACAGTCTTCACAAAGTAAAAACAGTTCAGAGCAACAGGCTTTCTACACGAGTTCAGGAAGAGGACGAGGTAGAGGAGGCCGTGGACGCGGTCAAGGAGGTGGCCGAACAGGTAATCAGAATTATGGCCAGCAGTAGCAGCAACAACAACAGTCCCAGAATCAACAACAACAACAACACGCAGGTGGAAGAGGCAAATTCAGAGGCAGGGGGAGTCAAAGAGGACGTGGAAATTGGCAAAGGCAGTACAATGATGCACGTGAATGCTATTATTGTGGTAAGACTGGACATGTGCAGGCAGAATGTTATAAGAAGCAGGCTGACATGCAAAATGGGAAAGTGCAGCAAAATAACTATGCATCCTCAAGCAGAAATAATGAGGATAATGAAAGCTTGTTTGTGATGCAGCATGTCGTGAATGCCATGTCTGAAAATGTTGATGCAGCACAAAAAGATAATGTATGGTATGTGGATTCAGGTGCTTCGAACCACATGACGAGTCATGGGGAGTGGTTCAAGGAGATGAAAAACCCGGAGAGACCAGGTTTTGTGGAAACAGGGGATGACACTGCTCATCCAATTGCCCACGTTGGAGATGTGCCATTGTCCATGCAGGATGGCAAAGTGAAGTACCTTGCAGATGTACTTCATGTACCGAACATAACAAAGAATCTGGTTTCAGTTGGCCAGATGATTGAGCAGGGTTTGCAGGTTCGGTTTAACCCTGATGGGTGTTATGTTGAAGATTTCAAAGACAAGTGCAGGTTGGTTGCAAAAGGCAACAGAGTGGGCAGAATGTTTACGTTGAATGTAGACATGCCTGAAATGAGTGCTGCGATGTTTGCAAATGGTTCAGGAGTTGTTGCAGACACAGACATATGGCATAAAAGAATTGGACATGTAAATGTGCAGAGATTGAAGTCTATGCAGACAAAAGGAATTGTGACAGGGCTGCCAAAATTTAAAGTGGAAAGTATGCATAAGATCTGTGAAGCATGCCAATTTGGGAAGCAAACAAAGCATGTGTTTCCACGTAACAGATATGTGAGCAGAAATGCACTAGATGTTGTGCATTCAGATGTATGGGGTCCTACGAAGACCATGTCTATGGGAGGTTGGAGGTACTATGTCACATTTATTGATGACCACACAAGGAAAGTGTGGGTATATTTCATGAAGGAGAAGAGTGAGGTGTTCACTCATTTTCAGAATTTCAAAGTATTGGTTGAAAAGCAAACAGGGAAATATGTCAAGTGCCTAAGGTCAGATGGAGGGGGAGAATACTTCTCCAATGAGTTCTCTGAATTCTTGAAGAAGAATGGTATTCGGAGACAGTTTACATGCAGATACACTCCGCAGCAAAATGGAGTTGCTGAGCGGAAAAACAGGCACATTGCTGAGATTGCGCGAGCATTGATGGAAGAGAAGAATATGCCACATTGCTATTGGGCTGAGGCTGTTTCTACAGCAGTATACATCATGAACAGGACTCCAACTGCAGCCATACATGATGTAACTCCAGAGGAGAGGTTTACTGGCAGAAAACCAGATTTGTCTCATCTGAAAGTCTTTGGATGCATTGCATATGTGCATGTGCCAGATGAGCTGAGAACTAAGTTGGACCCGAAAGCTGAAAAATGTGTGTTTATTGGATATTCCCTTGAGCAAAAGGGATATAGGTGTTATAACCCTGCTACACGTGAGCTGAGGGTAAGCAGGGATGTTGTGTTTGATGAGATGAGCAGCTGGTATGTTGGTGAAAAAGAAGCTATTGGGGCTGATGTGAGTGGAAGTGTGGTTGCACAGAATTCAAGTCAGCAATCATAGTCTTTGAGTGGACCAGGAGAGTCCTCATCTAGTGGGTCTGTTGATAGACCATGGAGTGGCAGGCTGCGTCATAATACCAGCCCTGCAAATGTGATTACTACATCATGTAAAGGAAAAGAGAAAGTGGTTGAGCCCCTTGGTATGCCTGACATTTCTGCAGGGCATTCTCATGTTGATGGAGAGTCTAGTGGCTCAGATATGAGCCTTGATGAGGAGCTTGGGATCCCAGCTATGAGAACACCTGGTGTAAAGAAGGCTATGGAAGCCATGAATGAAAAGCTGCGAAGATCAGGGAGAGTGAAGAACCCTGTGCAGAGATTTACATATGATGGTTATGTGGCACATCACTATGCATATATGGCAAAGGTTGTGCAGGTTGTTGAGCCCACATGCATTGATGAGGCTGTTGGAAATGTGTGTTGGGAGAAAGCTATGGATGAGGAGATGGATGCACTATATGGAAATGAAACTTGGGATTTAGTGCAATTGCCTAAAGGCAAGAAAGCCATTGGATGCAAGTGGGTGTACAAAGTTAAACATAATAGTGATGGAAGCATAAACAGGTACAAGGCTAGATTGGTAGCCAAAGGATATGCGCAGACATATGGGATTGATTATGAGGAAACTTTCAGCCCAGTTGCCAAGATGGCAACGGTGAGAGTTGTGATAGCAGTGGCTGCATCAAAGCAATGGTCTTTACATCAGATGGATGTAAAGAATGCATTCTTGCATGGGGATTTGCAAGAAGAGGTGTATATGTTGCAGCCACCTGGATATGAGGATGTGGGTCACCCCGAGCATGTTTGCAGGTTGAAGAAAGCCTTGTATGGCTTAAAGCAAGCACCAAGAGCATGGTCTGACAAGATTTCCAAATATCTTGTCACTATTGGCTTTCATGTAGCCAATGCAGATTTCTCATTGTATGTGAGACATGGTGATAGAGGAGTTGTGCTTGTTGTCATCTATGTAGATGACTTGATCATTACGGGGGACCATGATGCAGAGATCTTTGATGTAAAGATCTTGCTTAGATAGAAGTTTGAGATGAAGGATCTGGGGGAGCTCAGATATTTCTTGGGCATTGAGGTGATTAGGTCACCACATGGTATTGGATTACTGCAGAGACAGTATGGCTTGGACATGTTGTCCAAGTATGGTATGACAGGCTGTAAGCCTATTTCTGTGCCATTGGATCAGAATGGCAAGTTGAGTGCAGATTCAGGAGAGATCTTGGAGGATCCTACTATGTACAGACGCATAGTAGGAAGTTTGATCTACATGACGATCACCAAACCAGATTTGAGCTATGCTGTTGGGTTGGTGAGTCAGTTTATGCAGGTTCCACGGAAACCGCATTTGGATGCAGTGAGACGCATATTGAGGTATGTGAAGTCTACTTTGCATTGTGGACTATTCTATGAGACTGGGACAGAGATATGTGTACATGGGTACACAGATGTTGATTGGGCTGGTAGTATCTCAGATAGAAGATCTACCAGTGGATTCATGTTTTCTTTGGGGAGTGCTGCTGTGACTTGGAGCAGCAAGAAGCAGCCTACGGTTGCTCTATCGAGTACAGAGGCCGAGTACAGAGGAGCTGCTATGGCAACATGTGAGGTAGCTTGGTTGAGAAAGCTACTTGTCAGTGGATAGACAAGTTGTCATTTTCTGTGACAACATTAGCAGTATACAGTTGGCCAGGAACCCAATCTTTCATGCTCGTACGAAGCACATAGAGGTCCACTACCACTTCATCAGAGAGAAGGTCTTGGCAGGAGACCTTGACCTTGTTTATGTCAGCACAGAGGATCAGGTAGCTGACATCTTCACCAAAGCATTGGGTACAGAGAGGCTCCGCAGATTCAGGGCTTCGCTTGGTGTACATGAGATGGAGTTGAGCTCAAGGGGGAGTGTTGAGATATCGAGCTCGTCTAGTGAGGCGGTGGCCACTGATGACCCGCCTGGGGGATAGGCCCCACACTTACACCACTGGCATGGTTGGTGAGATCATGGGAGATATGCGGCCAGTGGGATGACAGGCTGTGTGACAGCCATTCTAGAGACTGGCACAGTTATAGCGCCAGCTCATTTAGTCGGGTTCACACTATAGAGAACCCGTGTATGTATTTGGTTGAGTACCTTTCATATTGTGTGTACTCTTATTCTTGTATATGGTGTGTTGAGTGTTGAGTAGAGAAGAAGATTTTCAGCCTCTCACCTTGTGTGTTCTCTATTAGGGTTTTGTGAGTGTGTGTGTGTGCTTGCAAGAGCTCAAGCTCTCTTCCCCCCTGCATCTTTTCACACCACACCCTATATATGGGTCTTTGACTTCCCATGTTCTTGCATATGGGATAATCCACCACAACTTCCAGTCATGCGATAACTCGAGTAGCTATGAGAATTTCCACCTCCAACACTATGGCTCACTCACTACTACTGACATTCTTGGGACACTTTGACTTAGAATGGCCTACTACATGACAATAAAAGCATCAATTCTCCTATGCTAGGTGGGCATCAATATCTCCCAGCAATTATCTCCTTTTCTTCTGAGCAATTCTCCTATGCTAGGTGGGCATCAATATCTCCCAACAGTTATCTCCTTTTCTTCTGAGCAATCAAAAGAAACGATTATACTGGAGTTCAATGAGGCTTTCCTTGGCCGTCCAGGTAGTGGTGGCAAACCAGGTTCTTTTTATCACCATGTGGTATATCAATTCTTGTTGGGCCTTCTCACAGGCCTGCATTGGGCAAGTTCAATGATTGATCCACAAATTTCTGTGAGCTGGTAAGGACAAATTTGTAGCCAGTTTACTACGAGCTTGGGATCATCTCAGACCAAGCAACACTCCGAGAGGTGGGTGGCATCAAAGGCTTGCATTGGTTGATTCAGAGGCACTCCGAGGTGGTAGTGGCAGTGGAAGATGAGGTGATGCAAGCTCTGGACAAGGGTGTTGCAGTACATGAGGTGGTAGATGAAGAGCAGAGGGTGTTGCCGTTTTCGAGTGGCAAAGAAGTCCATTGAGTAAGATGTCCCATTCCCTGTGTGGTCTAGATCAGGACGAAAGGACCAAATGTATGAGAGATCATTGAAAAACAACACAGCAAAGCAGAAGCATCGTCGATGATGACAAAGGCTCGCGCGTCGATGTGAGAAAAAGCACTCTTAGAGGAGGTGGTCGGTGTGTTAAAGGCTCGCATTAGTGGATGTATAGGCACTCCGAGGTGGTAGTGGCAGCGAAAGATGAGGTGATGCAGGCTCTGGTGCAAGGGTGCTACGGTACCTGAGGTGGTAGATGGAGAGCAGAGAGGGCTGTGTCCTAAGTGGTATATGACCATTCACTTACCGCAGCACCCTTGTCACCAAAGTTTGCATCATCATCACTTCATCTTCTATTACCCACTACCACAAAGAATACTTAGGTAGTAGCACCCTGGGTGCTTCTGGTGCATGCCGATAGCTCCCAGTACATGTCGGTAGTTATCTGCATCATTGAAAGCTGTAAGATTCCACCCTCCAGATTTTGAGATGTAAAGGTGTAAAAACATCTCCTTCAATTTTTGTAATCATCCCCTATTTCAAAATGCAAGAAAATATTGTTTTCCCTTGTTTTTGGCCTAGAGAGAGAAAATGTTCTAGAGAGAGATAATATAAAATTGAGATGTTTTTGGATACAAAGTTTCTCCTTATATTTAAGATTAATTCCCCTGAAACAAAAGTTCAAAAAGACTTTTCCAATGTGCATTAGAAATTAATTGAATATGTGTATAACAACCTAAGGGTCCACATTTTCAGAAATTTTTTATTAAGGTCCAAATAAGGTTCCAAAGGGCCGATAGGATTAATCCAAGTGTTGGGATGACAAAAATACAAAGAATAAAAGAAAATCTCCCAAAAATGAGTAAATGCTCACATAAGTTGAAGAGCTGACCAAGTATTGGGTTTATTAGTTAAAAATTAAGTCTTGCCAGGTTGAAGATCGTAGAAATAACCAGGGTAGTGTGGAGGAGCCACTGTGAGACAAACCATTTGGATCGGAACACCCAAACATGGAATGATCTCAAAGCTTACCTCAGGAAGAGATTCTATCCTCTCGGCTTCCTAGAAACTAAGATGAATGAATTCCTGAAGCTAACCCAGGGAAGCCGAACCACGGAGGAATATCACCAGGCATTTGCTCTCCTCCTCAAATACTCGCCACCGCTGGATGAAGAATAGCTGATGGCTAGATTCATTTGAGGAATGAACGAACCCTTGGATAACCTGGTAAAGAATGCCAAGCCAGTTTCCATGGCTGAAGCAGTGCGGATGGCGAAGGATTTTGCCAAGGGCTTTGTTGTCAAGGTCCCACCAAAGCCAACATCATCATCTTTCAAAAGATTCCTAGCTCTGGAAGGTGATTCTAACTTTCCACCTCCTAGAAGACAACAAGGTCAAACTCAGGATATGGGAAATTCCAAAATGGAAGAAAGGTCTTTTTCCCGCAACACAATCCCCTGGAATTCAACTTCAGAAGTTCTACCCTTGAACAAAGAAGTTAAATGCTTTAACTGCCAAGGATATGGTCATCATAGTATGGATTGCCCAACTCCTTTTGGATCAAGGTTTTCAGGACAAGGAAGTGAGGGACCAAGATTCTAGATTCCAACTCCTTCCTTCCAGAGTAATCAAGGTCCTTTCCGTCAAAATTAGGTAAGCCCCAGAGGTAGACGCCCTAACCAACCCTTAGCTTCAATGCAAAGTAATGCAAGACCTCAGTCTAAAAATTGGGGAAATCAAAGAGAGAAGTTCCCAAACTAGCCGTCCACTTCCAAGGCAGTAATGCTAGAAGTAATAGAAGAAGAAAGAGATGAAAGAGATTAATATCCTCCAGTTGCGACATCTCGCATTTTTTAAGTGGGGTAGGATGTAAGATTCCTCCCTCCATCTTTTGAGATGTAAAGGTGTAAAAACCTCCTCTTCAATTTCTGTAATCATTCCCTATTTCGGAATGCAAGAAAATATTATTTTTCTTTGTTTTTGGCCTAGAGAGAGAAAATGTTCTAGAGAGAGATAATATAAAATTGAGATATTTTTGGATACAAAGTTTCTCCTTATATTTAAGATGAACTCCCCTAAAACATAAGTTCAAAAAGAATTTTCCAATGTGCATTAGAAATTAATTGATTATGTGTATAAGAGACAGCCTAAGGGTCCACATTTTCACAGAAATTTTTTATTAAGGTCCAAATAAGGTTCCAAAGGGACAATAGGATTAATCCAAGTGTTGGGATGACAAAAATACAAAGAATAAAAGAAAATCTCCCAAAAATGAGTAAATGCTCTCACTAAGATGAAGAGTTGATCAAGTATTGGGTTTATTAGTAAAAAAAATTAAAATTTGATACTTCAGTAAGGAGGGAAAGGGCTCATGAAAGAGGCACCTTTTTTTCATCATTACCTTGCATTTTTTATTCAAAAAATGAGATATTTTTATCACTCCTCTCTCCTCCTACAAACTGGATCAAAAATGAGCTAAACTGGTCCAAAACTTATCCAAAATGGATCAAACTGAAGCTGGAAGCCTCTAGATCCCAGTTGTAATTCATTAGTGGTGTCCCTCACCTATAAATAGACCCTCATTCCTTTGTATTTTCATCTTTGCGTAATTACATGTATTATCTTCATTTTTAGTGTAATTCTATTATCCCTCTATTTTGCCTCTACTTTTGAAAGCTTTGGAGCTTCACAATTCTCCATCCTCTCTTGGAGATTACCCTCCCCAACTTAGTGGCCAAATCTTGCTTTGTGGGCTTCACTTCTTTCTTAGCCAAAATCAAAGGTAAGCCTTAATCTAATGGTTTTTCTATCCTTCTCAATGGTTATCTCCTTCCCAACTGCCCTCACCCATCATACCAGAAGCACACCATTTTACACCATACCCAGGCTGGTCAAGACCTAGGCAGGTTTTTGCCGCATGAGCTGTCCTTTGAACACTCCTCGCCAGCTGTTGCAACCGAACTTCCCTTAGAAAAAATACATATACCAAATGCTCCCTCCATCATTCTGGCGTAAGACAGTCCTTTTAAGAAAACAGGGTTTCTATGCAAGTTTTCAGTTTTGATTTTCATTTGAATACAATGGATATATCTTAATTCCGTATCCCAAGACTTCTAGATCACAGGTCTGGATTCCCAAGTAGGATTCCTCGAATTCTGTAATCTTGATCCTTAGATCAAAATCAAAGGTCTCAACTTAGTTTTAGATTTGGTTGGTGATTTGAGTGTAGATTACTAAAATGGTCACATCGTCTATTCTTGAAACTGACGAAGGAGTTATGTCCTGGTCATAGTCTGATTAAGGTTTTTAGACTGGAAAGGTTCTCTCTGAACTCTCTTTATCAAAGGGTAATATTTCAATTACTACTTTACTGAATTTCATTCATTGAGTATTTGCTTAACTGAATTCAAAACTAATCACGAATTCCTATTAGGGATAAATTAATCATTTAACTAAAATTCCAACTACGATAGATTTTTTGAATTTTCTCATTATCATCCTAGAGAATATGAAACGGTAAAATTTTCTTTCAGAGAGTATTTACTTAATTCATTTACCCATATTCATGGGATTTAAACAAGGATTAAAGAGAACTCTTATTTTAATATAAAAATTCTGTATGCATCTATTTATGCATAAAATCTAACTTCTATGGGAATAACACTTTTATATAAAAGAAAATCCTTTTATGCATCTATTTATGCATAAAAATCAATATTAGTGAAAGTAATAGTTTTACCATTAAAAAAATTTCTTTTATGCATCATTTTATGCATAAAAATCCATTTTGATGAAAGTAACACTTTTATAATAAAAAATATTCTTTTATGCATCTATTTATGCATAAAAAACCATTTTGATGAAAGTAATACTTTTATTATTAAAAAAAATATTCTTTTATGCATCTATTTATGCATAAAAATCCATTTTGATGAAAGTAACACTTTTGTAATTAAAAAAATATTCTTTTATGCATCTATTTATGCATAAAAATCCATTTTGATGAAAGTAACACTTTTATAAAAAATTATTCTTTTATGCATCTATTTATGCATAAAAATCCATTTTGATTAAAGTAACACTTTATAATAAAAAATATTCTTTTATGCATCTATTTATGCATAAAAATTCATTTTGATCAAAGTAACACTTTTATAATTAAAAAAATATTCTTTTATGCATCTTTTTACGCATAAAAATCCATTTTGATGAAAGTAACACTTTTATAATTAACAAATATTCTTTTATGCATCTAATTATGCATAAAAATCCATTTTGATGAAAGTAACACTTTTATAATAAAAAATATTCTTTCATGCATCTATTTTTGTATAAAAATCAATATTGATGAAAGTATTACTTTTTAATAAAAAAATTTAACCAATATGCATCTTTCTATGCATAAAATTTATATCTAATGAAAATCACTCTTTTATAATAATAAAAGAAGCAATATGTATCTTTCTATACATAGAATTTGTATCTAATGAAAATCACTCTTTTATAATAAAAAAAATAACCAATATGCATCTTTCTATGCATAGAATTTATATCTAATGAAAATAACACTTTTAGAATAAATATATTTCTACTATGCATTTTTCTATGCATAGAATGAAAATGACACTTTTAGAATACACAAACGATAGGGATTGTTCTTTTAGAATAATAAAAGATGAAACTTATTTCACAAAATTTTAGAAAATTTTACCATAACCTCCTTTGTATGGATGATCATCTTTCAATTTTTCTTACTTTAATTTACTTAAAAATTAACCCCAATTGGTTTTAAGCACTGTAAACGAATTAATTTTCACTTTTAAAAGAGAAACAATATGAAAAGTTTAATTCCAACTATTAGATCACTTAACTAGGATAAAGAAGGGCCGATTTTAAGAATGAGAGAGGGGGAAAGCCTTTCCAACAAGGCATAGCATCGATTTATCATTTCAACAAAACAAAAATTAGAAAACCATTAAAAGAGTAAAGAAAAATATAAGATTTTTAACTTACGTGAATTCTGGGAGCTTTCCTTTGGCTTGATGGTTTGAGGAATCTACTCTTGTTTGCAGCAAGAGTGGCCACCAATTCTTTAGAAGAGGGAAGGGTCAAAAACTAGTGAATTATTAAGAAATTCACAATTCTTGGCTCTTGAGAGGAGTAGAGTAACAGTGCATAAAACACTATTAAGCTTCAACAAAGGGGGAGGCTTTTATTTATAGGAAAAAGTGAGCTTCTAACCAAGCAAACTGATTCTAGAATTTTCCAGATCAGTTTGGTCAATTTTTGACCATTTTTAGGTCAATTTAGCTTCTTTTTTGAACTGGACTTGAATTAGGAAAGAGGAGAGATGAAATATCTCAAATTTTTATAATTTAGAACTCCACCACACATGTGAAATAGGTGCCTCCTTCATGAGGGGGGAATTCCCATTGTGAGGTGTCAAAAATCCATTTTTTAGTATTTCCTTGGTCCTTAGTCCACTCTTCATCTTATGTGAGTATTTACTCATTTTTTTTTGGGGGGGGGGTTTCTTTATTTCTTCTATTTATCTTCTCCACACATTTGGATGAATTTGATTGGCCCCTCAAAGCCTTAATTTAAAATTTTCAAAAAAATTGGACCCCTAGAATAAGGCCTCTTGAGAATAGATTATACTTGATTTCTAATGCACCTTTTGAAAATCTTTTTGAAATTTTGTTTCAGGGGAACTTATTTTAATAAGAAGAGATATTTTTCCATCCAAAAATATTCAAAATCTGAATAATCTCTCTCTAGAATATTTTCTCTCTCTAGGCCAAAACAAGTAAAAAAAGATCTTTTATATTTCTGAAGAGGGGTTTGATTACAGGGGAAGATGCTGGACATCTTGAGAGGCTGCGGAGGAATCTTACATTCTCTCCCACTTGAAAAACGCGAGATGTTCCCATCTTGCAAAACTGGGAGTAATCGCGCAACAGTTCGGCTTCTTTCTCCAGGTGGCATCTTCAAAAGGATAGAACTTACATTTGACTAATAATTCTCTCAGAATTTTGTTCTTGAGAATCTTTTCTTGAACATCAAGGATTTCTTCAGGTTGGAGTTCCATCTGTCCTTGGATTGAAGAAGTTAAGATTTCATCATCAAGCACATGATTCGGGCTTGGTACATACTTTTTAAGAAGACTGACATGAAATACATTATGTACTTTGAGATGAGGAGGTAGAAGAAGCTTGTAGGCTAAGTCTCCTACTTTCTTTGTAATCAGATATGGCCCACAATATCTGGGGGATAACTTCTTGTACTTCCCAAGAGATAGAGAACTTCTTTTCGGGCATACGCCAATGAAGACCATATCTGCTTCTTCGAATTCTCTGTCTGTCTTCTTTTCCATGTCGTCAAGCATCTATCTGGACATCTCGACCCTAATCAATGGGTCGGACCAAGTTAATGGAGTTAAGCAATCTTGTCCATACAGAGCTTTGAAAGGGTTTATCCGAATACTTCTGTGATAAGAAGCATTGTAGTCGAACTCGACTAGGTGTAGATAGCTTAGCCACTTCTTGGGTTTCCTGCCACAGCACGATCGAAGTATATCTTTGATTACTTGGTTTACCCTTTCTGTTTGACCATCGGTCTCAAGGTGGTATGCTGTGTTGAGATCCAAGAAAGTTCCTACTCCTTCAAAAAATACAGTCCAGAATCTTGACGTGAATTTGGGATCTCGATCACTTACTATTCTTCTGGGTAGGCCATGCAATCTGAACATTTCCTTGAGGAACACTCTGGCCACATCCACTGTAGTGTAGGTTTCTTTTACTGGAATGAGATGGGCAACTTTGGTTAGTCTATCAACTACCACGAAGATGGAGTTGTAACCTGATTGCACTGAAGGTAATCCAGTAATTAAATACATACTGATGCATTCCCACTTCATCTGGGGGATGTCTAATGGATGTAACTTCCCAGGCATTTTTACTCTCTCGGCCTTGACTTTCTGACAGGTCAGACATTGACGTACATGATTAAGCACATCCTTTTTTAGAACAAGCCAAAAGAAGCTTTTCGTCACACAGACATGTAGGTTTTGATGAAACCTGGATGTCCTGCAATAAGGTTGTCATGGGCTTC
The DNA here is from genome assembly GCF_041138505.1 of Cibotium barometz. NCBI lineage: Eukaryota > Viridiplantae > Streptophyta > Polypodiopsida > Cyatheales > Cibotiaceae > Cibotium > Cibotium barometz. The sequence goes on from NC_141058.1 coordinate 29,297,299, forward strand.
ATTTAGAATTTGACCCTTAGTTTCCTCATCATTTGGGAATGCATAGCCTACGATTATAATACATAATTTCATCATCCAGGTTGTACCCTTGAACTCGGTTCAACTCTTGTGAAGTTTTGCTATCTTGCATAAGTAGGGTAGCAATAGGGCCAAAGAATCTATCCTGCATGATCTTCTCTCTTGCTTCAATAATCAAAGGATTTGACACTACAGTAATTGCAAGCAAAGAGGCTTTTCTGCTGAGGGCATCTGCTACCACATTTTCTTTGCCTGGGTGGTACTTGATTTCAAAATCAAATTCCTGTAGGGTCAACATCCACCTTCTCTGGCGCATGTTGAGATCCTTCTGAGTGAAGATCCACTTTAAGCTCTAATGATCTGTTTCATCAAAGCGAATCTTTGACCCAGTAGGTAATGTCTCCACAACTTCATGGCATATACTACTGAAAGTAGTTCTAGGTCGTGGACAGCATAATTCCTCTCATGCGTTTTGAGTTTTCGGGATTCATAGGCCACTGCATGACCTTCTTGCATAAGTGCACCTCCCAAGGCAAAACCATTGGCATTAGTTACCTTAAAGGGTAGAGAGAAATCTGGCAGCTTCAGAACGGGATTGGTTACCAAGGCGGTCTTCAGCTTATCAAAAGCACTCTGGCACCTGGCAGACCATTGAAATGGAATATTCTTCTTGAGAAGATTTGTTAGGGGGGAAGCTATGAGAGCATACTTTGGTATAAAAATTCTATACCAACCAGTCAATCCCAAGAATCCTCTGACTTCTTTCACTGTCTTTGGTTCAGGCCAATCTATGACTGCTTAGACTTTTGCGGCAGCGGAATCTAGAGAAATTCCATCTTTTGATACCAGAACGCCCAAATATTCAACATGGTCAGCAAAGAAAGTGTATTTGCTGTTTTTTGGAAAGAGTTGGTGTTTCCTTAGAATCTCAAAGAACTTTTTTGACATGAGCTTCATGGTCAGCTGCATTCTTTGAGTAAATCAAAATATCATCAAAGAAAACAAGAATAAAATCATCCAAGTATTCTCTGAGAATGTCCTGCATTAAGTGATTGAATGTAGCTGGGGCATTTGTCAATCCAAACGGCATGACAGTGAATTCATAATGCCCATACCAAGTATTGATGGATGTCTTTCGAGATATCTTGCTCATTAATCCTGATCTAATAATATCCTGATTTGAGATCTATCTTTGTGAAGATCTGGGCACCACTTAGCATGTCCAAGAGCTCATCAACTCTGGGGATAGGATACTTATTCTTAATTGTTAGTTGATTTTGAGACCTCTTTGAAAGAGAACTGGCGCACCCCAAGGTGAAACACTGGGTCTTACAAACCCTTGTTCCAACAGTTGTCTAAGCTATTCTTTGAGTTTGATGGCTTCAGGAACTGGCATTTTGTACGTGCGCAAGGCTACTGGGGGGGCCAATTCTATCACATGATCTACTTCCCGAATTGGAGGCATCTCTGTTAATTCTGCTGGGAATAAATCATCATAATCACTTAACCATTCAGGTTCTTTAGCTTTTAACTTTGAGCCTACTCGATTCATTTTGATAAGATAAATGCACTGCTTCTTTCTAAGTCCTTTTAGTAACTTAGAAGCTTTTACTAACTGCAGACTTGGGGATCCTGAAATTCTGGTTCCTTGAACCTTGTGTCCGTGAAGGTCACGAAAGGAAATGGTTCCATTATGACAATGAATGTCAGTTTGATTTTTGTGGAGCCAATCCATTCCAAGGATCCCGTCGAAGGTATAACTCTAAACTAACAGTGAATTAAATTCCCATCTAGATTGAACTGAATACGATCTGTCTCAAGGTGAGTTAAATTCCCATCTAGATTGAACTGAATACGATCTGTCTCAAGGTGAGTGAAAAGAATCTTCCCACTTGCCAATTCAACTTGCATAAGTTTCCCTGATTTCTGATCTAAGACTAGCTTACGCAAGCATCCAGGGGAAATGAAAGAATGAGTACTGCCTGAATCAATCAAAAGCTTAAAAGGCTTACCCTGATACTACTCAGCTGGAGTATGAATGATGGAGAATTGGCGATTTGGCCCTTGGTTTTCAATTGCAACATAAATCTGCCCTCTTTTCTCTTCCACTACTTCTGCAATTGTGACTGCTCTGGCTGCTGCAATCTGAGGCACAACTCTGTCTCTTTGGTTGCCCCAGTTCTGGGAAGGCGTTATGAGGCTACTCTGGACGACAGAGGCAGTGAGCTGGAGTTCTCCTGGGGTTCCCTGATTTGGGCGAGATGGTTTGACTGATAGTAGGAAGGGGTTGGTCTTTGCACTCTCGATCCTTGACTTCCCTGTCCCCTTGACATGGCAGGAGTCGGGAAGTCTTTCAGCTGGTGACCAAAACCCTAGTATCCAAAACACCGGTTCTCGCTTCTGAGCTCATCCCTCTGAATCCTTGAAAGAGGTTGGGCTCCTGAGAAAGTGTTATGTGGGAAGGGTCTTCCTTCACTTTTGAATCTGCAGGGCTTTTTGAACATCCGGATCTAACTCTTCGTCACCGGTTAGAGGATCCGGTTGCCTTGCACGGGCCGTGCGCCTCATGATTCTGACAAAACAAGATCTTTGTCAACTTAACTTTGACAACACATTTATGATTATTTAATTTTTATGATTTATTCTTTAAACAGATAATTATTTCATCATACTTCATGAAACAAGATTTACTCTGATAATTTTATTAACCATATTCACAATCATGAAAACAATTTGGATTTTTTTTTTACAAAACATCGTTTATTATCAAAAGTTTTTGATTTATACATAGAGCATTACGGCTCCCAAAATCACTACCTCAATCGTATACGCATAAAGAAGCGAAATTGCGAAGGAGACATGCCATGGTACACACAATTCATTACAGAAAGAGGTGCTGTAATTCTATCTCTAGGGATAAAGTGGCTAAGAAGCCTAAAAACTTGGCACATGAAATTCTGAAGTTCCTGGGTGAATGATCAAAGAGTTAACTGTACATGCTGAACAAGTCCTAGCCTTATCAGAATCATGGCTAAGGAAATATTTTGCCTGAGCCTTTGACGCTGACTGGTATTGACATTAATACATCGTCCTCCATAGAACCACATATACCGACATCGCTCAAGAGGATCGAGAAAGTAAAGACTCTCAAAATGACGTGCGAGTCTCACTCTGCTCACTCGGGTCGTAGCAGAGTTGATGAGGTGCTCAATTGCAAAGGCTATCATATCCTGACTCTGGGAGAGTTCAGGAATGCCAGATAGATTCGGGGTATCCATCTATAATTTCCAATTCAATTTATGAGTTTTCAATTTTTGAAGTTCCTTCAACATAACAAGCGAAAACATTATTTACCAGATTTACTTGAAAATTTTTAAGCAATTTTTGCTACTGTTACGTAAATTTACAACAGCGCTATGATACCAACTATGAGATCCCACTGTCCCCTTTGCGTACCGGATTCCCTGAAGGTAGCAGCGGAAGTAGCTTCCTCTTGCGTAGGGCAGGGTTTCTCACTCGGGGCCTCGCCCTCGAGTGAGAATGTCCGGGCAGGAGACTAAGCTGGTGGTCATTCCGAAAACAAAAATCGGGAAAATTTCCCATGCCCGGAAAGCGGGGACAATTCTACCATTTTTATGTTCTTAACGAATTCTTTTAACGAGGTCAAGATACTCAAGTACCTTCATCTGATAAAACCAAATAGAAGGGAAACTATTACAGACTTAACTTTGAAGGAATCAACGCTTTTTTCCTAATTGAATCAGGCACAGCCGTTGATTTATTCTTTAGAGAAGTCTTCAGGATTCTAATTAACTACTCGAGTTCTAAGTGTATTCCTATTAATCAATTTTATTATTAAAACTCTACTGATTCCAGCCTCATCCGGACCATGGATTAGCCACCGCCCAACCACTGGAATAGTAGAACCAGACAAGTACTCACCCACCCATAATTGAAAGCCTTTCTTAACTTTTGCTTGAGAATACAGATACTCACACACTCCTCTTTAAACTTTAATTTATAAAACAATCCATTGACAACAAACAATTACTGGTTACAGATGTCATAACTCAAAATTTCCATTCAATCCTTGTTTCTCACAAAACACTATCACTCTGGACTCTCCGTTGAGACCAGTAGGTCAACAACGAGATCCAGTAAGATTACAATAATTTTCTTGTCATCATTCATATATACATATTCCACGACATACGCATGGGTGTCCTAAAGCACCGCGAGCCCGTGCATCGCCTGGTCAGAACCCTCCAGGATCCTCCTTAGGTGTCATGGCACTTCACTTAGGGACTGCTTTGTTGGCCCTCGCCCATTGTACTGGAAGCACACCATTTTACACCATACCCAGGCTGGTCAAGATCTGGGCAGGTTTTTGCCGCGTGAGCCGTCCTTTGAACACTCCTCGCCACCAGCTGTTGCAACCGAACTTTCCTTAGAAAAAACACATATACCAAATGCTACACATATACCAAATGCTCCCTCCAGCATTCTGGCGTAAGATAGTCCTTTAAGAAAACAGGGTTTCTATGCAAGTTTTCAGTTTTGATTTTCATTTGAATACAATGGATATATCTTAATTCCGTATCCCAAGACTTCTAGATCACAGGTCTGGATTCCCAAGCAGAATTCCTCGAATTCTGTAATCTTGATCCTCAGATCAAAATCAAAGGTCTCAACTTAGTTTCAGATTCGGTGGGTGATTTGAGTGTAGATTACTGAAATGGTCACATCATCTATTCTTGAAACTGACAAAGGAGTTATGTCTTGGTCATAATCTAATTCAGGTTTTTAGACTGGAAAGGATCTCTCTGAACTCTCTTTATCAAAGGGTAATATTTCAATTACTACTTTACTGAATTTCATTCATGAGTATTTGCTTAACTGAATTCAAAACTAATCAGGAATTCCTATGAGGGATAAATTAATCATTTAACTAAAATTCCAACTGCGATAGATTTTTTGAATTTTCTCATTATCATCCTAGAGAATATGAAACGGTAAAATTTTCTTTCATAGAGTATTTACTTAATTCATTTACCCATATTCATGGGATTTAAACAAGGATTAAAGAGAACTCTTATTTTGATATAAAAATTATGTATGCATCTATTTATGCATAAAATCCAACTTCTATGTGAATAACACTTTTATATAAAAGAAAATCCTTTTATACATCTATTTATGCATAAAAATCAATATTAGTGAAAGTAACACTTTTACTATAAAAAAATTCTTTTATGCATAAAAATCCATTTTGATGAAAGTAACACTTTTATAATAAAAAATATTCTTTTATGCATCTATTTATGCATAAAAATCCATTTTGATGAAAGTAACACTTTTATAATAAAAAAATATATATTCTTTTATGCATCTATTTATGCATAAAAATCCATTTTGATGAAAGTAACACTTTTATAAAAATATATTCTTTTATGCATCTATTTATGCATAAAAATCCATTTTGATGAAAGTAACACTTTTGATAATAAAAAATATACTTTTATGCATCTATTTATGCATAAAAATCCATTTTGATGAAAGTAACACTTTTATAATTAAAAAAATATTCTTTTATGCATCTATTTATGCATAAAAATCCATTTTGATGAAAGTAACACTTTTATAATTAAAGAATATTCTTTTATGCATCTATTTATGCATAAAAATCCATTTTGATGAAAAAAATACTTTTATAATAAAAAATATTCTTTGCATAGAATTTATATCTAATGAAAATCACTCTTTTATAATAATAAAAAAATAACCAATATGCATCTTTCTATGCATAGAATTTATATCTAATGAAAATAACACTTTTAGAATAAATATATTTCTACTATGCATTTTTCTATGCATAGAATGAAAATGACACTTTTAGAATACACAAACGATAGGGATTATTCTTTTGGAATAATAAAAGATGAAACTTATTTCACAAAATTTTAGAAAATTTTGCCATAACCTCCTTTATATGGCTGACCATGTTTCAAATTTTCCTACTTTAATTTACTTAAAAATTAACCCCAATTGGTTTTAAGCACTCTAAACTAATCAATTTTCACTTTGAAAAGAGAAACAATTGGGGTTAATTTTTAACCCCAATTAACCCCAATTGGTTTTAAGCACTCTAAACTAATCAATTTTCACTTTGAAAAGAAAAACAATATGAAAAGTTGAATTCCAACAATTAGATCACTTAACTAGGATAAAGAAGGGCTGATTTTAAGAATGAGAGAGGGGGAAAGCCTTTCAAACAAGGCATAGCATCGATTTATCATTTTAGCAAAACAAAAATTAGAAAACCATTAAAAGAGTAAAGAAAAATATAAGATTTTTAACTTACATGAATTCTGGGAGCTTTCCTTTGGCTTGATGGTTTGAGGGATCTACTCTTGTTTGTAACAAGAGTGGCCACTAATTCTTTAGAAGAGGGAATGGTAAAAAACTAGTGAATTATTAAGAAATTCACAGTTCTTAGCTCTTGGAAGGAGTAGAGTAACAGTGCATAAAACACTATTAAGCTTCAACAAAGGGGGAGGCTTCTATCTATAGGAAAAAGTGAGCTTCTAACCAAGCAAACTGATTCTAGAATTTTCCAGATCAGTTTGGTCAATTTTTGACCATTTTTAAGTCAGTTTAGCTTACTTTTCGGAACTAGACTTGAATTAGGAGACAGGAGAGATGAAATATCTCAAATTTTTATAATTTAAAACTCCACCACACATGTGAAATAGGTGCCTCCTTCATGAGGGGGGAATTTCCATTGTGAGGTGTCAAAAATCTATTTTTTTAGTATTTCCTTTGGTCCTTAGTCCACTCTGCATCTTATGTGAGTATTTACTCATTTTTGGGGGGGATTTTCTTTATTTCTTCTATTTATCTTCTCCACACATTTAGATGAATCTGATTGGCCCCTCAAAGCCTTAATTTAAAATTTTTAGAAAATCTGGACCCCTAGGATAAGGCCTCTTGAATAGATTATACTTGATTTCTAATGCACCTTTTGAAAATCTTTTTGAACTTTTGTTTCGAGGGAACTTATTTTAATAAGAGGAGTTATTTTTCCATCAAAAAATATTCAAAATCTTAATAACCTCTCTCTAGGATATTTTCTCTCTCTACTAGGCCAAAACACGTAGAAACAATATCTTTTATATTTCTGAAGAGGGGTTTGATTACAGGGGAAGATGCTGGACATCTTGAGAGGCTAGGGAGGAATCTTACAACCGGCATACTTAGGCAGCACCTGACATCCATTGGGTGCTCTCGGTGCATGCCGGTATAGCTACCGACATACTTTCTTTCCACATTGCTCCACATCAAACCACATTAATTAATTCCACAACCATTTCATAAGTATTCCTGTTCTCATCCAATCACATCATTTTTATCTCATCATATCTTTCCTCAATTTATCCTCATCAGATCTCATCCACTCGCATCTACCCATATCCACATCTCATCACATCACATTCATTCGAATCTCATCCATTCAGACCTCATCTCACATTCACTCACATCTCATCCATTTAGACCACATCACTTTCACTCACATTACATTTCATTCATTTTACCTCACATCTCATTCATTCACATCTATCCCAATTCACATCCCATCACATCACGTTCATTCATATCCATCACATTCACTTTCATTCATATCCATCACATTCATTCTCATCACCATTACATCACATTACTTCTATCCACATCATATCTCATTCATACACATCTCATCTCATTCATCCACATCCATCCAATCGTTCACATGTACGACTACTCGCATCTATCCATACATTCATATCTATCACTTCACATCCACATATATTCATGTCACATCTCATCTCTTTACATCACATCACATTCTTTCACATACACATCTATATCCATTCTTTCACATACATCCACATCCATTCTTTCACATACTTATTCACATCCATTCTTCTTATACACATTCACATCCATTCTTCACATACACATCCTTATCCATTCTTTCACATACTCATTCACATCCATTCTTCACATACACATTCACTCACATCTCATATCATTCATTTACATTCTCATTCACATGACATGACATCACATCTCATCCATTCATTCACATTTATCTGGTTCACATCACATCTCATCACTTCTATTCACATCACATCTCATCACAGCTATTCACCTCACATCTCATCACCTCTATTCACATCACATCCATCCATCCATTCATTCCCATCTATCTGATTCACATCACATCTATTCACCCCACATTCTCATCATCTCTATTCACATCACATCCATCCATTCATTCATTCATTCACATTCCCATCTATTCACATCACATCTCACATCTCTATTCACATCACATCACATCCATCCATCCATTCATTCCCATCTATCTGATTTACATCACATCTCACATCTATTCACCTCACATCTCATCACCTCTATTCACATCACATCCATCCATTCACATCTATCTATTTCACATCACATCCATCATCCAATCATCATATATCTGATTCACATTTTATCTCATCACATCTATTCACCTCATATTCTCATCACCTCTATTCACACCACATCCATCCATTCATTCTTCTCATCTATCTAATTCCCATCACCTATCATCACATCTATTCACCTCATATTCTCATCACTTCTATTCACATCACATCCATCCATTCGCATCTATCTAATCCACATCACATCCATCCATCCATTCGCATCTATCTAATTCATATCACATCCATCATCTCTATTCACATCACATTCTCATCATCTCTATTCACATCACATCCATCCATTCAATCATCATCTGATTCACATCTTATCTCATCACATCTATTCGCCTCATATTCTCATCACTTCTATTCACAGAATTTAAACATAGAATTTAAGAGGATTCTAATTTTTGATATAAAGATTCTTTACGCATCTATTTATACATAATTTAATTTTAAGAAAAATAACACTTTTGAAATAAAATTAAATCCTTATGCATCTTTCTATGCATAAATTCAATTTTAATGAGAATAACACTTTTGAAATAAAAATAAATCTTTTATGTATCTTTCTATGCATAAATTCAATTTTAATGGGAATGACACTTTTGAAATAAAAATAAATCTTTTATGCATCTTTCTATACATAAATTCAATTTTAATGAGAATGACACTTTTGAAATAAAAATAAATCTTTTATGCATCTTTCTATGCATAAATTCAATTTTAATGAGAATGACACTTTTGAAATAAAAATCAATCTTTTATGCATCTTCCTTTGCATAAATTCAATTTTAATGAGAATGACACTTTTGAAATAAAAATCAATCTTTTATGCATCTTCATATGCATAAATTCAATTTTAATGAGAATGACACTTTTGAAATAAAAATAAATCTTTTATGCATCTGTCTATGCATAAATTCTATTTTAATGAGAATGACACTTTTGAAATAAAAACAAATCTTTTATGCATCTTTCTATGCATAAATTCAATTTTAATGAGAATAATACTTTTGAAATAAAAATAAATCTTTTCGAATGCACAAACGGAGGGAATTACTCTTTTAGAATAACGTAATGATAAACTTTAGTTCCACAAAATTTAAGAAAATTTTGCCATAACCTCCTTTGTATGGCTGACCATTTCTCAATTTTATCATCCAATTTATGACTTGAATTAATCCAATTTAAATTCTAATATCTCTAATCTACTCCATTTTTCAAAAATCAAGAGAGTAAACAATGAAAAGAGTTTAATCAATCTTTTAATTTAATTTTCTAGGATTGAGAAGGGCTGAATTGTAAAGAAGAGAAGGGGGTGGCCTTTCCATCAAGGCATAGCATCAGATTTTAATTCAACATTTACAAAGCATAAAATTTGAGAAAACCATAGATTTAAAAATTCACAATAAGTAAGAATTAAGCTTACATGGAGCTTGTAAGCTTTCCTTTGGCTTGAGGGATTGAGGGTTCTACTCTTGTTTGCAGCAAGAGTGGCCACCAAATTCAGTTGGAGAGGATTAGGCCAAAAAATAATTGAATTATCAAGAAATTCAATGTTAAATGGCTCAGGAGAGAGACGAGTAACAGTGCATAAACACCATTAAGCTTTTACAAATGGGGAGGCTTTTATTTATAGGAAAAAGTGAGCCTCTAACCAAGCAAACCGATTCTAGAAAATGCATTGGAAGCTACCGGCATGCACTTGGAGCTCTCGGTGCATGCCAGTAGCTACCGAAATACTTAGGCAGCACCCAACATGCATTGGGTGCTCCGGGTGCATGCCAGTAGCTCTTGGTCCATGTCGGTAGTTATCGGCATGCATTGGAAAAGCTACAGGCATGCACTTGGAGCTCTCGGTACATGCCGTTAGCTACCGATATACTTAGGTAGCACCTGACATCCATTGGGTGCTCCGAGTGCATGCGGGTAGCTCTCGGTGCATGTCGGTAGTTATCGGCATGCATTGGAAGCTACTAGCAAGCACCTGGAGCTCTCGGTGCATGCCGTTAGCTACCGGCATACTTAGGTAGCACTGGGCATGCATTGGGTGCTTTGGTTGCATGCTGGTAGCTCCCGGTGCATGTCGGTAGTTATCGGCATATGCATTGGAAGCTCTCGGTGCATGCCGTTAGCTACCGATATACTTAGGTAGCACCCGGCATCCATTGGGTGCTTCGAGTGCATGCGGGTAGCTCTCGGTGCATGTCGGTAGTTATCGGCATGCATTGGAAGCTATTGGCAAGCACCTAGAGCTCTCGGTGCATGCCGTTAGCTACCGGCATCCTTAGGTAGCACTGGGCATGCATTGGGTGCTCTGGTTGCATGCTGGTAGCTCCCGGTGCATGTCGGTAGTTATGGGCATGCATTGGAAGCTATTAGCATGCACTCGGAGAACCCAATCCATGTCGGTAGCTACCGGCATACTTAGGTAGCATCGGTGCATTGGTTGGGTGCTTCTGCTGGTGCTTGTCGGTAGCTCCCGGTGCATGATGTCAACAGTTATCCGCATGCATTGGAAGCTACCAGCATATGCACCCGGATCTCTCAGTGCATGTCGGTAGCTACCGGGATGCCTAGGTAGCCCGGGTGCATGCCGATAGCTCCTGGATATTAGTAGTTATCGGCATGCATTAGAAGCTACCAACCTGCACCCGGACCTCTCAGTGCATGCCGATAGCTACTGGCATACTTACGTAGCACTTAGCATGCATTGGGTGCTCTAGGTGCATGCCGGTAGTTGGTGCATGTCGGTAGTTATTATCGGCATGCATTGCAAGCAACCGACATGCATTGGTAGAGCAGTCAGCATGCATTGGGGGCTCTGGGTGCATGTTGATAGCTCCCAGTGCATGTCGATAGTTATCTCGATGCACTAGAAGCTACCAGCATGCATTCGGTGCTCTCGGTGCATGTCGATAGCTATCTGCATGCATTGGAAGCTACCGGTATGCATTCGGTTCTTGATGCATGCCGGTAGCTACCGGCATACTTAGGTAGCACCCAACATGCATTGGGAGATCTCGGTGCATGTCAGGAGAGTTGCTGGCATGCATTAGCTACCCAGTACTTAGGTAGCTCCAGGCATTCATTAGGAGATCCGGATGCATGCCAGCAGCTACTACTGGCATATTTAGGTAGCAATTGACATGCATTTAAAGATACCCGCTTGCCCAGGTAGCACCTGGCATGCATTGGGTGCTCCGAGTGTATGCAATTAGCTATCGGCATACTTAGGTTGCACCTGGCATGCATTGGGTACTTCTGGTGCATGCCGGTGCATGTCAATAGTTATTGGCATGCATTGAAGGTACGAGCATGCACCCGGAGCTCTCAATGCATGCTGGTAGCTACCGGTATACTAAGGTAGCACCCGGCATGCATTGGGTGCTTGAGGTGCATGACAGTAGCTCCCAGTGCATGTCGATATAGTTATCGGCATGCATTGAAAGCTACCGGCATGCACCCGAGCTCTCGTTGAATGTTGGTAGCTACCGACATACTTAGGTATGGGTGCTCCGGGTGCATGCTGATAGCTCCTAGTGCATGCGGGTAACTCCCGCCGGTGCATGCTGATAGTGATGATCGGCATGCATTGGAAGCTATGAGCACGCACCCCGGAGCTCTCAGTGCATGCAACCAGCTATCAACAGCATACTTAATAGCACCCGCCGGCATGCATTGGGTGCTCCGATGCTGGTAGCTCGGTAGTTATCGGCGCGTGCATTGGAAGCTACCGGCATGCACCTAGAGCACCCAATGCATGCCGATAGCTATCGAAATTCTTAGCTAGCACCCATCATGCTTTGGGTGTTTCTAGTGCATGTTGATAGCTCCCGATGCATGTCTGTAGTTATCCGCATGCACCGAGAGCTACCGTCATGCATCCAGAGCTCTTGGTGCATGTTGGTAGCTCTCGGTGCATGTAAGCAGTTATCTGCATGCATTGAAAGCTATCGGCATGCATTCAGTGCTCTTCGTGCATGATGCAGTAGCTAGCGGCATGCATTCTATAAAATTCCTCCTCGAGCTAAATATTGATTAAGCCTCTACTTCAATCCCTTGTAACCATTCTATGTTTTTGAATACAAGAAAATATCATTTTTCCTTGTTTTGCCTAGTGAGATAAAAATTTCTAGAGAGTGGTAAATCAATATTGGGATATTTTTAGATAAATAAATTCTACAAATATCAAAAAAATATTTCCCTGAAATAGAAAATCAAAATAGATTTTCCAAGGTGCAATTAGAATTAATAAAAAAATTGATTTAGAAGACCTTAGCCTAAGGGTCAAGATTTTTGATTTTTTTAATTATGGTCCAATTAAGGTTCCTATGGACCAATAAGATTAATCCAAGTGTTGGGACAAGATAAATCCAAAGAATATAAAAAAATACCCAAAAATGAGTAAATGCCCACATAAGATGAAGAGTTGACTAAGTACTAGGTTTATTAGTTAAAAATTATGAAGTATTAATAAAAAAATGAGATCTTTTGGAGTAATCATTCATTTTTGACACATGGGTAAGGAGAAGGGGGCCCTTCAAGGAGGCGCCTATTTCACATGTGTGGATGAGTTTTAAACTACAAAATAATAGGATATTTTTCTCTCTCCTCTCTCCTAGATCAAACCAAATAAAAAAAGGAGCCAAACTAGTCCAAAACTTGTCCAAATTCAGCCAAACTAAAACTAGAAAATTCTAGAACTCAGTTAGTGGCCTCCCTCACCTATAAATTCTAGAACTTAGTTAGACTCAGTTAGTGGCCTCCCTCACCTCTAAATAGACCCTCATTCCTTTGTATTCTCATCTCTGAATTAAACTATGCTGGTATTACTCTAAGTTAAGCTAATTTTCTATTATCCTCTAAAAACCCTCTACAAATTGAAGAGATTGGAGCTTCTCTCTCTCTCTTCAATCTTCCTTGGAGACTCCAACAACATACTAAACCAATTGATTGGTTGGGGGCCTCTACTGTGATCAAAGAATCAAGTAATTTAGAAGGTAAAGTGTGGATTATTGTCTTCTTTTTCTTAAATCTCCAATTGTTTCTCTTCTCAACCCCTCTCAAGCTTGAGAAGCATTAATGTGAATGGCTTTTGAATACTATTGAAGTTCTTTAATGTATTGTAATGAAGAAACACATAAATTTTCATTTATGCTTAATTTATAATGGTTTTTAAGCATTTCTCTCTCCCCCCCAAAGAATGGTCATGTCTATGACCTATTCTCAATTCAAATGAAGCTTCTCATGAAGCATTTCTTTAATCTAAAAGTAATTTCTATGCTTGTCAATTGGAGACCAAAATAATTACTTTTTAATGCTTTTATGTTATTTAATTTATGGTAAAACTAAGAATCAATCCATAATTAGATAATGATCCAATTTGTGGTTATTCTAATCACATGAATAATACTAAACCTTATTCTTTCAAATTTATTGAGAATTATCAGTAATAGCAGCGGAGCTATGGTAAAATTTCTGTAAAAAACACATAAATCCTTTTCATTTGTATTATGAAAAGAGGACTTCCTACCATATTCTAGGATTAATCATCCTAGATTAATTGAATGATTCTCATTGTAATCATGAAAAAAAATTTGATTTTTATGTTTATGCATAAATAATAAATTAGAAAAAAGAGAAATTTTTAGTAATTCATTTTTATGTTAAAAGAGTAATCCATGACAATGGAAATCCATGTATTCCAATGAATTAAAAGAAAAAATTAGAATGCTAAAATAATGTATATTTTATTTAAAAATTAAGGAAGGATTTTAGTTAATTTTATCTTTTTGCATAGATAAATTTTAAATGATGAAAGAGGAATTCCCACTATATTGGAATCCAAATATTTAAATGAGGAAAGTGTAATTCCTAGTGTAAAGGAATTAATGAACATTTTTATTTCCATTTCAAGAGAAAATTTACAGACAAAAACTTCGTGACCAATTCCAGTTACTAAATCCAAAGAATAGACTACCGAAACTAATCCAGTTTCTCCTTGAGCAAACTCACCAAGAATCTAGTTGGACAAATGGACAAAATGATGGATAGATTACCCTCATGAGAGATCAAGGATCCTCATTATGAAACTGGGAATTATGGAAAAAGGGTTTTTGGAACCGATCTCAAACTGCAATTTTACTTGCATTGGAACCTTTGTTTTTTCATTCAAAGGACTGTTTTACGCCAGAATGCTGGAGGAAGCATTTGGCTTATGTATTTCTAAGAGGAGGTTCGTTGGAACAATTGGCGGGGAGTCGTCAAGGGATGTTGCTTGCGGTAAAGCTTGCCAAGGTCTTGACGAGCCTCGGTACGGTTAAAATGGTGCGCTTTCGATACGATGGGCGAGGACCAACGAAGCGGTCCCTGAGTGAAGTGCTAGGACACCTAAGGAGGATCCTAGAGGGTTATGACTAGGCGATGCACGGGCTTGCAGTTTCTAGGACACCCATGTGTACGTCGAGGAAGATTTCGGATGGACAAAAAGGAAAGACTTTTGAGAACCAAATTTTGATATTGGATCTCGTTGGTTGGCTAGCTGGTCTTCAACACGGAGAGTTCAGAGGATACATTTTTGTAATACAATGGACTCGAAATTTTAAAAAATGATGATAAAAAATATTATGATTTCTATTGAAGGATTGTTTTTAAAGCCAGCAGTTGAATCTGTTATATATAAATGGCAATTTCATATTGGGTGTGTACGTGGTATGCCTACCTTGATTTTTACATAAATCGTCGACTAGGGGGACCTGGGAACTCTTTTCCTCTCGGTACCAAGGCAAAAACCCAACCAAATCTTTATAAAGGAATCCCACTAATTCAGTGGTCGCGTGGTTGGTTAACCCATGGGCTAGATGGGGTTAGGCTAGATTGGAGGATTCCTAAGAAACAACTAGATACGATTAGTTACGTTATTTAGTTTTAAATCCTAAGAAGACCTTGTTCTGTGGGAGGGGATCATCAACTATGCCTCGTAAATGAGGAAAAAAGCGGTGATTCCATGGACCAAGTGCAAGTCTCTTCTTGATCTGACCATGTGACTTCAGGTTTGGTCAGATCAGTTTATTTAGTTAAGACTTAACCCATTAGAGTTCCCAATTGGCGGAATTGCCCGTGCCTTCCAGGTGAGGGGGGAGTCTTCTGGCCGGCGCGTTCTCGGAGGGGCCGCCCGGGCTAGCCTCTCGTCCCGGACATCCGCGGCGGCGAGCGAGGCCTCGAGTGTGTGGACCCCGCCCCGCGCGGGAGGCCCACACCGGCAGGAGCCCCGGAGCGGGCGAGGGACCTCACAGCTGGTATTAGAGCTTTGTTGAAAGCTAATAAGGATAAACAAATTCTTATCAAAAATTAATAAGATATGGTATTCCCGACCTCACCCAGCCCCACAAGACATGACTGCGTTCACCTTTGAGCATCTCATCTCTTCTACTGCAACTCGAACATGCCGAGTAAGACTCGCATGCCATTTCAAGGATTTATATTTTCCTGACCTAGCGGAGAGACGACATCATAAGTGGTTTGCAGGGCAGTATGTCCACGCCTTGCCATCGGCGTGCAATGCTGAGGAAAAACCTCTCATTGGCCCCATGATTCTGATAAAGTTGGAAGTGGTACATGGTGTCAGTCTATATCATTCAACGCCTCGGAATTTGAGACTCTCATGCTGCCAAATCTATAGACTCCTTAGTCACTTTATTCCTAAGGAGAAGATAATAGCTCCCTTTTTGGTAGTAAGTGAACATTTATATCAGGGCATGGCTATGGCCCAGTACCGCCATCTTATACGTCTCTCCCGAGGAGATTTTGATTTTTGGAGCCAAGCTGCTCTATGTACATATTGAAACTTTTATTATTTTTCGAACCTCTTAAGTCTTAGGATCTCGTGTGGACGATATCAAAAATAAAAATTTAATAATATCTCATTTTTGGCAGAATCATGAGACGAGGGAACCGTGGCCATCAGCCAGACCCTCTCTCTGTGAAGATGATGAGCTTGACCCTGACGTTCGCAAGGATCTTCATAGAACTCACCCAGGACCCTTCAAAGGAGAAGGGGAGAACCTGGGCGAGGCTATGGAGAAATGGGTAGAAGCCATGGAAGAATATTTTGACGTCACCGGCTTACAATGAGCAAAGCAAAATGGCTCTTGCCAGGCTGCTAAAGATAGTGGAAACAACTAGGGTGGCATGGACGAACCATTGTGACACCAACCGTCTGGACAAGAATACTCAGTCCTAGAGGAACGACCTTAAAACCTATTTAAGGAAGAGATTTTGTCCCCCTGGGTTTTTGGAAACCAAAATGAACGAATTCTTAGAGCTGAAGCAGGGGAGCAAAACTTTCAAGGAATATCACTAGGCCTTTGCTCTTCTACTTAAATATTCTCCACCTCTAGATGAAGAGCAACTCATGGCCAGATTCATTCGGGGAATGAACGAACCCTTGGACACACTGGTCAAAAATGCCAAGCCAGTGTCCATGGCTGAAGCTGTCAGAATGGCGAAGGACTTTGCGAAAGCCTTCATCGTAAAAGTCCCGCCAAAGCTAGCTCCCTCATCCTTCAAGAGATTTCAGACTCCGAGAAGTTCTTCCAACTTTCTGCCTCCAAAGAGACACCAAGGTCAAGAGCTTCAAAGCAAGAATAGGTGCTTCGGATGTCAGGGACTTGGGCACTAGCTCAAGGATTTCCCATCTCCTTTTGTGGGGGCCAAGGAAGCCAGGGTCCTAGAGTTTCGAGACAGACTCCTTCATATCAGTCCAATCAGGGTCCCCCGCGCGCGCCAAAATCAGGGTTACCCAAGAAGAGTGCCAGCGCAGCCTGCAGCCTCCATGCAAAGCAGTCTCTGACCAGAATTGGAATAACCAAAGAGAGAGAGTTCCACCTCTGATTGCAGCAACCAGAGCAGTCACCATAGCTGAGGAAGTGGAGGAAGAGAAAGGACAGATCTATGCAGCAGTTGAGCATCAGGGGAATAACCGTTCCAGTAGAGTACCAGGGTAAGAAATTCAAGCTTTTGATTGATTTAGGCAGTAATTCTTTTATTTCCCTATGATGTCTTCATAAATAAGTCCTAAATCAAAAATTAGGGAAACCTATGCAAGTGGAATTAGCCAATGGAAGATTCTTTTCACTCACCTTGAGACTAACCTTATTCAGTTTAGCCTAGATGGTAACATAATAGAGTGCTAGTTCAGAGTCCTACCCCTGGGAATATATGATGGAATCCTTGGAATGGATTGGCTCCAAAAGAATCAGGCTGACATTCATTGTCACAAAGGAACCATCTCTTTCCTTGACCTTGACGGGAATAAAGTTTAAGGAATTGGAATTTTTGGATCCCCAGTGCTGCAATTAGTCAAGGCTTCCAAATTATTAAAAGGGCTCAGAAAGAGGCAAGCTGTGTATGTTGTTAAAATGAATCTAGTACACATAAAATGCAAGACTAAAGAACCAGAGTGGTTAAGTGAGTATGCAGATGTATTTCCTGAAGAGCTGACTGAGATGCCTTCATCTCGTGAAGTAGATCATGAGATCGAATTAACCCTCAAAGCTCAACCACCACTAGTAGCCCAGCATGCATACAAAATGCCAGTCCCTGAAGCCATAGAACTTAAGGAATAGTTAAAACAACTATTAGAGCAAGGATTCGTCAGACGACCCAGTATCTCACCTTGGGGTGCGCCCATTCTCTTTCAAAAGAAGAAAGATGGAATGTTAAGACTCTGTATTGACTACAAAGGATCGAATCAATTAACAATTAAGAATAAGTATCCTATTCCTAGGATTGATGAACTTCTGGATCGGTTAAGTGGGACCCAAATGTTCACAAAGATAGATCTCAAATCTGGTTACTACCAGATCAGAATCAAGGATCAAGACATCCCAAAGATAGCATTCATCAATACTTGCTATGGGCATTATGAGTGCACAGTCATGCCGTTTGGATTAACTAATACCCCGATGACATTCAATCGTCTTATGCAAGATATTCTCAAAGAATACTTGGATGATTTTGTTCTTGTCTTCTTTGACGATATCTTAGTATACTTAAAGAATGCTTAGACCATGAAGATCATGTGCACAAAGTCATGGAAATCCTAAGGAAACACCAACTCTTTGCAAAGAAGAGCAGGTGTTCCTTCTCTGTTGACCAGGTTGAATACTTGGGATTCATAGTGTTAAAGGATGGGATTTCTCATGACCGTGCAAAGATCCAAGTAGTAGTTGAATGGCTAGAACCCAAGTCAGTAATAAAGGAAGTCAGAAGATTCCTAGGATTAATCGGATGGTATAGGATCTTTATACCTAGGTATGCTCAGATAGTGCCCCTTTGACTAACCTTCTCAAGAAAAGTACACTTTTCCCATGATAGTCTGATAGCTAGACATCCAGGGTTTATAAAAACCTATATGCCTATGAAGAAAAGCTTCTTCTGGCCAAGACTAAAAAAGGATGTACTTGATCATGTGTGGAGATGCTTAATGTGTGAAAGAGTCAAGGCAGAGAGAGTGCCAGGGAAACTGCAGCCTCTAGACATTCCACAGATGAAGTGGGAATGCATCAGTATGGACTTTGTCATTGGATTACCTAATAAGGCTACAACTCCATTTTTGTGGTAGTTGACAGGTAACCAAAGTTTCCCATCTGATTCCAATGAACGAAACATACTCTGCATTGGATGTTGCCAGAGTTTTCGTTAAGGAGATCTTCAGATTACATGGTTTACCCAGGAGGATAGTAAGTGACAGAGATCCCAAATTCACATCAAAATTTTGGACTGCGTTCTTTGAAGTAGTAGGAACTTTCTTGGATCTCAGCACAGCCTATCACCCTGAAATAGATGGCCAAATGGAAAGGGTGAATCAAGTAATTGAAGATATCCTTAGGTCATGCTACAGCAGGGAACCCAAGAAGTGGTTAAGTCATCTGCATTTGGTCTAATTTGCTTACAATGCTTCTTATCATCGGAGCATTGGGATGTCCTTTCAAAGCTTTGTATATGGACAAGATTGCCTTACACCATTGACTTGGTCTGATCCATTGATCAGAGTCAAAATGTCCAGACAAATGCTTGATGACATGAACCAGCAGATGCAATCAATCCGTAGTAAAGATATAAAGGTAGCCCAAGACATGCAAAAGCAGTATGCAGATAAAAAGAGATCTGAGAGAGAGTTTAAAGAATCAGATATGGTCTTCATTTGAGTACGACCAAAAAGAAGTTCCTTATCCTTAGGGAAGTCCAAGAAGCTATCTCCCAGATACTGTGGGCCGTATGCTGTCATAAAGAAAGTGGGCGATCTAGCCTACAAACTTCTTCTGCCTCCCCATCTCAAGGTACATGATGTATTCCATGTCAGCTTGCTTAAGAAATATGTACCTAGCTCGAGTGACGTGCTTTGATGATGAGCAATTGATCTCTCTGACTCAAGGCCAGATGGTACTCCAACCTGAGGAAATCATTGACATTTGGGAGAAGATTCTCAGGAGCAGAGTCCTTAGAGAATTCTTAGTAAAGTGGAAGTTCTTCCCTCTAGAAGACGGGAATTCCCACCATATTGGAATTCAAATATTTAAATGAGAAAAGTGGGATTTTTAGCTTAATGGAATTCATGGATATTTTTTATGTAATTTTTTAAGAAGAATTTTAGAGAGATTTAATTTATGGTAAAAGAGGAATTCCCATGACAATTGGATTACACTCATTGAAATGAGAAAAAGAAGGATTTCGAGTTTATTTAAAAAAAAAAAGGTATTGATATTTTAGTTAAAAGATGAATTTCCACCATAGTTCTACCTAATGAATTAAGGTTGAGAAAATATCTTTGGATATTTTAATTGGTAAAATCACTAAATTGATATTTACCTAAAACTGGAAGTTTATGTGAAGGGAATCCTTGTAGAACTAAACCGAATGAATTTGGTTAGACTACGTGAGGGATGGATAGTAAACCTAATTGTCCTTCTCTCGATCTGAATCAGACAAAAAATTCCAGACCAATTTCAGTTACTAAATCCAACAAATACACTACCGAAACTAATCCAGTTTCTCCTTGACCAAACTCACCAAGAATCTAGTTGGACAAATGGACAAAATGATGGATAGATTACCCTCATGAGAGATCAAGGATTCTCATTATTTATGAAACTGGAAATTGTGGAAAAAGGGTTTTTGGAACCGATCTCAAACTGCAATTTTACTTGTATTGGAACCTCTGTTTTTTCATTCAAAGGACTGTTTTATGCCAGAATGCTAGAGGAAGCATTTGGCTTATGTTTTTCTAAGAGGAGGTTCGTTGGAACAGCTGCTGCTGGAGGGGAGTCATCAAGGGACGTTGCTCGCGGCAGCAAAGCTTGCCAAAGTCTTGACCAGCCTCGGTACGGTTAAAATGGTGCGCTTCCGGTACGATGGGCGAGGACCAACGAAGCGGTCCCTGAGTGAAGTGCTAGGACACCTAAGGAGGATCCTAGAGGGTTCTGACCAGGCGATGCACGGGCTTGCAGTTTCTAGGACACCCATGCGTACGTCGAGGAAGATTTCGGATGGACAAAAAGGAAAGATTTTTGAGAACCAAATTTTGATACTGGATCTCGTTGGTTGGCTAGCTGGTCTTCAACGGAGAGTTCAGAGGATACATTTTTGTAATACAATGGACTCAAAATTTTGGAAAATGATGATCACGAATATTAAGATTTCTATTGGAGGATTGTTTTTAAAGCCAGTAGTTGAATCTGTTATATATAAATGGCAATTTCATATTGGGTGTGTACGTGGTATGCCTACCTTGATTTTTGCATAAATCGCCGACTAGGGGACCTGGGAACTCTTTTCCTCTTGATACCTGGGCAAAAATCCAACCAAATCTTTATAAAGGAATCCCACCAATTCTGTAGTCGACGGGTGGTTGGCTAACCCATGGGCCAGATGGGGTTAGGCTGATCGGAGGATTCCTGAGAAACCACTAGATACCATTAGTTACATTATTTAGTTTGGAATCCTGAGAAGACTTTGTTCTGTGGGTGGGAGGGGATCATTGACTATGCCTCGTAAATGAGAAAAAAGTGGTGATTCCATGGACCAAGTGCAAGTCTCTTCTTGATCTGACCATGTGACTTCAGGTTTGGTCAGATCAGTTTATTTAGTTAAGACTTGACTCGTTAGAGTAATTTCCCCGACCATTACAAGATTTTTCCCAATTGGCAGAATTGCCCGTGCCTTTCGGGCGAGGGGAGTCTTCCGGGCGGCCCAGTGGGGCCGCTCGGGCTAGCCTCTCATCCCGGACATCCATGGGCGAGGCCCCGAGTGTGTGGACCCCACCCCGCGCGGGAGGCCCATGCCGCTTCCGTCGCCGCGGCAGGAGCCCCGAAGCTTTGTTGCTAATAAGGGGTGGTTGCTGCAAGATGAGGGTGCCCAGTATTGTCCACTCAGGCACCCTGTAAACAGTAAAAAACAGGCATTTATTTACCTTTAGTAGCTAATCTCTCCTATTAAATGAAGGAATTTCGTTTCAAGTTCTTTTGTTGGAACATCATATTCAAAGTTAGTAATATAGTTGCATAATTTGATTAAGCATTAGATAGCCAAAAGTCCTCATTTTCTTAGGTACAAAGTCAATGTATACACCCTGTCCCAAATTTGAACTGATTCCATAAAATTCTAATATCTTTTACATATAAACTCATATGAGATTCCCACTTTGTACCTTAGATCTTCACATAATATGGAGCTTAACTTGATTTTTTGAGAAAATTTTAAGATATGTGTCTATTTTCTTTAAATATTTCAAGGTCTTTAAAGTGTTATAATATACGCCACTTTTTGTACCCACAATAGCTACCACTTAAAATCCTCAATCTTGTAGATCAAAAAAGTGGGTAGATACTGAGACATTAGTAGAATGTGGTGGCTAGTAAAAATTGCACATCCAATGGTTGGATTTTTAATGATCTCTTTTTCAAAACTCTTCCAGACTATCAAAAGGCCTACAAATATCAATAATATAATTAGTAAAATTATATTTTTGATGTGAATCATCTAAAACCTATAGGGACTATTGATCTTATAATGGTGCATCTATGGAAAAATAAATTGGATCACTCTAAGTATGGAAAGATCACTCTAAGTATGGAAAGATCATTTGTTTATCATTTCATCATATTTTTGATTAATTTTGATTAATTAGACTAATTTATATTAATTTAAGTTATATTGGGTTAATTTAAGGGCAAGCGTATTTTCTATTATTTGCTTGATCTCATTTTAAGTACCTTGCCCCCCAAAATTTGCTCTCCAAGCATTGTCCCAGTCCTGGATAAAACTGGATACCCTGATCTTGCAGCAACCCTAAGGATAAACGAATTCTTATCAAAAATAAATAATAAAAACTCAGGAAAAAAACATTTTCATAATGTATTTTCATTCCGTAAGCTTCTTTAATGAAGAATTTTTAATCAAAGAAATTGTTTTTATAGATGGAAGTTCCATACTTATCTCGTATTCCTGACCTAACCTAGTCACAAGACATGACTGCGTTCACCTTTGAGCATCTCATCTCTTCCATTGTAACTCAAACAAGCCGAGTCAGACTCGCACGCCTTTTCAAGGATTTATATTTTCCTGTAGTAGCGAAGAGACGACAGCATGTATGCCTCACGACCAGCATGCAATGTTGAGGCAAAACCTCTCATTGGCCCCATGATTCTGATAAAGTTGAAAGTGGTACAGGTGTCATTCTATATCATTCAACGCCTCAGAATTTCAGACTCTCATGCTGCCAAATCCATAGACTCCTTAGTCGCTTTATTCCTAAGGAGAAGATAATAGCTCCCTTTTTAGTAGTAAGTGAACGTTTGTATCAAGGCATGCCAGTACTGCCGTCTTATGCATCTCTCCCGAGGAGATTTTGATTTCTGGAGCCAAGCTCCTCTATATACATATTGAAACTTTTATTGTTTTCCGAACCTCTTAAGTCTTAGGATCTTGTGGACGATATCAAAAATGAAAATTTAATAATATATCATTTTTGGCAGAATCATGAGACGAGGCTGTCAGCCAGACCCTCTCTTTGAAGATGATGAGCTTGACCCTGATGTTTGCAAGGCTCTTCATAAAACTCACTAAAGACCCTTCAAAGGAGAAGGGGAGAACCTGGGCGAGGCTGTGGAGAAATGGGTAGAAGCCATGAAAGAATATTTTGATATCATTGGCTTACAATGAGCGAAGCAAAATGGCTCTTGCCAGGCTGAAGATAGTGGAAATAGCTAGGGTGGCATGGAGGAACCATTGTGACACCAACCGTCTGGACAGAAATACTCAGTCCTGGAACGACCTTAAAACCTATTTAAGGAAGAGATTTTGTCCCCCTGGATTTTTTGGAAACCAAAATGAACGAATTCTTAGAGCTGAAGCAGGGGAGCAAAACCATCGAGGAATATCACCAGGCCTTCTCTCTTCTACTTAAATATTCTCCACCTCTAGATGAACAGATTCATTCGGGGAATGAACGAACCCTTCGACACACTGGTCAAAAAATGCCAAGCCAGTGTCCATGGCTGAAGCTGTTAGAATGGCGAAGGACTTTGCCAAAGCCTTCATCGTAAAAGTCCTACCAAAGCCAGCTCCCTCATCCTTCAAGAGATTTAAGACTCCGGGAAGTTCTTCCAACTATTCATGGATATTTTTTATGTAATTTTTTAAGAAGAATTTGAGAGATGTTTAATTTATGGGTAAAAGAGGAATTCCCATGACAATTGGATTACACTCATTGAAATGAGAAAAAGAAGGATTTCACGTTTATTTAAAAAAAAGGTATTGATATCTTAGTTAAAAGATGAATTCCACCATAATTCTACCTAATGAATTAAGGTTGAGAAATTATGTGATACAAGGAATATCTTTGGATATTTTAATTGGTAAAATCACTAAATTGATATTTACCTAAAACTAGAAGTTTATTTGAAGGGAATCCTTGTAGAACTAAACCGAATGAATTTGGTTAGACTACGTGAGGGAGGGACAGTAAACCTTATTGTTCTTCTCTCGATCTGAATCAGACAAAAACTTTGTGACCAATTCCAGTTACTAGATCCAAAGAATAGACTACCGAAGTTGACCAAACTCACCAAGAATCTAGTTGGATAAATCGACAAAATGATGTGGGTAGATTACCCTCATGAGAGATCAAGGATCCTCATTATGAAACTGGGAATTATGGAAAAAGGGTTTTTGGAACCGATCTCAAACTAGAATTTTACTTGCATTGGAACCTCTGTTTTTTTCATTCAAAGGACTGTTTTACAACAGAATGCTGGAGGAAGCATTTGGCTTATGTTTTTCTAAGAGGAGGTTCGTTTTGGAACAGCTGGCGAGGACCAACAAAGCGGTCCCTGAGTGAAGTGCTAGAATACCTAAGGAGGATCCTAGAGGGTTGTGACCAGGCGATGCATGGGCTCGGCGGTTTCTAGGACACCCATGCATACATCGAGGAAGATTTTGGATGGACAAAAAGGAAAGATTTTTGAGAACCAAATTTTGATACTGGATCTCGTTGGTTGGCCAGCTAGTCTTTAATGGAGAGTTCAGAGGATACATTTTTATAATACAATGGACTCGGAATTTTGGAAAATGATGATCAGAAATATTATGATTTTTATTGAAGGATTGTTTTTAAAGCCAGTTGAATCTGTTATAAATGGCAATTTCATATTGGGTGTGTACGTGGTATGCCTACCTTGATTTTTGCATAAATTGCCGACTAGGGGGCCTAGGAACTCTTTTCCTCAGTACTCAGGCAAAAACCCAACCAAATCTTTATAAAGGAATCCCACCAATTAAGTGGTCGAGTGGTTGGCTAACCCATGGGCCGGATGGCTGGATCACAGGATTCCTGAGAAACAACTAGGTACGATTAGTTACATTATTTAGTTTTAAATCCTAAGAAGACCTTGTTCTGTGGGAGGGGATCATCAGCTGTGCCTCGTAAATGAGGAAAAAAGCGGTGATTCCATGGACCAAGTGCAATTCTCTTCTTGATTTGGTCAGATCAGTTTATTTAGTTAAGACTTGACTCGTTAGAGTAATTTCCCCGTTAGAAGTTTTTTCCCAAAATTGGCGGAATTGCTTGTGCCTTTCGGGCGAGTCTTCCAGGCCCAAGGCGGCCCGTGCTGCTAGCCTCTCGTCCCGGACATCCGCGGGCGAGGCCCCGAGTGTGTGGACCCCGCCCTGCGCGAGAGGCCGATGCTGCTTCCGCCGAAACTTTGTTCTCTGTCCCAAATGTGGTGCTTGACATTTTAAGGAGGGAGCAACACTTATTCCTCATAAGGTTTTAAGACATTTTCAATTATCCCCATGAATAGAGTACCTATTTTAGAGCCCAAAGTTTTCAAAGCTTATGGATTGGACAACAAAGAATGTGAGCACAGATGGGAACCTACGGAGTCCGTTTGATTGTGAAGCTTTCAAGCACATTGATAGAACATGGCCAGAATTTAGTCAAGAGCCACGTTACTTAAAACTTGGTGTTGGTCTCGATGGAATCAATCCATTTTCTCATAGATCAACTAAGTGGTCAACTTGGTCAGTGGTGCTGTGATCAATTACAACCTACCACCATTCATGTCCATAAAGAAGGAATTGAGTTTACTAATTCTAGGTATATGCACAAGCAACATGGAATGAAATAATTGTATCCACTCGATACTTCTTGAAAACTCTGACTCGATAAAGCACTTCAATAATATAGGAAAACGACAAGTCAAAGACATCGATGTGTACCTAGTACCACTCATGGAAAGGGATAAAAGTGCTTGACATGTCCAAGCCTATAGGCGAACGAGGCTTTAAGGTTCGCAACACGGACTATTCATGACTATCCTGCCTACGGTTATTCTTCAGGTACATGATTGCAGTTACTTTGTTTGTATTTGAAGTGACGTGAAATAAAAATTGCACTAAGACTTTGATTGTTTGTAGGTCTATCAACAAAGGGGGTCCACCATACGGAGATTGGCTACATTCAAAATAATGCGAGAATCTCGGCAAGAATATATATCTCCGACATAGAAGATTTCTTCTTGGGAAGGACACATATTGCAATCAAAAGAACTAGCAAGACAATTCAATACAAGGATTGAGAATGGAGCGGGTCCCTATACGAATGACTCCTATGGAGACTGGTGCAAAAAATGGACAATTGGACCTATCATAGATCCAGATGATGAGCTCACAAGCAATGAGGAAGATGAGGATTGTCAAAAAGACAGAGGGAAAAAATCAATGACACCTCAGATCTCAATATGGTATAGTTTAAAATATTGGAAAGAACTGAAAATCACACATATTTTTGACCCCATGGATATTTTTAAGAATCTTGGACACTCGCTTTGGAAACATCTTGTGGGTATCAAAGATACAGAGGCTACGAGGGCGGATTTGAAGAAACAAAACTATAAACCATCTTTATAGCCTATAGTAAGTCCCAAAACAGGAAAGACGACTTATCATCGTGCACCACCGTACTGACAAAGGATGAGATGAGTATGATCAATGATAGGATGAGATCAATCCGTACACCTACAGGTTATGGTGCATCATTACGAAACATGTTTACTATGGATGATAACAATCTTTCTGTATTAAAGACACATGACTGGCATAACTTCCTAAAGGTAGGCCCTGGCTCTTATCTTATTCTTGACATTTGATAATTTTTATGGAGACTAACGTCAAAGGTGGACTACGTGCAACATATCTTGCCACTTATAATTGATGGATGCTTAACCCCGTGGGCATTCAAGATGTCATATACCGTTTGGGGTTTCTTTGCTGTTTATTTTAGGTCATTTTGAAGGTTCGTTGGTTCCGTACACAATTCAGAGGCAAAGATGCTACTGTGAAAAGAGAGCCCATGGGTTTTTGGTCTATCGATTCCTCCAAGTTGCTACAAGGTAGCAAAGAACCTTACCTTCTTCCAATGCATTATGAACAAGCATTCTTTTACAAGAATCAAATGGCAATCCATGGCGGCAAATTGTGCAAGTCAATCCTCAAAAAATGTGCAAGTCAATCCTCAAGGTCGATGGATTTTTGATAGCACACTGGACTCCTTGCGCAAGGATAGCAACCATATTGATATCCAAGAAGATACGTCATTGGCCGAGGAGGAGTATACACATCCTGACATCACCATGATGGTGATTTCTCAAGGAGATAGACCAGGACCATCTAATGTGAATGAGGAACAATATGAGGAAGATGAGGATGAGGGGGACAAAGACCTACTTGAGTTTGGCATTGAACAGGTAACTGAGCTTGTAACGTCAACTTTCCCTAGACCACCTGAACTGGACCTAACATAAGAGGAACTAGTACAAGAAGCTAGCTAGGACAACAATGAACCACTCTTTTACATTGATAATTTTTCTGAGTGTAGTCCTTGAAACTCAGGTATGATCCTACTGGCATGTATGCGGAGCACCTACTAGTGGTGCTACCTAAGTATGTTGGTAATCACCGGCATGCACCGAGAGCACCCAATCATGTCGGGTGCTACCTGGGCAAGTGAGTATCTTAAAATGCATACTCGATGATGCTACCTAAATATGCCAGTAGTTGTTGGCATGCATCAGGAGCTCCCAATTTATGTTGGGTGCTACCTACGTACCGGATAGCTTCCAGTGCATGCCAGTAACTTACGACATGCATCGGGAGCTCCCAATGCATGTCGGGTGCTACCTAAGTATGCCAATAGCTACCGGCATGCACAGAGAGGATAGAATGCATGCCAGTAGCTTCCAATGCATGCAGATAACTACTGGCATGCACTCGGAGCTACCGGCATGCACCAAGAGCACCGAATGCATGCCCATAGCTTCCAATACATGTAGATAACTACCAACATGCACCGGCGGGAGCTTCCGAAGCACCCAATGCATGCGGATGCTACCTAAGTATACCAGTAGCTATCAACATGCATTGAGAGCCCCGCGTGCATGTTGGTAGCTTCCAATGCATGCCGATAACTACCGACATGCAAAGGGAGCTATCGGCATGCACCCGAAGCACACAATGCATGTTGAGTGCTACCTAAGTATGTCGGTAGCTACCGGCATGCACCAAGAGCTCCGGGTGCATGCCGGTAGCTTCCAATGCATGCCGATAAATATCGACATGCGCTAGGAGCTACTGGCATACACCAAAAGAACCCAATGCATCCTGGGTGCTACCTAAGTATGCCAATAGTTGTCCAGATGTACCGAGAACTACCAATGCATGTCGGGTGCTACACCTAAGTACCAGGTAGCTTCCATTGCATGCCAGTAACTCTTGACATGCAGTGGGAGCTCCCAATGCATGCCAGGTGATACTTAAGTATGTCGGTAGCTATCTACTATGCATCGAGAGCTCCCAATGCATGTCCGCGATGCTACCTAAGTATCGGGTAGCTTCAAACACATGCCAGTAACTCCCAACATACACTGAGAGCTCCCAATGCATGCTAGTAGCTACTCGCATGCACCAAGTTCACCGAATGTGTGAGGTCCCTGCCTGCTCTGGGGCTCCCGCGCCGCTCCTTGATACAAAATGCAATC
The DNA here is from genome assembly GCF_041138505.1 of Cibotium barometz. Taxonomy (NCBI): domain Eukaryota; kingdom Viridiplantae; phylum Streptophyta; class Polypodiopsida; order Cyatheales; family Cibotiaceae; genus Cibotium; species Cibotium barometz. Next base: position 29,326,427 of record NC_141058.1, read on the forward strand.
ATTGATGCATGCATGGATAGTTTTGTAGTCAAGTCCAAGACTCGTTGTCAGGCAAAATTCTGTAAAGGTGTTTTGAGTCCATGTACATATGGGATGCATGGTGTGCAATAAAACTTTGCCTTGAATGCCCTGGCAAGTGTACAGACTGAATGGCTTTGGAGTGAGTTAGTGCATGCATTTTTCTTTGGAGCAGCTGTTTGAGACTTGAGGTTTTTATTTGTATGAGCTTTCCATTTGTCAAGAGGGTGTCTTGGATGTGTGCAAGTAAGAGATGGAAGAGCATGAGGATGTCAATGATGGGGTTTTGATGAACCTCTGGTGGAAATGGATGTACATATGCTGGTTATGTGGAGAGAGCCCAATTTAGACTGTAAATATTGAAATCTACAAGGGACGCCAGCAAAATATGAATTGCTCTTATGCTTGAGTTTGGAGGGTCTTTCAGGTTTGGAATGGCCGTATGTCTCCACATTGCAGAGGGTTTGGGCATAATAGCCATGGTGATGAGACGTGGTATTTGTGTGGATTCTGGTGTTTAAAAAGATCTTGATGAAGGCCTTGATAGGCATTAAAGTATGGCTGGGAAATGGCTGTGTTTTGGTAATGATGTAGCTGACGAAAGCTTGTGGGCAGCTTTGGTTCTGGAAGGTCCGACACGGCGTGTTAACCTGAAATAAGAGGAGAAGGATGGAGCCATTATAGTGTGTGGCCATTATGAAGCTTTAAGAAAATAAATAAATAATATAATACACGTGGCCAATAAAAAAATGACCACATGGAAGTCTTTTTGGGCCACCAGCTCGACGTCTAGAAGACTGCGAGGAGAGAAGGAAATGGGTGGTCGCTTGGAGCCGAGGAGACTGGGGGAGAGGAGCGCGAACAAGGAGCTGTGTGTGTGAGTGCAAGGCTGATCCGGAGCCACCCTTGGAGCTCATAGTGAGTCGACGGGAAAAGAGAGAGAGACCACGATGTGGAAAAAGGAGAGTGGATGGGCCGCCGGGTAGAGTGTGGAAGAAGATTGCCTGACTGAGGGAGCCGCCTAGAAGATGTTACAGTGGCTAGGTTGGGGAGTATTTTAGCAGAGTCGAGGAGCTTCACCAAGAGAAGGGAGAGAGTGCAACTGGGTGCTAGCGAAGGAGAAGAGGCTGTTCGCCTAGCAGTTGGTGTAGACAGCTGTCTGCTCTGACGGCAGACAGAGGCTCGCGACGGGGGCTGAGGAAGTCGCTTTGGTTAAGTGCTTGGTGAACTGGGGAGGTCAAAGAGAAGGTGGCTGGTAATAGCTGAGGCAAGAACAAGTGGGTGGCGCAACGCAGAGAGAAGCTTCGCCAGGATACAGTGCAGGAGGAGGCGTTGCCTTGCTTTGGGCCTTGGTCATCTACAATTGACGGTGGCTGCTGGCGACGACAGAGAGAACAAGATTTTGTGGGCTGCTGCTGCAGAGAGGAAGTAGGAAATGGGTGTTGGTCGTGGCCGCTTTTGAAGAGGGAGTGCTGAACCAAGAGACGCTGGTGTGAGGGTGGCCACCTTCAGAATGCAAAAGGAGACCACCAGCCGAAGGGAGTGAAGGAAGCCGAGTGGAGCCGGCTGATTTGTGAAAGAGGGATCTTCTTTTTTTTGCATTATTTGTGGATAAGTGTACGGGTTTTCATTATCTTGTGGAATACAGGGTTTTTGAGGTATCTCTGTGTGGTGTTTTGAGAGATTCTGTTTCCAGCATTGTGCTGGTGGTGCCCCTTATGTTTGTTGTGTCTTCCAAGGCTACCGGGTAGGTAGCTATAGAGGCATTTCTTCTTTTCCTAGCCTCCTGACAGTTTTTTGGTGCCCCCACTGAGGATAGCTCTGCTATTTTCTTCAGTTTACCAGGGTGTATGCCCTAGGAGTTGAGAGTTTCGGGGAAGGTATTTTTTTTGGGTTTCGAGGTGAAGTTTGGGGATTAAAATGATGTCTTATCCAGAGTTTTATGGTGGTCTTAATGAGGATGTGGCAGATTTCCTTGAAAGAATGGAGGTTGCGTGCATAAGCAACCACATCAATGAGTCGGTACAGGTGTTGCGGCTACTACTGAGCATCTGTTTGAAAGGGGATGCAAGGACCTGGTCCAAAGCTTATGAGGAGTCATTGAGGGTTGCTATTCCACGTATTGATATGACTGAGAATGGATTAAAGACAGCACTTAGCAACAGGTTCAAGAAGGTAGAAGACCCCGACAAGGTTTGGCATGAGGTGCAAGCTCTAACACAAGGTGAGTTGGAATCAATTGATGATTATGTGAAGAAATTCTCTTTGCTGTGGGAGACTTTATGCAGGGCTTTAGGGGAAGACTAGGTACCTCCTGACATGATGAAGAAAAACAAGCTTGTAGCCAGGCTTAAGAGGAGTATTCGCTGGAAAGTGGAATTGAAGAAGCCCAGGTCTTATGAGGATGCAGTGGAAATTGCCAAATCAAAGGATTGGAAGTTGCAACGGATGAATCAGCTGGGGATGATTCCAGTTGTAGCACAGCCGGAGATTCGTAGAGTGGAGGCTACACCCATGAATGCAGTGATTGAGAGGATGAAGCCCACTGAAGCCCAAGCTATGCAGATGGTGCCACAAGCTAGTCAAGGAGTACCTATGGTTCCTGCAGGTTCTGATGAGGGATTGCGACAGGATATGAAACAGATGGTTGATCTTATGAAGAATTTGAGCTTAAATTTAATGGGAAGTACAGGTGGTGGACGTGGTAGAGGCAGAGGCAATAATCATGAAGGGGGAGATGGACAAGCAGGGTATGGACGTGGTCGCGGTAGGGGCCGTCGTTTCATCCCTACATGCTGGAATTGTGGTGAGCTTGGTCATCTGAGTACAGATTGTGATAAGCCTCAGCGAATGGGTGGTGATATGTACCCACTACCTTCACAGTTACCTGACAGGTCAAACGATTATGGTATTGATATCAAGGATCAAGCAGGCCCTAGTGGAATCACAGCTGAGGAGAAGGGGAAGGCAAAGGTTGTGAATGTTGTTACTCTGGAGAATGTTCAGGTAAGAGAAGAAGGGGATGTGATGCCCGTTGGCAAGCGCACAACGGATGAAAGAGAAGGAAAAGGGGTGGCTGGACCCAGCCGTAAGAAGGGGAAGCAGCAGGAAGGAGAAGATGTGAAAGCCAAAAGGAAACGGAAGCCTCGTAGAAGGTTCCAGGTGTGTCAGACTTCCCACTGGGGGATGGGCAAACCAGCTATGACTTGAAATCTGATTTGGTGAACACGAAGGCCAACATCACCTTTGGGAAGTTGGTGGAGATGGTGCCAAAATTGAGAAGGCAATGGAAGGGACTTGTGAATCCAATGGAAAAGGAGTCAGAGAAGAGGTCAGTCAAAGTACTATCTTTAGAAGAGCTTCCAGATATTTGCCCTATTGTGGAGGTGTGGAGTAAAGGTAGAAACCTGGGTCAGGCCTATATAGATGGAGGAGCTCAAATCTATGTGATTACCCAATCATGTGTGGAGCAGTCACGCTTGAGGGTGTCTGGGGTTTCTGGTTTTCGAATCAGGATGGCTAATCATCAAAAGGTAAAATGTCTTGGTATGGTAAAGGAGTTGGAAATTGAAGCTTTTAATGTCAAAGCTACTGTAGATTTTCATGTGATGCGTGCGGGTCTTGGTGCTTTTCCAATTATTCTTGGACAACCTTGGTTGCGAGTGGTGGGTGCAGTACAAGACTGGAGGTATGGGACCATTTCTTTGCATAATAAGCGGGGTAATAAAAAATCTTTTGAGATGCATAGTAGGAGATCTTTGAATGATGTGTGGGAGAGGCCACAGGATTTGAGTGAAGAGGAAACTACCACCAGTACTTCTGAATCAGAGATGGATTCATCGACTACTACTTCTAGTGAAGAAGAGGCAGATGTGGCTTTCCTAATATCAGAGCAACAAGGTAATGAAGATAAAAAAAAAAGTGGGTGCTGAGGGAGAAGATACCTTGGGGTCGTATGAAGTGATCGAGGAATTACTGCAGCCAAAGATAGAAGTGAAGAAGAAGCAGGAGCTGATTGAAGGAATGCTGAGTCCGGATCTCTCGAGTGGAGAAAAAGTTAGGTATGTTAATCTGCTGTCTCATTTTCCAGAATTGTTTATCACCTCTTATAAGGAGATTCGAGGATTTAAAGGGCCAGACTTGAGGATTGAATTGAAAGAAGGTGTAAAAACAGTTAGGCAGAAGCTTCGCAGGATGGGACGAGAACAAATGCAGGCCTTGAGAGAGGAAGTTGATAAGCTGTTGAGTGCAAGTTTCATTACACAAGTGGACATAGCTGAGTGGGTAAGTCCTACGGTGGTGAGTCCAAAGAAGGATGGCAGGTGGCGTATATGTGTGGATTTCAAGCCTTTGAATACTGCTACAAAGAAGGATTCTTACCCCCTACCTTTTTTGGATGAGATCTTAGATACTGTAGCTGGATATGGAAGGTATAGTGTTTGTGATGGGTTTTCAGGTTATTTCCAGTTAAAGATTACAGAAGAAGATCAGCGCAAGACAACTTTCATTACACCGTGGAGGTGTTTCTGCTACAAAGTTCTTCCTTTTGGATTGATGAATGGGCCAGCCTACTATCAGAAAAGGGAAAATTGGGTATTATCTCCTTTTTTAAACAAGTTTGTCAAGGATTTTATTGATGATTTTTGTATATACAGCTCCAGGCAAGAGCATTGTGATAGGCTGGCTACCGTTTTTCAGCGTTATGATGAGTATGGTGGTCAATTAAATCCAAAAAAGTGTTTTTTGGCTCAACCGAGGGTGAAACTCTTGGGCCATGTTGTTTCAGAGAATGGTATTGATCTGGATCCTGATAAAGTCAAGTTTCTTCTTCTTCTTCCTACACCAAAGAATACAAGGCAACTGGCTACTTTTGTGCAAAAGGTGAAGTATATGGCTCGATTCATCTCTCTATCTTCACAGTTGTTGTATCCTTTGCAGCAAGCAGCAAAGCATGATCCTTTGCATTGGACAGAGGAATGTGAGGTAGTTTTCCAAAAAGTGAAAGAGGTGTTGGGTGCTATTCCTACAATGCAGGCGCCTAATTGGGAACAGGTATTTTATGTCAACCCCTCAGTAGGTGAAGATGCAATTGGAGCTATGTTGTTACAAAAGGGGAAAGAATCACATTATATGCAACCAGTTTACTGTGCTAGCAGAGTAAAACTTGCTAGAGAAAGGTTGTTATCAGAAGTGGAACTTGTTATGGTTAGTGTGATGTATGCATGTAGGCGGTTCCGCCATTACTTGTTGCCTCGCCCCTTTGTGTTTTTGATGACGAGCTACACTTTTTTGCCTTAGTTGATAAATGGCACAAATTTATCTAAGGCTATGATGAAGTGGGTGATTGAGTTGCAGGAGTTTACCTTCTCATTCTTGGTGGAAGAGAGTACCAGGGCTACCTTAATTGATCTATTAACATATAAGGAGAGTCCTCTTCTTATAAAGGAGGAAACCATAAAGAAGTTTACCTTCTCATTCTTGGTGGAAGAGAGTACCAGGGCTACCTTAGCTGATCTATTAACATATAAGGAGAGTCCTCTTCTTATAAAGGAGGAAACCATAAAGAAGCCAGTCGAGGATGCGACTGAGTTGGTGAATGCACACTTATTATATTTTGATGGTTCTTACAGGAAAAGCCATGATGTAGCCTCAGGAGGTTTGGTGCTTTATGATCCACAGGGTTGCCTTGTTTTTAAGAAGGGTGTTAAGGTGGATGCACATAGCAACAATGAAGCAGAGTATCTGACTTTGGAAGTTGGATTGCAAATTTGTTTGAAGCATGGTGTACACAGGATTCGCATTCGAGAGGAGATGCATTGCTTGTGGTAAAACAGGTATTGGGAGTTTGGAAGTCAAAGAATATGTTACTCAAAGAAATGTGTTTCAAGATTAAAGGTTTGTTGAAGGATTTTGAAGCTTGGAGTCTTAAGCATGTGGATCGAGGCCATAATGATGAGGCTCATGAAGCAGCCCAGGGAATGATTGGTGAAGTTTTTGTTCTTAAAGCTTATGCATCATTTTATTGTGGGGGCAGGGAGAATTTACAGGATGTTGAGGAGTTTTTGTTAACAGGGATGATTCCTAATGGTATTGAAAGATCAAAAAAATATGGTTTTATCAGAAAAGCTGCAAGGTATGTGATGGTTGGTGATGCTTTGTATTTGAAGGGAATTGACTTGATAATGCGACGGGTACCTTGGAAGGAAGAAATCTACAAAATTCTTAAGGAAAACCATGAAGGAGCATGCGGTGGACATTTTGCCTCAAAGATTACCTTGCATAAGTTATTGCAGGAAGGTTATGTATAGCCAAGTGTACATAAGGATGTTAATCATTGGTGCAGGTCATGCAAACAATGCCAAGCTCATAGTAGACGGATATTAAAGCCTAAGATGAGGAAGACGATTCTTGCTTATGATGTTTTTGAAAAATGGGGAATTGATGCTGTGGGACCATTGCCTATTACTAGCCGAGGGAAGTGCTACATCTTGACTGCAGTTGATTACCTTTCTAGATGGGCGGAAGCAAAGGCAGTGAAACAAATTACTGCTAAGGAGGTGGCAAAGTTTGTATATCAGGATATCTGTTGTAAGTTTGGTGTGTCATTGGAATTGCTTTCTGATCAGGGTTCAGGTTTCAGAGCAAAGCTTATGGACTATTTGTGTACAAAGATGAAGATCAGTCACAGTTTTACCACACCTTACTATCCACAGTGTAATGGCCTGAATGAGCGTTTCAATGGTGAATTGATCAAGATTTTATCTAAGGTGACAGAGCGACAAGGAAAGAATTGGGATCTGGAGTTGCCTACTGCCTTGTGGGCATACAGGACAGCAATTAAGACTGGTACGGGTTTCACTCCATTTCATCTTGTTTATGGGAAGGAAGCCTTATTGCTAATTGAGGTGGAGATACCAGCTGTTAAAATGTTGGAAAAGCTTTTGGAAGAACCTGAAGATGCCCTTAAAGAGTGGCTGTTATATTTACAAGAAGCACAGCTAAACAGGGATAATGCTTTGAAGCATTATGAAGATATGCAGGCAAGGACGTTGGAGAAGTTCAACAAGAAAATTAAAAGCAAAGGAATTATGAAGGATGATTTGGTATTACGTTATAATAGCAGGCTGGATAATTCCTTTCATAAGAAGTTCCAAATTAAGTGGGAAGGATTTGCAAATGGTACTTTTCAATTGGCAGATTTAGATGGGACTTTACATGCTTCCAGGGTAAATGGATATAGGCTGAAGAAGTATTATGCACGTTTGATGGTGATTGTGCAGGATGTAGTGTCTGAAGATATGATTTCAGATGAAGGGTAGTTTTTGGATATGGATTTAGGTCTTGAAATGCTTTTTACTGCTGATCATGAATGATTCAGCAAGCTGGGGGTTGGGCAAAGTATGTCAGGCAAAATTCTGTAAAGGTGTTTTGAGTCCGTGTACATATGGGATGCATGGTGTGCAATAAAACTTTGCCCCGAATGCCCTGGCAAGTGTACAGACTGAATGGCTTTGGAGTGAGTTAGTGCATGCATTTTTCTTTGGAGCAGCTATTTGAGACTTGAAGTTTTTATTTGTATGAGCTTTCCATTTATCAAGAGGGTGTCTTGGATGTGTGCAAGTAAGAGGTGGAAGAGCATGAGGATGTGGATGATGGGGTTTTGATGAACCTCTGGTGGAAATGGATGTACATATGCTGGTTATGTGGAGAGAGCCCAATTTAGACTGTAAATATTGAAATCTACAAGGGACGCCAGCAAAATATGAATTGCTCTTATGCTTGAGTTTGGAGGGTCTTTCAGGTTTGGAATGGCCGTATGTCTCCACATTGCAGAGGGTTTGGGCATAATAGCCATGGTGATGAGACGTGGTATTTGTGTGGATTCTGGTGTTTAAAAAGATCTTGATGAAGGCCTTGATAGGCATTGAAGTATGGCTGGGAAATGGCTGTGTTTTGGTAATGATGTAGCTGACAAAAATGGTTGGGAAATGGCTGTGTTTTGGTAATGATGTAGCTGACGAAAGCTTGTGGGCAGCTCTGGTTCTGGAAGGTCCGGCGCAGCGTGTTAACCTGAAATAAGAGGAGAAGGATGGAGCCATTATAGTGTGTGGCCATTATGAAGCTTTAAAAAAATAAATAAAAAATATAATACACGTGGCCAATAAAAAATGACCACATGGAAGTCTTTTTGGGCTGCCAGTTCGACGACTAGAAGACTGCGAGGAGAGAAGGAAATGGGTGGCCGCTTGGAGCCGAGGAGACTGGGGGAGAGGAGAGAGAACAAGGAGCTGTGTGTGTGAGTGCAAGGCTGATCCGGAGCCGCCCTTGGAGCTGACAGTGAGCCGATGGGAAAAGAGAGAGAGACCACGATGTGGAAAAAGGAGAGTGGATGGGCCGCCGGGTAGAGTGTGGAAGAAGCTTGCCTGATTGAGGGAGCCACCTAGAAGATGTTACAGTGGTTGGGTTGGGGAGTATTTTAGCAGAGAGTCGAGGAGCTTCACCAAGCGAAGGGAGAGAGTGCAGCTGGGTGCTAGTGAAGGAGAAGAGGCTGTTCGCCTAGCAGTTGGTGTAGACAGCTCTGCTGACGGCAGACAGAGGCTGGCGAGGAAGTCGCTTTGGTGAAGAGCTTGGTGAACTGGGGAGGTCGAAGAGAAGGTGGCTGGTAATAGCTGAGGCAAGAACAAGCGAGTGGCGCAACACAGAGAGAAGCTTCGCCAGGATACAGTGCAGGAGGAGGCGTTGCCTTGCTTTGGGCCTTGGTCGTCTACAATTGATGGTGGCTGCTGGCGACAAAGAGAACACGAGTTTGTGGGCTGCTGCTGCAGAGGAAGCAGGAAATGGGTGTTGGTCATGGCCACTTTTGAAGAGGGAGTGATGATTTTTTGTTCTGGGAGCTGGCAGTTTTGCTGGTAGTGCAAGAGAGTTGCCTTCAGTTGAGGCACAGGCAGAGAACCAAGAGAAGGAGGCTGGTGTGAGGGTGGCCACCTTCAGAATGCAAAAGGAGACCACCAGCCGAAGGGAGTGAAGGAAGCCGAGTGGAGCCGGCTAATTTGTGAAAGAGGGATCTTCTTTTTTTTGCATTATTTGTGGATAAGTGTACGGGTTTTCATTATCTTGTGGAATACAGGGTTTTTGAGGTATCTTTGTGCTGTTTTGAGAGATTCTGTTTCCAGCATTGTGCTGGTGGTGCCCCTTATGTTTGTTGTGTCTTCCAAGGCTGCTGGGGAGGTAGCTATAGAGGCATTTCTTCTTTTCCCAGCCTCCCGACATCGTCATCATCTTTTGTACCTCGTTCCTTGTTTTTATGATGGTTATTGGCGGTAGGCAGTAGAATCTTACTAGAAAGGAATCTAGCAACAACAATAGTGTATTAGGAAAATAAACATACCCAATCACTTAGCATCCATGTATTATTGTATATGATCCACTTACGTTAGTAATGTTGAAACTGATACATTGCTTCAGGAGTAGCGAGCTTCAAGATTCAGGATGAGGAAGGTCATAGATAATCTCGTCATAGAAGAACCCTCATATATCTTTGTGAGTGCTTCTTTTCAGAGATATTTTTCATGAGTATCACTGTCATCCATATTACTCTGAAAACAATCATCAAGAAATCGATTCACGTCATTAGCATCATGCCCCGCATCGTCAGGTTGCTCTGTTTGACATGTGTATTGTTGTCTCAATCTTTGAAAAGTACTAGGATCCTATGCTTTAAGAATCCGCATACACTCTACTGAAAATCGAGAGTGACCTTGATGATATAAGGGCACATCCTCTGCAATATCATAGTTTGGAACCTATGATCCAATACGAATTAGACAATCATAAAGATAGAACTTGTGATCCAATATGAGTAAACACATTTGCAAAGTCTCATCAAATTAAATTCTAACATCATGTACACATGCTATTTTAAATATACTCAAATTAATAGGACCTTTGGTACCACAAGATATAAAAAGTGAAAAATATAAATATACAAGTAAAATGTCATGGATCCAATCCCGTTACAAAAGCAAAAATGCTATAAATACATCTATTCTCTATGTGGAGCTCATGGTTGCCTCCTACATCAACCATAATTCACTAGAAACTCCTCACACCAAAATGCAATGATCTAATAGCATTGACTACAATGTATCTAGGTACATCTCTACTACTGGCTCATGTATCTAGGTACATTTCTACTACTGGCTCATGTGACCAATGTCACACTCCACAAAAGTACAATTAGTTCTTTCATTCCTTCCTTTGCTACTATTGATTAGCCTTGATATATTTCCTTGAGTGTAAGGTCTACCATTGATATACAATCTCTGTGATTCGTTATGGATAATGCCTCTTCTAGCAAGAGAGGAAGCATTAGCACATAGCCCATATGTGGTCATAATCTTGATGTAGTGATCTTGATGTAGTGATGATGAGCAAGTTGATGCCATGGACCCCATGAATAGATACGTCCATAAAATTTCATAAGGGTGACCTCAGAGTGAACTGGGACATGTAAATCTTGTGCAATAAAAAGACTTTGACCTTCGCTGCTGGGAATTGAAGATGGTGTGATCACATAGCGAGCACCCCAAAAGATGAAAACCTCTCCATTAGCCAAAAGTGATGCACCCAACAAGCCACCATAATATATGTGATTATATGTCTTTATGAGAGGTAGTAGGTGACTGGGTAAGGAATGATCTCCAGACGTCTCAGATGACTTAGAACCAGGACTGTGGGGCATGCCAAGAAGCGTAGATCGATCAAGCCCATGAAAGCCATCATCATCATCAAAAAGATGTACAACTAGATTTGGCCATGATGATTGTACCTAGATGCATGTTATACATCACTTTCTCTATCAAGACGCCATATAGAATTTGAACGAGCCAATGTAGAATGCTTCGAAAAAGAAATATCACTTACCATAAGCTAATCTTGTCTCTTTGGTACTGATGCATCATGACATCTTTCAAACTCTAGCTTATGGATACAACATTGCTGTCATGTCCATCGGTGAGTGCCTCGACAATTCACACACCAACATGGAACTCTCTGCTCATTGTATGTCTGTGCCTCATCGTCTTCATGCTGCACGGATCTAGAGGATGTCACAAAAGATGTCGAAGGAGACGAGGACACACCTCCTTGCCCTATCATACGAGCTTGTAGGTGTGCTAGAGGAGGTAGTGTACTAGAGGATGAGGCAGAGCCTGTTTGCCATTGGAATAAAATAAAAATTACAACAACTGTTCATTAAAGTCAGTTATGCATGAGTTTGCAGTAAAAGTATTCATAGCATGTTCAATTTTTTTGCATCATATGAACCTAGTAAGTATTATCTATACTTGTAATCTATATTTGGACTCATTTTTTTGGTGACATCTTCATGGGCGAGTGTTTTATAGCTCACGGTTGTTGATACATGCATTTATTTTTTATTCTAACTTCTTGGATGTGACTTTGAAATGTGTAGGAGATATTGTAGAGTGGCGGAGAATACCTACCCCACTAATATTCATCCTGAGTCGTGGAGGGCCTTTCGGCAGGAGATGCGACTCAGGACACATTGGGATCAGTAGAAGGTATGTAATGTCTACTCTCTAGCTATATACTAATGTTTGTCTTAAATCTTAGGTCTATATACACATATGTCTATAGGATACAGCATGAGCTAGGCTCTACAGGCTGGGCATACATCACGTCTTGGTAGGATGAGCAAGAAGGGATTAATTGTTACTATTGTAGGTTCACATTTTGTCTTCGCCATGCATGTAGGTGTGTATCTTATGTTATTTATATCAATCGATAACTCATGTGGTTTTTAAATAATAGGTGAAGGAATATTAGTCCTCAAAAGATAGAGACGGACACCTAGCAGGGTTATAGGTTTTTGAAGACCCAGCTACCTCCACCTGCTACTTTTGTAAGTAATCTAGATTAAATGTCATTCAAATTCTACTTAAAGTATTCAAACATTAAATAATTACGCTTTCTAAACCGTAGGAGTTGCACGGTGATAAGGACATGACAGAGGTAGATCGAAAGAGTGCCATGGGGCGCAAATCTATGTCGACGGAGTAGCCTGCATCAAGGAACAATGATCATAAGGACGACGAGGGTACCATGGAGACTAGAGGATCCTCCTTCTCCCTAGCTTGTTTTGAGTCCCATTTTGTGTTTGGAGGCAATGTTGTACATAGTTTTATGTACTATTACACATAGACATGAGTATAAGATTAGGTTGACGATGCCGGCCTCACATTCTACCATTTGTACTCATCATATTTTGCCATTTATAGACATTTTATCACTTTATATACTTTGTACTCTTGTACGCTTATATATATATTTACATGAGCTTTTATTTTTGTTTAACTTTGTGCACAAATGTAATTTGCTTACCGATGTTATAATTCGCCATGTTGAATTGTTCTTTTCTCACTTGTGTGCTCTACCTGAGAGAGAGAGAGAGAGAGAGAGAGAGAGTTCTTTAATGTGTGCTCAATCCAATTTTAGTCGAGTGAGAGAGTTCTAATTTAATGTGTGAGCTTAATCCAATTTGAGTCGAGAGAGAGGGAGAGAGAGGGAATGAGTACTTTGATATTGTATGTATGTGTGTGTGTGAGAGAGAGCCGTCGTTCCAACACAAATACATGCTAGAGAGACAACAGAGCATGAACTGAGAATTGAAACTTTTATTCGTTAAAATATCTGTTGAGCATCGCTTATGCGATGCCTGTCATCGCATATGCGATGCTCTGAATATTTGCATCTATAAAGCGATGCATGCTATGGCGCATGGCTTATGCGATGCAAATGCATCGCTTAAGCAATGCACCATATTGACGCCTAGAGCAAGCCCCACAGTCAATGCAAACAAACGTTGCGGGCGGGTTGTGTTGTAGTGAATTTACAATTCTGACATACCATATCCTTAATAAATAATATTTGAAATTCTCTCAAACCCGTTGTAGACTCATGAGAAAGATGCTTCCTTTTGATAACAAGATACTAAACATAAGGATGCATGCTGGGAGAGTATTGACAACACTTGGTATGAGATCCGTGCCCTCTCTGCATATCAAACTCTGTAGAGCTAGTAGTGGAAGTAGCAACCTCGTGCGTAGGGTAGAGCTTCCCACTCGGGGCCTCACCCAATGAATGTCTGAACAAGAGACTAATCCCTCGGTTCTTCCAAAACCGAACCCGAAAAATACTTCCCTTGCCCAGAAAGCATAGGCGATTCCTCATGGAAAAATCTTCTAGCATAGTCAAGAGCCTTAACTATCCTTTGTATTGCGACAGAACCCACGGGTCACATGGCCGGTGGGAACTTGCACTTGTTTCATAGAGACCAACGCTTTTTTCCCCACCATCAAAAGAGGTACATTCATTGATTCTTTTCCATAAAACAAGAATTATCCTGTGACTTACTTCAACTATCGTAACTTGGATAGAATTGAATTTTATTATAGGAATCCATCGATCTAGCCTAACCCCATCCAATCCCATGGGTTAGCTAACCGCCCACCAACCACTGTATTGATAGGATCCATTATGAAAATTTGGTTAAGTTTTGTCCCGAGTACCAAGGAAAAGAGTTCCCAGGTCCCCTAGCCGACACTTATACAAAAATTAAATAGACACACCACTTACACACCCAATATGAAACTCCCTTTTTCTTATTCAAATATTCCCAAGACAACATTGCAAAATAAAACCACAGTGTTTCCATCATAATCCTCAGTATTCCATTTCCAAGTCCAATTTTCAATCATTCCTTCCTCGACGTACCTATGGCATCATTGGCAAACCAAAACGCTCACCACCTGCTCACTCACAATGGCCTTTTCAATAGTTCCTAGCCCATAGTACCCATGAATATAATCTCATAAAATCCATATTCCATTCATTCCTTCCTCAGCGTACCTATGGCATCATTGGCAACCAGAACGCTCACCACCTGCTCACTCACGGGCCTTTTCAATAGTTCCTAGTCCCCCATAGTACCTAGGAATATAATCACATAGAATCCATATGGACTCTCCGTTGAAGATCAGCTAGATCAACCAATAAGATCCATTTAAAGAGCCATGAACTCATCAGTTTGAAGACCAGCAAGGCCAATCAACTAGATCAATGCTCGTGTTTAAAAAACAACTCCAACTCATTTTCTTCCTCGACACGCGCGTGGGTATCCTAGGCGACCCAGAGCCCGGGCACCATGTAGTCAGCACCCTCTATGCTCCTTCGCAGGTGACCTAGTGCTTTACTCATAGGCCGCTTCCTTGGCCCCTCATCCACCGTACCGGAAGCTCACCATTTTTACTGAACCAAGGCTAGTCAAGACCTTGCTGACCTTGCCACGTGAGACGTCCTTCTTTGTCTCTCCGTCAACTATTGCAACATTTTCACTTAGGTCCTAAACAACCTCATTCCACAAGATAGTCAAAATGGTTCCCCCAGCATTCTTGACGTAAAACAATATCTAAAAAATAGTTTTCACATGCAATTATAGTTTCCAAACAAATTTCCTATCTTTCCATATCATTCGTCATCATTTCTCTTTATTTCACATCATTCCTTATCATTTCTCATCATCCTTATCATTTGACATTATTCCACATCTTTCAACATCATTCCACATCTCATCCCACATCATTCCACATCCATTGACATCTTTCCACATCATTTCCACATTCATTCACATCATCCCCTATCAATCCACACAACATCCACGTCAATCCACATCACTCCACACATCAATCCACATCAATCACATCAATCCACACATTAATCCATATCAACCATATCAATCCACATAACTCCACACATCAATCCATATCAACCATATCAATCCACATCATTCCACACATCACTTCTCATCACTCCACATCATTCCACACATCACTTCTCATCACTCCACATCAACCAGGTCAAAAGTACAGTTACTCTACTTTTTATACACTGACAGAACTTTCTAAGTCGGCCATTACTTGGCTCAGTTAAGGGTAACTTTTTTCCCAACTCAATTAAATTAAGTTTAAATTTCGTTCTCTTTTGGACCCACAATCCTTTCAAGAATTCCAGATTCCTTTCCCAGGGAAACTAGGAATAAGTCAGTCATAATTATTTACGTTCATCCAACTACGCATGTTTCTAGTCTTTTTTTGGAAAATCCTTTTCCCGTTCAGAATGTACCCAAGATTCTATTTTTTGAGAATCTAGACATATACTTCATAATTCCAGAAGTTAAATATGTTCGTGGTTCCTCTTTCTAATTAAAAATTATCCATGTTTGCTCGATGCATTTCTATGAATATTTTTTCATTCTTTTCTCAATTTTTCCAAAATAGAATATGCTCAATGTTCCTCTTTTTGAATAAAAGATTTATGCATACGATCTCATGGGATTTACAAAATCAATTATATCCATATTTCTTCTTTTAACATTAACATTTATGCACACATACTAATTCATTTTTATCTAAATGAATTATATTCATAATCATTTCCATAATTCTCATAAATTTAATGAATCTAGAAAATTTGTGCTTAACCTTGTTGTGCGCTTTTGCCGCACAGGTCGTAGCTGGGGACTTGCCGGACACCGTATGCGAGCCACGAATGGCTGCAAGCATACAACCAGGAAGGCAAGCTCAAAACAGAATGCAAAAGGTGTGTCACTCACCGCTTAACTGCCGCCTTGAAGGATTCCCGCGTCGTAGCCGTGATGGAGGAGCCGCCGTCGCCGCTCTACCGCCTCGCCGCCGTCGCCGTGCCGCTACACAGTGCGCTCGATCGCTCTCTCACTCTCTCACTCTCTCTCTCTCTCACACACGCAGGAGAAGGAAACCAAGGAGATAAGGCAAGAGCACTCTTGTATTCACAACACATGAGAATGAGGATTTTAGGGTTACATTTGACTCTTATAGGTGACTTGGCCGTTCACACTTGGGCGCCCATACATGGCCGGCCGACCCTAACCCTTATCCTACTGATATCCAAGGTGCGCCTCTCATCGGCGATCACCCAATCCCTTCATCCTTAACATATGGTGCCGACAAGCCTGGCCCATGACTCAGAATATTTAAATTAATGACGTAAAATATAGTACGTCGCAATGTCCGCCATGGGTTAACATGCCCCCCTTCCTGATGTAGATTCCGTTCTCGGAAGCTATGGTATGGTAAGCTTGAGAGGGTTGTTGTGGTAGACCGTCTGCAAAACAGGGAAGTAGAGTGAAGGTATGCTGGAATTCAAAAGATATAAAGTGTATAAATTCAAGCATGTTAGACCACAATGGATGTTGCTATGAGAACTTAGTTTAAGGGTCACATGAATGAGCTAGTGTAGTAAATTAACAGGAGTTTAAAATTATTGAAAGTAAATCAAGAGTAAGCAAGGTGTCAAAGGTTAATCAAGGTTTATAATTGGCCTAAGTCAAGGAAAATAACCAAGCTTAATAAATAAACAGATGACCACACTGTGTCTACTCTAAGAACAAGTTAATACCACGCGTCTAGGGACACAAGAAACATCAGAGTTACAGGAGCCTTTTGCCTTTAATTTTTTTTAATGCACATGACAATTTTTACACACAATGGCGACCTTCCTAAGGCAAAACTAACATCGATCGTGGTACCATGTTTAACACAAGGCATTATCCAGGAATCTATTAGCTCACTTTAGGCAAGGCTACCCCCTACCAACCAAGGCATCGGTCTGGAGTAGAATACTCCTCGCCTACCAAGTATCAATAAGGCGATAGGCCAACATTAAAGCACATCATAGACTTGTATTGCCATTTATTGTAGGCTTTTTTTTATTATAAAGTTTCTTTTGATCTTCGCTCCTGAACTAAAATGTGTTCTTACATCCTTTCGACAAGGGGTAAAAGCTATGTCCTAGAGGTCAACACACACACAGCCAGGTGTTCAAACATTAAGATGGTTTGAACCTAGACCTAAGACAATCGTATTCCAAGGTTAACTAAAGACGTCATGCTGCCTAGGAATATTTCCAATAAAGTTAAGCTCATTAATGATTTACACTAGCATGCAAGCAACTTCAAAAACTAAGTAGTACATTGACAATTTCCATGTGGTCATGCCTTATAGTTTATGAAATTAATTGAACAGTAAAAACGAAAGAGAGTGGGTATGGAAGAATTACACCTGTAATTGGAGATCTCCTTGATTTGATGAGACAGCTTGCAATTTGATGTAGATATATTTTGATGAACGTTGCGGTAGTCTCAAGACTTGAAAGCGAACCCACCTCAAACTTTTCAACCTGTACAATCAACTAACAAGCACTATACCTCGAGAGGCACATCAGTGTGAAAATTTCAAGACTTGTTTAAGGAATCTAAACTAGAAAAAACTTGGAAACGCTAACCTACCTACCAGTCACCACACTACTACTGAGGATACGGTAAGAGGATGTTGTAGAGTCCTGGCTCTAGCCCTAAGGCTAAGCCTCTATCCGCATCATCCAAACAAATAAAGTCAACCTCAGTAGTGCCATGAGTTTCATCCGTCCATTCATCATTGTCAGATATTTCCTTTTCATTTTCGGGCCATCCACATAAACTCATCAAGAATGTCACCATACGAGGATAGTCATCTTGTGGAAAAGGAAAGCATTGGGCTATCGGGGATATTTCCTCTACGGAGTAGGGGTCAGTCATGGTCAATAGGCGAATTAGTCATTCTAATTCCTCAACATTTTCCTCTCTGGCTAGTACATCTATATGATCCCATTCAGTTTCAATTACAGGATAGCACATGTGAAATATCTGAGAAAGGTACAGATGATACCTCTCATCAAAGGTAGGAGTGGATGAAGTGTATGATGATCGGGCATCTGCCATATCTGCAAACACAGATATAGCATCAGTAGGTTTATGACAGGACAATCTAGTTCTTGATTGTATACGGATATTTCTCTTGTTTTTGTGCTCTTGCTCTTTTTACTATTTTTTGTTTGTCTTTTCTTTGTTTTTTTAAAAAAAAAATGTATGAAGCTATATATATACATCCCCTTGAATTTGGCAATTACATGGTCAGGGGAGAAGGTTATAAGGAGGAAGCATTAGAATGTCGAGCGTGAGTACATGCTCCCCCTTTCCTTGGGTAGATCATATTATTTGCAATGATGTTGCAGCCTCTTGGAACCAATTTGTCCAGCGGGTCATAGGTTGTGATGTGGGCAGATAGCTTTTTATGACCCTTGTGGCCACATCCAATTGCAGAGATGGTAGCATACGCTCCCATTGACGAATGGAGGAAATGGTTTCCGATGATACTATTACAAGGGGAGACGTAGACTCATCGATTTTTTGTTGGGTGTTGGCAAGAGTAGGTGTAGAGCATGTAGAAACTTCTATATCAGCGTGTGCCTGGCATGAGGAGCTAGAAGCTTCATGTGGCTCCCCCCTTCCTGAGCTAGGTGGTAATGATCGATATCGTTTGGGAATCCAAACTAACTCTGGAAGAAGTGGTGTGGAGCACTCTGTTACCTTTCCCTTACCACGATCTTGAATTATCGTTGGGGTGGCAACAATTGGTTTGCAAGGTTTTACAGGTGATGTAGAGGGATTCAGCTTATGTTTAGGGACCCAAATCTGGTCATTTCCCTCGTAGTACCCTTGGGCTACTAATAATTTTTTAGGGATCCATCGCGATGTTACATTGCCCTTTCTCGGGTGGGTAGCTGCTTTCCTTTTACGTGGCTTCTTGGTGGCTGAATGAGATTGAGGAGGGGAAGTAGCTGTTAACGAAGCTTTGGGGACCCATTTGCATGTACTCTTTGGCATAGTAAGCAAAGCTTTAGGGACCACCTTGCCTGTTTCCACTCTTGGCGTTGAAGCGTTAGAGGGGTGGCAAACAATCAAAGATGGTTTTGCCACTGGACTTTGTGATTTTTCATTATCTAGCATTTGAGTTAATGACTTAGGTGCGGGATTTTGAGCGGTCAGACTGAGTGTTGGTTCTTGCGTTGTGACTCGTCTGGTTGCACAATCGATATTGCACTTGGTGGCCATCATCCATTTGCGCCCTAAGTTTACAGTCCCTTCCATGGTACCAGCAGGCATAACCAAAAAGCTTTGAATTATGGCTCCCTTGTCATAAGCAACTGGAGTGTGCAGAATTCCTGAGACAGGGGTTTTCTTCTTGTTGATTCCTTGAACTTGGATAGAACTTTTGGTTAAAGGTGGTTTTCCCAGTTGACACCACACGCCATATGATAGCAAATTGTATTCATAGTATCGTTTGAATTTACTCCCATTAAGGAATCCAATGGTTTCAACTCCGTCGAGAGTCTCCACTCTGATGGTACCTTGCGGGGTAATTTCACATACTCTATATGGTCCCTTACCAGCATATTTGAGCTTCTTCTTTTCGTTTCGCACTCCATACATCAGGACTTTATCCCCAACCTTGATGTCCTTGTCCTTTAGATGGCGATCAAACCATTTTTTCCTTCTATCCTTCTCCACAAGGGCATTGTATACAGTCAATTGTCTTTCTTCGTTTAGCCGCTCAAGGATATATAGACGCTCTACTAAGGGATTACCATCCCAACCCTCTTGAGTAGCAACACGAAGACTAGGAATGACAAATTCCCACGGCATGACTGCTTCTTGGCCATATACCATTTTGAATGGTGTGCAATTAATAGCCACTTTGTACGTAGTACGATAGGTCCATAAAGCTGTCGTAAGCTTTAGATCCCAATCCGTGCGATGAGCTTCAACTGTCTTTGTCAAAATAGAGATTAAAGTCTTGTTGGTACTCTCGGCTTGGCCATTCGCTTGCGGATAGTAAGGAGTAGATTTATGATGGGATATCATGAAATTTGTTGTGAGCTCCTTAATCACTTCATTTATAAAATGCGTACCATTGTCGCTCACAAGTTCAAAAGGACAACCGAATCGTGTGATTATATTTTCAAAGAGGAACTTGGCTGTTGTCCTTGCATCTGCCTTACGTGTCGCTTTCGCTTCAGCCCATTTGGTCATATAGTCAGTGGCCACAATAATATAGCGAGATTGTGTGTTTCGGGCCGCTGGACTAATTGGACCTACAAAGTCTAAACCCCACTTTTCAAATGGTTGGTTTACTTTGATCGGATGTAGGGGCATCTGATCTTTCCTCTGGGGTTTCTTATATCGTTGGGATTCATCGCAACCCTTCACAAAGAGTGATGCATCTTGGAACATAGTGGGCCACCAATACCCTGATTGTAAGATCTTTCGCGCAGTTAAGTCTCCTGAGAAGTGACCACCGGCTACGCCCATATGTGCCTCTTGTAAAATGTATAGATACTCATCCTCTCGGGCACAACGCCTAAGAACGTCATCCTTTCCTCTTTTATAAAGAGTCCCGGCTATCAGGCAATAGGGTTCGCATTCTTTGATTAGCTTTTGAGCTAGATCTTTACGAAGCTCCTTGGGTGGAAAGCCATTAACCAAAAAGTTAACAATCTTCTCACTCCATTCAGGCATTGTCTCCACCATGAACAGGGAAGTGTCCGGTAAGTCATCATCAACCCCCGTAGGAGTCTCACCATTAGGTATGCGAGACAAATGATCAGCCATAACATGTTTCTTGCCAGGTCTCACAACAACCATGAAATCAAACTCAAGAAGAATCAATAGCCATCGTGTGATTCTTCCTGTGGAGCATGGTTTGTTTACCAGATACAACAATGCTTGATGATCCACATAGAAAACAAACTTGGTGGCAAGGAGGTAATAACGAAATTTCCTTACTGCATATATCATTGCCAACCCTTCTCGCTCCGTAGTAGTGTAGTTCATCTCAGCATCGTTCAACTGGTGACTGGCAAAGCTAATGGGATAGTCTAGCTTGTGTTCTCTAGGTTGAGTTAAAACACACCCAATAGCAAAGTTTGATGCATCAATATGCACATGGAAGAGTAAATCCCAGTTAGGCATTCTCAAGATTGGAGCACTCGCCAAGGCCTTCTTTAATAGCTCATAGGCACGGTCACATTCTTCGGTCCAAATAAACTCGATGAGAAGCTTATACAATGGTCGAGCTATCTCGGCGAAGAAGAGAATAAACCTTCGATAATAACCAACGTGGCCCATAAAGCGTTGGACTCCCTTGTAGTTGGTGGGTGGGGGTAATTCCAGAATGACCTTGATTTTACTCTTGTAAGTGGAAATCCCATTTTTGGACACTATATGCCCTAAGATAACTCCGTGTTTAACCCAGAATTGGCATTTGAAAGGATTCAATGAGATGCGATATAATCTACATTTTTCAAATATTTTTCGTAAACACATCAAGTGCTCGTCCCAAGAGGAATGAACACAAAGATCATCTAAGAAAGCTTCACAGAAGTCCCTTAGATATTCCTTAAAGGCCGTGTTTATCAATCGTTGGAATGTTGCAGGTGCATTGGTCAAGCCAAAAGCCATGAAGCGAAAGGCAAACACTCCAAACTCCGTGATAAATGCTGTTTTAGCTTGGTCCTCGACTGCAATTGTGATCTGATTGTAACCCGAGTACCCATCTAAAAAGCTATATGCCTCCTTGCTTGCCACTCTTTCAAGCACATGTTCAGAATATGGCAAGGGGTAATGATCCCTTCTGGTGGCTGCATTAACCTTTTTGAGATCAACGCACACTCTGAGTTTCCCATTCTTCTTTGGCATGATGACTATCGGAGAAACCCATTCTGAGTGCTCAATTGGGTATATGAATCCACATTTTACCAGCTTTTCAATTTCCTCTTGTACAATCTTTGCGTACTTAGGATTCATTGGGTAGGGACGTTGCTGGACTGGTTTAGCAGTGCTAATCATTGGAATCGTGTGTTGCACCACCGAGGGTGGGACACCCTTCATATCATGATATGTCCAGGCAAATATGTCCTTGAATTCCTTAAGAAGCTTCGTAAGTGCAGCTTCTTCCACCTTGGTGAGGTCTTGAGCAATAAAAACTGGTTTAGACTCCTCACCCGGATCTGCTAAGTCTATCTCCTTAACTACCGCAGGGCCATCGTAGACACCGCTACTCCCATTGGTAGGTGTTCATTGGGCTTTTGTGTAGACCACTTTACGTTCCCCTGTAGTGAATGATTTGAAATGCTCAGGGGCGAGGTGTAAGTCTACTATTTCTTGTTGTGCCAGGCTTTTTTCTTTCAATTCCGCTTCCTTTTGTTGCTGAGCCAACTCTTGGTTTTGTCGCCTTCTTGCAGTACGACTTAGTTTTGGCTTCTCTTCGATTTCTAATTGGGCGACGTCATGAGGTTGCGGAATACAGCACATGACACTTTGGAGGTATTGTCCCCAATTATCCGCTATCTTCCGATGAGCATCCAATGGCTCCTACATAACTAAGCCATTCTGCAGTGGATCTTTCCTTGTTTATTGCACTGCGTACATTAGCTCGATAGCGTTGGCGCTTATGTTTCGTTTTCTTCTTACCAAGTTTTTGATTTTTGTTTCTATCAGATTCGGACTCACTTGGTCGATCTTCACTTTCGGATGAGCACCTTGCTTCCACATTTGGGTGAATATTTGATTCATTTTTCCCATCAGGCTCAGGGTCAGTTTCTTCTTGAGATTCATACGGTCAGAGTCTTCGCTACTTTCAGTGTCGGTGGAGTTTGCCACGTTCTCGCCATCAGGAGTCAAGTGCATAACACCTATCATGTTTATTGGCACTAACGGTGGCATATCTTGCCCCTCAGGTGTTACCCAACTTGTACCTCTATTTCCCCATATGTCTATGGTTGCTGCTAGGTGTACCCAATCCATGTTATCCGACTCAGTCATACCTGGTAGGACATCCATATAAGGAGAATCTTTCCCATCATCAGTCTCTTTTTTGCATGTATAGCAATACCTTAATGGGGCGGAATGGACAGTGGTATCTGATCGATTATCGATGATAACCTTGCTTCCTAAAGGATGTGCACGACCATTCTCAAGATCAACTCGAATGACAGAGTCCTGGAATTGTAGGTAGACATGGTTTTTCGACCAGTCATGCACCATTTGTGCTTCCCTCATGAAAGGACGTCCTAAGATCATTTGATATGACATAGGATGCTTGGAAAAATCCATTACAATGAAGGTATGTTTTACCTTGTATCCCAGGACCTTGATCTTAAGTTCCCTTAACATTCCAATAGGTTTAGCTATGGTTCCGTTTGCCATCTTAACCACTATGTTTGTGACTTCGAGGTGAGGCCTTCCCATAGATTCCCAACAGTTTTTAGTCACAATGCTCACTCCAGCACCACCATCAAGGATTCCCTTTAGAGTTAATCCCTTGGTAGTAATAGGGAGGGTGGCATTAGATTCGTCACCTTCAAAGTACTGTCCCAACTTGTTCACAGGTATTTCCACGACCGAATCTTCATCAAAGTTGGGTTGTAGGTCCCAATGCTCCCCTTCATCTTGAAGCGTGTCGGGTCTATCCATATTTGCAAATTGTGGTAGCCCCGCCTTTAGTTCTCCATTGAGAAATGCCTGAAGAGCTAAGAATAGCTCAGGATCTCCGTATAATTTGGATATGATCGTGGTTCTGATTTCAGAGGACATGAAATTCATTAGCTTGGACACATTCAATGGTACTTTTCGAGATATCGCTCCTTGACTAGGAATTGGTGAAGATGGAATCACTTCCTCTTCAATGGGGTCAGGCATTCCCTCACTAAACATTCTTTCCAGCAGCAAGAAGGGTGTTTGCCCACTTCCGGATGTCCTATCCTCACTTTCTTCCCGAATGATACTAGGTATAGCTAATGGTTTATGGTTCCGGTGAGGCTGAACTTGCGTAGGAAACACTGTGTCTGGAAGTTTGATTTTTCTCGGGTTTGGCTCCAGTTCTCTTTGTGTTTCTTCCACCAAACCCCTTAAGTGTTGCACTTGTTCAATCTCCTCAACTGGGTTTGGGTAAGTTCCAATCTTTTTCTTAAGGGTTTTTGGTCCACGTGGCTTGTCTTGGGGAGTCTCAGTCAGTTTGGGTGGTCGAGAGGGCATTAACTGACTTGGTTGTGGGGCCGATGAAGTTTCCTTCTGTTTCCCTTTATTTATGTACTCGCTTGATTCTCCTTCATTGAGCTCCCGAGTGGGTTCCTCCCTTAAGGTAGTGGCTTTGGTCCCCATGGTTTCTATTGAATCGGAATCATCTTCAGGATCATTCATATACACGGGGTCGTCTCCTGTCCCTATGTTAGTCTTTGAACTAGGCTTGGAGCTCGTGGCATTAAGCGATCTCTTCCGCCGTGTTTTCTTTTTCTTTGCCTGAGCGATTGATGCAGTATCCCTCTCTTCAAGAATGTAGTTTTGATTTTGAAGCATTGATCGTGTAACTACATTCGCGGGTACAACAGGTGTGGTTTCTCATGCTTGGTTGGTGACCTCAACCAAATTCAATGGCGTAATCTTGGGTGCATTAGGATTATGTGGACATTGAGCGATCAAATGATCTATGCCACAACGATTACATGTAAGTACCGGCATTCCCGATGTGCTCCCTTGATTTGGTTGCATTTGAGTAGCGATCTTCTGTAGCCTATTAGGGCACTCTGCTACACGATGCGGTCCACCACACTCGTAGCATTGAAGAGGTGGTCTCCTCGCCAAGGTATTAAGGTTTTGCCCTCTTGTGGCGAGAGCAGCCGCTTGATATACAGGCTTAACTTGCCCGAAATGATCCTCCATGTAGTACTGGGGAATCATTTCAAACGTATCAATCCCGTATGGAGCAGTGGGGTCTATCTCCTCTTCATAATCCCCACATGCACTATGTGACTCACAACCCATTTGGTTTACAGGGGTAATCCTTGGATGTGGAGGTTGTGGTCCTAGCACTGGCGGTGGTAATGGCACAGACTGGACTACATTCGGATTCCTTGGAACTATGTGCTGTGACGGTTGCTCGACAGGTTATGCAGGCATTAGCGCGGGTACTTGAGGTGTATTTGACCATGGTTTGCCAACATTCGCTTAAGTACTAGGCAATCCTTAGATTGATGGCCGTACTTACCACATGCATTGCAATTCCCATTGAATTTAACTCTGAATGTGGGACATTCACTCGTGCTATGTGGTCCTAAGCACACCGAACACCATTGTTGCTCTCTCCTTGGGTACATATGGCTATTCTGAGGAGCTCGATTACCCCTAAAGTATTCTTGGAGAGCCTTAGTAAGGTCAGTCACAGACATTTCAGATATCCTGGGCTCCTTGGCAATAGGTTTTACCGTCATTGGCTCGTGCCCAGATACTTGCGAACTAACAGATTTTGTTTCTGAAGACACCTTTTTACCTGCAATCATCAAGTTGTCTTCTAACTGGATTGCATTGGCCGTGATGACTGCTTCCCACGTTGTAAGACCTCTAATGACTAGGCCATTGTAAATGTCCTCGTGGCGCAATCCTCGGATGAATCTATCGAGGAGTTGGTTGTTGTTGAAGCGTTCATCGGGAGTGCAGCGAGAATTTAGATGCTTCAATCGACTTATAAAGTCTCTCACTGACTCCCCTTCCTCGCGTTGTCGTGCTGTGGCACGTCTATGCAGTGAAAGCATGTTCATGGCACAACTTATGTGGAATCTGGGCTTGTTGAAGGCCTGTCCGGAACGTGGTTGGCTGCAGATGATATCAGTTACTTGGCATCGAATGTGTGGGGCGCGTCAAAGAAAGAACGGGCACTTGAAGCTTTATTGAAGTGTGTATGGAAGGAAGGACAGAAAAAAGTAATGAGGGGCCATGTGCCATGAGATTGGTGTGAAAAGGAAATAACATGGTGTTTTTTTTCTTCCAAATAAATAAAATAAAATAAGAATTTGCATGGCTACTTCTGGAATGGTGGCGTGGAGGTTTGAGCTGCCGCCAACGAGGTTCATCGAGAAGCTGGGGTCGTGGAGGTAGGCAGCTGCAAAAACAAAAGAAAGGGACAAAAAGGAAGGGGGGGGGGGAATTGCCTTACAGAGAGGCGGCAGGTAACCAGGGAACAGGGCCTCCTCGTTGATAAGGAGAGCCCTGTGTGTTTTGTGTGGGCGCTGCAGCAGATGTGTGCAGCTGTTGCAGGTATACGCGGGAGTGGAGCGGGCCGCCTGGGTCGACAAGGTGACGAGCTGCAACTAGATATGGATGGGCCGCCGGGAAGAGAAGCCATCTCGCTTGTCAGCGCCATGTTGAGCTATGGAAGCACATGTTTGGGGATCGCATGCAAGCGTAGAATCCTTCAATGTAACCTGTTTGGGTGCTTTGTCTAACAAATTGGAAGGATTGTAGGAAGATGCAAACAAATGGCATCTTGAAGACCCATTAAGACTAATTCTCAATACTGTTCCAAACAAAAGAAAGGTCTTGCCACTTATGCATTTCAATGGAGCTTGTTACAGCTGTCTTGGGTGACCATGGACAATGGCCACAGCGTGACTATGGTTTCTTTAAAGCATTCGGGATCTCTTTTTATGTACAGCGGTGATCATGGCGGGGCTTTGGCAAAAAACAGTTTTGGAAACTTATACACTGCTGTAGGGGTATTTGTACTTGGTAAGACTTTCCAAGAAGCTTGGGGTGCTCAAGCGGCAGAAAAACAGAGGGAGTACAATACATATCTTGAGGTGTTCTTGATGGGAATTAAGGGAGACAGAGGAGAGAATTGCAGCAGAGAAGAGATCTGTTGCAAAGATTTGTAGCACTACGCTCCTCAGCCATTCGACAGGAAACGAGTGCAAGGAGCCATTCGTCCAGTTGGAGTTGCAGCCAGTTGAGCAAGACTGAAGTAAGTAGAAGGCCTGCAGCACGGTGGACAGCTCCCTTAGGAAAGGGAGTGGAAGCTCGGCCTCAAAGACAATTTTGGGGCTCAAACAAGTTGTTGGCCGATGGATCAGGGAGAAAGCCTCAAACTCTGGACTCTCGCTCTGCCAGCTTGCGAGAGGAACGCCAGCTTCAGTCTTAACTTGGCCCTCATGTAGGATGGAGGAGATAAGTGATTACTTTCACTGAATGTTGACAAAAATTGTAAGCTTAATCCAGGATGCATATCTGGTTGGGTGCCTTCTAGAGTGACCTGTACTACAGAGATTGAATGTTTTTCTGGTTATTGTGGGGTCTCAGGAGGATCCATTCAGTAATCACGATTTCTTTAGAAGGTTTATTCTGTATCTTTGTTGCTGCTGGATTTTGGGACACATTTTAGGGGATGAATTTTCTGTTCTTTGCTCCTTGAAGAATTATATGTTGTGTTTCTTTACTGGAATTTTCGATGTAACTCTCACAGCCAGACACCCAGGGTGTTCCCGGCTAGACCGCACACGTCATGACATCTTTGGTGAACCCGACGTGAAACAGCTGGGGTGAGAGTAGAAGGGGAATCATGGGTGATCAACAGGAGCAGCAAGGATTTCATCCGGACGTCAACACCATGCAGATGTTTCAGGCGTTTGTGCTCTACATGCAACAGCACAACAGGCAGTCGAAGAAGGCTGGGTGAAGTGGGAAAACAAAGGTAATGTTATCTGATTTGAATGCTGGATGAAAAACGATATGATATCTGGAATGTATGGATACATGCAAGATGACATACAAATCAAGATGATGCTTGAGGAGAATTAGAGCAAATAGATACACAATCAGGGCTTTCTGAAAGGCAAGTACTTATAATGATGCTATATCTTAGTTGCTTGGAGAACTTCTAAAGCATGACAAGGATGCAAAGGAGGTAAAAATAATGGCAGACAAAGCAAAGAAGGTTATAGGGGCCTATGACACTGATGCATTTCTCGAAAAGAGAGAGCCAGGAGCTTATAGGACTTGTAGTCTTCCATAATAAAACTATTAGGGAAGAAGAAGGATTTCAAGGGCCTATGACACTCATCTATTCCAATAACCAAGGATAGAGAGGAGCTTG
Source organism: Cibotium barometz (assembly GCF_041138505.1). Lineage (NCBI taxonomy): Eukaryota > Viridiplantae > Streptophyta > Polypodiopsida > Cyatheales > Cibotiaceae > Cibotium > Cibotium barometz. The sequence continues at coordinate 29,354,359 of NC_141058.1, forward strand.
TAGTGACTTGAAGCTAACCCTTTGTATCAAGGGCTTACGACACTCGACCTTTCTGATAGTTGAGGAAGGTGAGGAGCTTGTATTGACTTGAGGTCTTCCCTACAAGTTGCAAAACAGATAGAATGCTCAAGAACTCATGAATGCCGGAAAGGTGGACACTTCTTTGTACTCTGATTGTCAGGATATCTGAAAGAAACTCTTTGAAAAGCAGAGCTAAATGTATGCAATGATGATCTGGATGAATGGTTTGACATAGAGAAAGCCCAAAACATCAGAAGGATAAAAGGAATGCCAATGCAGAATGCTGTAGAATTGAGTGTATGAACATGGAGATTAAAGCTCTACTCGTTGTTCAGGAAAGCCATATATGATGGCATTATATGTACACATGGAATGCTCATTTGTAATACATGAATAAACTATGTGCCAGGCTGCAACCAGTTAAAGTCTTTGAAAAGAAGCTCATGGTGATTTGAAGCAGTACAGGGCATCGGTGGAAAGGGAAGTGCATGCCTTTATGACCAGGGGTAGGTTGCAGTCAAATGCATATGTGGGGAACTACCTCATCTTGATGTTGGTGGAAGTCGGATGCATGAGCGATGCCCCGCAGGTTTTTGACAGGTTGGTGCATCGGAATGAGTGTTCCTGGAATTCCCTCATCACTGGATATGTCAAATGTGGGAAACCACACCTTGCTCTCACCCTGTACCAGAAAATGCAAAAGGATGATTCTGTACAACCCAGTGGACATACTTTTGTGGCCGTACTGAAGGCTTGTGCAAAGCTGAAAGATCTCGAAAGAGGCCTTGATATACATGCCAAGGTTGCTAGAATGGGGTTACTCGAGAGAAATGTTGCTGTTGGCAGCACCTTGGTCGACATGTATTCTAAATGTGGCTCGCTTGCAAAAGCAGGGCAAGTGTTTGATAAACTTCCAGTTCGAAATGTAGTCTCATGGAATGCATTAATAGCAGGATATACCGAACATGGGCATGGTGAGGAAGCACTCGAGTGTTTTGAACAGATGCAATCAGAGGGAGTCTCACCAGATGCTGTGACATTTGTTTGTAGTTTGATAGCTTGTGGCAGCATGGGAGCCACAAACAAGGGCCAAGAAATACATGCTGAGCTTGAAAGAAAGGGGTTGTTGGAAAGGGACCTTGTTGTTGGCAACACCTTGGTCCATATGTATGCCAAAAGTAGCTCGCTTGCTAAAGTACAGCAAGTGTTCGACAGGCTTCCAGTTCAAGATGTTGTCTCCTGGACTGCACTAATGGTAGGATATGCCCAGCATGGAGAAAGTGAAAATGTTTTTCGTATCTTTGACAGAATGCTAGGAGAAGGTGTAAGGCCAGATCCAATCACCTTTGTTGTTGTTCTGAATGCATGCAGTCGCACATGTCTATTTAACAAGAGCCAGATGTACTTTGAGGCCATGAGCAAAGACTATGGTATCGTTCCATCCCTAGATCATTACACTTGCATGGTTGATCTCCTTGGCCGTGCAGGCCAATTAGAGAAGGCGTCAGCAATAATAAAGAAGATGTCGTTTTGTCATAATCTTGTGGTGTGGCAAACTGTATTGGGTGCTTGTAGAAATTGGGGAAATGTGGAGCTTGGGAAACAGGCCTTTGAACATGCAGTGTGTTTGGATGAAAAGGATGCTGTAGCTTATGTCTTAATGTCTCACATCTATGCAGGTGCTGGCATACAGAAGGCAGCAAACAAAGTTAAGGCAATGTGAGTGTATAAATAAGCATGGAACAGGCCACACGACACTGCCAGAATTGTGCACTCATTTTTCATTGGGTTATGGGTATGATAGCAAACTTTCTGATGCAGAGCTAGAAGATATTTTCTCTCATTGCATGGAAGAGAGCCACCTGACTCTATAACCTTCATCAGTGTTTTAAAAGCGTGTTCCAGCTTAATAGAGCTAGATTATGGGAAATTAGTTCATGATTACATAATCAAGTGTGGTTCTGAGCTGGATGTATTTGTTGGCAACACTCTTATTGATATGTATGCCAAGTGTGGACAACTTGAGGAAGCAGGTGATGTGTTTGACAAGTTGCCCACTCGAGATGTGGTATCTTGGAATGCATTGAATGGATTACATTCACAAAATGGGAGGAGCCAGGATGCCCTCCAAGTCTTTGGGCAAATGCTACAAGAAGCCACATTACCTAATAAGGTCACATTTGTAAACACTTTTGATGCATGTGCCAGTGCTGTGGCCATAGCCACAGGCAAGAAGATGCACGCTTGTATCATGGGAAGTGCCTTTGAGCAGGATATTGTCATCCAGACTGCCCTCGTTAACTTGTATGGAAAATGTGGCCGATTTTCACATGCGTGCAGAGTTTATGAAAATATGTCGGAGCGTGATGAAGTGACACTCATCAGCATGATTTCGGCATGCGCCAACTGTACAGCCCTATCTGAAGGCAAACAGCTACATAAATATATTATTTGCAATGCATCTGAATCTAACATTGTTTTAGGGACTGCCCTCATAAACATGTACAGCAAATGTGGGAGCATCAAAGATGCTCAGAGGGTGTTGCATCTCCTGAAGCTGTTACATATGTTTGCAGCATGAAAGCTTGTGGTATTTTGGGAGAGATAGAGAGGGGACGAGGGATACATGGTGATGCTGTTAAACAGGGACTTGGAGAAAATCTCTATGTCAACAATGCTATCCGGATATGTATGCTAAGTGCAGTTCATTTGTGGAAATGCAGTGCTTGTTTAACAAAATGTCGGTATGGGATGCAGTCTCGTGGAATGTATTCATGGCTGGCTATAATGATCAGGGTCTCTTGAGGAAGCTCAGAGAGTGTTTGACAGTTTAGGACAAGAAGGTGTGATGCCATGGACTACCCTGAGCGTAAGGCACCAGCCTATATAGCAACTTGGTGGCACATACCGGAGGATGTGCAGGTTTAGAGGGGGTCGATGTCGTGCTGTGGCACGTCTATGCAGTGAACGCACGTTCATGGCACAACTTATGTGGAATCTGGGCTTGTTGAAGGCCTGTCCGGAACGTGGTTGGCTGCAGATGATATCAGTTACTTGGCATCGAATGTGTGGGGCGCGTCAAAGAAAGAACGGGCACTTGAAGCTTTATTGAAGTGTGTATGGAAGGAAGGACAGAAAAAAGTAATGAGGGGCCATGTGCCATGAGATTGGTGTGAAAAGGAAATAACATGGTGTTTTTTTTCTTCCAAATAAATAAAATAAAATAAGAATTTGCATGGCTACTTCTGGAATGGTGGCGTGGAGGTTTGAGCTGCCGCCAACGAGGTTCATCGAGAAGCTGGGGTCGTGGAGGTAGGCAGCTGCAAAAACAAAAGAAAGGGACAAAAAGGAAGGGGGGGGGAATTGCCTTACAGAGAGGCGGCAGGTAACCAGGGAACAGGGCCTCCTCGTTGATAAGGAGAGCCCTGTGTGTTTTGTGTGGGCGCTGCAGCAGATGTGCGCAGCTGTTGCAGGTATACGCGGGAGTGAAGCGGGCCGCCTGGGTCGACAAGGTGACGAGCTGCAACTAGATATGGATGGGCCGCCGGGAAGAGAAGCCATCTCGCTTGTCAGCGCCATGTTGAGCTATGGAAGCACATGTTTGGGGATCGCATGCAAGCGTAGAATCCTTCAATGTAACCTGTTTGGGTGCTTTGTCTAACAAATTGGAAGGATTGTAGGAAGATGCAAACAAATGGCATCTTGAAGACCCATTAAGACTAATTCTCAATACTGTTCCAAACAAAAGAAAGGTCTTGCCACTTATGCATTTCAATGGAGCTTGTTACAGCTGTCTTGGGTGACCATGGACAACGGCCACAGCGTGACTATGGTTTCTTTAAAGCATTCGGGATCTCTTTTTATGTACAGCGGTGATCATGGCGGGGCTTTGGCAAAAAACAGTTTTGGAAACTTATACACTGCTGTAGGGGTATTTGTACTTGGTAAGACTTTCCAAGAAGCTTGGGGTGCTCAAGCGGCAGAAAAACAGAGGGAGTACAATACATATCTTGAGGTGTTCTTGATGGGAATTAAGGGAGACAGAGGAGAGAATTGCAGCAGAGAAGAGATCTGTTGCAAAGATTTGTAGCACTACGCTCCTCAGCCATTCGACAGGAAACGAGTGCAAGGAGCCATTCGTCCAGTTGGAGTTGCAGCCAGTTGAGCAAGACTGAAGTAAGTAGAAGGCCTGCAGCACGGTGGACAGCTCCCTTAGGAAAGGGAGTGGAAGCTCGGCCTCAAAGACAATTTTGGGGCTCAAACAAGTTGTTGGCCGATGGATCAGGGAGAAAGCCTCAAACTCTGGACTCTCGCTCTGCCAGCTTGCGAGAGGAACGCCAGCTTCAGTCTTAACTTGGCCCTCATGTAGGATGGAGGAGATAAGTGATTACTTTCACTGAATGTTGACAAAAATTGTAAGCTTAATCCAGGATGCATATCTGGTTGGGTGCCTTCTAGAGTGACCTGTACTACAGAGATTGAATGTTTTTCTGGTTATTGTGGGGTCTCAGGAGGATCCATTCAGTAATCACGATTTCTTTAGAAGGTTTATTCTGTATCTTTGTTGCTGCTGGATTTTGGGACACATTTTAGGGGATGAATTTTCTGTTCTTTGCTCCTTGAAGAATTATATGTTGTGTTTCTTTACTGGAATTTTCGATGTAACTCTCACAGCCAGACACCCAGTGTGTTCCCGGCTAGACCGCACACGTCATGACAGCGTTCAGCTTTTTGGAGTTGAGATGCTACTCCCCAAAGCACACCCTCACGTATGTATTCCTTCAAGAACAATCTCTTGAGAGTGGGGTAGTGAGTGCGCTCTTCAACCCTTAAGGTTCGATACCGATCTCCGGCCTTCCCACTCAAGGTTAAGCCTAAAGCTTTACACTTATGTAGCTCATTGTGCTCTTCCAAGGAATCACACATGTGTTCAAAGACTTCAATGTGATTCCTAACATCCTCGTTACCACTGAAGTTTTGAGTGAGCTTAGCCACTTGTACTGCCTTGCTTCTAGGTTCTCTCTCAGGCATACCCCGCATGTTTTCTGCAATGGATCGTCCGATCGTTTGAGCAAACGCTGCGAGATCACCTAGGTGAGTAGGCATAACTGGTGGAGGCACTTCTGGGATAGCCTGGCTGATAGGAGTTGGCGTTGGTCTGAGTAAGTTGGCAAATGATGTAGGATATGATATGTGGCTAGGCCTAGCTCCCCTTGGATAATGGTTATGATAAGGTGGTCGTGGAGCATACGCCATTGGCATACTAAGAGGCGTAGGAGCTACCTGAGCATGAGTAGCGATAGGTACATAGGGTCGATAGGCACTGGCACACACTGCTGTAGGTACTGTTCCACTAGGTAGCGGTGTCGTACTAACTACAGCGGTAACAGGTGCACTTTCAGCTATGCTCATCATTGGGGTAGGCATTGCGGATTCCCTAATGGAAAGTTGAGCCAAGGTTGGAAAGCTAAAGTTACTACTCGTGGGCTCAACCTGCATTGAGACTCCAGGCGAAACAACATATGAAGGGTCTATGGGACTCACCGAGGGAGTCTCCAATTGTGATAGGGTTGGTTGTTTGGCCTTGCCCGTATCCAAAAACCTCATAGGGCCAGTGGAAACTAGGTCCACTCCCCTATTTTGCCTCTCAATTTGGATAATTCTATGAATAACATCACATATCATTTGCTGTTGCTCCTCTAGATTAGTGGCGCTAGATGTGGATCGTAGGACTTCTAACCAACCTACATGGTATGTGTAACCCGTGTATAGGTCCGTTAGAGTCTCTCTGTGTAGATCATATTCCCAATTTTCATTGAGAAATATCCCATCTAGACTTGGTGTGCCAAATGGTTCTCTTGAAGTGGACGCAATGTCACTTCTTATGGATTGGCTTCTAGGGACCTCTACTTTAGGAAGAGCATCGGAATGTGGTAGCTCAGTAGGGCCCTCATTAAACGAAGTGGGTAGAATATCCACATGGACACTCTTTGGGAGGGTAGGGTCTACATAAGATGTGAATGGCGAATCTACTACCCCTCCTTCCTCATTTACTTCGCTTGTCGCATGTTCAGAGCGTGTAGCTCTACTAAAGGTCTCTATTAGACGACTAAACATGCTAGATCCGGGTTGTGGGGCCCACACTGGCATGTTTTGGCTTGTCTCCTCAGGGTTCTTAGTAGGGTGCCCTTCCATGGCTTCTGAGTCAGAGGATGAGTCACTATCCACTATTCGTGGATCTTGGGTTGCACTCCCTTGGGTTGGAAGGCCAAGATGCCAACGTGGAGGGATGGTGTGAGCCTGCGTAGACTGAAACGCTTTCTAGTGGTTCAGGCTCTAGCACCCGACCAGAGCGTAGATGCATGTGACGTGGGTACCCTACGTGCGTTGGTAACTACCCTTGAAACTCACACAAGTGGTTTCTTAGGTGTTTCGTACCCCGTTTTTACTTGTTTTTGTGTTGTTTTTAACCGTTTTTGACCCCCTTACTTACGGTCGAACTTGGACTAGGACGTGTGATAGCTCAAAACGAGCGTATCGTTCAAAGGATCCTAGTGTGATTTACAGCACCGTGTTCGCCTATCTAGAGCTCATGTAGTCCTCAAAACAGTCCCCGTTTCCCTTGGGGGGAAGGGGCAAAAGCCTATTTGCTTGTGGAGGAAAGGGTGAGGGCTTTATCCCACATACTCACTTTACTCCTTGGGGAATGGGCTACATATAGGGCACAACTTTCCATAAGCTCTCACTTGAAAGAGAGCTATGGAGGCTCACTCTCCTATATATATATATCAAAAGACCGAGACCGAGGCCGGGGCCGGGGCCAGGGGTCGATTGGGGTTCTTTCTTTTCAAAAATTTTTTCTCCAATTAGAAAATCTTTCCTCTCCACACGTTTGGTTCTTTCTTTAAAAATAAAATTTTATTTTTTATTTTTTATTTTTTTTATTTTTTTAAAATTTTTATTCTCTGTTTTTTTTTTGGAGATAAGTTCTCTAGGGTTTCCTTAGGGTTCAGCCTTGGTCGCGGCGCAGTTCGCACACACAGCACAGATCTGGGGATTCAAAAATCCCTCACACACACAGAAACCAGATAACAAAACACACGCGCACACGCGGAGCGAAAATATAACAAAAGAAACAGAAATGCAGCAGACAAATTGCAGAAACAGATTGCAAAACACAGAAACACCTTAACAACAAATACACAGTCGCTTTCCTACAGTGTAGATTAAACTTCACGCAGCAGCCGAGCTGCAAACTGGAGCTTGGTGCAGGGCAACTCCCCGGCAGCGGCGCCAAAAATGTGCGCTTTTGCCGCACAGGTCGTAGCTGGGGACTTGCCGGACACCGTATGCGAGCCACGAATGGCTGCAAGCATACAACCAGGAAGGCAAGCTCAAAACAGAATGCAAAAGGTGTGTCACTCACCGCTTAACTGCCGCCTTGAAGGATTCCCGCGTCGTATCCGTGATGGAGGAGCCGCCATCGCCGCTCTACCGCCTAGCCGCCGTCGCCGTGCCGCTACACAGTGCGCTCGATCGCTCTCTCACTCTCTCTCTCTCTCTCTCTCATGCAGGAGAAGGAAACCAAGGAGATAAGGCAAGAGCACTCTTGTATTCACAACACATGAGAATGAGGATTTTAGGGTTACATTTGACTCTTATAGGTGACTTGGCCGTTCACACTTGGGCGCCCATACATGGCCGGCCGACCCTAACCCTTATCCTACTGATATCCAAGGTGCGCCTCTCATCGGCGATCACCCAATCCCTTCATCCTTAACATATGGTGCCGACAAGCCCGGCCCATGACTCAGAATATTTAAATTAATGATGTAAAATATAGTACGTCGCAATGTCCGCCATGGGTTAACACTTGTTTATTTTTCTAGCAAATGAATAATGCTCAAAACTCCACTTTTAATATAAAAATTATTTATGCATAAATTCATTTTCTAATGAAAAAAATTTTGCCATAGCTTCTCCACATTTTTTATGAAATGAGAATACTAAAAATTTCACTTTTAATATAAAAATTATTTATGCATAAATTTCATTTTCTAATGATAAAGATATTACCATAACTTCCCCATATTTTCTATGAAATGAGGATGCTTAAAATTTCACTTTTAGCATAAAAAATAATTATGCGTAAAATTCATTTTCTAATGATAAAAATTCTGCCATAGTTTCCCTGCATTTTCTATGAAATAATATTACTCAAAGTTCCTCTTTTAGTATAAAATTTAATTTATGAATAAACCTTCATTTTCTAATGATAAAATTTTGCCATAACTTTCCCACATTTTGCCATAACTTTCCCACATTTTCTATGAATTGAGAATGTTCCAAAATTACACTTTTAACATAAAAATTAGTTTATGTGTAAACCTAAGCTTAAACATAAACATTAATTCATCATAAATAAAGAAAAGCATGGTTTTAAGAGAAAACCCATAAAATAAAATGCTTCCCAAGCATGAGGGAGGTTACACTACAAGGGATCGGGCTCATACCCGCGCTCTTAGCTGCTAAAAATGACTTGTGAAAAAAAGTAACGGGCCCGTATATCAGCGCGTGTACCATCGCGGCCAGAGACATGCGTGTAAAACCGCGTGTATAGTACCACTTAGATGCGCGTATACACGGGTGTGTAGCCGCGTTTTTTACACAGACGCGTTGATACACGCCACTATACACGCTTTTTCTTATATTAGACGCACTTATACACGGGTGTATAGCCGCATCCTGTTCAGTTCCAATGTCTCAGACGCGTTTATACCTGCGTTTATACACGCGTTTCTTTAATTTAGATGCGCTTATACACGCGTAATTGCCAGTTTATACGCATTAATACACGCGTATTTTCCAGGGTATCCGCGTAGATACACGCGAGTTTTAGCAGTTCTGACGCGTTTATACACGCGAACAGAGAGCAAAAAAAAAAATCCAGAGAGTGCTATTTGGTGCCTGAGTACTGTTCCAGCATTCCAGCACCCAATAGCACTCTCTGGTTTTTTTTTTTGGTGCATTAGACCATCCCATTAGACCATCCACGAAGAACATATGCACGAGGGAGATTAAGACAAGAACGACATGAATACATACATTGTCATTACACGATTCAAGACAGACATGAATGTAATACTATCGATCAATCAATTCAATATTACTATCAAAGTTTCATACATGTATACAAGGGAGTCCATATCTCGAAGTAGCCCATGGCTTGAGTTTACAAAAAAATATATACAATCACATCCTCAATATGGAATGTGATACTATAAGTCTGAGTACTACTCAGACCCAGATGATGACTCGGTGCTCCCCCCATGCTCAGATGAGCTCACATCGGTCGGAATGTCCGAGGAGTAGTGCTCACGTCCACCCTCTGCACAGCGACGGCCGGTGGATCATCAGCAGCTTGTGCCTGTTCAAGTAATATATAGTATATAAGTATATATATATGCAATTCAATAAACCAAAACCATTCGTTACGAATTTTCAAGTACCTGTCGACCGTATGGTCTCATGGCCATCTCAAACTGCGCGTCCGTAATACGTCCCTCGGCTCTGAAGATGGCCCACGTGTCACCTCTGCTATGCCGGCGAGCATACGCAGTATCGTGGGTTGTGGGCTTCCTCCCCGTAACCCGTCACCGGTCGCTGTATCATAATCAACACAATTTGTAAGATTAAAACAATCATAGAATCAATGAATTAAGTAAACAATCAAATAAAGTGGCAGGATACTTACAAACTCTGCCTCCCATGACTCGACGCCGCCAGATCCGAAATGCGAAGATCCAATGGTCTCCATCTGGATCCGTCGTGCCTCCACATGCTGCCTGCTCTTCATGCCACCCTCTGCTCGTTTCTTTGCCTCCTTCCACTCGCGTTTGTGCGCAGTGGCAGGTTTCTCGGCAGGATAGCCACCCGCAGCTACATTTAGCCCGTCTCATCGTACGCGAGTTTTTTAAGGTGAGATCTTTTATTACTTAAGATCTCCCTTATTCGCGTCCTTCCCCATACATCCGAGAATGTAGCATGTGGGGGATTGGGGTACCGACTATGTACATCTATCACCTCCCCAACTAATCGGCTATTTTGATCTTTAAATTTAATAAAACAATTTCTATATGAGTTTGATACTACCCCATGCATGTACTCCATTACCTCCCTCCCCCTCGCATCCATCACTATCCCGCCCCTATCCGTCACATCATAGCTGACTACTCTCTCTATCTCTCTCATCTCCTCCTCTTCCGAACTGTCTCCTCTAACTCTTCTCTCTCTATCTCCTCTCTCACCGCGTGCCCTACTACCTCCCCCGCTTCCCCCACCTCCCCCACCAAAGCACCCGCCGCATCCTCCACTCCCACTCTTCCGACTGCTGCGGGTGGAGTCACGACTGGGGGATTGTCTACGTGACGGTGGCTGTGAGCCCTGACGTGACGGTGGCTCTGAGGGAGCACGTGATGGTGGCTGTGAGGGTGTACGTGAGTGTGTCTGGGACGAGGTATGTCTCCTCGGTGGACGTGGAAGAGGAGAAGCTGCATGCCGTCTCGTCGGACTCGGAGGAATAGACGGCACTGGAGTGCCCTGGATACTCGCGGTAGGGGTATAGACACCACGCAGGAAAGGAGGGGGATGGGCATACATATACTCTGTAAGCTCAACGTACCAGGTTGGCGCCCAAAGTGATTCAGCATCTCCATCAGCCAATTGCTGTACGCAAATGGATCGGATGAAGAACCTGGAATATCCATAAAGAACCTGCAACAAACATCTTCATGTACATCATGGGCTGTCTCTTGACTCACACAAATATCATCATTCAAGTCAGTTGCCTGCAAATCATGAAATCTGAAACGCCGCAATTTTTTGTCTGCAGAAACGCGTGTATACACCCGTCAAAAAACGCGTGTATACACCCGTCCAGAAACGCGTGTATATGCGCGTGAACATACTCTGCAAACAGGTTACACGCGCTTCTACACGCGTTCGTACACGCGACCTGCGAAAAAATTTTCTCGAAAAGACCGACCCCCCCGACAAAGACAAAATGTCCTTATAAAAGGGCCAGCCATTGTCGCCCCTGTCAGGATGCAGTAACCCAATCGTGTGCAAAAGGACAAACCCAAAGAGCAAAGAGCAAAGAGCAAAGTAAACAAATCTGACAAAAGAGACAAGGCACAGGACAAAGTGACTCACCTCTGAAAAAGTGAGTCTTCTCTGCTCCTTCTCTGCTCCCTCCTTCTCCCGTGTGTGTGCTCCTTTCTCTGCTCCCTCCTTGCTGTTGGAAGAGGCGAAAACAGGCGAAAACGCATGCACAGTTGATTTCTTAGTTCAAAATCTATATTTGGGGAAGGCGGGCTATTTTTAGTTTAAACATACCGCCGCGTTTATATTCGCATTTATAAACGCGGGTATATTCGCGTGTATGTGATTTTAGCTGCGTTTATACACGCGTTTTGCAGAAATTAGCCGCGTGAATACACGCGATTTTTAGGAAGTAGCCGCGTTAATACACACAATTTTTAGGAAATAGCCGCGTCAATACAGGCGATTTTTGTGCTTTCATTAAAAACATATAATGATTTTGTGTTTTCTGATTTGTACACAGGATGTCATCAACCTCTTCAAGCAGTTCTGGGGAAGATGAGACAATGCGTCATCGTAATCGCGATGTGTGGTTGGGACAACGGATCAAATGTATGTGTAATCGATGTCAAGGATGCATTGTACGAGCACGTCGAATTACCTTGAATCACATCTCCATGTATGGAGAATGGAATCAAACAGGTTTAGAGGTGAGTAGATGTAAATTGATGGTATTCAAATGACTCATGGTATCCAAATTAAATTAATAGAGTTGTAACATTTAATTTGATAAATTGAAGCAGGATGGAGTACCACACCCTAACATGGTACCCTACGCGCGACGAGAGCACGTAAAGCGTCGACGAGATGATGCTGGAGCTTCGGGATCTATTGTCAGAGATGAGTGGGAAAGGGACGACAATAGCCCTGCACCCCACGAAGTTGTGGAAGAGGAGGTGCTTGATGATATGGTGCGGAATCTTTTTAAGGATGATCCCAAAGGTATGGACGACGATGATATGGAACAAGAGCATCTTTATAAGGCTTCATCGACACCGGTGTTTGAAGGGTGCACATTCTCAGTTTTACGTGCTTCACTTGAACTACTTAATATACAAACAGTTTATGGATGGAGCAATGCAAGTCTTGACGCATTGTTGAAGTAAGCATTCTAACTTACAAATTTGAATTAGTGGTTTAAGGTTTAGGATTTAAGACTAATTATAATTGATGATATTGGATGCAGGCTATTATCAAACATGCTTCCAAAGGAAAATAGACTACCCACCTCAAGAGACATAGCGAGGCGCTATGTGACATCTCTTGGAGGACTGGATTATGATAAAATACATGCATGCGTCAATGATTGCATTCTCTTTCGTGGGACGCATAAGGAGGCTCTACATTGTCCCACTTGTGGTGAAGCAAGGTACAGAACAGATATGAAGAGTTTTGATGTACCTCGTAAAGTCTTGCGACACTTTCCTATAATTCCTCGCATCAAACACATGTTCAAGTGCAAATCCATAGCAGAGCTCATGTCATGGCATTCCTCACATCGATCGGATGATGGCATGTGGAGAATTCCCGCAGACACTCCTGCTTGGAAGCATATTGAAGATGAGTGGCCCAGCTTTAAAACAGAGCCCAGAAACTTGAGACTTGGCCTGGGTATGGATGGAGTGAATCCATTTGGTTTCAAAAGCACCGCATACAGCGTGTGGCCAGTTGTGTTGGTGAATTACAACCTTCCACCATCAATGGCGATCAAGAAGGGACATCTTATGTTATCCCTTCTAATTCCAGGGAAACATAAAGTCAAGCATATGGATGTTTATCTTGAACCACTGATTGATGAGTTGGAGGAACTATGGAGAGGTGTTGCGGTGGTGGACATTAGTAGGCCTCCCTCCTCTCGACACTTCGACTTAAAAGCAGTGTTGATGTGGACAATGCATGACTTTCCAGGATACAGCGATTGTTCTGGTAAGAATTCTAATTACCTCCCTACTCTATTACTATTGGCTATATATATTAATTAGACGGTTTGACTTTATTATTCTAACTTTTATTTATATTTTAATAGGTTTGAAAACATCGGGTAAACATGCATGTCCTGTTTGTGGCCCTTCGTTAGTACATGAGTATGCTGATGGTTTGTGTAAGACTATATTCGATAATCATCATCGATTTCTCCCCTCAGATCATCCTAAATATGTTGCTAGTAAGAGTAACATTCCTCCACAAACACTTCGTGCAAAAGATTGGAAGCGTATTTGGGAGTCTACAACTATTCTTCCTCCAGATGGCATGAACAGGTATAGTGATGTTTTTTCAATCTTGTTTTGTGTAGTCTCTAATTGGATTAAAGGTCACATAGAGCAATCCCTTGTGCAGGTACTCCATTTTTTTTCGGCTGCCATATTGGACCCATCTTAAGATCAACCATCTTCTTGATCCCATGCACATCTTCAAGAATGTGGGATCTGGTATTTGGGAACATATTACTGGTAAACGAGACAATGTTAGCATACGTGAGGACTTGCGGGTCGCAGGACGTATGCGTCAAGCTTGGCCACGAGAGGTGGGTGGGCACGTTCGTCTTCCGCCTGCACCATGGATTATATCAAAGAAAGAGGAGAAGCAGGTAAAGCAGGCCATCACCACTTTGCGTACTCCCACTGGATGCATGAGATCATTGAGGGGAGCCTTTACAACCACTAAGAAAAGAGGCGTTGGGCAACTATATGGGTTGAAGTCCCACGATTGGCACAAGATGCTTCAAGTAAGTGTTTTCCAAGTCTTGTACGTACCTTGAAATTAAATTTTGTAATGCCATAAACCATAAATGTGCTCTTATGTGCGCAATTCATACTACCTACTAGCATCGACCATTGTGCGAATAAGAGTTTGAAAAAATGTATTTATAAGATGGGCGAGCTTGTGAGGTATGTAAAACCCATGCTCAGATCACCCTTCATTATACCTTGCAAAATGAACGTGCATGAGGTATAACGTACGATTTATTTATTTTTCAGATATGTTAGTTCCAAAGCAATTGATCCAGCCACGTTGGATGATGCGCGTGTTATGGCAGTGGAGGTGGTTTGTTTGGTAGAGGAGACTTTTCCGCGAACCATTCTCACAAGTCAACTACATCTCATTGTGCATTTAGTGGACGAAATTGCTTTATGTGGTACTGTGCATGTACGTTGGATGTTCTTCCTAGAGCGCTTCATGAAGACCTTAAAAGACTTTGTGAGGCAAAGTGCAAGGCCTGAAGGAAGCATGGCCGAGGGTTGGTTGATACAAGAGTCTCTTGTATATATTTCAGAATTTCTTGGTCAGGTGGACAGCTCTTTGCCACGACTATGGAACAATGAAGAGGACTTGAGGATGACCTCTATTGTGCCTCAAGGAAAAGGACAGAGTAAAGTAATTGACAGAACATTGATTGATGATCTCAATTTCACTTGTATCCTTAATAGTGATGTGATGAGCAGATGGGTTACAAGATATGAGGATGCAAAGACAAAAAGGCAAGCAGAAAGAGCTCTCTTTCGGAGGCAACATGGCTCTCGGAAGGCGTACCCTAAGCATCTAGCAACACTTCCGAATGATATCCATGTTGATTGGTTGCATGAGGAAATGGAGAGAGCAGAGAGCGACGAGGGGCTGCATATCACGGTGGAAGAATGGGAGTATGCACGAGGATGCATGTCAAAGATACATAGAACTAATGTTTTGCATTAGTTGTAAGTGATTTGCTTTTAATATTTATTCACATTGCTTACACAAATATTGCTTCTATTTTGGTCCAGTGCACTATGTTCAATGCTATATGGTGTGAAGGCAAGCATTTTCGAACACAAAGAATTGATGAAAAGAGAAATACACAAGATTGCGGTGTCATTAGTAGCTTTGAGGGAGCTAATGGAAAAATGGATGATTATTGTGGCATAATCCAAGACATATTTAGGCTTGACTTTCGTCGCTTCTTTGTGTATGTTTTGGATGTCAAATGGCAAATGAACGTGGTGGAAAAAGGGCCTGATGCAACGATAAAACGCCATGCAAGTGGATATGTAACTATTGACTCTACAAAGTTCTGGCAAACAAAGAAAGATAGGCTCGTATTGACAACAATGTGAGCAGGTATGCATTTTTTTACTAATGTGTTTCATGTACATATATATCTAAGCTCGCGTACCCCTTGACTTTTGATATGCTAATTAATTACTGTACTGTGTGTATTTGAGTAGGTTATCTATCTACCAATGGTGCATGACATCAAATGGTGGTACGTCATCCCTATTGCACCACGTTCCAAAGTGATGTATAATACATTCACTGATCTGGAGCATATGGAGGATGTAACAAGCTGCAATGAAGATGACGTCGAACATGCCATTGAAGATGTTGTGATCGATGATCAAGAAATAAGAGATGATCATGATAATGAGGATGAGCATGCCATTTCTCATGATCATGAGAATGACCCTACCATTGAGGATGATGGTGATGTTGATGAGGATGATCAGGACATCGATACCATTATCAATGGAGTACAGAATATCGATAGTGGAATAAATTTAATCGTAGCCTTACCAATTGATCAAATGGATATTGATGTTGATCGTTTGGCAAGGATGGATCTTATTGAAGATGAGATTGAACCCTAACCAATCCGTCACTGTATGTTCTAAATTGATGACATTTCTATCATCTCATATGCATGATTTATTTTTGAATATATTTCATTGTTGTAAATGCATGTAGTGGGATTGTGTAATGATGTATATTGTAATGTACTATGAGATGGTTTAAGGAAAATAGTTTTTAATTTTGTAAAGGAATTCAGTTTTTTTTCAGTTTTTCTCTGCCATGCGTGTATTAATCCGTGTATCGTAGCGTGTATTTATCCGTGTATAATAGCGAGTATTACCCCGTGAATATTATCGTGTATTTATGCGTGTATTACTGCGTGTATATAAACGCGTTTATACACGCGTTGATAAATGCAAATATACACGCGAACTTAAATGCTAAAATACACGCGTCCGATTCTATTCAAATACAAGCGCGACCATACACGCGTTCGTAATTTATCGCGTGTATGAAACGCGTGTATGGCAGCATTGTCTTGTAGAAGATTAACAACAAAAAGAGAGCATAAACTTCATTGTTTAGGCTTACCCTTGGTTAGCTTGATTCTTTACCTTGCAAAAATTGTGTAGCCCTCAAAGAAAAGGCTTGGCCACTAAGGGGAAAGGGTAATCTTCAAGAGAAGAAGAGGTTTAATGAAGCACCAAAGCTTCACAATGGAGGGCCAATGAAGAGGGAAGAGGAAAATACACTAAATTGAAAATTACACTAGCATGTAAATACACTAATATGAAAATACAAAGGAATAGGGGTTTATTTATAGTTGAGGGAGGCCACCAATCAAGTCCAACTAGAATCTAGAGGCTTCCAGTTTCAATTTGATCTAATTTGGACAAGTTTTGGACCAGTTAGGCCCACTTTTCTGATCTAATTTGAAGGAGGTGAGAGGAGAGATGAAAAATCTCATTTTTTTGATTTAAAAATTAGAGTAATCATGAGGATTCTAGGCACCTCCTTCATGATCTCCACTCACCCTCTTGAGGTGTCAAAATTCTACTTTTTTTCTAATAAAATCCTATTATTTTACTATCAAGTGCTTGTACTAGTCAACTCTTCATCTTATGTGAGAATTTACTCCTTTTTGGAGGATTTTCTTTTATTCTTGAATTTTTCTTATTCAAACACTTGGATTAATCCCAATGTTCCTTTAGAACACTCTTTGGACCTTAATCCATAATTTTTTGAAAATGGGTACCCTTAGGCTAAGGTGTCTATTGCACATATTCAATTCATATTAGAAAACTCTTTTTTAAACTTCTATTTCAGGGGAATTCATCTTAAATAAAAGGGATAGATTTATATCCAAAAATATCTCAAAATTATATTATCTCTCTCTAAAATATTTTCTCCCTCTAGGTCAAAAACAAAGGAATATAGTGTTTTCTTGCATTCTGAAATAGGGGATGATTACAGGGGACTGAGAGGAGAACTTATACATCTTTTTGGGACTGAGGAGAAACCTTACATCCATTCTGAAGGGGGGGAATGATTACAAGAGACTGAAGGGGAGATTCTTATATCTTTACATCTCAAAAGCTGGAGGGAGGAATCTTACACTTGGCATGGATTACGAACATATACATGCATGTGCCAATAATTGTGTGCTATTTCAGGGTCTTGATTTCATGTAAAAATAGAAAAATGTATGGTCGCATGACATATTCAATATTCTCCTTCCATTGTTCAATGCATGACACATTGAGATAGAGCATTTGGTTAATCAAAGAAATGTTGAAAATTAGCCCACTCATGTTACAAAACATCCTATTGATGAGGAAAATATGGATGACGTAGTTGATGAGGAAGAAGGGAAATTGTGGAGCCTAAAAGTATGTCAAAATGGCTAGTGCAAACACTACGTGACAACAAATTGGCCTCCTTTGCCTAGTAGAACATGTGTAGTCTCTCATCATGCATCTCTTGTTGACGCAGGTTATTGCCAGTTTGTGTGATGAAGAGGAACCCGTTTCCTTTGATAAGGCAATGGAATCTAAAAATTGGATGAGTGTTATGCAATCTGAGTATGATTCGATACTCAAAAATGATACATAGGATTTGGTATAGTTACCTCTTGGCAAGAAGTCCATCGGTACTAAATGGGTTTATAAGCCCAAACATAAAGCGGATGGCAGTGTTGAGCGATACAAATCTAGGCTTGCAAAGGGATACACTACAAGAGAATGAGAACATAGGCGCGCAACATAGACACGCAAACTAGAGAGAGATGGAAGTGAGAGAGGGGCCATGGGTGAATTTATGATCTGGCGAGGTTTACGTGGCTATATGCATGGATATAAGCGCGTCTATAGGCACATCTATATGTATGTCTATAAGTGTGTCTATACTGATATAGACGCACTTATAGACGTGCTCTGTTAAAGTTTTTTTTGAATAATCCCGCGCGCTCGACGTCGCAACTATTTTCACTTCCCCTCTGCTCCCTCTGATGTACCTCTTCCTTATGATGGCTACACCTCACCCTTTGTCCTCTCCTCACAAAGTCTCCTCTCAACAAGTCTCCTCCCAAGTCTCCTCCCAAGGACAATTCCTCACAAGGTAATCTCTATCCCACTTGTCTCTCCCACCTCTTCATATATTCATGGTTTTTGAATGGTATGTTTAGAGTTAGGGTTTTTGATTGGTATTCTCTTTACTGTCTCTTTCTCTCTCTCTCATGCATAAGCTTCTTATGTTTAAAATTTTTGAATGGTATTCTCTTCTCTCTCTCTCTCTCTCTCTCTCTCTCTCTTTCTTATGCATAAGCCTAAGAGGCTTATGCATAAGAGGTTTATACTTAAACCTCCTTATGCATAAGGCTTAAGCCTTCTTGTGTATCCATGCTATTCACACTTTTGGGGTTTTGTATTACTAATTCTTTTCTCAACTTTTTGTTTTGTTTTGTAGGTCTTATAATCCTCTCTTTCAACTTCACCAAAAAGAGGTAAATGCTTTTCTCTCTTTTCTATTTTGTATGTATGCATTAGGTTCTTAAGGCTTTTGTATGTATGCATTACTAATCCTTTCCTCACCCTTTTGTTGGTTTTGTAGGTCTTCTAATCTTCTCTTTCAACATCACCAAAAAGAGGTAAGCGCTTTCCTATCTTTCCTATCTTTCCTCTCTTTTTATCCTCTCTTTCCTCTATTTTTATCTACCAAAAAGAGGGGTTTTGTTTTGTAGGTCCTATATGCATAGAGCTTAATCTATGAATAGATCTCTAATCATAGAGCTTAATCTATGCATTAAGCTCTATTCGTAGAGCTTAATACATAGATTAAGCTTTATGCATGCATTCATAATGCATAGAGATTTATGCATAGACCTTTATGCATGCATTAAGCTCTATGCATAGAGCTTAATCTATGCATGCATGCATGCTTAATGCATAGTGCCAGGGTACGCTTTATTTTAGGCTAGCATGGCTTGCATAGTGCTTTATGCATAAGCCTCATGCATAGCTTTATGCATAAGGCCTCATGCATAGCTTTATACATAGGCTTTATGCATAAAGCCTCATGCATGCTTTATGCATAAGCCTTATGCATAATGCTTTATGCACAAGCTTTATGCATAAGACCTTATACATAGCTTTATGTACATAAGGCCTCTGCATGCTTTATGCATAAGCTTTAGCATAGCTTGCATAAGGCTTGCATAGCGGCATAGCTTGCATACTCTTTTGTATGTATGCATTACTAATCCGTTCCTCACCCTTTTGTTGGTTTTGTAGGTCCTCTAATCCTCTCTTTCAACATCACAAAAAAGAGATAAGTGCTTTTCTATCTTTCCTCTATTATGCATAAGCTACATGCATGATTTATGCATAAGCCTCATGCATAGCTTTATGCATAGGCTTTATGCATAAGACCTCATGCATGCTTTATGCATAAGGCCTCATACATAGTTTTATGCTTAAGGCCTCATGCATAGTGCTTTCTGTGTAGGCCTTATGCATAATGCTTTACGCATAAGGCCTCATGCATAAAGCATTATGCTTAAAGCTTTATTATGCATAAGGCCTAATGCATAAAGAATTATGCTTAAAGCTTTATGCATAAGGCCTCATGCATGCTTTATGCATAAGCTTTAGCATAGCTTGCATAAGGCTTGCATAGCGGCGTAGTTTGCATAAGGCTTGCATAGCGGCATAGCTTGTATAAGCTTGGTTTTGTAGGTCCTCTAATCCTCTATTTCAACATCACAAAAAAAGAGGTAAGTGCTTTTCTATCTTTCCTCTATTATAATGGCACCCTTGGGTGATGGGGATTTGTTTTGTAGATTTGCGCATAAGCTTTATGCATGTTTTATGCATAATGCTCATGCATGATTTATGCATAAGCCTCATGCATAAGGCTTCTCTAGCTTGCATAATATTTTTTTAATATTCTCTTTGTTTGTATAGATGTGGCATGGGTCCTCATCCTCTTGTCTCACTGACCCACTGGTTGAGGCTCTCATCGAGTCTCAACGACGGTTTGCTAAGGAGGTAGAGGGCATCTTTGGCTATACTCCCATCCTCTTATCTCACTGACCCACATGTTGAGGCTCTCATCGAGTCTCAACGACGGTTTGCTAAGGAGGTAGAGGGCATATTTGGCTATACTCCCACCCCTGAGCAGTTGTTTGGCAGCCTATTTAGCAGGCACCCCTTTACCATATCAGGTCCGCCAACAGAGTCCCTTGCCAAGCACTTCACCTACCTTTACATTCACCCCTCATCTGTCAACACAGTTAGTGCTATAGCATCTCCTACACCTCCACCTTCAGGAGATGTGACACCTCACAGTTATCATGGCTCTCATGAGAGTGACAGTCATCGTCCTCGTAGGGAGGGTAGTCATGGAGATAGTGGCAGTCCTACTCAGTGCTCACGCCGCCCGCACTAGCACTGAGAGTGGAGGTAGAGGAGATAGAGGAGATAGAGGATGCCTAGGGCAGTGCTTTGGGGGTGGGGATAGTTCTTTAGAGTCACCACCACATCATGGTGGTGATATATCATATTATGATATCATAGATGTGGGTGACATAGTTGATGACTCTCATGGGAAGGAGGTGGTAAACTACTTGCGCCAAGTAGTTTTTGCACACTATAAAAACTGCTTTATACATTTTAAGAAGCAAAGGGAGATCTTAGTAGATGATTGCATTAAAGCTTTCCACAAGAAGTATCCTAATCCTCACGACCAAAGGTTTAACAGTAGATGGGTGCGACACAAAATCAAAGACATACTTAAGAATAGGAGGTCTCTAGTAAGGAGACATGCAAAAGGAGGAGAAAGCCTGAATAGATGCCAGTCAAAATGGACATGGTAAGCCATCTACTACTCATAAGGGTGCTCAGTGAAAGAAAGCCAAGAAGGAGCTCTTAGAAGGAGTAGTGAACCAACAACAAAGAGAAGTGCGATGAATACAAATGGAGCGATATGGATCATCGCACTTCAGATCTGGAGGTCGTGCATCATGGGAGGTCGAGTTTGTATGTGTAGTGCAACTTCATGTCTTTTCTTTGTATTCTCTCTATTTGGAGTTGTGTTATAATGTTTATCTTGTGATGTAGCGTGACATTGTGGGTAGAGATCCTACCCCAGCAGAGACTGGCTACCATCGTCGCACAGTAGAGGAGATACATGGGATTACCTCACGATGAAGGGATCATCTCCGACAAACAATACAATCGAGCAAGGATAAAACCAATGCAGGTACTACTTTTTATTTTATTTACAAAACATGTTTTGACCTTTATAATATTTTCTATTTTTATTTATATATATCTTCACTTTCTGTAGGCACAAGGTGGACAAGATGACTCGGAGAGTGATGACTCCTCCGCCGATTAGTTTTTCTTCATGTATAGTTTTGGTTTATGCAACTATGTTTCTTTTTCAAACCTCATGTGGCTACCATCATGTATGGACAATTCATGTATGGACAATGTCTTGGGTATAAGATGAACTTTTTCATCTTCTTTATGTATCTATGTTTTTATTCAAGCCTTATGTGGCTACGATCATGTATGGACAAATTTTTGGATATAAAATGTAATTTCTCATCTTCATTAATCAATATTCGAAGTGTGTTCACAAATCTTTTTGTGCATATCTATCTTTAATTTAAGTTATTTTGTTGATATCTTTTCTGATCTTGATTCGTCTATGTACAAGTAAGCAAAACCTTAAACCAGAGAGCTGCATGTACAGAAACTGCAGCTGCATGTGTATAAAATGTGTCTATACATCTGCACAGGCAGCTCTCTAGATTTTTTGAAATTTTATAGCGCGTCTATAAGCGCATCTATAATGATATAGACGCGCTTATAGATGCGTATATAGACGCACCTATAGACGCGTTTATAGACACCTGTCTGTAGATGCAATTTTAGACGCGTTTATAAACACGCCCGTAACATTTTAAACCACGTTGTCAAAATGCGTCTATAAACGCGCCTATGGTCGCTTTTCCGTGTAGTGTTATGCACAAGATAAAGGCATTGACTATGGTGAAACCTTTGCACCCACATGTTGTATGACTACCATGCAGACTATCATTACTTTCTTGAATGGAGATTTGCATGAGGAGGTCTATGCCAGCCTTGTAGTTTTGTTCAGAGAAGAGGAATTAAAAGTATAGAGATTGAAGAAAGCTTTATATGGCCTTAAGTAGGCTCCCAGAGCATGGTATGAAAAGATACATGCATACTTAGTTACATAGGGTTTTCGCAAAAACAGCCCAACTGACAATACCCTCGATATTAAGGGGACTAAGGATGTTTTATTAGTTACATAGGGTTTTTGCAAAAACAGCCCAACTGACAATACCCTCTATATTAAGGGGACTAAGGATGTTTTATTAGTCATCATGTTATACGTTGAAGGAAAATATTGACATGGTTGATAGAGTGATGCTACTGAAGCAGGATAAGGTTTTGTAAGAATAGCTATTGCTTCAATTTGACTGGAAGGAGCTAGCTTCAACTTATCACATTAATGATAGTGTCTACCATGTGCTTCATCGAAAGTGTGAGCCATGGATAAAGGCAAGATTGTGGTTGGTAAGACAAACTTGGAGTTTCCATCAGATGCAAAGGGTTACATACAATGGATGGTTGCTTTCAATAGGGAAGAGCAGGTTGTGATGACTGATATTCCATGGCGTATTCCCATTGTAAGCTTAGAGATGGAAGGCAAACACTTTTTAGCTCAATTTTATCAAAATCAAATGCCGATTGGATTGTGTATCTTGGATAGCACAGAAGGGAGCAGTGGAGCATTAAGAGATTTTCTCAATTGTTGAATGGTATCATGGCAGTCTCACAGTCACAAATAAGCATTCCTTGCCTTTTTAAAGATTGTTGATATTGTGCGTCTGCAAGATGCTCTACAAAAAGTTCCTGGATGGCATAGAATGTTCTATGGTGCTCTACATTTTGTGCATGATGCACCATGCAGTGGTGCAATCGAGCTCTTCAATGTGCTTATTTTTTTTAGCAAAGAAAACACGTATGAAGGCTATGACAACTATGTTCGCGCTCAGGCTCCCATCTTAGATGCAACTATGTTACCATTGGAGTATGATAAAGCAAAGAGTATGGACCCCATAGTCTTTTTACAAACTAAAAAAGGCCATGGTCATTGATCAGTGCATAAAGAGTCAATGTATGCGAGATCTTATGATGATTTATGCATATAGTAATGGCTTTGTGTCAAAGCAAGCACTAAAGGCAAAAAGAGAGGTAATATGTCTAGTTAAGAGAGCTCAAGACCATCATGACATGCATTCCAATCTCTTGGCATTTGCAAAGTTGGATCATAGTGTTAGACACTGGGCAAAGATCCCTGAGGACCCACAACCAACTGCTACTTCTACCTCCCAAGCATCTGTTTTCCAAGCAGCTGAAGAAGCCCAACCCTTTCTTGTGAGACAAATTTCTACTGCAGGTTTGGTTTCTAAGCTTATACGCTCAAAGAAAAGAAAATAATTTTTGTAACTATTCACTAGATTCTAAGAGAGCTTTCTTCTACAAGGAGTCTCTGAGCTAGCGGCATTGATTTTGTAAATATCTTTTTCTTTATTAAATATAAATTTGTCGTTTACC
The DNA here is from genome assembly GCF_041138505.1 of Cibotium barometz. Lineage (NCBI taxonomy): Eukaryota > Viridiplantae > Streptophyta > Polypodiopsida > Cyatheales > Cibotiaceae > Cibotium > Cibotium barometz. The sequence goes on from NC_141058.1 coordinate 29,378,235, forward strand.
TTAAGGTGTCTAGTTAAATATTTTGTGGAAGTTATTCTTGTCTCTTCATTGCACAATAGAATGGCCCTAGGTCCAAACTACATATGAAAAGTCAGGTTTTTTTGCTATGCACAATATAGTGATTTAATACTGGTCATAGAGCCATTCTTTTTATGCACATTAACCTTAAGATTGGCCCTAGGGCCATTCTTGCAATGCTCTAGTGTATTCTTTTCCAAGAATGGCCCTAGGACCATTCCAGTCTTGCATGCTCTTCGAGCCTCAAGATTGTATTGGAATGGCCATGGACCATCCAAGACTGCCCCTAGGGACATTCTTGATGAGCATGTGCATGCAAGGATGGCCAGGGACCATTCTAGCCTTGGTGCCACCAAAATTTCTTGCATGCTCTTGGGCACCCAAGAGCATGCAAGAAAGTTTGGTGGCCTTAGGGCCTTTCTTGGGCACCCAAGAAAGGCCCTAAAAGGCCATTCTATTCTTGCACAATAGGTGCAAGAATGGTCCTAGGGCCATTCTTTCATGGGAACTAAGGCCACTATTTTGATATAAGGGCCTCAAAAATTACCCTCTGAGGTACCCTAGGGCATGCAAGAATTTCCCATGAGCCATTCTTGCATGATCCCAGGGTTATTCTCTAAGTCTAAGGTCATTCTTATATCCCCTTTTGTTCTTAAGGTTGTGTTGGAATGGCCATGGCACATCCAAGAATGTCCCTAGGCCCATTCTTTTCATGCACAATAAGTGTAAGAATGGGCCATTCTTGATACTCTTGTGCATGCAAGAATGGCCCTGGGGCCATTCTAGCATGGGCTTAGTAGATCACCCAACTTTCTTGCATGCTCATGGGCATCTATGAATGGCCCCTAAGGCCATCCTTGCATGGCAAATAAAGCCCTTGTTTTGCCTTAAAGGCCTCAAAGAACATGTAAGAGTGGCCCTGGGGAATCCTTGAATGGCCCCATGGCCATTCTTGCATGACCCGATGGCCTCAAGGAGATCATATTTGAGATGGCCATGGGGCATCCAAGAATGGCCCCTAGGGAAATTCTTTTCATGCACATGAGGTGCAAGAAATGGCCACTACTTGCCTTCTAGGCCTCAAACAACATGCAAGAGTGGCCCCCCTTGGGGCATCCTAGAATGGCCTCAGGTGCAAGAATGGTCCTAGGGCCATTCTTTTATGGCAAATAAGGCCTGAAAGAGTATTCAAGAGTGGCGTGAAAGAATGGCCATTTTTGTCATGCACAAGTGCAAGAATGGCTCATGGGCCATTCGTTTCTTGCACCACAAGTCGAAGAATTATCCCAGGGCCATTCTTGCATGACCCAAGGGCCATTCTCCAAGGCCATTCTTGCATCTCTTTCAATCTTAAGGTTGTGTTGGAATGGACATGGAGCAACAAGAATGGCCCTAGGGCCATTCTTTTCATACACAACAAGTGTAAGAATGGCCCATTCTTGATGCTCTTGGGCACGCTCCAAGGGACATTCTAGAATGGGCTTGATGGATCACCCAACTTTCTTGCATGCTCCTACACATAATAGTTCAATTCTCATCTCTCCACGTATAGATGAGCATAGAGTGGCCTCAGGGAAAATTTATGCTCCGTATATTGATGAGAAAAGAGATATTCTCTTCTTTAATGATATAGATCCAATTTATAGCTTTGTTACCATTTATATATTGGCTTCAAGACATGCTTTTCTACTTTTTTGTGTTTGATGAAGATTGGCATCTACTCCCCTTGTACCTTTTGTACCTTGTTGGATATTAGAATGTACAACAGGTGCCTATCTAGTCTCCCTTGTGTCTACTAATGGTGTATAGTAAACTTGTACCTACATTACAACCACTCAAACATGGGCTTGCATTAGAGCATGCAAGAATCTCCTAGGGCCATTCTTAGATGCTCAAGGTCACTCCAACATGGGCTTGCATTAGAGCGTGTAAGAATCTCCCTAGTGCCATTCCTATTCCTATTTGTACATTAGAAGAATGGCCCTAGAGGTCGTGTTGGAATGGCCCTAGAGGTCGTGTTGGAATGGCCTTGGGGCATCATAGAATAGCCCTTGTGCATGAGAATAATGGTCTATTCTTGGAATGGTTGTGCATGAAAAGAATGGCCCTAGGGTCATTCTTTCTCTTCTTATTTATGTGAGCACTGGCCATTCCACCATGACCTTGAGGCCATTAAAGCATGTCAGAATGGCCCTAGGACCATTCTTGCAATTGTTGTGCATGAGAAGAATGGCCCTAGGGCCATTTTTTGCCCAAGGCCACTCTAACATGGCAATCAGGCCATTAGAGCATGCAAGGATGGCCTTGGGGTCATGCAAGAATGGCCCTAGGGCCATTCCTAATGCTATTGTGCATGGAAAGAATGCCCCTAGAGAAAGGTTATCATAGTTTAAATTTTGTGCAAGTTAGAGATTTAAATTGGCTACCACGTCTTTTTGTTTCAGACTTGTTTACTTGTAGTTAAGTTTTGTATATCCTTTTAGTTTGTTGAGATTTGCATGATGAACTGGATGCTACCAAGTCGTTGCAAAGTTCTAATGCAGTAGAATTAAAGCCATTTTGCTATGGCAACAAATATATCAAAAGTTCTATCTAGGAGCTTTATTACTTTTAAGTAGATATACATTTCCTTGAGAAAATATTTCCTTAAAAAAGAACATATTTGTTTACTATGCATATGGGTACACCATTGTGTAGGCCATAGCATTCTTAAAAATGTTATCATTAGAGTTATTTTGTGCAAGAGCCTCTTATGATCCATATGAAATAACTATAACATCAAGCATCACGGATACTAGCACGAATGAAATTGCCATTGAAGTTGTGGAGGAGTCAATTCCACTTGAGAAGGAGATTTGTTCAATACAAAACACATCTAAGAGAGCAATGCTGACTGTGGTATTGTATTTAAATGGATTACTCTTGAAGCATTGCTTCCAGCCATGTTCTCTACACCAATCCATTATGTATGCTCCAAATAGATACCTTATACTTCGTCTAGGGCATATACAAAACACATCTAAGATAGCAATGCTGACTGTGGTATTGTATTTAAATGGATTACTCTTGAAGCATTGCTTCCAGCCATGTTCTCTACACCAATCCATTATGTATGCTCCAAATAGATACCTTATACTTTGTTTAGGGCGTATATCATTTTTGCTGAATGTTTTAGAAAAATTCAATGTTGGTATCTGGTCAACTATAACACATGAGAATGTTCTCCAGATTGTGAGAGCTTTGCAAGAGAAAGCTGGGAGAATACTTCCTTTCTTTGCTATTTGGAGTCAGAATGCATGTTCTAGTTTTGAGAAGAGAAAAGTGTTCATGCCAAATAACCCAGGTGTTGAGGCAATGTTTAAACCACTTGCAAGAATGTCAAAAGCCTTTCAATGTGATCCAGGAAGGACAGTTTTTATTGATGACTCTCCATATAAAGCTTGTGTTTCTCCCTCTAATAACTGCATCTTTCTAAACAAGTTTGATTTAGATAAGAAAGATGACAATATTCTCATGGGAGAGCTACTACCACACATAATGCTTCTTGATGATGCAGAAGATATGCGTATTGTTGTTGAAAATAATTGATATGGTCAGCTCCCAGTATCGAATAGCCATGATTTATATAACCTTGTTGGTGATGTTATTGACAAATGGAAAGAGTATAATGTGATTTGGTCGCAAACAAGGTTCAACACTGGTAAACTTCCTCTTGTAAGTCAATTACAGGACTCTTCTAAGGTGAAGGACACATGTGGAAAGAGAGGTGATAAAGGAGAATCGATTGGTGCAAGAAGCATGCAAACCCTTAGTGGTAGCTCATCTCACATCATGGGAGATGAGATAAATGATATTCTAATCAAAGGAGGTCCTCAAATTTCAAGCATGAAGCCATCAAAATTGATTTCTCTAGCTAAAAGATTGGGTTGCAAAGGAGGGAGTAACTTGAGGTCTCAGTCAGCAAAGGCATTTATCAATAAATTGCTAAACGATCATGGTCTTCTAAATATAAGTAAGTAGAGCAAAGGTATTATCCTATCTAGAATTTCTCACTATATTATAGATATATTCAGAAACTATGTACTCTAACATTCTAACTTTCATGACCTTTTGTGTGTAGGTTTTTCTAGGTTGTAGAATTTCCAAAAGATCTATTCATGTAATGCAATGGATCAAGAAATTTAAATCAAGATATAACTTGGAAGCTTAGAAATATTCACAATGATGTACATGTTTATTCTCTTGATGAATCTATTCAATTTTTGTGGAGATATCTCTATTCTCTTGATGTACATGTTTATTCTTTTTATTTAAGTTTTGATGGATTATTTTAGTCTTTAGGGTCTTGAACTTTGTTGCATTTTTTCTAGTGTTAGCCTATAGTGGGCGTGCATCCTATTCTAACGAGGCTCCTTTACTGTTATTTTTCTCAGACAATTTCTTCGTCGAAGTGCACTCTACTTCTTTGTCGGGGTGCATCCTCTTGGAACCCTCTTGAGGCTTATTCATAAGTGTGTTCACAACATAAAGTTTATATACCACTTGTTTCTTATAATGTACCTAAAAATCATTATGCAATAGCTTTGCACAAGGAGTTTTGAATGGCCCTAGGACCATTCTATAACATGCACCTAGGGCCAATCTTTTATGTTAAATAAGACCATTGTTTTCCCTTGAAGCCTGAAGGTCTCAAAGAGCATGCATGAGTGGCCATGGGTGTAAGGCCCCCGTCCCGTAGGGTGGGGGAATCCTTTTGATAGGCGGTCAAGTCTCATGTTATTTTCCGATTGACGACACCTCGATCTCGTAGAAATACGAGGTTACGAGCAAACGGACGGACCTAACTCTATCTCGCAAGGGAAGCGTAGTCATCCTAAAGGAAATTCTAATCCTCAGCACGAAATGTGCGTGGAGATGGAACAAGACCCACACTTGGTTCAAGGAAGCCAACGCCTTTTCCCCCCGTATTCATGAGGCACGGCCGCTGGCTCGGTCCCCTAAAACAAGTCTTGTTCGTGACTCTACTATTCCCTAAATATCGTAGGTTACGACTAGTAGAAAGCTACCCGACTGATCGGGTCCACCCATCCTTAGAATGGTACCGTCAGGGCATCCATTCTCCCACTTTCCACACACTCACCCGTTCAATTGTTTCCTAATTAAGTCCTACCACACTGTGAAACACTTAAAAACAAATTCCTTTGTTAATTAATTACACTTGATTCCTTAAAGAAAATCTTCCTTAGCACAACATTGAAATCAACGAGCATACTTACAGTGAAAAATATTTACAAAAGACCCTGAAACCGGGCCGATATCCCAATCCAAACTTCATGTCCAAACCATAACCATAACCACAATCCAATCACAGTCACAACCACAACCACAACCACAACCACAACCACATCGATGATCTAGAATTCGATCTTCCAGCCTCAACCAGCTGGGTAAACCTCACGGACCGTCTCCCCTCGTCGTCAGCCAGCCGACGAGGGCCAAGCCGTCCTGTCACCCCCTCAGGTACTGACGCTTGTACGAAACCCTCTCGCTCTTCGGAGGGGACGTCTCCTCATGAGGTGGGGGTTAAGTCACCGCACTAGCCTGGACCCACAGAACTAGGCAGCATATATACATCACCCTGGTGGTGAAAACCAATTCCCAGTGGCATAGGAGGGGATTGCCCTGGGCCGACTCCCGGCCTCGCTATATCCTCCGCCCGTCTACACAGGCAAGCACGGAGTTAGCTAAGGGGGGGAGAAGCTGTACTTGCATGTTAGCAATAAACCAGCAGTATATCCAATAGAAAAAAGACATAGCCTTTATTCAATGAATTCACACATTAACAAAAACCATCGTCAATGATTCAAAAGCAAGATTATTTTCCTATAACTTTACTTAAGAGTAACCATAAGGTACTTTAGGCCATCTATACTAGGGGTTTAACCTTGGTTTCTTTCCTATTATTTCGAATCTTTGCATTAAGCTTCATAAGAGAGAATTTTTACTTAAACTTGTTAAATGACCAACCTGGTTATCGTTTTCATGCCTATTCACTTCAAGAGGGGCGAAGTCGATTGCAGGGACGTGATTTGCTTCATTCCCTCCTTGGGCAGCGCGTGGTTCTTCAGTTCGACGGCGTTTCGGCGCCATAGGAGCACTAGAGTTTTAAGAGGATAGAGAGAAAACGAGGTGAATATAAGAGGTTGGGAGCGTGGAGAGAAAAGAGAGAATTCTACTGGTTCAAACGGATTCGAAAACGGAGTCCGTTTGGGGTAGGAAAAGCTTGTTGGGCTTATGGGCAGGAACGACCTCTTAGCCTAAGCTTAAGTCGCCGCATATGGGGGGGGGAATTGAGAGGGTGTCCTTAACTTGGAGAGCTCTTGAGAAGAGTGTACGTCTAGGGAGGCCTAGGGAAGAGTAAGGCAAGGGTTGGAGGAGAGGCACACTTTAAGTCTATTCACACAGGGGGGGAGAAGAGTGTAGGACATGTCCTAGAGCTTGAGAGAGGGCTTGCGCGTAGGTAGGTGCTGGAGGGTGGACGTCCGGGTGCGGGAAGGTGACACCTGGGTGGTGTAGGTGTCCGGGAGAGAGTGTGGGCGTGAGACACCTGGGGGTGGAGGTGTCTCGAGGAGAGAGAAAGTGTGACACATGGGGGTGGAGCTGTCCCCAAGAGAGAGAGAGTGCGACACCTGTGGATAGAGGGTTCTGGGAGGAGGGGGTACGTGTAGGGGTGTGCTGGAGGGTGCGTCTAGGTCGTGTACACGCTTGGGTGTCCCGGGCGGATTGTCGGTTTTTTTCACGGGTGGCGCCCGTGGTGGGGCCCACGCCGGCCGCCCGCCGTCGTCCGGGGGGTCAAAAAATATTTTTTGACGGGAATGTCCGGCCTTGCCCCGTGACCATGGGGGCGTATTCCGTTCGTTGATTAGACGCCTGGATAGTTACTATTTTTGGTCGGAAGTTCGTAGATTAAAGGCTTAAAAGCTTAATTAAATCCATTCCGAGTGCCCGTTTTTTGTTCAGAAAAAACTATTTTAAGCGTAAAATTACGCGTAGATTTCAAATTTGGATTCAAAATTACGAATTTCTAAGCAAAAATGGCTCATTTTTCAAAAATAGAAGTTTTTTGATCGGAAAAATGACAAGCTAAGTTATATTTTTCAACTCTGAAGCAAGTACATTGTTATTTACAATGGGTATGTTACATCCTTCCCTACTAAAAGAACTCGAGATGTCCTCATCTCGGCACGAACTCTGGGTAATTCTTTTGGAGGGTTGACTCTTCCTCCCAAGTGGCATCCTCCTCAGGGTAATCTTTCCATTCCACTAAATGTTCCCTAAGGATTCTATTGCGAAGCACTCTTTCTCTCGAGTCGATGATTCTATTAGGTCTCATTTCAAGGACTCCCTGAGTTGGCATTACAATTTGTTCATCATCAAGAACATGATCAGGATGAGGCGCATATGGCTTTAGTAAGCTTACATAGAATACATCATGGATTTTGAGGTGGGTTGGGAGGCGAAGTTTGTAGGCATGTTTTCCCAAACATTTGATGACTTCATAAGGCCCACAATACCTTGGACTCAGCTTCCTAAATTTTCCAAGAGATAAAGAACTTCTCTTTGGCCGTACTCGAAGAAAAACTTTGTCTCCTTGCTGAAAAATTCTTTCTGATCTTTTGGTATCAGCATAATGCTTCTGTCGATCCTGGGTGGCTTTAATATCCTTACGAATAGCTTTGGTTTGTTCTTCCATTTCTTCAAGCATCATCCTAGAGGCTTCAACCTTTAGTGTGGGGTCAGAGAAATTTAAGGGAGACAAACATTCCTGACCATAAAGAGCTTTGAATGGTGACATCCCTATGCTTTGGTGATAGGATGTATTGTAAGAGAATTCCACTAGAGGGAGATACTGAATCCACTTCTTTGGTTCACGCCCACAATAGGCTCTCAGGATGTCTTCTATAACCTGATTAACTCTCTCAGTTTGACCATCTGTTTCTGGGTGGTAAGCTGTACTGAAACAAAGTTGTGTTCCAATAGCCTGGAATAATGATGTCCAGAACTTTGAAGTGAAGTCAGAGTCCCGGTCACTGACTATTCTTTTTGGCAATCCATGAAGCCTAAAGATTTCCTTGATGAAAAGGCGGGCAATATCAGAAGATTTAAATGTCTTCTTTACTGGGATAATATGGGTGACTTTGGTAAGCATATCCACAACTACTAAAATAGAATCATACCCTCCTTGTGTTGTGGGAAGACTTGTGACAAAATCCATACTGATACATTCCCACTTCATCTGAGGAATGTCCAGAGGTTGGAGTTTCCCGGGCATTTTGATTCTTTCAGCTTTAATCCTTTGACATGAAAGGCATTGTCTGATGTATTGAAGGATATCTCTCTTCATTCCAGGCCAAAAGTAACTTCTCCTTAAGGCATTCAAGGTTTTTGCATAACCTGGGTGTCCTGCTACGGGGCTATCATGAGCTTCATACAAGATCATCTTCTTTAGTGCAAGATCTTTGGGAATACATAACCTATGCATGAAGTAGAGGCATTCATCATCGAGGGTGTATCCCTTGATCAATATATTCTCCTTTTCTGTGGGTTCCTCCTTGTGAACTAGGCTTACTAGCTTTTGGTAATCAGGGTCATGAAGTGAAACCTGCTTTACCTTCTCTAGGATGGGGTTATTTGGCATAGAGATTGCACTTAGGAAGGATTTGCGACGACTGAGGGCATCTGCTACAACATTGTCCTTTCCAGGACGAAATTTGATATCAAAATCAAACTCTTGCAGAATCTCAATCCACCTTCTTTGCCTCATGTTGAGATTGGGCTGGGTGAAGATCCACTTTAAACTCTGGTGGTCAGTTATTACAAGCAGAAACTTACAGCCTAGGAGATAGTGTCTCCATAACTTGAAACAATGAACAACTGCAAGGAGTTCCAAATCATGGGTGGCATAATTTACTTCATAGGATTTAAGCTTACGAGAAGTGTACGCCACAGGCCTTCCTTCTTGAATTAACACTAGCATCAGTGACAACCTCAAACTCTTTGGTGAAGTCAGGGAGCTTCAGAACTGGTGCTAAGGTGAGGATAGTCTTAAGTTGGCTAAAACTGATTTGGTGGATTGGTAACCATACTATCTTACATTCCTTCTTGAGGAGATCAGTTAAGGGTGCGGCTATCTTGGCATAATCCTTGATGAAGATCCTATACCATCCTGTGATGCCTAGAAACCCACGACTGTCCTAGGGGGTGGCCATTCCAATATATCCTTGACTTTGGCAGGGTCTACTGAGATGCCCTTTGAGGAGACAATGAACCCTAGATATTCAATTTGGGAAGTGAAGGTACATTTGCTTTTCTTGGCATAGAGCTTATGTTCGTGCAGTATTTGTAATACTTTGCGTACATGCTCCTCATGTTCCTCTTTTGACTGAGAATAGACCAAGATGTCATCAAAGAAGACAAGGACAAATTCATCCAAGTAGGGTCGGAAGATATCCTGCATCAGGCGGTTGAAGGTGGCGGGAGCATTGGTTAATCCGAATGGCATGACTGTAAATTCATAGTGGCCATAGCGGGTATTGAAAGCGGTTTTAGAGATATCTGATTCCTTGATCCTAATTTGATAGTAGCCAGACCTTAAATCCATCTTGGAGAAAACTTTGGATCCATAAAGTCTGTCAAGAAGTTCGTCGATGCGAGGAATGGGGTATTTGTTTTTGACAGTGACCTTGTTTAGGCCTCGATAGTCAATACAAAGCCGAAGCGAGCCATCCTTCTTTCTATGGAAAAGAACAGGCGCTCCCCATGGGGAATTACTAGGGCGAATGAATCCTTGCTCAATGAGCTGCCTAAGTTGTTCCTTGAGCTCTATGGCTTCGGGAAGAGACATTTTGTAAGGTCTCCTTGAAACTGATTCAGCACCAGGGATTAACTCAATCCCATGATCTACTTCTCGAGATGGGGGTAGTTTTGTAAGTTTCTCTGGAAAGATATCTGAAAACTCCTGGAGCCAAGAGGGTTCTAAATCTGGGTTGCTTTCTTCTACCTTGTTGAGTTTGACAAGGAAGATCTGTTGGCCCTTGCGCACTCCCTTAAGAAGACGATTAGCTTTGACCAAATGAAATTTGGGTTTACCTGTTTTTCCCTGGGCTGATACTACCTGTCCTTGACTATTCTTAAAGGTGATGCTTCCTTCAGCACAGTGAATGTCAGCATTGTTTGCAATTAACCAATCCATACCAAGGATTCCATCATAAATCCCTAATGGTAAGCTTCTAAAATACCCATGGGTTGATTCACCATCCAATTCAAATTCAAGATCTCCCACACAATGTCGGGATACTTCTTCTTTTCCACTAGCTAACTCAACAATCATTGCTTGGGCTGGTTTTTGATCTAACTGTAACTTACGCAAGCATTTTGGAGAAAGAAATGAATGCGTACTACCACAATCAACCAAAAGCTGGAAAGATCTACCTTGATAAGTAGCCGGAGCTTGGATAACAGAAAACTGCTGATTAGGTCCTTGATGTTCTATAGCTGCATGAATGGTGGCTTGATCTTCTTCTTCCATCTCTAAAGTCGGTTCACCAATCATAGAGCAGACACGGGCAGTCACTCCACGACCTCTACCACGTCCACCACCACCTCGTCTAGCTTGGCGGTTATTAGGAATCCCACGACCTTGAACTACCCGGCCGCCTTGTGGAGCAGCAGTGACACTAGGATTGAGTGAGGGTCTTGCAAGTTTGGGGCATTCATTCCGGAAGTGGCCAACTTCATTGCAATAAAAGCACCTTTGGTCCCCATAGGATTCTAAAGTGGAATTAGCATAACTGCGGGGGACAAAATTATTGGGGTACTGACCAATAGTATTGTGGCGAAAATTCGATTGGTAATTCCTCTGGAAGGCGCCCCCTTGGGTTAGACTCAGGATAGACTCTCTTCTTTGCTTGACCACTCTTTACTTCTTTAGCCAGAGGTTTGGCTCGGGTAAGAGCATCTTGCAAGGTAGTTGGCCTCATTGCTTCAAGGCGAGAATCCAAAGGTTCATTCAGCCCTTGGCAAAATCGGGCCACTTGTTGAGTGATCGACATAGGTGGAGCATATTTGCCAAGTGTGACAAATTTTGAGTAGTATTCCTCCAAGGTTAAGCTAAGCTGCTTGAGGCTGAAGAACTCGTTCATCTTAATAGATTCATGAGATGGGGGAAGATAACGGCCCTTCACAGCTTGCTTAATGTCACTCCAGGTTTGGGTATCTTCAGTGACGCCCTTATCTCGGCACCTTTGCTTCCACCAAAGTTTGGCGTCCCCAGTAAGACGGAATCTGGCAAGCATGGATTGATTCCCAATTCCTGTACCAGCAGCCGAAAAGTAATCGTCCATGGCTTCTATCCAAACTTCTGCATCCCTTTCAATCTTTGAACCTGCCCCATTAAATGAGGGAGGTTGCATTTGTTTGAGGAGAAGCTTCTTCTCCTGTGTATCTGTATATAATGCATTGGGAGCAAGAAGTTGACGATCTTGGTTATCAATAAGAAGCTAAATTTAGAATCATGTCACTTAGGCGGTTTAATACACATAAGACAATGAGTGTGAAAATCAAAACCTTTTATTCCAAGCTTTAATATTTACAAGTAAACCAAGCCATTTACAAGTAAACCAAGCCATTTACAAGGATTGGACTAAATCCAATCTTATTTATTTACATGGTAGTCCTCTAGGGAACCTAATAAAGATCTGCGGTGGTAGCATTGAAAAAGTAGGGGGATTCTCCCATGGTTTCAAGAACTCGATAAGTCTCTGGTAGGGGAGGTAAACCTCGTCTAGAAAGACGGGTAACAGCTACTCTATCAGGGGATACAACTTGAGTCACCTTATCATAAACCCAACGATTCTGTAGCATGCGATTCCCATCGATAGTGACATAGGTGTTACGAGGAGTGCCTCGGCATATCGGATCCGCCTCAAGTCGTTGGTGAGATTGCCGACGTGCTCAGCTCGAATGATGAAATAGGTAGATCGACGGTGCCAATACTCAGTTCTGTTCCATCCCCTTTCAATGCGAGTGTAGAGAGGAAGGGTTAGCTTGTCTACAATGTGCATCATAGTGTCACGGAACTCGAATTCGGAAGAGCGACAAGTAGTCATGAACATGCATTGGAATACCAGGAAGCGAGAATAGGGATCCATCTCGTCCTCCTGCATCCAGCCGTAACTAGATTAGTTTAACAAGAATTCCTAGAGCAACAAGAGAATACAATATAAAATCTCCCAAGTCTAAACCTGCTCTGATACCACGTGTAAGGCCCCCGTCCCGTAGGGCGGGGGAATCCTTTTGATAGGCGGTCAAGTCTCATGTTATTTTCCGATTGACGACACCTCGATCTCGTAGAAATACGAGGTTACGAGCAAACGGACGGACCTAACTCTATCTCGCAAGGGAAGCGTAGTCATCCTAAAGGAAATTCTAATCCCCAGCACGAAATGTGCGTGGAGATGGAACAAGACCCACACTTGGTTCAAGGAAGCCAACGCCTTTTTCCCTCGTATTCATGAGGCACGGGCGCTGGCTCGGTCCCCTAAAACAAGTCTTGTTCGTGACTCTACTATTCCCTAAATATCGTAGGTTACGACTAGTAGAAAGCTACCCGACTGATCGGGTTCACCCATCCTTAGAATGGTACCGTCAGGGCATCCATTCTCCCACTTTCCACACACTCACCCGTTCAATTGTTTCCTAATTAAGTCCTACCACACTGTGAAACACTTAAAAACAAATTCCTTTGTTAATTAATTACACTTGATTCCTTAAAGAAAATCTTCCTTAGCACAACATTGAAATCAACGAGCATACTTACAGTGAAAAATATTTACAAAAGACCCTGAAACCGGGCCGATATCCCAATCCAAACTTCATGTCCAAACCATAACCATAACCACAATCCAATCACAGTCACAACCACAACCACAACCACAACCACATCGATGATCTAGAATTCGATCTTCCAGCCTCAACCAGCTGGGTAAACCTCACGGACCGTCTCCCCTCGTCGTCAGCCAGCCAACGAGGGCCAAGCCGTCCTGTCACCCCCTCAGGTACTGACGCTTGTACGAAACCCTCTCGCTCTTCGGAGGGGACGTCTCCTCATGAGGTGGGGGTTAAGTCACCGCACTAGCCTGGACCCACAGAACTAGGCAGCATATATACATCACCCTGGTGGTGAAAACCAATTCCCAGTGGCATAGGAGGGGATTGCCCTGGGCCGACTCCCGGCCTCGCTATATCCTCCGCCCGTCTACACAGGCAAGCACGGAGTTAGCTAAGGGGGGGAGAAGCTGTACTTGTATGTTAGCAATAAACCAGCAGTATATCCAATAGAAAAAAGACATAGCCTTTATTCAATGAATTCACACATTAACAAAAACCATCGTCAATGATTCAAAAGCAAGATTATTTTCCTATAACTTTACTTAAGAGTAACCATAAGGTACTTTAGGCCATCTATACTAGGGGTTTAACCTTGGTTTCTTTCCTATTATTTCGAATCTTTGCATTAAGCTTCATAAGAGAGAATTTTTACTTAAACTTGTTAAATGACCAACCTGGTTATCGTTTTCATGCCTATTCACTTCAAGAGGGGCGAAGTCGATTGCAGGGACGCGATTTGCTTCATTCCCTCCTTGGGCAGCGCGTGGTTCTTCAGTTCGACGGCGTTTCGGCGCCATAGGAGCACTAGAGTTTTAAGAGGATAGAGAGAAAACGAGGTGAATATAAGAGGTTGGGAGCGTGGAGAGAAAAGAGAGAATTCTACTGGTTCAAACGGATTCGAAAACGGAGTCCGTTTGGGGTAGGAAAAGCTTGTTGGGCTTATGGGCAGGAACGACCTCTTAGCCTAAGTTTAAGTCGCCACATATGGGGGGGGAATTGAGAGGGTGTCCTTAACTTGGAGAGCTCTTGAGAAGAGTGTACGTCTAGGGAGGCCTAGGGAAGAGTAAGGCAAGGGTTGGAGGAGAGGCACACTTTAAGTCTATTCACACCGGGGGGGGGGAGAAGAGTGTAGGACATGTCCTAGAGCTTGAGAGAGGGCTTGCACGTAGGGGCTTGCTGGGGGCTTGTCTGGAGAAGGGGGCTGGGAGGGTCCTTTTATAGGTGCCGGAGGGTGGACGTCCAGGTGCGGGAAGGTGACACCTGGGTGGTGTAGGTGTCCGGGAGAGAGTGTGGGCGTGAGACACCTGGGGGTGGAGGTGTCTCGAGGAGAGAGAAAGTGTGACACATGGGGGTGGAGGTGTCCCCAAGAGAGAGAGAGCGCGACACCTGTGGATAGAGGGTTTTGGGAGGAGGGGGTACGTGTAGGGGTGTGCTGGAGGATGCGTCTAGGTCGTGTACACGCTTGGGTGTCCCGGGCGGATTGTCGGTTTTTTTCACGGGCGGCGCCCGTGGTGGGGCCCACGCCGGCCGCCCGCCGTCGTCCGGGGGGTCAAAAAATATTTTTTGACGGAAATGTCCGGCCTTGCCCCGTGACCATGGGGGCGTATTCCGTTCGTTGATTAGACGCCTAGATAGTTACTATTTTTGGTCGGAAGTTCGCAGATTAAAGGCTTAAAAGCTTAATTAAATCCATTCCGGGTGCTTGTTTTTTGTTCAGAAAAAACTATTTTAAGCGTAAAATTACGCGTAGATTTCAAATTTGGATTCAAAATTACAAATTTCTAAGCAAAAATGGCTCATTTTCCAAAAATAGAAGTTTTTTGATCGGAAAAATGACAAGCTAAGTTATATTTTTCAACTCTGAAGCAAGTACATTGTTATTTACAATGGGTATGTTACAATGGGGCATCTTCATGCACAAAAAGAGCAAGAATGGCCTAGGCCATTCTTGCATGACCCCAAGTCCTCAAGGTCATGTTGGAGATGGCCGTGGGGTATTCAAGAATGGACCTCACGCCATTCTAGCATTGGTGGCTTTGTGGATGACCCAACTTTCATGCATCCTTCTAGGCATCAAAGAATGGCCTTAGGGCCATTCTTGGATCATCCAACTTTCTTGCATTCTCCTCAGCATCAAGAATGGCCTTAGGGCCATTCTTTTCATGCACAATAGGTGTAAGAATGGCCATGGGTTCTTTCTTTTTCATGGCAAATAAGGCCCTTGTTTAGCCTTAAAGGCCTTATAGAGAATTCAATAGTGGCCTTGGGGCATCCAAGAATGGCCCTAGGGCCATTCTTTTCATGCACAACAAGTGCAAGAATGGCCCTAGGGTAATTTTTGCGTGACCACAAGTCCTCAAGTCCTTTGTCTATAAGTTTTATCAGGGTCTAGATTAGCATGCCTCACTAGGACTATTATATTGTGGTAATATATTGTTGTGTAAGAAGGGGTACATAATGATTCTAGGGCCATCCTACTATACACACTTTTGTACTATTTCTCTTTGAAATGTCCCCAAGATCACTATACCACTAGTAAGTCCTTGTTTGAGCCTAGACATAAAGGGTTTTATTCTTTCCTTGTCTTGTAATGAATGAGTGAACTTGGCTAATTATGTGTGTTCCTATTTCAGATGATAGCATAGGAGAAATCTTGGCAAATTAAAATGTTTGCGAGCTGTCAAATCCGTTGATGCTATGTTGGCATGTTTCATTATCTTTGGTACCATGACAACCAATGTTCGCATCTGTGCCTTCACTTAAGGATCAAAAGAAGGGTTCTCATTCTTGATATGATTGGAATACTTCTTGAATCGTTTGAGGTGGACCATGTTGATGAGATGCCGTATTGGACTAAGCATATGTGAATAGTTCAAGAAAACAATGAACTGTACCATGCTGTGCATTTGGATATAGAAAATGTTGTCTATATATAGAATGTCTCTATATATAGCCCTAGGATCTCCTCTATATATACTCCTCTATTGTGTGTATTCCACACACCTTTGGGGACGCATATGACGTGTCTCTCTCTCTCTCTCATGTTGGTTCAACATGGTATCAGAGCGAGCTATGCATCAATCGTTGCTTCCCTCTTCTCTCTATGGAAAGCTTTGCTTCCTTCAATTATTGAGGACAACGTATCAAGGCATAGAACCAGGCGTTTGGGTATCGATCCCAAGACGGAAAGAGATTATACTTAGCTGAATATAAGCGGCAGTGTTAATAGAGGGAAAAATTGATGCTCTCTAAAGGATGTGTCTCTTACTCCTTCCTTAACATGAAGATGAAAGCGAGCTTCCCAGGTATATGCTCTCGGAAGGATGTGTCTCTTACTCCTTCCTTAACATGAAGATGAAAGCGAGTTGCCCACGTATGCCTCCCTCCTGAAACTGTTTTCTCTCTTTTCTTTATGTTGTGTGTGTTTCTTTGATCGTTTCTACTGTATGCGGGAGAATTTAGGGTGCCTGGCTCGAATTGTGCTTTATTGAATATCCATGATCGTTTTTTTGAGTCGAATTCTTTGCTTTATGCGAGATTCATGTGTGTAGAGGAGGTGTGGAAGGAAATTTCATGGGAAACCCTAATCCTTCTCTGGTTTTCCTCCTGGTTGGCTGTGATTACGCTCATGTACCTACCCTCAATACATGTGATATGCATGTAGGCATAGGGGTGGAGGAGAGTGAGCAAGGGATAGCCTCAGTTTAGTGTGTAGAAGGGCTGTCTTACAGCCTGTATACAGACCAAAAGGCTGCTTGTAGGTGGCAGAGGGGGAAGCTTGGAGAAAAGCAGAACCGCCAGCCTTTTGTAGGGCAGTTGGGGATATGCATGATGCGCAATATAGAGTCAGGAGCTCAGATCAGAGTGGCCAGCAGAAGTACGCGGCCTGCAGAAGGGGTGCTTGGGGTGAAGTTGGCGCACAGAAGCAGGGCATGCACAGGTTTGGGTCTGTGCGCAGAGGGGGGAACAGTGCACAGGCCAGCCCTCATTTTTTTTTTTGGCGGGTCTAGACTCCCCGGATGGGTGCGCATGAGAGCCATGGGCAGGTCACTGTCAGGACAGCCGTCAGAAGAGGGGTGCTAAGCTATTGTGAGCAGAGGGTGTGATAAAGATGGTGCAACATTGCTTTTTTGGACCTAAAAGGGGGTAACCAGTTTTTTTGGCCTCACAATGTTTTTTTTGGACTTAAAAGAGGGGTGCCGGCTTTCTATTATAAATGGCCTTTTTTTTTTGAAAGCTAAAAAAAAAACAGGGGGCAGTTTTTATTAAAGCAGAAAAACGCACAGCACCTTATAGACGCATATCTCTTACAATGAACCATAACAGAGACTCTTACAAGTATCGGTGTGGGACAACTGTGGGGAGCAGATTCGCACTTCGATTTTTGTACATGGAACGCGTTCATGCAATTTTATTTGATGCAAGTTTTTTATGCGATTTCCCCTTTTACTTTCCTGAACATCCAGAATCAGCAGGCATTTTATTATGCCATTGTAGTAGCAGAAGAAACCCTTTTCTTCTTATCCATGGTCAGGATGACCACAGAGTAGCATGACCATTAGATGGCCTTTTGAGGGTGAAATAGGCGCTCGGGCCCGGTAGTTGTGGTCCACGAGAGGAGCACTTGTTTCCTGTGGCACCTTTTTCACCTCTCAGGAGTAGACATAGGGGAAAAGCAACATATTTGATTCTTACTTTCATGATGTAAGTAGAAGAAGATCTTTCGTACCTTATGCAACTCACATTGATCGTGACTTATGCCATGGTATTTGATCTTGATGAGATGCATATTCCTTAGAGTTTTTTGTCGATGATAATCAACATATTTGATTCTTACTTTCATGATGTAAGTAGAAGAAGATCTTTCGTACCTTATGCAACTCACATTGATGTGACTTATGCCATGGTCTGTGCTAGCTACAGGAATCACATGATTAAGCTTGGACGTTCATAATGTATTTATTGACAATCCAAGGTATTATCACATGATGGTAATTATGCCTTTCTTTTCGATCGACTGCTGATGATATGTATATGGATTTTGTTCATCCTGCCATGGTTTTATTTTGTGATGCTCACTGTATGATGATTTCTTTATATTCGTTGATGACGTTTCCATGGACTTTATCCATGATGTCATGGTTTTGGCTTGCTATCCTTTTGGTGTATGTCTGCTTGATATTGCTTACATATCTGATGTTGGATCTTACTTTTTGAATGGTTACTCCTTCTCTCAATATCAATTCGTAGCCCTGTGCGTGTGAGCAAAAATCTCGCATACCAAACCAAAGGTGTGCATTAGTTTGTTTGAAATAGGTTGGTTCTAATTTGTGCCCATGAAATGCTTGAGGTAAATTCAATGAAGACCCTTTTATCTCATGACTTCAGAATCGTTACTGTTACTTGCTCATGGTCATCTCGGTGATGGTCTGATCGTTTTAACTCATGACTTAGGAATCGTTATAGTTACTTACTCGTGGTCATCTCGGTGATGATCTGATTGTTTTATATCATGACTTCAGAATCGTTACAGTTACTTGCTCATGGTCATCTCGGTGATGATCTGATCATTTTAACTCATGACTTAGGAATCGTTATAGTTACTTGCTCATGGTCATCTCGGTAATGATCTGATTGTTTTATCTCATGACTTCAGAATCGTTACATTTACTTGCTCATGGTCATCTCGGTGATGATCTCATTATCCTTTTATCTCCGCAGTGATGTTGATCTCTCGTTTGATTGTTCTCACAAGGAAGTTGTGTATTTGTTCTTTCTATGGCTTCGAGGAAGTTTGTCTTGTGCGTAAGGAGGACCTTATTGATGCTTAGCATGCTGTTACTACTCGAGAGGCTTTGTAAGCATGCAACTATTTCTCGGGAGCCTTTGCAAGAAATAGTTAAAGGTGCCATGTGTTCTACCTTTGCTTGTTACATTACAACCAGTCTCACGGACTTGACAATTATTATTTTAAGCATGCAAGCCTCAGTGATTCTGACAGGTTTGGTGAGTTTGTAATTTTGGTGCCTTGGTATGATGCCATGGTGGTGATGGTTACACATTTTACCGATATATGTATATGTGTTCATTGCATTGATGTAATTCACTCACTACAATCCATGATGCCATGGTGTTGTTCCATGATGATGGTTACATGTTTTGTGTTACGTGATGATGGTTACATGTTTCGTCGATGATGGTTGACCATGTTTCCATGGATTGTATCCATGATGCCATGGTGTTGTTCCATGATGATGGTTACATGTTTCATCGATGATGGTTGACTATGTTTCCATGGATCGTTGTTCCATGATGATGGTTATATGTTTCGTTGATGTTGGTCATTCCAAGCTATATGTTTTGTTGATGTTGGTCATTCCAAACTACATGTTTCGTTGATGTTGGTTCACTTGGCTAATCTATATTGGTTGATTGTGTTTCCATGGATTTTATCCATGATGCCATGGTGTTGTTCTGTGATGGTGAATGATGGTTGACTACGTTTCCATGGATTGTTACCATGATGCCATGGTCATTGGATGCACCGTGCCTTGGCTTTGGCTCATCAGATTGACTAGGTTTATTTAAGTCTATCAATGTCTTTTGTGGTCGACAATGCAACCATGCAGGTCTAAATGGCTATAATGGTGGTCAAGTATTGGAATTCAATCTATGGCAACTAACAAGAAATTCCGTCAAGCATATTTTCCGAGAGGTTTGATTTCTCGTCCTATCAGCTTATGAGGTTTATGTTCACATCATGTCATCGTGGCTACATGCTGCCTACGGATGTCAAAGGTTTGATTTCTCGTTCCGTCATCTTATGAGGTTTACTATCCTGATTGTGAATGTCACACGTTTGATTTCTCGGCCTATCATCTTATGAGGTTTACTTTCAAGTACGTCATGTCAGAGGTTTGCTTTTTCGTCCTGTCAGAGGTGTCTACATCCTAATTGTTGTTTCATGTCAGAGGTTCGCTTTTTCATCATGTCTGGTCATCCTACCTATGGACGTCAGAGGTTTGATTTCTCGTCCTGTCATCTTATGAGGTTTACCTTCATATCATGTCATCTTGGAGGTTTGATCCAAGTTATAGTTGTCTCATTATCTTGACTCATAATATTGGAGGTTTGATCTTATGTCATAGATTTTTCCCATGGCAAAGATATGATTCTAGCTTTCCATGATATCCTTACTAACTAGTGTCATTTTCTATTTTAGTGTTTATTGACATGTCAATCTTCCAAGTCAACTTCTCCAAGTAACCAGATTCTCTTACCAAATCTAGTTCATTTGCCATTGATTGGATGATCTTCCACAAGTTGACATTGCCATGCATGTCCTTGCTTCCACAAGTTGACATTGCCATGCATGTCCTTGCGGATGGACTATATTCCTAAGCAACTATATAATAGATACCTTTATGTCTATTTCTTTATGTATATCTTTTCGTGTACATCTCATATTTCTATAACAAAATTATGGTTTTCCATTTGTTATGGAGACTTCTTTCATATTACAGGGTTTATGGCTCAGGATTGTATTTGGATATTGTTGAGCTTCAATATAGAGAAGAGACTACAAAAATATTATTTGGCATCGTCCACGAAGATAGACTCGCACCCAACCTACATGAATGGATCAAGACAACATGAAGATGGATGACCTTCAAAGCCTTCATGGCTATTGTACACATAAGAGTGATGAAGTATATATGGGAGTGATGTAGCTCCTTCATGGCTATTGTATATATGGGAGTGATGTAGCTCCTTCATGGATATTGTATATATGGGAGTGATGTAGCTCCTTCGCAGCCGTCATGGCTATTGTATATATGGGAGTGATGTAGCTCCTTTGAATAATACTTTGTAACTATAAAATAAATTAATATAGCGGTAGGTGTATATAGAGCTGTGGGTTTTTCCCTTGAGCCCCCAAGGGTTTTTTCATCCACAGTTAGAGACCCTTCTTTGAGCGGGGGTGTTGTCTATATATAGAATGTCTCTATATATAGCCCTAGGATCTCCTCTATATATACTCCTGTATTGTGTGTATTCCACACACCTTTGGGGATGCATATGACGTGTCTCTCTCTCTCTCTCATGTTGGTTCAACAGAAAATGTCTTAGACTTTTGCTTTAAATGTTCGAGGTTTGAATTTGGAGCAGATGAAAATTAGATGATATTCTTCGCATCCTCAATTTATGTCTTTCAAAACATCATATGAAATTCAAGTACGTGCAAGAGATGTGCCAAGACACTGGGATGTTTAAAAGCCTATGTTCTTTGGTTATGAGCATGCTTACAACAAGAACCTACCAGCAATCTGGACATATTTTCAAGACTTGGATGGAGATAACACTTTGATTTTTGATGACACACCATTTAAAATTATATGGAACATGCCAGGTTCCTATCTTGTATTTCCAAAGCCGTGGAATTAGACACCAAAGGAACTTCAAGGCTTCTTAAAAACCACAACTATCCATTGGTTGTGTCAATGGTTATATGCTCATAATAAGAGACGCTACATATAGAGCAATGTCTTTCAGACTAAGATTAATCTTGAAACAAAGATTATATTGGAGAAATATTTATGGAGGCAATGTCATGAAAGGAAATGTGCTTTGGACACAAAAGCAATGTTCATTCATGTATGTTATCACAAATCTTGTAAATACTTCAAGCCAAAAGACCCATCTTGACATACAAAATCTCAATGGGTATCCCTTCACTTGTATAACAGAAATGTAATTCTACTGTGTACTCTCTATGAGAGATAATGTACATTTCTCACACGAGAAATGAAAATTTAATGTTATTTACTAGAGCCTCAAGTCTTATGTATCTTGTTTATTGGTATTCCTCTTTTCTTTATTATTCATGTAGAAGTCTCAAATTTGATTACAAATGCAAGTTATTTTGAATCATTCTAGTTTATACCAATTCAAGTGTCAAAATCAATAACTATCATGCATGGCCTATTGTTATTTGAATCATTCTAGTTTATACCAACTTAAGTGTCAAGATCAGTGTCCATCATGCATGGGGTATCGTTTGTTGGTGTCTCCTTTCACATTATTTTATATTTTCATATTTTTCTCATCTTGCACCACTCCCATTATAAACAATCAGAGGTACAAAATGGTCCTAGGGCCATTTCTCTATTAATACACGTTTTTGTTCTTAAATTTAAGGGAGTCTTGTGCAAGCATAATGCCAGATAAGGGACATAGTTTAAGGGACCTATGTAGCAGCGTCTAGAGTAAAACTTATTCTATTATTCGAACTAAAACTTTACTTATTATTTGAAGGTGCACATTAGCGCTAGAATGGTTGATTGCCCATAAACTCCCATGTAACTTCAATGTGTTGCATATAGGGTTTGTTCTACTTTTATTTCAAAGCACCAAATTACAAGAGTTTCTCTTTACTCTACAGCCTTAGAATGGCCCTAGGACCATTCTTTTATCTTGTTCTTGGACTACACATGGGGCTCCTAATTTCATAGTATATATCATATATTTCTTAACAATTTTGCACAGTCTTTTAATATTTTTTCACACAAAAAGCATACAAAAATGAAAAACACAACCAACCTAGGAATGGGATTTTTCTCACTTTATCTAATATATTGGTGTTTATATATATAAGAATTTTAAAAAAAAGGAAAAAAAGAAAAAGAGAGCTTATATTTATATAAACTTCAAAGTCTTTTATTAAAAAAAAAAGCTTTCTATTAAATCTTCTACTCTTTTCATTTTTGTATATATATATATATATATATATATATATATATATATATATATATATATATATGTATGTATGTATGTATGTATGTATGTATGTATGTATGTATGTATAACAAGAGTTTTAAAATCTTAAAATTTTATATTACGATCTCTTAAAAACTAAATTCAAAGGCTTTCAAATGTTTTTATCTCCTATATTTTATCTAACTTAAATCTCCCATGATTATACTATTATTATTAATGTTAATTCTTTCACAAAATGCCACAGTTACTCCAAGGCCTTCCTTCTCAAGGCTTAGAAGAGACCCTAAATTCTTTGTTCCAATCTAATTATTTTTGTGATGCAGAGATTACAATATTTTCAGGATATCTACAACAATGCGCGAAACTTCAAGAGTTTTCATATTTTTATTGTTGTGATATTTGAACACCACTTTTATTGTTTTATTCTCAACTCATCACACCTTGAGGTAAATTATCTAGTCTTCCACACCAATCATGAAGCCATCCTCTCATGTATTTATGCAACTGTATATCGAGGACGCCCGTATATGGCATGCTTTTGGGCCTCCACTATTTGTTTCAATTGGTTCGTATGGAGGGGTGATTCCCGGGTTACTTTATTTCAATACTTATGGGTTGTCTATATCTCAAGACGACGTTGGGATTAATTGATATGTTCAATTAATTGTTTAACTAATGTGGACAGTGTCTAAGTATAGCCAACAAGAAGTGCGAGGGTACCGATTGAGGTGTCGTATGGCTGGTGGATTGATTGATGGTGTGAAGTTGATCATTTTGTGTGAATCATGTATTAGACTTTTTGTGCATATTATTTTTTATTTGATGATCAGTGTGACGGTCACCAATTTAGGTACCGCACGAGTTTTTCTTGTTGGTATTCCATGTCCATAAGAACCTCTGAGCCATGCCTTTGTGCCTCTGAGCCATGTTCGGACCTCTGAGTTTACCTTACAGGTATGACATCAATACCTACGAGTTTACCCTGCAGGTTATGACATCAATACCTACGAGTTCTCTCAACATTTTTCTTAAACAACTGAGGACATCAATACCTACGAGTTCTCTCAACATTTTTCTTACACAACTGAGGACAGTTGCGTCCTCAAACGAGAGGACTATTACAGGTATATATTTTATCATAAATTTTTTATGAATTAATAATCATAGAAAAATATGCTTAATTTAATTTATGTAGGGTTCAGCTTAATGGAATGTGCGAATGTGCACAAGATTATTATATATGCAAATGTGCACAAAATCTAGAGTTAGACCCGCGTTTGTACGAGATGGGGTCAAGATCTAGACAACTATCCTAGTGTAAAGCATCCAATGATGGCATTCACATGTCAACAAAAAATGTAAAGAAATACCCAAAAAGTGGAAAAATCAAACCCATTTTGTACGCACATCTATTATTATCTCCTTGGGCTATTTTTATAAATAAAAATTCTCTAAATACTCATGTCGTGGAAGTGGAGCTACACGACATGGGGGGGAGATTGCACCCAATCTTGTTTTGATGGTGATTTTATTCTATTTCTCTTGCCTTGTGTTATGCTATGTTATTTAGCTTCAATTTAATTCAAGTCTTTGTTTCAAATTTTGATGTATTTTATGAGTTTTAAATTATTTCTTCAAGAAGTACAAAAGGGTCCCATGACAGAAACATGGCTATATCCCCATATTTCTTGTAGTTTTTTGAGATGTCTTTGTGCACTCTTTTTAAACTTTGGTGGTTTTTGGGTCGAGTCTCTCCTTTCCCCACATGGCTTAGATGGGATAGCTTCATCTTGTACCCCCCCTCTTTCTAACCCTTGGACTCTCCTATCAAATAAAGCACATGTTTCCTTATGCCTTTTTGACCCACGTTTTGCTTCTCGCCTTTAGCTTCTGTGGAGATGGAGGGTGAGGCTGGGGCTTTTGTAGAGGTGGGGGGGGATCCCAACTTCTTGGGAGTGGACTTGCATTGGTGGTGCTGAGTCCTTTCCCTTCCTCTGTTTTATCATTATTCTTTTGTTGTTACTACCATTTCCTTCTTTGCATCATCTTTTCCTTGTTTGGGACCCTTGTGCCTTACCTTTCTTTCTCCTTCTATCATTGTTGGGGCTCTTGGATCTTGAACTTATTCCATCCTCTTGAACTTTGGCCTTCTTTGCCTCTAGTTCACCTTCTTGAAAATTATTCCTCTTCTTGGGCAATTGGCTCTCCACCTTCTCTCCTTCCAGCATGATCTTGGTCAAGAGGAATCAAGGGACCTATGGTGGAAATGGCTTTATTTCTATTCCTTTGGAGACTTGGGTGGCTCTTTCTGATTGTTTGAGTGGGGCTTTGATGGAGTAGGGGACGAGGTGGTTTCTGGGACAGGGAATGAGGTGATTCCATTTGGCCTCCTACTAAAGGGGACAAACATCTTTGCCACACAAGCTTTGTGGCACAAAGATTTTTCTAATGGTTGGATTTTATCCATCCCTTTAAAGGCATCCCCTTGTGCCACTAAGGAATGTCTCAACTTGAGTCTCCTATTATCATTATGGAGTATATGGCCAACTTTCGGGTCACACCTCCATGCTCAGTCTCCTAGTATCATTATGGAGTATATATGGTAGGGGTTTGCTCTCTATGATCATTCATTCATGATGGTTTTGTAACTCTACCCCCCTCTCCTCCTTTAGCTTAGTGTTCTCCACTACTTGCATAACTTACTTGTATAATTTGTAGATACACAAAAGGTCACACCATGCTCAGTCTTCCTTATTATTTCTTTTGTCCTAGCCATACACAAGTTATAAAACGAGGATGGCCAATTCAAACTTTTGAGCTATAGATTTTTGCCATGTTCCTTGATGCTAATGGTGCCAATAAAACCAAGTCAGCCCACCTTACGTGTAGTTCGGAAGTAGTTAGTGCTTGATAGTGTGATTTCTTCATTCCTTGGGTGTTCCATATAGAGAAAAGGGTCCCTATTCTTTGATGCAAGATATTCCATGCACAAAGACAATTTTCTTCATATGTAAACAAACAAAAAAGTACATTAGTGACCTTATATCATATCCATATAAGGAGATTTATATCAAATAGCCATGATGATAAGCAAGTGACAACAATGTGGGTATTTTGTGAATCTATATCGGAGCATATAACCAATCAAGCAAGCCATCCAAAGATGGGTAGTCTATGATTGAAAGTGTGGATGGAACTTGATAACTTCATCAAACTCTTGAGATAATCAAGATCTCAAGCAAACTACACGGATGATTATACAATGGCCATAAAAAATAAAGGCTATTGTGGATGCATGGGGAGAAAAGGACATGACTTATCATTTTGTAAGGGTAAGAATGCCTTACAATATATTTAAGGCTAAGTGGATGCATGGGGAGCAAAGGACATGACTTATTATTTGGTAAGGGTGAGAATGCCTTACAATATATTTAATAAATATGATATAAGGTCACTCGAAGGTGCAAAAACAACAAAGAGTTCGATCAAGAACTACAATAGAATGATAGTACAGTAGCATTTTTACAATCATTATTATAGCTACAAGCCTTGGTAAATGTCGAGGTCATTTTACTGCTGCTAAAGGTGCCTGTAGAGTGAGAGCGCTGCTTTTAGCAGTGTTCATAATAGTAAAATTTCATTGCTCAGGAGTGAATAATGTTGCCTAGCAGTGTTACTTCACTTTTATAGGCATTGTAACTCAGTAGTGAAAACAAACCTATAAAAAAAAGTTGGGGCAGACTGGGGATATAACTCCCCAGTCTGCCCTAGCTTTTAAAATGTTTTATATGTCCTCCATGAGAATCCATTTTAGAGAATAATTTTTTGCATTATTAAATGCATGCATTTGGATAGATGCAGTGGTCTAATAGAGTAAGCATGATCAAGATGAAGCCATGTCATCACTAAATTTGGGAACTTCTTGAATATGCGAAATCGCCCATCATGCTATATATCATTGGAAAGGTCTCGAAGAGTAGATTCCAAATGTCCAAAATATGCTCACTTCTAAGTTGATTTGTAACAATTTCACCATAAGCCTATTTTTGTAGAGAGAGAATGTGTAACAATCCTTAAAGGACCCAATTTGAGTCCAAAGTTCCCCTAATGCCTGACTTCATTGAACACTCTTGGTCTTCTTTCCTTGTGACTCTATTTGCTTCATCTTATCTCTACTTGAGGTCTACCTAGGGTCATTACAGGTCTCTCGGGGGGTCCACTATGACAAAATCATGTGTAGCATGTGCATTCAAGGAGTATTTAAAAAACCCCGTACACTTACATAGTTTGGTGAATAAAATGACCCCTTTTTCTTCATAAACTTATAGCTTTTTTTCAAAATTGGTTATAAAACCCCCTCCTATAAATGTAATTCTGAAACTTTCTTAAATTAATATACCCCTCCTCCTGATGAACTCATGTGCTACACTTACATATTTTTAGGTGAAGCCACTGGGGCACGTCTGCATCAATTAGTTGTGCTCATAGTTGCCATTAAATATAAACATGGATTTATGGTGTCAAACAGATCCACATATCCTGTACATGCATTTCAAGGATTTGAGCCTCATCAAGCTCAAGGTCAAAGACAAGATTACCACCATTACTCTCACAACAAGTGTCAAGGCAACATGTATTCACCTTACATCCATAAAGACATTGTTAAATATATAATATTTAAATATGATTTTCTTATTCTTCACCTTCTATAGTGGTATAGATTCTTCAATGTGTTTAAGCTCACCTATTAGTTATAGAATAGCCAAGTTTTGTTGAAGTCTCACATTACTCACAATATATGGTTATGGTAGACCAAATACCCTTAGGCAAAAAGGTTTAAGACCTTTGAATCATAGCTTGGAGATAGCACAATATCCCTTAAATCTACTTATTTCAACTGTATATCACAAGCCTCCACCACCTCCTCTGGCTCATGAAGGTCATTCAAAACTTTCTTCCTATGAAGGGGTCAAAACACTATGGAAGCTTAAGCATCTCAATCACATTATGGTATTGCTTGAGGACTCACTATGTTCTTGGAGATAACCCTTCAACTTTTTCAAGATAACCTCAAGCTAGTTTCACTGCTACAAGATCTTTAGCCTTTGACGGTCAGTTTTGTGGCGGTAAAATGAATGTCGAAAAGACCGTCTATGTTCAGGTCGTAAAAGCGTCGAAAGCATAATCTTTTTTTTGTTTTTTGACGTTTGGTCTGATTTTTGAAAAAAGTTCAAGTGTTTTTAGTTCTCATAGTCCTAATCAACCCACATTTTAGTTACTTTTCATACAAATACAAAGATATATGCAGAAATATTTATAAGAAATTAATATGACAGTATTTGTATGCCAAAGCTTGCACTAATGATCCCAAATACAAGGATATATGTAGCGATATTTAAAAGAAATTATGACAAGTTTCTGTGCCAAACCTAACATTAATGGTACCAAACAAGAAAACTGTGACAAAAACATATATTGCTTGTCAAATAAAAAAGAAATAAGATGTTATAGCTCATTCATGGGCTCTCTCATCTTCCATGGCTCCAAATACATCTATTTCTAGAAAAATCTATCCACATCTGCATCTTCATCATGACTTGCACATATGAATTCGACGAGAAGGACTATACATACATTCATGGCTCAGGACTTGGAACTTAAAAGCACATTACATAGTACATACATAGCTCATGAGTGATGACACAAAAGGGAAGAGAAGGACTCTTTCTTGGTTTCAAAATGATCCTTCGAGAGGTTCTAGAAAGAGGATCTCGCGCTTTGTTTTCTCTCTCTAGATGCAAACAGAAAATACATGACACATGGCATGCAACGTTTGATTGCTCTTTCAATTATCTCGTGAACGTCATGATAACACAGCCAATGGATGTTGCCTACACATTCTACTTGCACACGATCACCATGAGCTGAACAATGATATTCTCTCCACCCAAAATATTATAATAAGATATGGTCTATAGCTTCCATATATATATATATATATATATATATACATATGGTTCATTATCCAAGTGTTACATTTTCACATCGTATCATTTTCGCACATTGCTACATATATTAGTAAATAATACTAGTCATAATATATATATATATATATATGGTGTCGATCGTATTTTATGTTTATTAGAACTCGCGTGGGCGCTTGCTCCCGGCGGCGGCAGCATAAGTTGCCGCCACGCGGGAGGCGACTGCGGGAGCAGCTGCGAGGGATCTGGGAGGGTGTTTCTCCGAGAAGCGGTACTGTGATGAGCTTATGCCCAGTCCGAAGTCCGCGTACACATCAGTGGTCTCCCCCTCGAAGTCGCTCAGGTTCAGTGAGGCCGCTCCCGCAACGTGAGCAAGGGCCGAGACGCCGAGCTCTGACACAAACAGGCCCGTGCGGTGGGGCAGGATGCGGTGCGTGAAGCAGCGCGGCGTTGCCAGAGTGATGGTGTGCTCGCTGGTGACCCGATTACCGTCCAGCTGGACGGCGAAGATGGCATCCGCACCGGTGCTGTGGGAGAGCAAGGAAGAGCCCAGCAGCCACATTCGTAAGGTTGGTTGGAGCTTGGCATCCTGCTTCTTCTTGGCGGCCTCATGATCCCAATCAAATGCCAGGTGGATGAGGCCGGCATTGGCTCCCGCAGGCGTGCTGAGATGGAACCATTTGATTTCGCCCGTTCCAGAGATGCGACCGAACGTCCCTGTCCCACCCGAGGCGCCACCCAGAAGCACAAACCACACATTGCCGTCTGGCCCGGAAATGAGCCCCACCGGCGTGCTGCCCTCGGACGCCGGGATGTCTTCTTCGACGGCCTGGCCGGTGGCCGAATCCAACCGCCAGATCTTGCTGCTCTGGTCCAGGCTGGCGTACACGTCGCCACTTGTGGGGTGGATGGCCACGAAGATGGGGCGGCCGCTGCACGGGTACACGGACACGTCGGACGTGTTGCGGTGGTTCACGCGCACCACGTGCCGGCTGTCCTTGCAGCTGGTCCAGAGGTCGTCCCCATTCTCGAGGACGCAGTGGGGGCCCTCCACGGAGGCGGGGAGCTGTATGATTTGCACCACCGCGGGATCCTTGCCCGCGCCCAGCAGGCTCAGGCGGATGAGGGCGGCCTTGAACTGTAGCGTGGCCCAAACCTGGCCCGGGTGCTCCCGAGACGCGGCAAGCCCGTGCAACCCAGCCCAGAAGTTGCCCACCGTGAACCTGGTGCAGGAGAGCGGGCGCCCCGTGGCCGGGTCCAGCTTCACCTTCACCAGACTGCTGTTGGTTTGCTGGCTCACTAACAGCAGGTGCTCGCCCACCACGGCCATCTCGTGTGTCTGCATGGCGCCCGGCATGGGGTACTCCGTCACCACTTTGGGCACCTTTACCACCTCTACGGGGGGTGGGCAGTGCGGTGCTGGCCTAATCATCACCAGCTTCTCACCACCAAACGTCGAGTCGTCGACATGCATAGCAGTAGGCGCAGAGCCAGCTTCATGCCCGACGCCGCGTACGGATGAAGCATCGGCATCGGCATCGGCCGCAGCAGCAGCAGGACCAGCCATATACTTATATAAATAATAGAAACAGATTGATTAAGCAGCTAATATAATGCAGGACAGAGCTAGTATGTGTTATGTATGCGTAGAAGCTGGTAGTTATAGCTAGTAGTGCTCTTAGGATTCAACAACCGGAGTGTGGAGGACTGCCGCTGTATGCTGTACGTTTTATATGCGCCGGTGGGCAGTTTCTCCTCGGCGGAAGCGATTCCAAGTGCGCTCAAAGCGAATGCCTATCTATTCCATGCGTAATCAGGCCACGCGTGCCAAAAGACTCCAGTCTTTCCAGCAGAGCAAGATGCGATCGATGGATGCGTCTTTAATTGTGTGAGATAGACGAAACAATCAGTCCGATGCCTGCCGTCTTTAATTGTGTGAGATAGACGAAACAATCAGTCCGATGCGCAGGCGTCGGCGAGAGCGCCTGATTGAATGAAAAAGGCGGCACGTCCTAATTCATCTCGGTGGGGAACCACCCCTCTTCGAACATTCTTATAAGGCTTTTGATCTTCCGGCACCATGGTATGGCGTGTCTTTTGAAAAAGTGCTGCTCTACGCAAGCCTTAATTACAAATGTTCGAGTTAGTGGATGCGTAACCTCATATCTAGCCTACCTTCTTTGTTTTTCAAGCTTCAGTACTCTCTTCTCTCCATGACTTAATTTGAAATTCTGTTTTGAAGTTTTGTCAATGTTGGTGGATGTGGAGGAGGCTAACCTTTTTTTAGAGAGAGAACACCTTTTATTTAATGATGACACTAGTGAGTCTAGTGGGTGTACCCAAGCTTGTGAAGGGCAACGGAGCTTAGGGAGCCATAGCATGCGTGACGACAAACGCATGATGCGAAGGAGGAGAGGACTCGAGAAAACAAAAGTACACGGCGTAGTGCGTGGGAGGGATGTATCCAAAAAAATTTCCCAGTACGTAGCTATGGCCGTAGGTATAGCCGCGCCCATAGCTGCGTGTTGGGACAAAATTCCAGAGAGCTAATTTTGTATTTGGAATGGAGTGTCCATACACTTTTGTATTCTGGATGTTGACAACTAGGTGCCCAACCATTTGGTCTCAAATCGAGATGGCTAGTGGTAGTAGTACGGAAGTTAATAAAGAGGAGTCATGTGATGTTAGCTCTTCTCTTGCCCCCAGCAAAAGCACAAGGTCAAGAACATGGATGTGTACCTTGAACCTTTGATCGAGGAGCTTCAGACACTATGGCTTGGGATCCAAGTGTATGATGTCTCCCAGACGCTTACACAATCTAGCACGGAGGTGACGATAATTTTAATGTGGATAATGAATAACTTTGCATGATATGGAGAGTGCTTCGGTATGTTCTCTATGGCGTAAAGCACGCTTGTCTTTTGAAAAAGTGATGCTCTACGCAAGCCTTAATTACAAATGTTGAGATTTTCACCTCACATCTAGCTTACCTTCTTTTTTCTCAACAGCTTGAGTACACTTCTCCATGGCCTAATTTGAAATTCTATTTTGAAGCTTTGTCATTGTTGGATGTGGAGGAGGCTAACCTTTTTCTT
Source organism: Cibotium barometz (assembly GCF_041138505.1). NCBI lineage: Eukaryota > Viridiplantae > Streptophyta > Polypodiopsida > Cyatheales > Cibotiaceae > Cibotium > Cibotium barometz. The sequence goes on from NC_141058.1 coordinate 29,410,057, forward strand.
GAGAGAGAGCACTTTTTATTTAATGATGACACTAGTGAGTCTAGTGGGTGTAGCCAAGTACATCACATGTGTGTGTGTGTGTGTGTGTGTGTGTGTGTGAGAGAGAGAGAGAGAGAGAGAGAGAGAGAGAGAGAGAGAGAATTACATCATAGCCAAGTGCATAAGTTGTATATAATGGCATTGAAGTGTGAGGATTGCAACTTGAACATGGGATCTCTTTGCTAGAATATGTGTGATTCCTATACTACTAAGAGAGAGAGAGAGAGAGAGAGAGAGAGAGAGAGAGAGAGAGAGAGAGACTACAACAAAAAGCCGCGTCTAGAAGAATATATATATGGAAAAAAACCTTTAGGTGACTATCAACGCGGCTATACTCCTAGCTATGAGCGCACGGCTAAAGTCGTGCATATAAATGCATATATAGTTGCATCTGTTTAGCATCGTATGTAGCTTCTAACTATCTACAAGAAAAAAATGGGGACAAAATGGGGGAGAGATATGGGGACATGTGTCTCCACATCTCTCCTCCATTCTATGCATGCTTTTTTTTAAATCACATTATTTAAACACTACTCAATCACATTTTAAAAAAAACACTTAAACACGTAAAACATAAAAAATAATTGTAATATAATAAGGTCATGGATTAGATTGAAAATTATATACATAGTTGTAAATTCCATAAGGTGTTCATATCCAAAAATAAATAAAGATGAAGACATTAAAAACTAATTCAATTAATGCATCATCTTCTTCTTCATCTTTATCTACACCCGCATCTTCACCACGTGCACCACCACCTTCATCACCACCATCACTTTCAACATCATCTTGCTACATTAAATAGTGATACAATGTAAAAAGGTTAGCCACAAGCATTCTTCAAGAACCTACAATATCCTTATAATTTTGGCATATCATATCCTTAATAAATAATATTTGAAATTCTCTCAAATCCATCATAGGCTCATGAAAAGGATGCTTCCTTTCGACAACAAGATACTAAACATAAGGACGCATGATAGGAGAGTATTGACAGAACTTGGTATGGAACGAACATATACATGCCTTGAGGGGTTCACCTCTAAGAAATTTTATGTATCACACGTTCAAGGGGTATTTTCAAGACCCCTTACACTTACATACTTTTATGAATAAAATGACCCCTTTTTCTTCATAAAGTTATGGTTTTTTTTCAAAATTTGTTTAAAACACCCCACTTGTAAATGTAATTATATAACTTTTTTTAATTAATATACCCCTCTTGATGAACTCACGTGCTACACTTATATATTTTTAGGAGAACCCCTCGAGATACATGCATGTGTCAATAATTGTGTGCTATTTCAGGGTGCTTATAAATATGTGTGTGTGTGTGTGTGTGTGTGTGTGAGAGAGAGAGAGAGAGAGAGAGAGAGAGAGAGAGAGAGACTACAACAAATGAAGAGCACAGTCACGTCTAGAGAAACACAAATTTAAAAGCATCTATATATGGAAAAAAACATTTACATGGCTATCATCACGGCTATACACGCGGCTATAGCCGTGCGCCTGTAGAGCAGCATGTATAGTCGCAGACTATCTGCAAAAAAAAAATGGGGACATAATGGAGAAGAGATGTGGAGACACATGTCCTCACATCTCTCCCCACTTTTTTTAAATCATATTATTTAAACACTACTTAATATTTTTTAAAACACGTGGATATTTGCACTGGTGACCACTTTCTTGCGTTTGAGCCACTCCCAAGTCTCAACTTCATTGTGATACTTATGGTGTAACCTATTCTCCTGAGACATTCGAGGTGACTTGTTGTCCTTTCCTACAACAAATTACAACATGCATGAGCTATGAAATTCATGACAAAAGATGAAATAAATTTATTGAAAATTTCCAAAGAGAAAACTTACAAATTGTGCAAGCCATCTTGCCTTTCCTCCGGATCCATACTTTGTCGTACTGTACTTTAGCAGTTGACGACTCGCATATTTGCTACCTCTTGCTGAGGGTATAAAGTACCCTTCCTAGCTTCTTTCTTTGCCTTCTTCCACTCCTTAATGGTGCAATTGGGGGTATTTGTGAACCATCTTTCGTGCACCTCCTTGTGTGAGACTTTCTATTATTAAGGATCTGTATTATGTGATTCCTCACCCACTTGTCGAAAAAATGCATGTGTGGTGGGTTTGGGAACTCCTCATGCATACATTGCACAACCACATGCATGAAATCTCTATCCTTCTACTCTCCCCATGGTTTTAAGGCATCCTTAGAGGTTTGGTTGACGAATTGACAAAAGGTATAATCAACCTTCATCCCTTGTGTCATCCACAAGAGGTGACCTGCAATTTGAAGCAACGCGTAATTCCTTCCACTCACCACCGTAAAACCTTTGATCGAGGAGCTTGAGACACTATGGCTTGGCATCCAAGTGTATGATGTCTACCGGACGCTTACACAATGACAATAAATGTAGCACGGAGGTGAAGATAATTTTAATGTGGATAATGAATAACTTTTCAAGATATGGAAAGCACGCTTGTCTTTTGAAAAAGTGATGCTCTATGCAAGCCTTAATATTACAAATGTTGAGATTTTCACCTCACATCTAGCTTACCTTCTTTTTTCTCAATAGCTTGAGTACTCTTCTCCATGACTTAATTTGAAAGTCTATTTTGAAGCTTTGTCATTGTTGGATGTGGGGGAGGCTAACCTTTTTCTTGAGAGAGAACACTTTTTATTTAATGATGACACTAGTGAGTCTAGTGGGTGTAGCCAAGTACATCGCATGTGTGTGTGTGTGTGTGTGTGAGAGAGAGAGAGAGAGAGAGAGAGAGAGAGAGAGAGAGAGAATTACATCATAGCAAAGTGCATAAGGTGTATAATGGCATTGAAGTGTGAGGATTGCAACTTGAACATGGGATCTCTTCGCTAGAATATGTGTGATTCCTATACTACTAAGGATTCCTATACTACTAAGAGAGAGATAGAGAGAGAGAGAGAGAGAGAGAGAGAGACTACAACAAAAAGCCGCGTCTAGAAGAATATATATATGGAAAAAAACCTTTAGAGGTGATTATCAACGCGGCTATACTCCTGGCTATGAGCACACGGCTAAAGTCGTGCATATAAATGCATATATAGTTGCGTCTGTTTAGCAACGTATGTAGCTTCTAACTATCTACAAGAAAAAAATGGGGACAGAATGGGGGAGAGATATGGGGACATGTGTCTCCACATCTCTCCTCCATTCTATGCATGCTTTTTTTTTAAATCACATTATTTAAACACTACTCAATCACATTTTTTAAAAAACACTTAAACACGTAAAACATAAAAAATAATTGTAATATAACAATGTCATGGATTATATTGAAAATTATATACATAGTTGTAAATTACATAAGGTGTTCATGTCCAAAAATAAATAAAGATGAAGACATTAAAAACTAATTCAATTAATGCATCATCTTCTTCAATATCATCTTTATCTACACCCGCATCTTCACCACGTGCACCACCACCTTTATCACCACCATCACTTTCAACATCGTCTTACTACATTAAATAGTGATACAATGTAAAAAGGTTAGCCACAAGCATTCTTCAAGAACCTACAATATCCTTATAATTTTGACATATCATATCCTTAATAAATAATATTTGAAATTCTCTCAAATCCATTGTAGGCTCATGAAAAGGATGCTTCCCTCCGACAACAAGATGCTAAACATAAGGACGCATGATAGGAGAGTATTGACAGAACTTGGCATGGATTACAAACGTATACATGCCTTGAGGGGTTCACCTCTAGAAATTTTATATATCACACGTTCAAGGGGTATTTTAAAGACCCCTTACACTTACATACTTTTATGAATAAAATGATCCCTTTTTCTTCATAAAGTTACGGTTTTTTTTTAAATTTTTTAAAATATCCCACTTGTAAATGTAATTATGTAATGTTTTTTTAATTAATATACCCCTCTTGATGAACTCACGTGCTACACTTACATATTTTTAGGAAAAACCCCCGAGGTACATGCATGTGTCAATAATTGTGTGCTATTTCAAGGTGCTTATAAGTATATGTGTGTGTGTGTGTGTGTGTGAGAGAGAGAGAGAGAGAGAGAGAGAGAGAGCTTCACATCATAGCTGAGTGCATAAAGTATATATAATGGCATTGAAGTGTCAAGATTGCAGCTTGAACATGAAATCTCTTCGTTAGCTTATGTATGATTCCTATAGTGCTATGAGAGAGAGAGAGAGAGAGAGAGAGAGAGAGAGAGACTACAACAAACGAAGAGCATAGTCACGTCTAGAGCAACACAAATTTAAAAGCATCTTTATATGGAAAAAAACATTTATGTGGCTATCATCACGGCTATACACGGGGCTATCATCAGCATGGCTATAGCCGTGCCTGTAGAGCAGCATGTATAGTCGTAGACTATCTGCAAAAACAAATGGGGACATAATGGGGAAGAGATGTGGAGACACATGTCCCCCACATCTCTCCCCACTTTTTTTTAATCATATTATTTAAACGCTACTTAATATTTTTTTTAAACACTTAAACACTTAGAACATAAAAAATAATTGCTGTATAATAATGTCATGGAATATATTGTCAATTACATACACATAATTGCAAATTACATAAGGTATTCATGTCCAAAAATGAATAAAGATGAAGGCATCAAAAACTAATTAAATTAATGCATCATCTTCATCTTCACTTGCATCTTCACCACATGCACCACCACCTTCATCATCATCGTCACTTTCAACATCGTCTTCTTGCGTTAAATAGTGATACAATGCAAAAAAGTTAGCCACAAGAAAAACAAGTTGGGTGATAATTACAATTCAAGTTCAACTACTCACTAAGTTGCCTTGGTCAGCTTGTTGTGAATATTTGCATCGGTGACCACTTTCTTGCATTTGAGCCACTCCCAAGTCTCAGCTTCATTGTGATACTTATGGTGTAACCTATTTGTTGTCCTTTCCTACTACAAATTACAACATGCATGAGATATGAAATTCAGACCTCTATAAAAGATGGATCATGCTCACATAAACCACGTAGTGACTCCAAGAAATCATTCTTGAAGACTGTGAAACTAAGTTCATTAATCTGTGGCATGCGACTAAGTGCATCTGCCACCACGTTATACTTACCTTTCTGGTAACGTATTTGAAGGTCAAACTCCTGTAGAATCTCCGCCCACGGAGCTTTTCTACCCTTCAGTTCATTTTGACTTGAAAGCCATTTCAGACTTTCATGGTCCGTCCGGACCTCAAAAGTAGCACCATATAAATAGTGTCTCCACTCTTTTAGTGCATGAACTATCGCTAGTAACTCCCTCGTAAGCCGAGTAGTTACGCTGCACACGATCTAACTTTTTACTCTCAAATGCAATTGGGCGTCCCCTTTGCATAAGTACGACCTCAATGGCCTCATTACTAGCGTCTGTTTCCAAAACAAACGGCTCATTTGGATCAACAATAATCAAAACAAGTGCAGCTGCTACGGTCACCTTGAGCTTATTAAAGCTCTTCTGTTGGGCTTCCCTCCAACTAATGTTTTTAGTTTTTGACCGTAACTGGTCAGTCAACGGGACTGCGATCTTCGCGTAGTCCTTCACATATTGTCGGTAGAACCCCGACATGCCAAGAAAAAACTGCAGTTCCTCGAGATTCTTCGGCGCTGGCCATTTAAGAATAGCCTCTACTTTTTCTGGCTCCATCCGCGTACCATCGGTGGATATAATATGGCCAAGGTAGTGAATTTCTGTTTCAGAAAATTCACATTTGCTCTTCTTTGCAAATAGTTTGTGCTCTCGCAACAACTCGAACACTAGACGCAAATGCTCTATGTGTTCTTTCTGTGTCTTACTGTACACAAGAATATCATCTATAGGAAAACTACTACGAACTTTCCCAGATATGGACGTAAAATACTTTCCATCAGCATCATAAACGTCGCTGGAGCATTGGTTAGCCCAAATGGCATAACCAAAAACTCAAAATGCCCGAAAAACGGGTCCTAAATGCTGTCTTCGCAACATCTTCTTGTTTAATTCTAACCTGATGATACCCAGATCTCAGGTCTATTTTTGTAAAGTATCTCGATCCATAGAGTTGATCAAACAACTCATCCATGCATGAGTGGCATTGGATACTTGTTCTTAATCGTTATTCGATTAAGAGCCCTATAGTCTATGCACATCCCGCATATGCCCACGGACTTGAACTAGGCCAAATAAAGCCTTTGTTCAAATATTTCGTCAATTGTTTTTCCACCTCCTGTGCCTCGGAGTGGCTTAATCTATAAGCAGGTTTGCTTATAGGTTTTGATCCTGGCATAACTTCGATGCCATGGTCTACTTCTCTAGATGGTGGTAAACCATCTGGTAAATCATCAGGAAAAACATCCTGAAATTCCTCTAATAAATGTATTAAAGTATCTACGTACTTTTTCTTTAATGTCTCTTTCACCTTGGATTTTTTCTTGTTTGAATCACATGCATGCCAAAGAGGGTTTTCAAATAGTGGGTCTCATCTAAGGCTATTTTGTTTTCCTTGTTTGTCTACGCAAACATCATTTACAGTCTCATCTACGGAAACAGAATTTAAAAGAGGGTAACAAGCATATACCTCTGCTATCTGGTCTCTGCGGACCGATGTACATAGCTCCATGGAGGAAATAAGTGGTGTGGCGGGGACAGTACGGTCGCCCTGTAGGGTAACGACTCTACCTCCATGCTCAAAACATAGCATATTATGTAAGTAATTCCGAGCTAGACTAGGGCCCAAGCCATACAGCCACTCCCTGCCTAGATATACGTCTGCTCTGGCTAAGTGCATGACCTGAAAGTCAAGCGGAGCCTCGTAGTCCTGCATAGATAATGGGACCCTTAATACTACGGTATTCCATACCATTTTGTCATATCCGTTGGCTAGGCCAACAGTATACTCATGATCACTCCGGGTCTCAGTCAACCCCAACTTCTTGACTAACGAGTAGTTCAAGAAGTTGTGGCTAGCTCCATCATCAATAAAAACTGTGACTCTACGGCGGCCACCTATGGTGCCATACATGCGCACCATGTCATGCGGACCTACAGTAGGCTGCCACATCGCTGGTGTCACTGAACAAGCGTGATGCTCATCATCACAATGACACACTGTCACCTCTCTGAACTCTGCAGAACTGAGAGGTAGTCTCTGCGCTGTATGCAACTGCCTAGAAGATTTACCATCTTTTTTGGGCTCGTTGCCACTCGTGCTGGCTTTAGGCTTTGGACACTCAGCCTTCGTGTGCCCTACATCATTGCAATTAAAGCAGCGATTTTTCTTTCGCTCTTTAATATACTGCTCTTTCTTTTGGATTTTGCTGTCTCTTTTCTTCTTGGATGGTCGCGATTTTTTAGACCAATGACCACCCTATCCTTCCTGGTCTGTCCTATCCCCTTGTTTATCACTGTGGAACCCTTTTCTTTTAAGGCCTGACCTCCTCTTTTCACTACCCTTGGCCCTGCTAGAACCACCACGCGTACTACGGTGCTTGATGTCATCAAATATCTGCGCATACTTAATTGCCTCTGCTAAGTCTTTAGGCTGTAAGGGCTCTACGTACTCAAGGTAATCATCTTTGAGGCCTCTTTTAAAGCCTCGCAATGTCTGGAATGCATCGATTCCCTTTAGCTTGAGTACTATCTCCCTATAGTCTGAGATGTACTGAGTTAGGGATTTGTTCTCCATCGAGCACTTGTCCCATAACTCACAGCTTCTCTCTGCCTCATTAACAGGCAAAAACTCTTTTCGAAACATCGTTTCAAACTCTGTCCAAGTGGCAGGACGAGTTGTCAAACTCATCCACCACTTGTACGCTTTGCCGGTTAATTCGCTAGAAACATATTGACCGAGTCCTTGTTTCTCTCCAAACTAGGCGGCTTTAAGTCTTTTAATAACGACGAAGCTTTCGCTACTACGGACAGCCGCGCAAGGCGCATCGGCCTGTACTCCTGCAACCACTGGCGAGGCTATGCTCACCCATGCCGCAGGAGCTCGGCTACCACGAGGAGTCGGAGTACTAGCCGAGGTGGCTGTCAGTGCATCTAACTGTGTGGAGATGCTCTGTAGCATCGTGACTAAATCAGCCTAGACTTTACCCATATTGTTCAGTTTGGCATTAAGATATTTAAACAGTCCACTAGAGAGCTCCGTCTCTGTCAGAACATCAGCAGGGTCCAATAGGTCATAATCATCATCGTCGTACTCTAAGAGGTCCTCCTCGGTCCCCTCGGCGACGTCGGTGTTCACGTCCTCTGGCTCATCGGCCAGAAAGGGGTCATCTGCTAATGCGGCCGTTGCGGCTCGCTGGGTCCTAAGGCGGGGTCAATAGACGAGGAGGGCGCTGGCGGATCACGCGTGACCGACGAGCGCACTCCGGACCGAACAACAGTCGGGCGTGTACGGCCTGACAATTCGGTTGGGGTCAAACCCGGGACCGAGGACAAGAGACTTGAAAAACCTAGAGAAGTAAAAGGCGGTGGGGACGCACTACACCTAGCAGACATCTTTAATTCTTGCAAAAAACAATGCGAGAACTCGAAAATTACAAAAAAAAACGCTAATAAAATGAGCAGTGGTGGTGGTTTCGCCCCCCCTCAAACGGCGCACACAATGCTACGGGTGGTCTTCGCCCCCCCTCAAATGACCGAAAATTTGTTTCGCAGACAAGCTTCAACGGAGGAAAAAAAACGAGAATACCTGCAATTCGCTTTGTTGTGTGTGATGGGGAGAGAGAGAGAGAGAGAGAGAGAGAGAGAGAGAGAGAGAGTTCTTCCCTTCAAAAATGTCTTCCTTTCAATTATGGCCGCCTCCCTCCACACACTCCATTGTGGAGATAAGGATGAGAAGATGAATCGTTGAAAACCATTGAGTGGGCTCCGGTCCCCTGGTCACGCGTGGACCCTCACGACCCAATCGAACCGACGCTCTGATACCAGTGTTAGATTCTCGTAACGCCGCTACGGGCGCTACCACAGGAGTGGACGGCCTCTGGCTCACCACCCAGCCGTAGAGGAAGAATAAGGATTGCCCCTCATCCCCCAGGCTATATAGTGTGTGGCCTGCCGTCCACACTAGCCTGGCCGCCCATGACTCCGCATGGGCGTCCTCTCCCACTGAACCCCGGACATGGCCATCCGGTCTGTCGTCGGTCATCACAGGCGTTACAGCCTACATGACACTCTCTCTCTCTCTCTCTCACACACACACACACACATTAAAGGCCTTAAAGCAACCAAAGAAATGCAGCCTTACTTGGTGAAAGGTAGATAAATTTATCATCTACATTTCATCTTTTGATGTCAAAATATCCAACGGTTAGATGTGGAGGAATCTACTCCGCAACAACAGACTGGAATGTAGACTATGTAAAACTAGATTTTTACAATAGTCACCTACATGTGTGAAGTGCCATCAATCCATCCATTGGATTGACCATATTATGTGATCGGATTAACCTCATACATAAAATTAGATGTCCCAAGTGTCCAATTGATGATCAAGACCTTGGATCATCGATAGTGCATCAAATAAGTAACCATACAAAACACTGCTACACACTACTGTTGAGAATGTTGAAATTATGATTCTTAACACTCCCCCTAAATATGAACATGATCTTGTAGGACCTATAGATGGAAGAAGATAAATTCTTCCTATATGTTGATGAAGAAGTTGCACTTACTTCTCCATCACTCCCCCTTAAGTGTAGCTTATTCTCAAGCACTCCAAGCTACTCCGTAAAGTAGCCAAACTTTTTCAATGCAAGAGGTTTGGTAAAGATATCTATAACCTTCTGATTAGTGGGGCAATATTACAAATTAAGCTTGATTTCTTGAAGTAATTCAAGAAATCACTCCATCAACTCCCCCTTAAGTGTAGCTTGTTCTCAAACACTCCAAGCTACTCCTTAGAGTAGCCAAACTTTTTCAATGCAAGAGGTTTGGTGAAGATATATTTTCCTTAAAGAGGTTTGATTAGTGGGGAAATATTGCAAGTTAAACTTTCTTTCTTGAAGTTAAACTTGCTTTCTTGAAGTTAAACTTGCTTTCTTGAAGTAATTCACGTACATAATGATAATGTACTTCAATATTTTTAGTCTTGTCATGCAAAATTAAGTTCTTGGCTATTTGCATGCTTGATTGATTGTCGGTGTAGAGGATCGGGAGTTCCTGCAATTACCTTTAAATCTAAAAGCAACTTCCTGTACCATACAAGTTCACATGATACATCCTTAAGGGCTCTATCTTTAGCCTCTACTGATGATAAAACCACGGTGATTTAATTCTTGCTTTGCCAATATGTAAGTGTGGGATGAGGGAGAGGATGCTCTACACACTCACACAGACACACATGCATACACACAGTGAAGAACAAGCTCAGAGAGCGAGAGAAATGAATCTCGATGCTAGAAAGTACTCAATAAAAATGATAAGAAATGAGTGGAATACAAGCCCTAGACCTAGGACTGATGTGGCTAACACACAAGAGTGTGTTCACATGGGAAAAAAACCCCTATCAACACAGGGTAAAAGGTGCCTCTGTGTAGGGTTGTTGACACCATAGACTTCTAGGCTAACTAGGACTGATGCGGCTAACACACAAGAGTGTGTTCACATGGGAAAAAAACCCCTATCAACACAGGGTAAAAGGTGCCTCTGTGTAGGGTTGTTGACACCATGGACTTCTAGGCTAACTAGGCCAACAAACCCCCTTGAAGTGAATGTGTACAGGGTGTAGCAGACTACCCTAGAAAGAGTTTTGGTAAACCCATCTGCTACATTGGCTTCTGTAGGCACATAGGTCAAGGTAATCTCTCCTATATTGGAGCCTTTCCTAACATAATGATAATGCACTGAATGAGCTGTGCCTATGCGACTGCATATGTGCTCTGACTATCAATGAAAAAATGATCGTAGAAGACAACTGTCTGATACCAAGATCTTCTAATAGACTGCAAAGCCATACACATTCCACAATAGCTGTGAATGCTATGCTGTACTTAGCTTCACAATCGGAAGTGGCTACTGTAAGAAACCACCTGTCGCTTCTGTATCAAGCACTCAAAATTCATTAGTAACATTTGGATCTACAAATCTGAAGAAACTTGACATCCATCTACTATTAAACCAAGACAAAAGTCTTCCCTTAAATTCAAGAGCCTCTAGATATTTGAGAGGAGTACAAAATCTTTCTTGTCCTTAAGTGGGAAGGATGGTAGACATAGGAGAAGAATCTCCTTCTCTAAAACCTCTATAGCAACATCCTTTTTCTCTGGAACAATTAAACTTGCCTTAAAGTCTGCAGCATTAAAATCCTTGCTCATTATTTGTTCTTGTGCTATATCCACAACTATTTCTACATCATTCATTTCTTCTTGGTTTTCAATATCCCCTAGAAATGCTACAAATTGGACACCAAAATTGTCAATACTAGACTTTGTAGAATCCTCAATTCCCACTTGTGCATGCACATAGAAAAGGAAGGCCATATGATGCTAAAGGAGCTTGCATTTCCTATTATGTAGCTTGCACTGCTCAGTGATTTTCAATCCTCGAGAAGTATATCATACTTCTTCTGCAACATGCCCTTTTCTGAAGATGTCTTTGCCAAAATACTAAGATGATCAAACCTGATATGTTCCATGTCTACAGCACCATAATCTGTCAAGGCAAGGAAATCTTGCATTTCTTCTTCATAGTACTGCTTGAAATGATTAATGACTACACTCAAGTCAAAACTTACATTAAAGCATTCCCTGTAAGACTCAAACATTTCCTGTGCACCTGCCAGCTGCAAGAAGTCAAATAGCTTCTGAGCAGGTGTTTCCTCTATCACACAAGAACACTGTCATCACTTGAACCCATCTCAGTTCAGCAAGTTGTGGATACAACTTATAACACCTGTAAATCAGAAACAAAGATACTTTGTAGAAACTGGAAGGACGATGTGATAATATGATTCCAAGAAGGTCTACTGGCTAAATTCGCGTCGTTGTTCCACCCAACTAATAATTGTTGTAACTGCTTTAAAACCTAGAAGATGATAAATTCCTACCTTTATGATTTGACGTAGAGTTTAGATTAGAGTGCACGTTAAAAAGCTAGCTGTACAACTGGGTGAAGGTAGGGGCAGTTGCGTAAGGGGTCAAGTGAGCTAGCTACCTACACTTGGAAAGATGGCATGAATTTGGCAATTCCAAGCTGTCAAAATCCTAATATCGCACCGTGTTTCTATTATAAGAGAAGCTTAGGAGGAAGCTCAAGGAACATCCAGGAAGGCTAAGGGGGCTGTGGGAAGATGAGGCAACCAACTAGCTACCATTAGAAAGATGGCATGATTTTGGCTATTCAAAGCTGTCAAATACTTATAATCAAGCCATTTTTCTATGATAGGAGTAGCTCAAGAGGTTGCTCAGGAGGGGCAACTGGGAAAGCTAAGGGGGTTGGAGGTAATTGAGGCAATGAATAATCACCAAGGTGGCAACAACCCAAAAAAAATGCTCGACATATTTATAGGGCCGTGATGCCACATGGCATCATGTACGAATAGTACATGGACGTGACACGTGTACTAACACATGCGACTCACACATGTGAAAGGATGCACGCATGTGGGATATGACACTCGCATGTGTGAAAGGATGGCCACCATGACACATGTACTAACACGTGCAAGATTCACATGTCATGTATGCTCGCACGTGTGAATCCACATCACGTACGCTCGCACTTGTGAATCCACATGTCATGTATGCGTGCCACGTGCAGCCGCGTATAGATATCGTTATTTGTACTGCCACGTGTCCTGAGCCACGCTCCCTATAAATAAGTGGGTTGTTTTTTTTTTTCATTTCCAGCTTTCTTTTTGGAACTCTCACCTACACGAGCTGTTGTCTTTACATTTCATCACCTACCAACTCTTGGTCCTCATTCAAAATTAGTTTTTGATCATACAACCATTAGATATATGGTGCGATAACTGTTACTCGACTATCAAAACGTCCTTACCGCACTGTTCTTCCATCAGGTGCGCTTTCCTTGTCAAAGGTTATCCGGGATATTTAGCTCCTGCCATGTTTTCTCTAAAATGCTCAAGTGTGTACTAAATAATCTAAACTATTGTTCAAAAGTGTGTTCCCTCTAAAATGCTCAAAAGTTCCATCGCATATTACTCTAGAATAAGTGTGAGAAAGACGGCGCTATAGAAATGATGGCTCTTATTGGATCGTGCCATTCGCACATGCACCATCTTTCCATTAGGTAAGATAATGTCCACATATGTGCTCTTTTTCTCTTTGCTGAATGTATATTGATTTCTCGCACTTGAATAATCCCACCAATTATAAAAACAAGCCAATAGAGATAGGCCATTCTCCACTTTGGAGGTACTATTTCAAACCATTTTGGAGTAGCTAAATAGGCATTTGGGGAACAAGCATTGGGTACAGTGCAAAGGGAACAATTGTAAGTCAAATTTTACCTTTGGAAGACTAACAAGATTATTCCATTTTCCATGTTTTTAAACAACACGAGTTATACTAGACCATAATCGGCGCAAGGGAGAGATGTGTACATTCACAAAAAAAAGCTATGGGAAAGACGACGCAATAGAAATGTTTGGGTATAGTACTATCAGATCGTTGTAATCGTGCCATGTTTCCATTAGTCAAGAAATATGTTTACAAATGTATCCTGTATCTATTGGTTCTCTTGCCCTCTTTCTATGGTGTGCATGTGCATGTCTCAAAACATATGCCATTCTCCACTTTGGAGTTACTATTTCAAACCATTTTGGAGTAGCTTAATAGGCATTTGGGGAACATGCATTTTGGAGTAACTAAACAGGCATTGGGTACAGTGCAAAAGGAATAGTTGTAAGCCAATTTTTTCCTTTGGAAGAGTAACAAGATTATTCACTTTTTCCATGTTTTTAAACAACACGAGTTATACTAGACCATAATCACAAGGGAGAGATGTGTACATTCACAAACATGGCGCAATAGAAATGTTTTGGTGATATCAGATCATCTTAATCACACCATCTTTCCATTAGTCAAGAAAAATGTGCACACATGTGTCCTGTATCTATTGGTTCTCTTGCTCTTTTTATGTGGTGTGCATGTGTATGTCTCAAAAAGTTCATCAGCTTTCCTAGATTTCTGGTTATATAATTTGAGTGTTTTAGTTATTTTTGTGTTTAATTGACAGGCCATAAATGGCTAGAATGAAGAAAACAGCAAGGATGGTTGGACCAAGTTCAGGTTGGCAGAGAAAGCAATAAAGCATAATAATATAGCAAAGGATAAGCTGGAAAAAAGGATCAACCAGCACATGAATGCCCTGAGAGAGATAAGGAGGACTCAAAAACAGATTGAGTTACTCATACCCAAGCTTACATTCATGAGAGTCATGAGACAGATTTGTGACGAGTGGAAGCTTGGGATGAGATGGGCTGGCAATGTAGTATGTTCCCTTCAAGAGGCTATGAAGATTTCATTATAGATTTTTTTAATTGATAGATACATTTGTTCTGCCGATGTGCATAGCACAGCCAAAGGCGATAGTTTTTTTTTCATACATTGTAACTAACCAATTTATATAGATAACATTCTAACAAATATATATATGAAATTAATATTGAGTTTAGTTTCTGATTTAACATGGTCATCTTATCTTGATAATGTTGAATAACTATTTTACAAAATTAATCCACAAGACAAGATAGATGGGTGCAAAATTATATTGTATTAAGAAAACTTCAAGATTATAGGGGACAAGCATTTCATACAACTAAAAGTATTTTCGGATCTTCTTCCCACCGTAATACCATCTACCTTAAATTTATAGTCTCATGATATGGCATCTAATAGAAATTCCAAGGACATGCGCACATCCCTCAATGTCCATTTTGCATTTCTAAGGAGATGACTCTATTGTCATCATTAGTCAAGTTGATTGTTAGGTCATACTGCATAAATTTTTCCTCTGAATCCAATGGCATCCAAGTCCCTCTACTATTTCTCCATCATTTGTACTCTAAGATAATGTACAAGGTTTGTTGAGAGATGTTGTATGCCATCACCACAAAATCAATGCAAGCATTACATTTTATAAAATCACCCCTACGGATGGCTTCACTCACTTTTCATTTTGCTCCAACTGCATTATCCAACTCAGACTCATATATGTGTGTAGACAGCCACATTGCTTTTGTCCTCTTCATGTTTGCTTCTCGAAACACAAATACATGGAGAGGTATAAACCATGATAGCCTAATCCTCTTAAAAATCCTTCCTGCTTTCATAGACTTTTGAATATCCAAGACAAACTTGGATTTAAATGCTAATAGAGTACCTTTGTCTGGAAATTCCCAATCTAATGAATTTAGGCTTTGTATAGCCAAACTCTCCAGTCTTCCATAAGCTTCTTGTAGGGATAATATAATTAGCATTGTATAAAAATATCTGTTTATTAATGAAAAAAGTAGATGGTTGAATTAAAAAATAATACTTTCCCAAGATTAGCATGCATGGCTTCGAAAGTCTCGGTAAATGACTCCATAGTTTACCACTCAATGCTTGTTGATGGATAAATATCTATGACATATACAACACATGTGAATAAACCATAGAATCATAAAGAACATAAATAAACTACAAAAAATATCTTATAATGAGCTTGCAATGCGGATGCTGAAGTAGAAGGATGCATATGCATGTCTCTTATCATGTACACATGTTGCACCTTTGCCTTCCACCCATCTTTTGCTATCTTGAACTCCAAGATACATCCCTTCCAATGGTATTGTACTAAGCCTCTTCTTTGCCTTTTTATCCTATGAGGACCTTTGCATGATGGTTGCATAGTCATCCAATCGTTTAATTTGAAGTTTATACCTTTTCACACATCCTGATCATCTTTCACATTATGAAGGATGCATGATAAAATGCTCAGCAAAATGGTGTTGCTGAGAGGAAGAATAGAGTCATTTGTGATGTGGCTAGGGGCTCAATGAAAAAAGCATGCCAGCTTATTATTGGGCAGAAGCGTGTGCCATCGCGGTGTATGTACTTAATAAGACACCCACAACAGCCATACATGGAAGTACGCCAGAGATGCGGCTTACAAGTTTTAGGCCAGACATTGGACACCTCAAAGTGTTTGGTTGCATAGCTTATGTACATGTGCCTGACGAGAGAAGGAGGAAGTTGGATCCTAAGGCAGAAAAGTGTGTGTTTGTTGGTTATGCATAGGATCGCAAGGCAGATAAAGATTAGTGCATAAAGAGTCAATGTATGCGAGATCTTATGATGATTGATGCATATAGTAATGGCTTTGTGTCAAAGCAAGCACTAAAGGCAAAAAGAGAGGTAATATGTCTAGTTAAGAGAGCTCAAGACCATGATGACATGCATTCCAATCTCTTGGCATTTGCAAAGTTGGATCATAGTGTTAGACAGCGGGCAAAGATCCTTGAGGACCCACAACCAACTGCTACTTCTACCTCCCAAGCATCTGTTTTCCAAGCAGCTGAAGAAGCCCAACCCTTTCTTGTGAGACAAATTTCTACTGCAGGTTTGGTTTCTAAGCTTATACGCTCAAAGAAAAGAAAATAATTTTTGTAACTATTCACTAGATTCTAAGAGAGCTTTCTTCTACAAGGAGTCTCTGAGCTAGCGGCATTGATTTTGTAAATATCTTTTTCTTTATTAAATATAAATTTGTCGTTTACCTTAAGGTGTCTAGTTAAATATTTTGTGGAAGTTATTCTTGTCTCTTCATTGCACAATAGAATGGCCCTAGGTCCAAACTACATATGAAAAGTCAGGTTTTTTTGCTATGCACAATATAGTGATTTAATACTGGTCATAGAGCCATTCTTTTTATGCACATTAACCTTAAGATTGGCCCTAGGGCCATTCTTGCAATGCTCTAGTGTATTCTTTTCCAAGAAAGGCCCTAGGACCATTCCAGTCTTGCATGCTCTTCGAGCCTCAAGATTGTATTGGAATGGCCATGGACCATCCAAGACTGGCCCTAGGGACATTCTTGATGAGCATGTGCATCCTTGCATGTGCATGCAAGGATGGCCAGGGACCATTCTAGCCTTGGTGCCACCAAAATTTCTTGCATGCTCTTGGGCACCCAAGAAAGTTTGGTGGCCTTAGGGCCTTTCTTGGGCACCCAAGAAAGGCCCTAAAAGGCCATTCTATTCTTGCACAATAGGTGCAAGAATGGTCCTAGGGCCATTCTTTCATGGGAACTAAGGCCACTATTTTGATATAAGGGCCTCAAAAATCACCCTCTGAGGTACCCTAGGGCATGCAAGAATTTCCCGTGAGCCATTCTTGCATGATCCCAGGGTTATTCTCTAAGACTAAGGTCATTCTTATATCCTCTTTTGTTCTTAAGGTTGTGTTGGAATGGCCATGGCGTGCACAATAAGTGTAAGAATGGGCCATTCTTGATACTCTTGTGCAAGAATGGCCCTGGGGCCATTCTAGCATGGGCTTAGTAGATCACCCAACTTTCTTGCATGCTCATGGGCATCTATGAATGGCCCCTAAGGCCATCCTTGCATGGCAAATAAAGCCCTTTTGCCTTAAAGGCCTCAAAGAACATGTAAGAGTGGCCCTGGGGAATCCTTGAATGGCCCCATGGCCATTCTTGCATGACCTGATGGCCTCAAGGAGATCATATTTGAGATGGCCATGGGGCATCCAAGAATGGCCCCTAGGGAAATTCTTGGATCATGGGGCATCCAAGAATGGCCCCTAGGGAAATTCTTTTCATGCACATGAGGTGCAAGAAACGGCCACTACTTGCCTTCTAGGCCTCAAACAACATGCAAGAGTGGCCCCCCTTGGGGCATCCTAGAATGGCCTCAGGTGCAAGAATGGTCCTAG
Source organism: Cibotium barometz (assembly GCF_041138505.1). Lineage (NCBI taxonomy): Eukaryota > Viridiplantae > Streptophyta > Polypodiopsida > Cyatheales > Cibotiaceae > Cibotium > Cibotium barometz. Next base: position 29,428,040 of record NC_141058.1, read on the forward strand.
GGCCATTCTTTTATGGCAAATAAGGCGTGAAAGAGTATTCAAGAGTGGCCTGAAAGAATGGCCATTTTTGTCATGCGCAAGAATGGCTCATGGGCCATTCGTTTCTTGCACCACAAGTCGAAGAATTATCCCAAGGCCATTCTTACATGACCCAAGGGCCATTCTCCAAGGCCATTCTTGCATCCTCTTTCAATCTTAAGGTTGTGTTGGAATGGCCATGGAGCAACAAGAATGGCCCTAGGGCCATTCTTTTCCTACACAACAAGTGTAAGAATGGCCCATTCTTGATGCTCTTGGGCACGCGCCAAGGGACATTCTAGAATGGGCTTGATGAATCACCCAACTTTCTTGCATGCTCCTGCACATAATAGTTCAATTCTCATCTCTCCACGTATAGATGAGCATAGAGTGGCCTCAGGGAAAATTTATTCTCCGTATATTGATGAGAAAAGAGATATTCTCTTCTTTAATGATATAGATCCAATTTATAGCTTTGTTACCATTTATATATTGGCTTCAAGACATGCTTTTCTACTTTTTTGTGTTTGATGAAGATTGGCATCTACTCCCCTTGTACCTTTTGTACCTTGTTGGATATTAGAATGTACAACAGGTGCCTATCTAGTCTCCCTTGTGTCTACTAATGGTGTATAGTAAACTTGTAGCATGGATTTCTAATTTCACTTATACTACTTGTGCTTGGTAACAGACCCAAAAAATCAAGCATACCTCCCTATACCATGTGTTGTGCAATATGTGAGAGAGCGTGATCCTCTTGGAACATATTCTAGTTTTCCTGTTCCCAGTGATGAAATGTTTGAAATAAATAATGTAGCCTTTATGGTCCATTCTTCAACCATACAAGAAGTAGGTCTTGGACTTTTTTTATCCTCTTCTCTTCCAAGAGGTGTGAATATTCTTCATTATGGTGAGACAAGTACTATCTCCATGATTGGAAGGAGTTGTGCAAATTGATCCAAGAGCTTTGAAGTACTCATTTGAAGAGGATACCAAGGTAGATAGTCCAGAGGATAGGGTGTTCATGGAAATGTAGCAGGATACATAAATAGCTGTCAAGGAACAAACATGGGACCAAATGTATATTTTACTCGTCACCTAGAATTACCCCCTTGGGTGTACATCAGATCAGATAAGAATGTCAATTCAACAGAGTATGGCTACATATGTGTGGAAACCTTATGCAATATTCATGCTGGTGAAGAGTTGTTAGCTAATTATAGCTTTCTTTGATTCTATGTACATTCTTGATGATTGATGACATAAATATTAATCATTTACATTGTCATATTTAATTATTTTTCCAAGTTAATTTCTTTCATAGTTTTAGTGTAAACGTCGTGATTGTTGTACATAGTCTATTTGTGTAATTATTTTGCATGGAAAGAATGGCTTGAATGCCCCAAGCCACTCCAACATGGCCTTGAGGCTAACTAAGAATGGTTAAGGACAATTCTTCTATGCCTCTCATGATAACTCCAACGTGGCCTTGGAGTGAAGCAAGAATGGCCTAGGGCCATTCTTTCTCCTCTTGTTCATGTGAGAATGACTCCAAGACTATTATTAGATGCATTAGGGCCATTTCAACATGACCTTCAGGTCATTAGGGCATGTGAGAATGGCCCTAGGACCATCATTGCAATTGTTGTGCATGAGAAGAAAGAACCTAGGGCCATTCTTAGATGCCCAAGGTCACTCAAACATGGGCTTGCATTAGAGCATGCAAGAATCTCCTAGGGCCATTCTTAGATGCTCAAGGTCACTCGAACATGGGCTTGCATTAGAGCGTGCTACTCATTCACATCCATTCTTCACATACACATTCACATCCATTTTCATCACATACATTCACATCCATTCTTTAACATACATCCACTCACATCCCATATCATTCATTTACATCCTGATTTACATGACATGACATCTCATCCATCCATTCATATCACATCTCATCACATCTATTCACCTCACATCTCATCACCTCTATTCACCTCACATCTCATCACCTCTATTCACAGCACATCCATCCATCCATTCATTCACATCTATCTAATTCACATCACATCTATTCACCTCACATCTATTCACCTCTATTCACATCACATCCATCCATCCATTCATTCACATTTATCTGATTCACATCACATGTATTCACCTCACATCTCATCACCTCTATTCACATCCATCCATCCATTCATTCACATTTATCAGATTCACATCACATGTATTCACCTCACATCTCATCACCTCTATTCACATCACATCCATCCATCCATTCATTCACATCTATCTGATTCACATCACATCTCATCACATCTATTCATAGAATTTAAACATAGAACTTAAGAGAATTCTAATTTTGATATAAAAATTATTTATACATCTATCTATGCATAAAAATCAATTTTAATGAGAATGGAATAAAAATAATTCCTTTATGCATCTTTATATGCATAAAAATCAATTTTAATGAGAAAAACACTTTTGGAATAAAAATAATTTCTTTATGTATCTTTCTATCAGGGAAATACAAGAAGCTCTCTCCTAGATATTGTGGGCCTTATGCTGTCATAAAGAAAGTGGGCGATCTAGCCTACAAACTTCTTTTGCCTCCCCATCTCACGGTACATGATGTATTCCATGTCAGTTTGCTTAAGAAGTATGTATCATCCCTAGTCACATTCTTGATGATGAGCAATTGATCTCTCCGACTCAAGGCTAGATGGCACTCCAACCTGAGGAAATCCTTGACGTTCAAGAGAAGATTCTTAGGAGCCGAGCCCTCATAGAATTCTTAGTAAAGTGGAAGTTGACTAGTGCCATTCCTATTCCTATTTGTACATTAGAAGAATGGCCCTAGAGGTCGTGTTGGAATGGCCTTGGGGGATCATAGAATAGCCCTTATGCATGAGAATAATGGTCTATTCTTGGAATGGTTGTGCATGAAAAGAATGGCCCTAGGGTCATTCTTTCTCTTCTTATTTATGTGAGCACCGCTCTATGGGCTATTCTTAGATGACCTAGGGCCATTCCACCATGACCTTGAGGCCATTAAAGCATGTAAGAATGGCCCTAGGACCATTCTTGCCTTGGGGTCATGCAAGAATGGCCCTAGGGCCATTCCTAATGCTATTGTGCATGGAAAGAATGCCCCTAGAGAAAGGTTATCATATTTTAAATTTTGTGTAAGTTAGAGATTTAAATTGGCTACCACGTCTTTTTGTTTCAGACTTGTTTACTTGTAGTTAAGTTTTATATATCCTTTTAGTTTGTTGAGATTTGCATGATGAACTGGATGCTACCAAGTCGTTGCAAAGTTCTAATGCAGTAGAATTAAAGCCATTTTGCTATGGCAACAAATATATCAAAAGTTCTATCTAGGAGATTTATTACTTCTAGGTAGATATACATTTCCTTGAGAAAATATTTGCTTAAAAAAGAACATATTTGTTTACTATGCATATGGGTACACCATTGTGTAGGCCATAGCATTCTTAAAAATGTTATCATTAGAGTTATTTTGTGCAAGAGCCTCTTATGATCCATATGAAATAACTATAACATCAAGCATCACGGATACTAGCACGAATGAAATTGCCATTGAAGTTGTGGAGGAGTCAATTCCACTTGAGAAGGAGATTTGTTCAATACAAAACACATCTAAGAGAGCAATGCTGACTGTGGTATTGTATTTAAATGGATTACTCTTGAAGCATTGCTTCGAGCCATGTTCTCTACACCAATCCATTATGTATGCTCCAAATAGATACCTTATACTTCATCTAGGGCGTATACAAAACACATCTAAGATAGCAATGCTGACTGTGGTATTGTATTTAAATGGATTACTCTTGAAGCATTGCTTCCAGCCATGTTCTCTACACCAATCCATTATATGTATGCTCCAAATAGATACCTTATACTTTGTTTAGGGCGTATATCATTTTTGCTGAATGTTTTAGAAAAATTCAATGTTGGTATCTGGTCAACTATAACACATGAGAATGTTCTCCAGATGGTGAGAGCTTTGCAAGAGAAAGCTGGGAGAATACTTCCTTTCTTTGCTATTTGGAGTCAGAATGCATGTTCTAGTTTTGAGAAGAGAAAAGTGTTCATGCCAAATAACCCAGGTGTTGAGGCAATGTTTAAACCACTTGCAAGAATGTCAAAAGCCTTTCAATGTGATCCAGGAAGGACAGTTTTTATTGATGACTCTCCATATAAAGCTTGTGTTTCTCCCTCTAATAACTGCATCTTTCTAAACAAGTTTGATTTAGATAAGAAAGATGACAATATTCTCATGGGAGAGCTACTACCACACATAATGCTTCTTGATGATGCAGAAGATATGCATATTGTTGTTGAAAATAATTGATATGGTCAGCTCCCAGTATCGAATAGCCATGATTTATATAACCTTGTTGGTGATGTTATTGACAAATGGAAAGAGTATAATGTGATTTGGTCGCAAACAAGGTTCAACACTGGTAAACTTCCTCTTGTAAGTCAATTACAGGACTCTTCTAAGGTGAAGGACACATGTGGAAAGAGAGGTGATAAAGGAGAATTGATTGGTGCAAGAAGCATGCAAACCCTTAGTGGTAGCTCATCTCACATCATGGGAGATGAGATAAATGATATTCTAATCAAAGGAGGTCCTCAAATTTCAAGCATGAAGCCATCAAAATTGATTTCTCTAGCTAAAAGATTGGGTTGCAAAGGAGGGAGTAACTTGAGGTCTCAGTCAGCAAAGGCATTTATCAATAAATTGATAAACGATCATGGTCTTCTAAATATAAGTAAGTAGAGCAAAGGTATTATCCTATCTAGAATTTCTCACTATATTATAGATATATTCAGAAACTATGTACTCTAACATTCTAACTTTCATGACCTTTTATGTGTAGGTTTTTCTAGGTTGTAGAATTTCCAAAAGATCTATTCATGTAATGCAATGGATCAAGAAATTTAAATCAAGATATAACTTGGAAGTTTAGAAATATTCACAATGATGTACATGTTTATTCTCTTGATGAATCTATTCAATTTTTGTGGAGATATCTCTATTCTCTTGATGTACATGTTTATTCTTTTTATTTAAGTTTTGATGGATTATTTTAGTCTTTAGGGTCTTGAACTTTGTTGCATTTTTTCTAGTGTTAGCCTATAGTGGGCGTGCATCCTATTCTAACAAGGCTCCTTTACTATTATTTGTCTCAGACAATTTCTTCGTCGAAGTGCACTCTACTTCTTTGTCGGGGTGCATCCTCTTGGAACCCTCTTGAGGCTTATTCATAAGTGTGTTCACAACATAAAGTTTATATACCACTTGTTTCTTATAATGTACCTAAAAATTATTATGCAATCTATTATTTAGTATCTTCTCTTTTGTTGTTCTATAATTTAAAGCCCCTCGCTCAAGGTTTGATTAGCACCTTGTACTAATAGCTTTGCACAAGGAGTTTTGAATGGCCCTAGGACCATTCTATAACATGCACCTAGGGCCAATCTTTTATGGTAAATAAGACCATTGTTTTCCCTTGAAGCCTGAAGGTCTCAAAAAGCATGCATGAGTGGCCATGGGGCATCTTCATGCACAAAAAGAGCAAGAATGGCCTAGGCCATTCTTGCATGACCCCAAGTCCTCAAGGTCATGTTGGAGATGGCCGTGGGGTATTCAAGAATGGACCTCAGGCCATTCTAGCATTGGCTTTGTGGATCACCCAACTTTCATGCATCCTTCTAGGCATCAAAGAATGGCCTTAGGGCCATTCCTGGATCATCCAACTTTCTTGCATTCTCCTCAGCATCAAAGAATGGCCTAAGGGCCATTCTTTTCATGCACAATAGGTGAAAGAATGGCCATGGGTTCTTTCTTTTTCATGGCAAATAAGGCCCTTGTTTAGCCTTAAAGGCCTTATAGAGAATTCAATAGTGGCCTTGGGGCATCCAAGAATGGCCCTAGGGCCATTCTTTTCATGCACAACAAGTGCAAGAATGGCCCTAGGGTAATTTTTGCGTGACCACAAGTCCTCAAGTCCTTTGTCTATAAGTTTTATCAAGGTCTAGATTAGCATGCCTCACTAGGACTATTATATTGTGGTAATATATTGTTGTGTAAGAAGGGGTACATAATGATTCTAGGACCATCCTACTATACACACTTTTGTACTATTTCTCTTCGAAATGTCCCCAAGATCACTATACCACTAGTAAGTCCTTGTTTGAGCCTAGACATAAAGGGTTTTATTCTTTCCTTGTCTTGTAAATGAATGAACGAACTTGGCTAATTATCTGTGTTCCTATTTCAGATGATAGCATAGGAGAAATCTTGGCAAATTAAAATGTTTGTGAGCCGTCAAATCCGTTGATGCTATGTTGGCATGTTTCATTATCTTTGGTACCATGACAACCAATGTTCGCATCTGTGCCTTCACTTAAGGATCAAAAGAAGGGTTCTCATTCTTGATATGATTGGAATACTTCTTGAATCGTTTGAGGTGGACCATGTTGATGAGATGCCATATTGGACTAAGCATATGTGAATAGTTCAAGAAAGCAATGAACTGTACCATGCTGTGCATTTGGATATAGAAAATGTCTTAGACTTTTGCTTTAAATGTTCGAGGTTTGAATTTGGAGCAGATGCAAATTAGATGATATTCTTCGCATCCTCAATTTATGTCTTCCAAAACATCATATGAAATTCAAGTACGTGCAAGAGATGTGCCAAGACACTAGGATGTTCTTTAAAAGCCTATGTTCTTTGGTTATGAGCATGCTTACAACAAGAACCTACCAGCAATCTGGACATATTTTCAAGACTTGGATGGAGATAACACTTTGATTTTTGATGACACACCATTTAAAATTATGTGGAACATGCCAGGTTCCTATCTTGTATTTCCAAAGCCGTGGAATTAGACACCAAAGGAGCTTCAAGGCTTCTTAAAAACCACAACTATCCATTGGTTGTGTCAATGGTTATATGCTCATAATAAGAGACACTACATATAGAGCAATGTCTTTCAGACTAAGATTAATCTTGAAACAAAGATTATATTGGAGAAATATTTATGGAGGCAACGTCATTAAAGGAAATGTGCTTTGGACACAAAAGCAATGTTCATTCATGTATGTTATCACAAATCTTGTAAATACTTCAAGCCAAAAGACCCATCTTGACATACAAAATCTCAATGGGTATCCCTTCACTTGTATAACAGAAATGTAATTCTACTGTGTACTCTTTATGAGAGATAATGTACATTTCTCACACGAGAAATAAAAATTTAATGTTATTTGCTAGAGCCTCAAGTCTTATGTATCTTGTTTATTGGTATTCCTCTTTTCTTTATTATTCATGTAGAAGTCTCAAATTTGATTACAAATGCAAGTTATTTTGAATCATTCTAGTTTATACCAATTCAAGTGTCAAAATCAATAACTATCATGCATGGCCTATTGTTATTTGAATCATTCTAGTTTATACCAACTTAAGTGTCAAGATCAGTGTCCATCATGCATGGCGTATCGTTTGTTGGTGTCTCCTTTCACATTATTTTATATTTTCATATTTTTCTCATCTTGCACCACTCCCATTATAAACAATCAGAGGTACAAAATGGTCCTAGGGCCATTTCTCTATTAATACACGTGTTTGTTCTTAAATTTAAGGGAGTCTTGTGCAAGCATAATGCCAGATAAGGGACATAGTTTAAGGGACCTATGTAGCAGCGTCTAGAGTAAAACTTATTCTATTATTCGAACTAAAACTTTACTTATTATTTGAAGGTGCACATTAGCGCTAGAATGGTTGATTGCCCATAAACTCCCATGTAACTTCAATGTGTTGCATATAGGGTTTGTTCTACTTTTATTTCAAAGCACCAAATTACAAGAGTTTCTCTTTACTCTATAGCCTTAGAATGGCCCTAGGACCATTCTTTTATCTTGTTCTTTGGACTACACATGGGGCTCCTAATTTCATAGTATATATCATATATTTCTTAACAATTTTGCACACTCTTTTAATATTTTTTCACACAAGAAATATATATCATATATTTCTTAACAATTTTGCACAGTCTTTTAATATTTTTTCACATAAAAAGCATACAAAAATGAAAAACACAACCAACCTAGGAATGGGATTTTTCTCACTTTATCTAATATATTGGTGTTTATATATATATAGGAATTTAAAAAAAAGGAAAAAAAGAAAAAGAGAGCTTATATTTATATAAACTTCAAAGTCTTTTATTTAAAAAAAAGCTTTCTATTAAATCTTCTACTCTTTTCATTTTTGTATATATATATATATATGTATGTATGTATGTATGTATGTATGTATGTATGTCTATATATATAACAAGAGTTTTAAAATCTTAAAATTTTATATTACGATCTCTTAAAAACTAAATTCAAAGGCTTTCAAATGTTTTTATCTCCTATATTTTATCTAACTTAAATCTCCCATGATTATATTATTATTATTAATGTTAACTCTTTCACAAAATGCCACAGTTACTCCAAGGCCTTCCTTCTCAAGGCTTAGAAGAGACCCTAAATTCTTTGTTCCAATCTAATTATTTTTGTGATACAGAGATTACAATATTTTCAGGATATCTACAACAATGCGCGAAACTTCAAGAGTTTTCATATTTTTATTGTTGTGATATTTGAACACCACTTTTATTGTTTTATTCTCAACTCATCACACCTTGAGGTAAATTATCTAGTCTTCCACACCAATCATGAAGCCATCCTCTCATGTGTTTATGCAACTGTATATCGGGGACGCTCGTATATGGCATGCTTTTGGGCCTCCACTATTTGTTTCAATTGGTTCGTATGGAGGGGTGATTCCCGGGTTACTTTATTTCAATACTTATGGGTTGTCTATATCTCAAGACGACGTTGGGATTAATTGATATGTTCAATTAATTATTTAACTAATGTGGACAGTGTCTAAGTATAGCCAACAAGAAGTGCGAGGGTACCGATTGAGGTGTCGTATGGCTGGTGGATTGATTGATGGTGTGAAGTTGATCATTTTGTGTGAATCATGTATTAGACTTTTTGTGCATATTATTTTTTATTTGATGATCAGTGTGACGGTCACCAATTTAGGTACCGCACGAGTTTTTCTTGTTGGTATTCCATGTCCATAAGAACCTCTGAGCCATGCCTTTGTGCCTCTGAGCTATGTTCGGACCTCTGAGTTTACCTTGCATGTTATGACATCAATACCTACGAGTTTACCATGCACGTTATGACATCAATACCTACGAGTTCTCTCAACATTTTTCTTAAACAACTGAGGACATCAATACCTACGAGTTCTCTCAACATTTTTCTTACACAACTGAGGACAGTTGCGTCCTCAAACGGGAGGACTATTACAGGTATATATTTTATCATAAATTTTTTATGAATTAATAATCGTAGAAAAATATGCTTAATTTAATTTATGTAGGGTTCAGCTTAATGGAATGTGCGAATGTGGATTATTATATATGCAAATGTGCACAAAATCTAGAGTTAGACCCGCGTTTGTACGAGATGGGGTCAAGATCTGGACATCTGTCCTAGTGTAAAGCATCCAATGATGGCGTTCACATGTCAACAAAAAATGTAAAGAAATACCCAAAAAGTGGGAAAATCAAACCCATTTTGTACGCACATCTATTATTATCTCCTTGGGCTATTTTTATAAATAAAAATTCTCCAAATACTCATGTCGTGGAGGTGGAGCTACACGACATGGGGGGAGATTGCACCCAATCTTGTCTTGATGGTGATTTTATTCTATTTCTCTTGCCTTGTGTTATGCTATGTTATTTAGCTTCAATTTAATTCAAGTCTTTGTTTCAATTTTTGATGTATTTTATGAGTCTTAAATTATTTCTTCAAGAAGTACAAAAGGGTCCCATGACAGAAACATGGCTATATCCCCATATTTCTTGTAGTTTTTTGAGATGTCTTTGTGCACTCTTTTTAAACTTTGGTGGTTTTTGGGTCGAGTCTCTCCTTTCCCCACATGGCTTAGATGGGACAGCTTCATCTTGTACCCCCCCTCTTTCTAACCCTTGGACTCTCCTATCAAATAAAGCACATGTTTCCTTATGCGTTTTTGACCCACGTTTTGCTTCTCGCCTTTAGCTTCTGTGGAGATGGAGCGTGAGGCTGGGGCTTTTGTAGAGGTGGGGGGGATCCCAACTTCTTGGGAGTGGACTTGCATTTGGTGGTGCTGAGTCCTTTCCCTTCCTCTATTTTATCATTATTCTTTTGTTGTTACTACCATTTCCTTCTTTGCATCATCTTTTCCTTGTTTGGGACCCTTGTGCCTTACCTTTCTTTCTCCTTCTATCATTGTTGAGGCTCTTGGATCTTGAACTTATTCCATCCTCTTGAACTTTGGCCTTCTTTGCCTCTAGTTCACCTTCTTGAAAATTATTCCTCTTCTTGGGCAATCGGCTCTCCACCTTCTCTCCTTCCAGCATGATCTTGGTCAAGAGGAATCAAGGGACCTATGGTGGAAATGGCTTTATTTCTATTCCTTTGGAGACTTGGGTGGCTCTTTCTGATTGTTTGAGTGGGGCTTTGATGGAGTAGGGGACGAGGTGGTTTCTGGGACAGGGAATGAGGTGATTCCATCTGGCCTCCTACTAAAGGGGAGAAACATCTTTGCCACACAAGCTTTGTGGCACAAAGATTTTTCTAATGGTTGGATTTTATCCATCCCTTTAAAGGCATCCCCTTGTGCCACTAAGGAGTGTCTCAACTTGAGTCTCCTATTATCATTATGGAGTATATGGCCAACTTTCGGGTCACACCTCCATGCTCAGTCTCCTAGTATCATTATGGAGTATATATGGTAGGGGTTTGCTCTCTATGATCTTCAACCATGATTCATTCATGATGGTTTTGTAACTCTACCCCCCTCTCCTCCTTTAGCTTAGTGTTCTCCACTACTTGCATAACTTACTTGTATAACTTGTAGATACACAAAAGGTCACACCATGCTCAATCTTCCTTATTATTTCTTTTGTCCTAGCCATACACAAGTTATAAAACGATGATGGCCAATTCAAACTTTTGAGCTATAGATTTTTGCCATGTTCCTTGATGCTAATGGTGCCAATAAAACCAAGTCAGCCCACCTTACGTGTAGTTCGGAAGTAGTTAGTCCTTGATAGTGTGATTTCTTCGTTCCTTGGGTGTTCCATATAGAAAAAAGGGTCCCTATTCTTTGATGCAAGATATTCCATGCACAAAGACAATTTTCTTCATATGTAAACAAACAAAAAAGTACATTAGTGACCTTATATCATATCCATATAAGGAGATTTATATCAAATAGCCATGATGATAAGCAAGTGACAACAATGTGGGTATTTTGTGAATCTATATGGGAGCATATAACCAATCAAGCAAGCCATCCAAAGATGGGTAGTCTATGATTAAAAGTGTGGATGGAACTAACTTCATCAAACTCTTGAGATAATCAAGATCTCAAGCAAACTACACGGATGATTATACAATGGCCATGAAAAATAAAGGCTATTGTGGATGCATGGGGAGAAAAGGACATGACTTATCATTTTGTAAGGGTAAGAATGCCTTACAATATATTTAAGGCTATTGTGGATGCATGGGGAGCAAAGGACATGACTTATTATTTGGTAAGGGTGAGAATGCCTTACAATATATTTAATAAATATGATATAAGGTCACTCGAAGGTGCAAAAACAACAAAGAGTTCGATCAAGAACTACAATAGAATGATAGTACAGTAGCATTTTTACAATCATTATTATAGCTACAAACCTTGGTAAATGTCGAGGTCATTTTACTGCTGCTAAAGATGCCTGTAGTGAGAGCGCTGCTTTTAGCAGTGTTCATAATAGTAAAATTTCACTGCTCAGGAGTGAATAATGTTGCCTAGCAGTGTTACTTCACTTTTATAGGCATTGTAACTCAGTAGTGAAAACAAACCTGTAAAAAAAAGTTGGGGCAGACTGGGGATATAACTCCCCAGTCTGCCCTAGCTTTTAAAATGTTTTATATGTCCTCCATGAGAATCCATTTTAGAGAATAATTTTTTGCATTATTAAATGCATGCATTTGGATAGATGCAGTGGTCTAATAGAGTAAGCATGATCAAGATGAAGCCACATCATCACTAAATTTGGGAACTTCTTGAATATGCGAAATCGCCCATCATGCTATATATCATTGGAAAGGTCTCGAAGAGTAGATTCCAAATGTCCAAAATATGCTCACTTCTAAGTTGATTTGTAACAATTTCACCATAAGCCCATTTTTGTAGAGAGAGAATGTGTAACAATCCTTAAAGGACCCAATTTGAGTCCAAAGTTCCCCTAATACCTGACTTCATTGAGCACTCTTGGTCTTCTTTCCTTGTGACTCTATTTGCTTCATCTTATCTCTACTTGAGGTCTACCTAGGGTCATTACAGGTCTCTCGGGGGGTCCACTATGACGAAATCATGTGTAGCATGTGCATTCAAGGAGTATTTAAAAAACCCCGTACACTTACATAGTTTGGTGAATAAAATGACCCCTTTTTCTTCATAGACTTATAGTTTTTTTTTCAAAATTGGTTATAAAACCCCCTCCTATAAATGTAATTCTGAAACTTTCTTAAATTAATATACCCCTCCTCCTGATGAACTCATGTGCTACACTTACATATTTTTAGGTGAAGCCACTGGGGCACGTTTGCATCAATTAGTTGTGCTCATACTTGCCATTAAATATAAACATGGATTTATGGTGTCAAACAGATCCACTTATCCTGTACATGCATTTCAAGGATTTGAGCCTCATCAAGCTCAAGGGCAAAGACAAGATTACCACCATTACTCTCACAACAAGTGTCAAGGCAACATGTATTCACCTTACATCCACAAAGACATTGTTAAATATATAATATTTAAATATGATTTTCTTATTCTTCACCTTCTATAGTGGTATAGATTCTTCAATGTGTTTAAGCTCACCTATTAGTTATAGAATAGCCAAGTTTTGTTGAAGTCTCACATTACTCACAATATATGGTTATGGTAGACCAAATACCCTTAGGCAAAAAGGTTTAAGACCTTTGAATCATAGCTTGGAGATAGCACAATATCCCTTAAATCTACTTATTTCAACTGTATATCACAAGCCTCCACCACCTCCTCTGGCTCATGAAGGTCTTTCAAAACTTTCTTCCTTCTTTGAGACAACCCTTCAACTTTTTCAAGATAACCTCAAGCTAGTTTCACTGCTACAAGATCTTTAGCCTTTGACGGTCAGTTTTGTGGCGGTACTCGCATCATCAAAATGAATGTCGGAAAGACCATCTATGTTCAGGTCATCGTAAGAGCGTCGAAATATATGTCGAGGGATAACATCTATACTGGCATCGAAAAAAGCGTCGAAAGCATAACCTTTTTTTTTGTTTTTTGACATTTGGTCTGATTTTTGAAAAAAGTTCAAGTGTTTTTAGTTCTCATAGTCCTAATCAACCCACATTTTAGTTACTTTTCAAACAAATACAAAGATATATGCAGAAATATTTATAAGAAATTAATATGACAATATTTGTCTGCCACCAAAGCTTGCACTAATGATCCCAAATACAAGGATATATCTAGCGATATTTACAAGAAATTATGACAAGTGTCTGCCAAACCTAACATTAATGGTACCAAACAAGAAAACTGTGACAAAAACATATATTTCTTGTCAAATAAAAAGAAATAAGATGTTATAGCTCATTCATGGGCTCTCTCATCTTCCATGGCTCCAAATACATCTATTTCTAGAAAGATCTATCCACATCTGCATCTTCATCACATGACTTGCACATATGAATTCGACGAGAATGACTATACATACATTCATGGCTCAGGACTTGGAACTTAAAAGCACATTACATAGTACATACATATCTCATGAGTGATGACACAAAAGGGAAGAGAAGGACTCTTTCCTGGTTTCAATTATCCTTCGAGAGGTTCGAGAAAGAGGATCTCGCGCTTTGTTTTTCTCTCTCTAGATGCAAACAGAAAATACATGACACATGGCATGCAACGTTTGATTGCTCTTTCAATTATCTAGTGAACCTACCGGGAGTCTGGTGCGCGGAGGGGGTAGAGGGATCTCACATTCATCATGACTTGCACATATGAATTCGACGAGAAGGACTATACATACATTCATGGCTCAAGACTTGGAACTTAAAAGCACATTACATAGTACATACATAGCTCATGAGTGATGACACAAAAGGGAAGAGAAGGACTCTTTCGTGGTTTCAAAATGATCCTTTGAGAGGTTCTAGAAAGAGGATCTCGCGCTTTGTTTTTCTCTCTCTAGATGCAATAGAAAATACATGACACATGGCATGCAACGTTTGATTGCTCTTTCAATTATCTCGTGAACGTCATGATGATAACACAGCCAATGGATGTTGCCTACACATTCTACTTGCACACGATCACCACGAGCTGAACAATGATATTCTCTCCACCCAAAATATTATAATAAGATATGGTCTATAGCTTCCATATATATACATATGGTTCATTATCCAAGTGTTACATTTTTCACATCGTATCATTTTCGCACATTGCTACATATATTAGTAAATAATACTAGTCATAATATATATATTAGTAAATAATACTAGTCATAATATATATATATATATATATGGTGTCGGTCGTATTTTATGTTTATTAGAACTCGCGTGGGCGCTTGCTCCCGGCGGCGGCAGCATAAGGATATGCGCAAACATATGGCATTGATTATGAGGAAACTTTCAGCCCAACTGCCAAGATGGCAACAGTGAGAGTTGTGATAGCAGTGGCTGCGTCAAAGCAATGGTCTTTACATCAGATGGATGTAAAGAATGCATTCTTGCATGGGGATTTGCAAGAAGAGGTGTATATGTTGCAGCCACCTAGTTATGAGGATGTGGGTCACCCCGAGCATATTTGCAGGTTGAAGAAAGCCTTGTATGGCTTAAAACAAGCACCAAGAGCATGGTCTGATAAGATTTTTGAATATCTTGTCACTATTGGCTTTCATGTAGCCAATGCAGATTTCTCGTTGTATGTGAGACATGGTGATAGAGGGGTTGTGCTTGTTGTCATCTATGTAGATGACTTGATCATTACGGGGGACCATGATGCAAAGATCTTTGATGTAAAGATCTTGCTTAGACAAAAATTTGAGATGAAGGATCTGGGGGAGCTCAGATATTTCTTAGACATTGAGGTGATTAGGTCACCACATGGTATTGGATTACTGTAGAGACAGTATGGCTTGGACATGTTGTCCAAGTATGGTATGACAGGCTATGAGCCTATTTCCGTGCCATTGGATCAGAATGGCAAGTTGAGTGCAGATTCAGGAGAGATCTTGGACGATCCTACTATGTATAGGTGCATAGTAGGAAGTTTGATCTACATGACGATCACCAGACCAGATTTGAGCTATGCTGTTGGGTTGGTGAGTCAGTATATGCAGGTTCCACGGAAACTGCATTTGGATGCATTGAGACGCATACTGAGGTATGTGAGGTCTACTTTGCATTGTGGACTATTCTATGAGACTAGGACAGAGATATGTGTACATGGGTACACAGATGCTGATTGGGCTGGTAGTATCTTAGATAGAAGATCTACCAGTGGCTTCATGTTTTCTTTGGGGAGTGCTGCTGTGACTTGGAGCAGCAAGAAGCAGCCTACGGTTGCTCTATCCAGTACTACAAAGGTCGAGTACAGAGGAGCTGCTATGGCAGCATGTGAGGTAGCTTGGTTGAGAAAGCTACTTGCAGATTTGGGTCTATCAGTGGATAGACAAGTTGTCATTTTCTGTGACAACATTAGCAGTATACAGTTGGCCAAGAACCCAGTTTTTCATGCTCGTATGAAGCATATAGAGGTCCACTACCACTTCGTCAAAGAGAAGGTCTTGGGGGGCAGGAGAACTTGACCTTGTTTATGTCAGCACAGAGGATCAGGTAGTTGACATCTTCACCAAAGCATTGGGTACAAAGAAGCTCCGCAGATTCAGGGCTTTGCTTGGTGTACATGAGATGGAGTTGAGCTCGAGGGGGAGTGTTGAGATATCGAGCTCGTCTAGTGAGGCGGTGGACACTGATGAGGGGATAGGCCCCACACTTACACCACTGGCATCGTTGGTGAGATCTTGGGTGATATGCGGCCAGTGGGATGACAGGCTGTGTGACAGCCATTTTAGAGACTGGCATAGTTATAGCGCCAGCTCATTTAGTTGGGTTCACACTATAGAGAACCCTCGTATGTATTTGGTTGAGTACCTTTCATATTGTGAGTACTCTTATCTTGTATATGGTGTGTTGAGTGTTGAGTGAAGAAGTAGAAGATTTTCAGCCTCTCACCGTGTGTGTTCTCTATTAGGGTTTTGTGAGTGTGTGTGTGCTTGCAAGAGCTCAAGCTCTCTTCCCTCCTGCATCTTTTCAGGTGGCACAAATCAAGGAGCAGATCATGGATGTAAACACTATAAATTGAGGCATTGGCTTAATGAGTATTTTTTTTGGTTTTTGAGTATCCATGCCTACATTAAGCTATCAGTAAATTGCACTAATCTCATCCTAATCATCATATAATCACTCACTAATGATGTTGATTCTTCCATTTGATCCACCATAGCTCATCACTTTGCTGAAATTCAACTTGGTATCAGAGCCAAGCTTAGGATTCATCTCGTTTTTAAGCCTAATTACCTTGCTAATAATTCTACTAATCATAATTATGAGATAATCCAATTTTTAGCTCTTTTTCAATTAGCCCACTGTACCCTAGCTGGTGGAGGAGATCTCTCTCCCTTCACACATACCCGTTGCCAAGACCTTTTAGAGGCTCATAATAGACTCAAGGGCCTACACATAGCTCAAAGGAATCGGGTGATTTTAGCGTAGAACGGTGGCGGCAGTGCGAATTTCAGGTGCTAAAAAATTTGGGAAAAAAGCTTTAAGCAACGCTTCCACTTCAAATTTGCCTAATTCCAACTAGGCTTGGGGGTTTTCAAGCATGCTCTACAAGATGGTGAAGGTGGTTTTTGATTTCATCAAGTCTACAGTGAGATCCAGCACTGTGCACAACAGTCAGGGAAGTACCTCTGCTAAAATCACTTGATTAATTCTTCATTAAAGCTTTAATATTGATGTTTGTGGGCTCAAAACATCTCTAGATACATTTTTCTACTACTATATTAAAGAATTTTGAGATTAGATTTGTGCAAGTGGACCAATTGAAGACTCTAAGTTGGGACAGTCTTTTGCACATGAACAATGAATATCTTGGCAAATTGCTTAATTAATCCACCTAATCAAGGTGTTAATTAGGAATTGGTGGATCTAATCCAACATTGGGAAGGTGCTACACATGTCTATGTATTCAAATTGAATTTTTCCTCACAATCACTACCTCGATTAATCCCTCCAAATCAGTGTATTTTTTGCACACACAAAATAGGAGATTATTTCACTAATCATTGTATTTTTTGCACACACAAAATAGGAGATTATTTTACTAATCAATGGATTAATCAATATTAATCACTATATTTTGGTGCAATTGAGGGTTCAAATTCACTATATTTTGGTGCAATTGAGGGTTCAAATTCACCATTGGGTATCTGATACAGATTCCTATCACTTAAAATTGCAATTCGGAGATGGTTTGATACTCCAACCATTCAGTACATATCAGTGTTTTTTTTCTAATTTCCTAGTGTATCGCTTACATGACATTTGTATAAGTGACGTCGTGTAAGCCGTGCAATGTAGTATGTAGTCGTTTTGCTACTATTGTCCTTCAAACGATGATAAATGAGCCGTTGTGTGAATGACATCCAAAGTGACATTTATTTGCCATTATTATTTTTTTAAATGTCGCTTATGCGATGTTCCATCATTGTTTAAGCAACGTGTTTGAATAAACTCGTCATTTTTACCCGGTCACTAGGGGGGTTTGTTCTAGTGATTGCTAACCACAAAACGCTAAGGACTCATTGAAAGATACTTGTAACGGTAGCATTGATCCAACCATACATGGTCTGCAAGTTTAGTAACTCCAAGGTTGAATGAAGGTTGGAGTATGCACACCCTTTGTATCTAGTAGACATAAAATGCAAGGCTAAAGAACCAGAGTGGTTAAGTGAGTATGCAGATGTGTTTCCTAAAAGAGCTGACTGAGATGCCTCCGTCTCGTGAAGTAGATCATGAGATCGAATTATCCCCCCCCCCTTAGCCAGTAGCCCAGCGTGCATACAAAATGCTAGTCCCTAAAGCCATAAAACTTAAGGAACAGTTAAGACAACTGTTAGAACTTGTTGCTTTAGCCAGCCTATAGACTCTTCTTGTGCTGGGCTAGGTGGCTGAGGAACCTGTTTAGTGATGGGTAGGGTTGTGGTGTGGCCTCTTTGCTGGTGGGGAGTTAGGAGAAGTTGATGGAGGAGACATAGAGGTGACTGCTCCGTCCGGGCCACTAAGTTGGATCGCCACGAGGCAACTCCTCCCACACCCGACAGCATAATAAAGGACTTGGGTCAGCAATGTAGCGGCCAGCTTCCCTTGGGGGTTATAGCAAATTGCGTGCAGCTCCTGAAAAGATAATCCACCCAGTTAACCATCTGACCTTGGTGCACCCAAGCCAAGGTGGTCAAGTTGCATCGGCTAAAGCAGTTTGTCCACCGGGTGGTGAGGAGAAACTACAATGCTTTGGCTGGCATGATAAGATCTTCTTGAATGTTGGCCCATTCTATGCCATCCTTGTTTTGAGGCTGCCCCCAAAATAAACCTCTAGTCAGCTTTGGTGCATTGGTAAGCCTAACATACGGCTGATCCATGTGGGGGAGTGACAAAGCTTCTCTGATCAATTCCATATTGAGCTGTACCTGTGCCTAAATTGGCATTATCCAAGACCTCACTAGTATGGTGA
This sequence comes from Cibotium barometz, assembly GCF_041138505.1. Classification (NCBI taxonomy): domain Eukaryota; kingdom Viridiplantae; phylum Streptophyta; class Polypodiopsida; order Cyatheales; family Cibotiaceae; genus Cibotium; species Cibotium barometz. The sequence goes on from NC_141058.1 coordinate 29,447,061, forward strand.
TTGGTGTCATAGGTTTCCATGAAGTATAGGGCGTTGTAGAGGTCAGGCCCCCATGTCTCTAAAGTTGGAAATCTACCTAAGCCAAGTTGCTCCAGCTTTTACACCACAGTGAGGTATGAGGCTATAGCCCTATAACATGGCCCAGTGTAATAAAGGAGCTTATGCTCCACCTACAAATTACATATGATAGAAGACAACCTGTAAATAAGAGAAGGGAAGGGCCTATTTGTGGATTTTATAGCTCTTTAGAAGAAAGCACCTACACTCATGTGTGTGTGGGTGTTTTTTCTTCTTAGTTTTTGATACACACACATGACATTGACAAATGACTAGCAAATAAGGCATGACTGCTTAGGCACACGAATCATGCAAATAAGGCATGATTGCTTAGGCACATGAATCATGACTTGCACATATGAATTCGACGAGAAGGACTATACATACATTCATGGCTCAGGACTTGGAACTTAAAAGCACATTACATAGTACATACATAGCTCATGAGTGATGACACAAAAGGGAAGAGAAGGACTCTTTCCTGGTTTCAAAATGATCCTTCGAGAGGTTCTAGAAAGAGGATCTCGCGCTTTGTTTTCTCTCTCTAGATGCAAACAGAAAATACATGACACATGGCATGCAACGTTTGATTGCTCTTTCAATTATCTCGTGAACGTCATGATAACACAGCCAATGGATGTTGCCTACACATTCTACTTGCACACGATCACCATGAGCTGAACAATGATATTCTCTCCACCCAAAATATTATAATAAGATATGGTCTATAGCTTCCATATATATATATATATATATATACATATGGTTCATTATCCAAGTGTTACATTTTCACATCGTATCATTTTCGCACATTGCTACATATATTAGTAAATAATACTAGTCATAATATATATATATATATATGGTGTCGATCGTATTTTATGTTTATTAGAACTCGCGTGGGCGCTTGCTCCCGGCGGCGGCAGCATAAGTTGCCGCCACGCGGGAGGCGACTGCGGGAGCAGCTGCGAGGGATCTGGGAGGGTGTTTCTCCGAGAAGCGGTACTGTGATGAGCTTATGCCCAGTCCGAAGTCCGCGTACACATCAGTGGTCTCCCCCTCGAAGTCGCTCAGGTTCAGTGAGGCCGCTCCCGCAACGTGAGCAAGGGCCGAGACGCCGAGCTCTGACACAAACAGGCCCGTGCGGTGGGGCAGGATGCGGTGCGTGAAGCAGCGCGGCGTTGCCAGAGTGATGGTGTGCTCGCTGGTGACCCGATTACCGTCCAGCTGGACGGCGAAGATGGCATCCGCACCGGTGCTGTGGGAGAGCAAGGAAGAGCCCAGCAGCCACATTCGTAAGGTTGGTTGGAGCTTGGCATCCTGCTTCTTCTTGGCGGCCTCATGATCCCAATCAAATGCCAGGTGGATGAGGCCGGCATTGGCTCCCGCAGGCGTGCTGAGATGGAACCATTTGATTTCGCCCGTTCCAGAGATGCGACCGAACGTCCCTGTCCCACCCGAGGCGCCACCCAGAAGCACAAACCACACATTGCCGTCTGGCCCGGAAATGAGCCCCACCGGCGTGCTGCCCTCGGACGCCGGGATGTCTTCTTCGACGGCCTGGCCGGTGGCCGAATCCAACCGCCAGATCTTGCTGCTCTGGTCCATGTAGGAATTAATGCTATAATGCCCGCATGTGTGTGAACGCATGTGAGCAATGAACGGACACACGAAGAGGCACAACTCAATAACTATATAAATGTAACCAATCGATCAATCAATTAACAACGATTCATCTGCAACGCGATTCTCTCCATCTCCCTTCTTGCGCGTTTCCTGCTGCAGCCATGGCAACACCAGCATGGCTGTAGCCTCCCCTTCGATTTCCACATGGTATCATCGCCTCTTTCCTGGAGTGCTTGTGGTGCCTGCCTTGCATGCTTCCGCCTTCAGCATCGCCACCTTCGCAAGCCAACCAAAACCTCTGAATCCGCCTCGTCCACTCGCGTTTTAACTTCCGAGTCCGGGCAGTTCTCTATGAACCCGAAGGAAACCTGAGAAGACGACATGGCTGCGAGTACACCGGTGGACGTGCCGGGCCTCCGAAACATAGAAGTGAAGGTCCAGATCGAAAACGACACTGTCTTGAAGATTAGTGGGGAGAGGAAGCGAGACAATATTGATGCCAAAGAGGTAGACGTTAAATACGTTCACGTGGAGAGGCCGGCGGGCAGGTTCATGCGCAAGTTCAACCTGCCTAGCCACGTCAATTTGGAGGCCATCTCTGCGGCCTGCCAAGACGGTGTGCTTACCATCGTGGTGCCCAAAATGCCTGCCCCTGAGCCGCACAAGCCCAAAACATTCGATGTTCAAGCTTCGGAAGTACCTGACCGGCAACAAGTAAGTTGGCACACCTGCACGTGCATCACACATAACACAAATTAATAATAACAATAAACTTTAACAAAAGTTAATATTTTATTTGTAAGCAATAAAAATAATTTTATTTAATAATTTACTCACATCACGAACATGCCTAAACATTCAGGCTATTCGTGAGCGCAAACATGCCTACTCTTTCAGGCTATTTGCGTGCACACATGACATTTTATCTCAAACTCTTGAGATAATCAAGATCTCAAGCAAACTACACGGATGATTATACAATGGCCATGAAAAATAAAGGCTATTGTGGATGCATGGGGAGAAAAGGACATGACTTATCATTTTGTAAGGGTAAGAATGCCTTACAATATATTTAAGGCTATTGTGGATGCATGGGGAGCAAAGGACATGACTTATTATTTGGTAAGGGTGAGAATGCCTTACAATATATTTAATAAATATGATATAAGGTCACTCGAAGGTGCAAAAACAACAAAGAGTTCGATCAAGAACTACAATAGAATGATAGTACAGTAGCATTTTTACAATCATTATTATAGCTACAAACCTTGGTAAATGTCGAGGTCATTTTACTGCTGCTAAAGATGCCTGTAGTGAGAGCGCTGCTTTTAGCAGTGTTCATAATAGTAAAATTTCACTGCTCAGGAGTGAATAATGTTGCCTAGCAGTGTTACTTCACTTTTATAGGCATTGTAACTCAGTAGTGAAAACAAACCTGTAAAAAAAAGTTGGGGCAGACTGGGGATATAACTCCCCAGTCTGCCCTAGCTTTTAAAATGTTTTATATGTCCTCCATGAGAATCCATTTTAGAGAATAATTTTTTGCATTATTAAATGCATGCATTTGGATAGATGCAGTGGTCTAATAGAGTAAGCATGATCAAGATGAAGCCACATCATCACTAAATTTGGGAACTTCTTGAATATGCGAAATCGCCCATCATGCTATATATCATTGGAAAGGTCTCGAAGAGTAGATTCCAAATGTCCAAAATATGCTCACTTCTAAGTTGATTTGTAACAATTTCACCATAAGCCCATTTTTGTAGAGAGAGAATGTGTAACAATCCTTAAAGGACCCAATTTGAGTCCAAAGTTCCCCTAATACCTGACTTCATTGAGCACTCTTGGTCTTCTTTCCTTGTGACTCTATTTGCTTCATCTTATCTCTACTTGAGGTCTACCTAGGGTCATTACAGGTCTCTCGGGGGGTCCACTATGACGAAATCATGTGTAGCATGTGCATTCAAGGAGTATTTAAAAAACCCCGTACACTTACATAGTTTGGTGAATAAAATGACCCCTTTTTCTTCATAGACTTATAGTTTTTTTTTCAAAATTGGTTATAAAACCCCCTCCTATAAATGTAATTCTGAAACTTTCTTAAATTAATATACCCCTCCTCCTGATGAACTCATGTGCTACACTTACATATTTTTAGGTGAAGCCACTGGGGCACGTTTGCATCAATTAGTTGTGCTCATACTTGCCATTAAATATAAACATGGATTTATGGTGTCAAACAGATCCACTTATCCTGTACATGCATTTCAAGGATTTGAGCCTCATCAAGCTCAAGGGCAAAGACAAGATTACCACCATTACTCTCACAACAAGTGTCAAGGCAACATGTATTCACCTTACATCCACAAAGACATTGTTAAATATATAATATTTAAATATGATTTTCTTATTCTTCACCTTCTATAGTGGTATAGATTCTTCAATGTGTTTAAGCTCACCTATTAGTTATAGAATAGCCAAGTTTTGTTGAAGTCTCACATTACTCACAATATATGGTTATGGTAGACCAAATACCCTTAGGCAAAAAGGTTTAAGACCTTTGAATCATAGCTTGGAGATAGCACAATATCCCTTAAATCTACTTATTTCAACTGTATATCACAAGCCTCCACCACCTCCTCTGGCTCATGAAGGTCTTTCAAAACTTTCTTCCTTCTTTGAGACAACCCTTCAACTTTTTCAAGATAACCTCAAGCTAGTTTCACTGCTACAAGATCTTTAGCCTTTGACGGTCAGTTTTGTGGCGGTACTCGCATCATCAAAATGAATGTCGGAAAGACCATCTATGTTCAGGTCATCGTAAGAGCGTCGAAATATATGTCGAGGGATAACATCTATACTGGCATCGAAAAAAGCGTCGAAAGCATAACCTTTTTTTTTGTTTTTTGACATTTGGTCTGATTTTTGAAAAAAGTTCAAGTGTTTTTAGTTCTCATAGTCCTAATCAACCCACATTTTAGTTACTTTTCAAACAAATACAAAGATATATGCAGAAATATTTATAAGAAATTAATATGACAATATTTGTCTGCCACCAAAGCTTGCACTAATGATCCCAAATACAAGGATATATCTAGCGATATTTACAAGAAATTATGACAAGTGTCTGCCAAACCTAACATTAATGGTACCAAACAAGAAAACTGTGACAAAAACATATATTTCTTGTCAAATAAAAAGAAATAAGATGTTATAGCTCATTCATGGGCTCTCTCATCTTCCATGGCTCCAAATACATCTATTTCTAGAAAGATCTATCCACATCTGCATCTTCATCACATGACTTGCACATATGAATTCGACGAGAATGACTATACATACATTCATGGCTCAGGACTTGGAACTTAAAAGCACATTACATAGTACATACATATCTCATGAGTGATGACACAAAAGGGAAGAGAAGGACTCTTTCCTGGTTTCAATTATCCTTCGAGAGGTTCGAGAAAGAGGATCTCGCGCTTTGTTTTTCTCTCTCTAGATGCAAACAGAAAATACATGACACATGGCATGCAACGTTTGATTGCTCTTTCAATTATCTAGTGAACCTACCGGGAGTCTGGTGCGCGGAGGGGGTAGAGGGATCTCACATTCATCATGACTTGCACATATGAATTCGACGAGAAGGACTATACATACATTCATGGCTCAAGACTTGGAACTTAAAAGCACATTACATAGTACATACATAGCTCATGAGTGATGACACAAAAGGGAAGAGAAGGACTCTTTCGTGGTTTCAAAATGATCCTTTGAGAGGTTCTAGAAAGAGGATCTCGCGCTTTGTTTTTCTCTCTCTAGATGCAATAGAAAATACATGACACATGGCATGCAACGTTTGATTGCTCTTTCAATTATCTCGTGAACGTCATGATGATAACACAGCCAATGGATGTTGCCTACACATTCTACTTGCACACGATCACCACGAGCTGAACAATGATATTCTCTCCACCCAAAATATTATAATAAGATATGGTCTATAGCTTCCATATATATACATATGGTTCATTATCCAAGTGTTACATTTTTCACATCGTATCATTTTCGCACATTGCTACATATATTAGTAAATAATACTAGTCATAATATATATATTAGTAAATAATACTAGTCATAATATATATATATATATATATGGTGTCGGTCGTATTTTATGTTTATTAGAACTCGCGTGGGCGCTTGCTCCCGGCGGCGGCAGCATAAGGATATGCGCAAACATATGGCATTGATTATGAGGAAACTTTCAGCCCAACTGCCAAGATGGCAACAGTGAGAGTTGTGATAGCAGTGGCTGCGTCAAAGCAATGGTCTTTACATCAGATGGATGTAAAGAATGCATTCTTGCATGGGGATTTGCAAGAAGAGGTGTATATGTTGCAGCCACCTAGTTATGAGGATGTGGGTCACCCCGAGCATATTTGCAGGTTGAAGAAAGCCTTGTATGGCTTAAAACAAGCACCAAGAGCATGGTCTGATAAGATTTTTGAATATCTTGTCACTATTGGCTTTCATGTAGCCAATGCAGATTTCTCGTTGTATGTGAGACATGGTGATAGAGGGGTTGTGCTTGTTGTCATCTATGTAGATGACTTGATCATTACGGGGGACCATGATGCAAAGATCTTTGATGTAAAGATCTTGCTTAGACAAAAATTTGAGATGAAGGATCTGGGGGAGCTCAGATATTTCTTAGACATTGAGGTGATTAGGTCACCACATGGTATTGGATTACTGTAGAGACAGTATGGCTTGGACATGTTGTCCAAGTATGGTATGACAGGCTATGAGCCTATTTCCGTGCCATTGGATCAGAATGGCAAGTTGAGTGCAGATTCAGGAGAGATCTTGGACGATCCTACTATGTATAGGTGCATAGTAGGAAGTTTGATCTACATGACGATCACCAGACCAGATTTGAGCTATGCTGTTGGGTTGGTGAGTCAGTATATGCAGGTTCCACGGAAACTGCATTTGGATGCATTGAGACGCATACTGAGGTATGTGAGGTCTACTTTGCATTGTGGACTATTCTATGAGACTAGGACAGAGATATGTGTACATGGGTACACAGATGCTGATTGGGCTGGTAGTATCTTAGATAGAAGATCTACCAGTGGCTTCATGTTTTCTTTGGGGAGTGCTGCTGTGACTTGGAGCAGCAAGAAGCAGCCTACGGTTGCTCTATCCAGTACTACAAAGGTCGAGTACAGAGGAGCTGCTATGGCAGCATGTGAGGTAGCTTGGTTGAGAAAGCTACTTGTAGATTTGGGTCTATCAGTGGATAGACAAGTTGTCATTTTCTGTGACAACATTAGCAGTATACAGTTGGCCAAGAACCCAGTTTTTCATGCTCGTATGAAGCATATAGAGGTCCACTACCACTTCGTCAAAGAGAAGGTCTTGGGGGGCAGGAGAACTTGACCTTGTTTATGTCAGCACAGAGGATCAGGTAGTTGACATCTTCACCAAAGCATTGGGTACAAAGAAGCTCCGCAGATTCAGGGCTTTGCTTGGTGTACATGAGATGGAGTTGAGCTCGAGGGGGAGTGTTGAGATATCGAGCTCGTCTAGTGAGGCGGTGGACACTGATGAGGGGATAGGCCCCACACTTACACCACTGGCATCGTTGGTGAGATCTTGGGTGATATGCGGCCAGTGGGATGACAGGCTGTGTGACAGCCATTTTAGAGACTGGCATAGTTATAGCGCCAGCTCATTTAGTTGGGTTCACACTATAGAGAACCCTCGTATGTATTTGGTTGAGTACCTTTCATATTGTGAGTACTCTTATCTTGTATATGGTGTGTTGAGTGTTGAGTGAAGAAGTAGAAGATTTTCAGCCTCTCACCGTGTGTGTTCTCTATTAGGGTTTTGTGAGTGTGTGTGTGCTTGCAAGAGCTCAAGCTCTCTTCCCTCCTGCATCTTTTCAGGTGGCACAAATCAAGGAGCAGATCATGGATGTAAACACTATAAATTGAGGCATTGGCTTAATGAGTATTTTTTTTGGTTTTTGAGTATCCATGCCTACATTAAGCTATCAGTAAATTGCACTAATCTCATCCTAATCATCATATAATCACTCACTAATGATGTTGATTCTTCCATTTGATCCACCATAGCTCATCACTTTGCTGAAATTCAACTTGGTATCAGAGCCAAGCTTAGGATTCATCTCGTTTTTAAGCCTAATTACCTTGCTAATAATTCTACTAATCATAATTATGAGATAATCCAATTTTTAGCTCTTTTTCAATTAGCCCACTGTACCCTAGCTGGTGGAGGAGATCTCTCTCCCTTCACACATACCCGTTGCCAAGACCTTTTAGAGGCTCATAATAGACTCAAGGGCCTACACATAGCTCAAAGGAATCGGGTGATTTTAGCGTAGAACGGTGGCGGCAGTGCGAATTTCAGGTGCTAAAAAATTTGGGAAAAAAGCTTTAAGCAACGCTTCCACTTCAAATTTGCCTAATTCCAACTAGGCTTGGGGGTTTTCAAGCATGCTCTACAAGATGGTGAAGGTGGTTTTTGATTTCATCAAGTCTACAGTGAGATCCAGCACTGTGCACAACAGTCAGGGAAGTACCTCTGCTAAAATCACTTGATTAATTCTTCATTAAAGCTTTAATATTGATGTTTGTGGGCTCAAAACATCTCTAGATACATTTTTCTACTACTATATTAAAGAATTTTGAGATTAGATTTGTGCAAGTGGACCAATTGAAGACTCTAAGTTGGGACAGTCTTTTGCACATGAACAATGAATATCTTGGCAAATTGCTTAATTAATCCACCTAATCAAGGTGTTAATTAGGAATTGGTGGATCTAATCCAACATTGGGAAGGTGCTACACATGTCTATGTATTCAAATTGAATTTTTCCTCACAATCACTACCTCGATTAATCCCTCCAAATCAGTGTATTTTTTGCACACACAAAATAGGAGATTATTTCACTAATCATTGTATTTTTTGCACACACAAAATAGGAGATTATTTTACTAATCAATGGATTAATCAATATTAATCACTATATTTTGGTGCAATTGAGGGTTCAAATTCACTATATTTTGGTGCAATTGAGGGTTCAAATTCACCATTGGGTATCTGATACAGATTCCTATCACTTAAAATTGCAATTCGGAGATGGTTTGATACTCCAACCATTCAGTACATATCAGTGTTTTTTTTCTAATTTCCTAGTGTATCGCTTACATGACATTTGTATAAGTGACGTCGTGTAAGCCGTGCAATGTAGTATGTAGTCGTTTTGCTACTATTGTCCTTCAAACGATGATAAATGAGCCGTTGTGTGAATGACATCCAAAGTGACATTTATTTGCCATTATTATTTTTTTAAATGTCGCTTATGCGATGTTCCATCATTGTTTAAGCAACGTGTTTGAATAAACTCGTCATTTTTACCCGGTCACTAGGGGGGTTTGTTCTAGTGATTGCTAACCACAAAACGCTAAGGACTCATTGAAAGATACTTGTAACGGTAGCATTGATCCAACCATACATGGTCTGCAAGTTTAGTAACTCCAAGGTTGAATGAAGGTTGGAGTATGCACACCCTTTGTATCCAGTAGACATAAAATGCAAGGCTAAAGAACCAGAGTGGTTAAGTGAGTATGCAGATGTGTTTCCTAAAAGAGCTGACTGAGATGCCTCCGTCTCGTGAAGTAGATCATGAGATCGAATTATCCCCCCCCCCCCTTAGCCAGTAGCCCAGCGTGCATACAAAATGCTAGTCCCTAAAGCCATAAAACTTAAGGAACAGTTAAGACAACTGTTAGAACTTGTTGCTTTAGCCAGCCTATAGACTCTTCTTGTGCTGGGCTAGGTGGCTGAGGAACCTGTTTAGTGATGGGTAGGGTTGTGGTGTGGCCTCTTTGCTGGTGGGGAGTTAGGAGAAGTTGATGGAGGAGACATAGAGGTGACTGCTCCGTCCGGGCCACTAAGTTGGATCGCCACGAGGCAACTCCTCCCACACCCGACAGCATAATAAAGGACTTGGGTCAGCAATGTAGCGGCCAGCTTCCCTTGGGGGTTATAGCAAATTGCGTGCAGCTCCTGAAAAGATAATCCACCCAGTTAACCATCTGACCTTGGTGCACCCAAGCCAAGGTGGTCAAGTTGCATCGGCTAAAGCAGTTTGTCCACCGGGTGGTGAGGAGAAACTACAATGCTTTGGCTGGCATGATAAGATCTTCTTGAATGTTGGCCCATTCTATGCCATCCTTGTTTTGAGGCTGCCCCCAAAATAAACCTCTAGTCAGCTTTGGTGCATTGGTAAGCCTAACATACGGCTGATCCATGTGGGGGAGTGACAAAGCTTCTCTGATCAATTCCATATTGAGCTGTACCTGTGCCTAAATTGGCATTATCCAAGACCTCACTAGTATGGTGATTGGTGTCATAGGTTTCCATGAAGTATAGGGCGTTGTAGAGGTCAGGCCCCCATGTCTCTAAAGTTGGAAATCTACCTAAGCCAAGTTGCTCCAGCTTTTACACCACAGTGAGGTATGAGGCTATAGCCCTATAACATGGCCCAGTGTAATAAAGGAGCTTATGCTCCACCTACAAATTACATATGATAGAAGACAACCTGTAAATAAGAGAAGGGAAGGGCCTATTTGTGGATTTTATAGCTCTTTAGAAGAAAGCACCTACACTCATGTGTGTGTGGGTGTTTTTTCTTCTTAGTTTTTGATACACACACATGACATTGACAAATGACTAGCAAATAAGGCATGACTGCTTAGGCACACGAATCATGCAAATAAGGCATGATTGCTTAGGCACATGAATCATGACTTGCACATATGAATTCGACGAGAAGGACTATACATACATTCATGGCTCAGGACTTGGAACTTAAAAGCACATTACATAGTACATACATAGCTCATGAGTGATGACACAAAAGGGAAGAGAAGGACTCTTTCCTGGTTTCAAAATGATCCTTCGAGAGGTTCTAGAAAGAGGATCTCGCGCTTTGTTTTCTCTCTCTAGATGCAAACAGAAAATACATGACACATGGCATGCAACGTTTGATTGCTCTTTCAATTATCTCGTGAACGTCATGATAACACAGCCAATGGATGTTGCCTACACATTCTACTTGCACACGATCACCATGAGCTGAACAATGATATTCTCTCCACCCAAAATATTATAATAAGATATGGTCTATAGCTTCCATATATATATATATATATATATATATACATATGGTTCATTATCCAAGTGTTACATTTTCACATCGTATCATTTTCGCACATTGCTACATATATTAGTAAATAATACTAGTCATAATATATATATATATATATGGTGTCGATCGTATTTTATGTTTATTAGAACTCGCGTGGGCGCTTGCTCCCGGCGGCGGCAGCATAAGTTGCCGCCACGCGGGAGGCGACTGCGGGAGCAGCTGCGAGGGATCTGGGAGGGTGTTTCTCCGAGAAGCGGTACTGTGATGAGCTTATGCCCAGTCCGAAGTCCGCGTACACATCAGTGGTCTCCCCCTCGAAGTCGCTCAGGTTCAGTGAGGCCGCTCCCGCAACGTGAGCAAGGGCCGAGACGCCGAGCTCTGACACAAACAGGCCCGTGCGGTGGGGCAGGATGCGGTGCGTGAAGCAGCGCGGCGTTGCCAGAGTGATGGTGTGCTCGCTGGTGACCCGATTACCGTCCAGCTGGACGGCGAAGATGGCATCCGCACCGGTGCTGTGGGAGAGCAAGGAAGAGCCCAGCAGCCACATTCGTAAGGTTGGTTGGAGCTTGGCATCCTGCTTCTTCTTGGCGGCCTCATGATCCCAATCAAATGCCAGGTGGATGAGGCCGGCATTGGCTCCCGCAGGCGTGCTGAGATGGAACCATTTGATTTCGCCCGTTCCAGAGATGCGACCGAACGTCCCTGTCCCACCCGAGGCGCCACCCAGAAGCACAAACCACACATTGCCGTCTGGCCCGGAAATGAGCCCCACCGGCGTGCTGCCCTCGGACGCCGGGATGTCTTCTTCGACGGCCTGGCCGGTGGCCGAATCCAACCGCCAGATCTTGCTGCTCTGGTCCAGGCTGGCGTACACGTCGCCACTTGTGGGGTGGATGGCCACGAAGATGGGGCGGCCGCTGCACGGGTACACGGACACGTCGGACGTGTTGCGGTGGTTCACGCGCACCACGTGCCGGCTGTCCTTGCAGCTGGTCCAGAGGTCGTCCCCATTCTCGAGGACGCAGTGGGGGCCCTCCACGGAGGCGGGGAGCTGTATGATTTGCACCACCGCGGGATCCTTGCCCGCGCCCAGCAGGCTCAGGCGGATGAGGGCGGCCTTGAACTGTAGCGTGGCCCAAACCTGGCCCGGGTGCTCCCGAGACGCGGCAAGCCCGTGCAACCCAGCCCAGAAGTTGCCCACCGTGAACCTGGTGCAGGAGAGCGGGCGCCCCGTGGCCGGGTCCAGCTTCACCTTCACCAGACTGCTGTTGGTTTGCTGGCTCACTAACAGCAGGTGCTCGCCCACCACGGCCATCTCGTGTGTCTGCATGGCGCCCGGCATGGGGTACTCCGTCACCACTTTGGGCACCTTTACCACCTCTACGGGGGGTGGGCAGTGCGGTGCTGGCCTAATCATCACCAGCTTCTCACCACCAAACGTCGAGTCGTCGACATGCATAGCAGTAGGCGCAGAGCCAGCTTCATGCCCGACGCCGCGTACGGATGAAGCATCGGCATCGGCATCGGCCGCAGCAGCAGCAGGACCAGCCATATACTTATATAAATAATAGAAACAGATTGATTAAGCAGCTAATATAATGCAGGACAGAGCTAGTATGTGTTATGTATGCGTAGAAGCTGGTAGTTATAGCTAGTAGTGCTCTTAGGATTCAACAACCGGAGTGTGGAGGACTGCCGCTGTATGCTGTACGTTTTATATGCGCCGGTGGGCAGTTTCTCCTCGGCGGAAGCGATTCCAAGTGCGCTCAAAGCGAATGCCTATCTATTCCATGCGTAATCAGGCCACGCGTGCCAAAAGACTCCAGTCTTTCCAGCAGAGCAAGATGCGATCGATGGATGCGTCTTTAATTGTGTGAGATAGACGAAACAATCAGTCCGATGCGCAGGCGTCGGCGAGAGCGCCTGATTGAATGAAAAAGGCAGCACGTCCTAATTCATCTCGGTGGGGAACCACCCCTCTTCGAACATTCTTATAAGGCTTTTGATCTTCCGGCACCATGGTATGGCGTGTCTTTTGAAAAAGTGCTGCTCTACGCAAGCCTTAATTACAAATGTTCGAGTTAGTGGATGCGTAACCTCATATCTAGCCTACCTTCTTTGTTTTTCAAGCTTCAGTACTCTCTTCTCTCCATGACTTAATTTGAAATTCTGTTTTGAAGTTTTGTCACTGTTGGTGGATGTGGAGGAGGCTAACCTTTTTTTGAGAGAGAACACCTTTTATTTAATGATGACACTAGTGAGTCTAGTGGGTGTACCCAAGCTTGTGAAGGGCAACGGAGCTTAGGGAGCCATAGCATGCGTGACGACAAACGCATGATGCGAAGGAGGAGAGGACTCGAGAAAACAAAAGTACACGGCGTAGTGCGTGGGAGGGATGTATCCAACAAAATTTCCCAGTACGTAGCTATGGCCGTAGGTATAGCCGTGCCCATAGCTGCGTGTTGGGACAAAATTCCAGAGAGCTAATTTTGTATTTGGAATATGCATATATAGTTGCGTCTGTTTAGCAGCGTATGTAGCTTCTAACTATCTACAAGAAAAAAATGGGGACAAAATGGGGGAGAGATATGGGGACATGTGTCTCCACATCTCTCCTCCATTCTATGCATGCTTTTTTTTAAATCACATTATTTAAACACTACTCAATCACATTTTTAAAAAAACACTTAAACACGTAAAACATAAAAAATAATTGTAATATAATAAGGTCATGGATTAGATTGAAAATTATATACATAGTTGTAAATTCCATAAGGTGTTCATATCCAAAAATAAATAAAGATGAAGACATTAAAAACTAATTCAATTAATGCATCATCTTCTTCTTCATCTTTATCTACACCCACATCTTCACCACGTGCACCACCACCTTCATCACCACCATCACTTTCAACATTGTCTTGCTACATTAAATAGTGATACAATGTAAAAAGGTTAGCCACAAGCATTCTTCAAGAACCTACAATATCCTTATAATTTTGGCATATCATATCCTTAATAAATAATATTTGAAATTCTCTCAAATCCATCATAGGCTCATGAAAAAGATGCTTCCTTTCGACAACAAGATGCTAAACATAAGGACGCATGATAGGAGAGTATTGACAGAACTTGGCATGGATTATGAACATATACATGCCTTGAGGGGTTCACCTCTAAGAAATTTTATGTATCACATGTTCAAGGGGTATTTTCAAGACCCCTTACACTTACAGGGGTATTTTCAAGACCCCTTACACTTACATACTTTTATGAATAAAATGACCCCTTTTTCTTCATAAAGTTACGGTTTTTTTTCAAAATTTGTTTAAAACACCCCACTTGTAAATGTAATTATGTAACTTTTTTTAATTAATATACCCCTCTTGATGAACTCACGTGCTACACTTACATATTTTTAGGAGAACCCCCCGAGATACATGCATGTGTCAATAATTGTGTGCTATTTCTGGGTGCTTATAAATGTGTGTGTGTGTGTGTGTGAGAGAGAGAGAGAGAGAGAGAGAGAGAGAGAGAGAGAGAGACTACAACAAATGAAGAGCACAGTCACGTCTAGAGAAACACAAATTTAAAAGCATCTATATATGGAAAGAAACATTTACATGGCTATCATCACGGCTATACACGTGGCTATAGCCGTGCGCCTGTAGAGCAGCATGTATAGTCGTAGACTATCTGCAAAAAAAAAAGGGGGACATAATGGAGAAGAGATGTGGAGACACATGTCCTCACATCTCTCCTTACTTTTTTTAAATCATATTATTTAAACACTACTTAATATTTTTTAAAACACTTAGAACATAAAAAATAATTACAGTATAATAATGTCATGGAGTATATTGTAAATTATCTACATATAATTGCAAATTACATAAGGTATTCATGTCCAAAAATGAATAAAGATGAAGGCATCAAAAACTAATTAAATTAATGCATCATCTTCATCTTCACTTGCATCTTCACACGTGCACCACCACCTTCATCATCACTGTCACTTTCAACATCATCTTCTTGCGTTAAATAGTGATACAATGCAAAAAAGTTAGCCACAAGCAAAACCAGTTGGGTGATAATTATAATTCAAGTTCAACTACTCACTAAGTTGCCCTGCTCAGCTCGTTGTGGATATTTGCACTGGTGACCACTTTCTTGCGTTTGAGCCACTCCCAAGTCTCAACTTCATTGTGATACTTATGGTGTAACCTATTCTCCTGAGACATTCGGGGTGACTTGTTCTCCTTTCCTACAACAAATTACAACATGCATGAGATATGAAATTCATGACAAAAGATGAAATAATTTTATTGAAAATTTCCAAAGAGAAAACTTACAAATCATGCAAGCCATCTTTCCTTTCCTCCAGATCCATACTTTGTCGCACTGTACTTTAGCAGTTGACGACTCGCATATTTGCTACCTCTTGCTGAGGGTATAAAGTACCCTTCCCAGCTTCTTTCTTTGCTTTCTTCCACTCCTTAATGGTGCAATTGGCGGGTATTTGTGAACCATCTTTCGTGCACCTCCTTGTGTGAGACTTTCTATTATTAAGGATCTGTATTATGTGATTCCTCACCCACTTGTCGAAAAAATGCATGTGTGGTGGGTTTGGGAACTCCTCATGCATGCATTGCACAACCACATGCATGAAATCTCTATCCTTCTACTCTCCCCATGGTTTTAAGGCATCCTTAGAGGTTTGGTTGACGAATTGACAAAAGGTATAATAAACCTTCATCCCCTGTGTCATCCACAAAAGGTGACCTGCAATTTGAAGCAACGCTTAATTCCTTCCAGTCACCACCGTAAAACCTTTGATCGAGGAGCTTCAGACACTATGTCTCGGCAGATCCAAGTGTATGATGTCTACCGGACGCTTACACAATGACAATAAATGTAGCACAGAGGTGAAGATAATTTTAATGTGGATAATGAATAACTTTTCAAGATATGGAAAGCACGCTTGTCTTTTGAAAAAGTGGTGCTCTACGCAAGCCTTAATATTACAAATGTTGAGATTTTCACCTCACATCTAGCTTACCTTCTTTTTTCTCAATAGCTTGAGTACTCTTCTCCATGACTTAGTACTCTTCTCCATGACTTAATTTGAAAGTCTATTTTGAATCTTTGTCATTGTTGGATGTGGGGGAGGCTAACCTTTTTCTTGAGAGAGAACACTTTTTATTTAATGATGACACTAGTGAGTCTAGTGGGTGTAGCCAAGTACATCGCATGTGTGTGTGTGTGTGTGTGTGTGAGAGAGAGAGAGAGAGAGAGAGAGAGAGAGAGAGAGAGAGAGAGAGAGAGAATTACATCATAGCAAAGTGCATAAGGTGTATATAATGGCATTGAAGTGTGAGGATTGCAACTTGAACATGGGATCTCTTCGCTAGAATATGTGTGATTCCTATACTACTAAGGATTCCTATACTACTAAGAGAGAGAGAGAGAGAGAGAGAGAGAGAGAGAGAGAGAGAGATAGACTACAACAAAAAGCCGCGTCTAGAAGAATATATATATGGAAAAAAACCTTTAGAGGTGATTATCAACGCGGCTATACTCCTGGCTATGAGCACACGGCTAAAGTCGTGCATATAAATGCATATATAGTTGCGTCTATTTAGCAACGTATGTAGCTTCTAACTATCTACAAGAAAAAAATGGGGACAGAATGGGGGAGAGATATGGGGACATGTGTCTCCACATCTCTCCTCCATTCTATGCATGCTTTTTTATAAAATCACATTATTTAAACACTACTCAATCACATTTTTTAAAAAACACTTAAACACGTAAAACATAAAAAATAATTGTAATATAACAATGTCATGGATTATATTGAAAATTATATACATAGTTGTAAATTACATAAGGTGTTCATGTCCAAAAATAAATAAAGATGAAGACATTAAAAACTAATTCAATTAATGCATCATCTTCTTCAATGTCATCTTTATCTACACCCGCATCTTCACCACGTGCACCACCACCTTTATCACCACCATCACTTTCAACATCGTCTTACTACATTAAATAGTGATACAATGTAAAAAGGTTAGCCACAAGCAATCTTCAAGAACCTACAATATCCTTATAATTTTGACATATCATATCCTTAATAAAAAATATTTGAAATTCTCTCAAATCCATTGTAGGCTCATGAAAAGGATGCTTCCCTCCGACAACAAGATGTTAAACATAAGGACACATGATAGGAGAGTATTGACAGAACTTGGCATGGATTACGAACGTATACATGCCTTGAGGGGTTCACCTCTAAGAAATTTTATATATCACACGTTCAAGGGGTATTTTAAAGACCCCTTACACTTACATACTTTTATGAATAAAATGATCCCTTTTTCTACATAAAGTTACGGTTTTTTTCAAATTTTTTTAAAATATCCCACTTGTAAATGTAATTATGTAACGTTTTTTAAATTAATATACCCCTCTTGATGAACTCATGTGCTACACTTACATATTTTTAGGAAAAACCCCTGAGGTACATGCATGTGTCAATAATTGTGTGCTATTTCAAGGTGCTTATAAGTATGTGTGTGTGTGTGTGTGTGTGTGTGTGTGTGAGAGAGAGAGAGAGAGAGAGAGAGAGAGAGAGAGAGAGAGAGAGAGAGCTTCACATCATAGCTGAGTGCATAAAGTATATATAATGGCATTGAAGTGTCAAGATTGCAGCTTGAACATGAAATCTCTTCGTTAGACTATGTATGATTCCTATAGTGCTACGAGAGAGAGAGAGAGAGAGAGAGAGAGAGAGAGAGAGAGAGAGAGAGAGAGAGAGAGAGACTACAACAAACAAAGAGCACAGTCACGTCTAGAGCAACACAAATTTAAAAGCATCTATATATGGAAAAAAACATTTATGTGGCTATCATCACGGCTATACACGGGGCTATCATCAGCATGGCTATAGCCGTGCCTGTAGAGCAGCATGTATAGTCGTAGACTATCTGCAAAAACAAATGGGGACATAATGGGGAAGAGATGTGGAGACACATGTCCCCCACATCTCTCCCTGCTTTTTTTAATCATATTATTTAAACGCTACTTAATATTTTTTTTACACTTAAACACTTAGAACATAAAAAATAATTGCAGTATAATAATGTCATGGAGATGATATTGTAAATTACATACATATAATTGCAAATTACATAAGGTATTCATGTCCAAAAATGAATAAAGATGAAGGCATCAAAAACTAATTAAATTAATGCATCATCTTCATCTTCACTTGCATCTTCACCACATGCACCACCACCTTCATCATCATCATCACTTTCAACATCGTCTTCTTGCGTTAAATAGTGATACAATGCAAAAAAGTTAGCCACAAGAAAAACAAGTTGGGTGATAATTACAATTCAAGTTCAACTACTCACTAAGTTGCCTTGGTCAGCTTGTTGTGAATATTTGCATCGGTGACCACTTTTTTGCGTTTGAGCCACTCCCAAGTCTCAGCTTCATTGTGATACTTATGGTGTAACCTATTCTCCTGAGACATTGGGGGGTGACTTGTTGTCCTTTCCTACTACAAATTACAACATGCATGAGATATGAAATTCAGACCTCTATAAAAGATGGATCATGCTCACATAAACCACGTAGTGACTCCAAGAAATCATTCTTGAAGACTGTGAAACTAAGTTCATTAATCTGTGGCATGCGATTAAGTGCATCTGCCACCACGTTATACTTACCTTTCTGGTAACGTATTTGAAGGTCAAACTCCTGTAGAATCACCGCCCACCGAGCTTTTCTACCCTTCAGTTCATTTTGACTTGAAAGCCATTTCAGACTTTCATGGTCCGTCCGGACCTCAAAAGTAGCACCATATAAATAGTGTCTCCACTTTTTTAGTGCATGAACTATCGCTAGTAACTCTCCCTCGTAAGCCGAGTAGTTACGCTGCACACGATCTAACTTTTTACTCTCAAATGCAATTGGGCGTCCCCTTTGCATAAGTACGGTCCCAATGGCCTCATTACTAGCGTCTGTTTCCAAAACAAACGGCTCATTTGGATCAACAATAATCAAAATAGGTGCAGCTGCTACGGTCACCTTGAGCTTATCAAAGCTCTTCTGTTGGGCTTCCCCCTCTTCGAACATTCTTATAAGGCTTTTGATCTTCCGGTGACCTGCAATTTGAAGCAACGCTTAATTCCTTCCACTCACCGCCGTAATTTGAGTGGTTGGTTTGCCAACTCGCGAGCGTTGTCACCACCACCATGGTATCATGTATGGCGTGTCTTTTGAAAAAGTGCTACTCTACGCAATTACAAATGTTCGGATATCCATGTAGTTAGTAGATGCGTAAATATTATTAACCTCACATCTAGCCTACCTTCTTTGTTTTTCAAGCTTCACTACTCTTCTCTCCATGACTTAATTTGAAATTCTGTTTTGAAGTTTTGTCACTGTTGGTGGATGTGGAGGAGGCTACTCTTTTTCTAGAGAACACCTTTTATTTAATGATGACACTAGTGAGTCTAGTGGGTGTAGCCAAGCTTGTGAAGGGCAAAAACGGAGCTTAGGGAGCCATAGCATGTGTGATGACAAACGCATGCGAAGGAGGAGAGGACTCGAGAAAACAAAAGTACACTGCGTATGCGTGGGAGGGAGGTATCCAAAAATTTTTCCCAGTACGTAGCTATGGCCGTAGGTATAGCCGCGCCCATAGCTGCGTGTTGGGACAAAATTCCAGAGAGCTAATTTTGTATTTGGAATGGAGTGTCCATACACTTTTGTATTCTCGATGTTGACAACTAGGTGCCCACCATTTGGTCTCAAATCGAGATGGCTAGTGGTAGAAGTAAACTACAATCTCCCTCCTTGGAAGTTAATAAAGAGGAGTCATGTGATGTTAGCTCTTCTCTTGCCCCCAGCAAGCACAAGGTCAAGAACATGGATGTGTACCTTGAACCTTTGATCGAGGAGCTTCAGACACTATGGCTTGGCATCCAAGTGTATGATGTCTCCCGGACGCTTACACAATGTAGCACGGAGGTGAAGATAATTTTAATGTGGATAATGAATAACTTTTCAGGATATGGAGAGTGCTTCGGTATGTTCTCTATGGCGTAAAGCACGCTTGTCTTTTGAAAAAGTGATGCTCTACGCAAGCCTTAATTACAAATGTTGAGATTTTCACCTCACATCTAGCTTACCTTCTTTTTTCTCAACAGCTTGAGTACTCTTCTCCATGACTTAATTTGAAATTCTATTTTGAAGGTTTGGCATTGTTGGATGTGGAGGAGGCTAACCTTTTTCTTGAGAGAGCACTTTTTATTTAACGATGACACTAGTGAGTCTAGTGGGTGTAGCCAAGTACATTGCATTTGTGTGTGTGTGTGTGTGTGTGTGTGTGTGTGTGAGAGAGAGAGAGAGAGAGAGAGAGAGAGAGAGAGAGAGAGAGAGAGAGAGAATTACATCATAGCCAAGTGCATAAGGTGTATATAATGGCATTGAAGTGTGAGGATTGTAACTTGAACATGGGATCTCTTCGCTAGAATATGTGTGATTCCTATACTACTAAGGATTGCTATACTACTAAGAGAGAGAGAGAAAGAGAGAGAGAGAGAGAGAGACTACAACAAAAAGCCGCATGTAGAAGAATATATATATGGAAAAAAACCTTTAGGTGACTATCAACGCGGCTATACTCCTGGCTATGAGCACATGGCTAAAGTCATGCATATAAATGCAGATATAGTTGTGTCTGTTTAGTAGCGTATGTAGCTTCTAACTATCTACAAGAAAAAACTGAGGACAGAATGGGGGAGAGATATGGGGACATGTGTCTCCACATCTCTCTTCCATTCTATGCATGCTTTTTTTTAAATCACATTATTTAAACACTACTCAATCACATTTTTAAAAAAACACTTAAACACGTAAAACATAAAAAATAATTGTAATATAATAATGTCATGGATTATATTAAAAGTTATATACATAGTTGTAAATTACATAAGGTGTTCATGTCCAAAAATAAATAAAGATGAAGACATTAAAAACTAATTCAATTAATGCATCATCTTCTTCTTCATCTTTATCTACACCCGCATCTTCACACCACGTCACCACCACCTTCATCACCACCATCACTTTCAACATCGTCTTGCTACATTAAATAGTGATACAATGTAAAAAGGTTAGCCACAAGCATTCTTCAAGAACCTACAATATCCTTATAATTTTGACATATCATATCCTTAATAAATAATATTTGAAAGTCTCTCAAATCCATTGTAGGCTCATGAAAAGGATGCTTCCTTCCGACAACAAGATGCTAAACATAAGGACACATGATAGGAGAGTATTGACAGAACTTGGCATGGATTACGAACGTATACATGCCTTGAGGGGTTCACCTCTAAGAAATTTTATGTATCACACCTTCAAGGGGTATTTTCAAGACCCCTTACACTTACATACTTTTATGAATAAAATGACCCCTTTTTCTTCATAAAGTTATGGTTTTTTTTAAATTTGTTTAAAACACCCCACTTGTAAATGTAATTATGTAACCTTTTTTAATTAATATACCCCTCTTGATGAACTCACGTGCTACACTTACATATTTTTAGGAGAACCCCCCGAGATACATGCATGTGTCAATAATTGTGTGCTATTTCAGGGTGCTTTTAAGTATGTGTGTGTGTGTGTGTGTGTGAGAGAGAGAGAGAGAGAGAGAGAGAGAGTACAACAAACGAAGAGCACGGTCATGTCTAGAGCAACACAAATTTAAAAGCATCTATATATGGAAAAAAACATTTACGTGGCTATCATCACGGCTATACATGCGGCTATAGCCATGCCTGTAGAGCAACATGTATAGTCGCAGACTATCTGCAAAAAAAACGAAGACATAATGGAGAAGAGATGTGGAGACACATGTCCCCACATCTCTCCCCACTTTTTTTAAATCATATTATTTAAACACTACTTAATATTTTTTTTAAACACTTAGAACATAAAAAATAATTGCAGTATAATAATGTCATGGAGTATATTGTAAACTACATACATATAATTGCAAATTACATAAGGTATTCATGTCCAAAAATGAATAAAGATGAAGGCATCAGAAACTAATTAAATTAATGCATCATCTTCATCTTCACTTGCATCTTCACCACGTGCACCACCACCTTCATCATCATTGTCACTTTCAACATCGTATTCTTGCGTTAAATAGTGATACAATGCAAAAAAGTTAGCCACAAGCAAAACCAGTTGGGTGATAATTATAATTCAAGTTCAACTACTCACTAAGTTGCCCTTCTCAGCTCGTTTTTGTGGATATTTGTATCGGTGAACACTTTCTTGCGTTTGAGCCACTCCCAAGTCTCAGCTTCATTGTGATACTTATGGTGTAACCTATTCTCCTGAGACATTCGGGGTGACTTGTTGTCCTTTCCTACAACAAATTACAACATGCATGAGATATGAAATTCACGACAAAAGTTATTGAAAATTTCCAAAGAGAAAACTTACAAATCGTGCAAGCCATCTTGCCTTTACTCCGGATCCATACTTTGTCGCACTGTAGCAGTTGACTCGCATAATGTGCTACCTTTTGCTGAGGGTCTTTTGCTGAGAGTATTGAGTACCCTCCCTAGCTTCTTGCTTTGCCTTCTTCCACTCCTTGCAATTGGCAGGTATTTGTGAACCATCTTTCATGCACCTCCTTGTGTGAGACTTTCTATTATTAAGGATCTTTATTATGTGATTCCTCACCCACTTGTCGAAAAAACGTATGTGTGGTGGGTTTGGGAACTCCTCATGCATACATTGCACCACCACATACATGAAATATCTATCCTTCTACTCTCCCCATGGTTTTAAGGCATCCTTAGAGGTTTGGTTGACTAATTGACAAAAGGTATAATAAACCCTTCATCCCCCGTGTCATCCACAAAAGGACCGCCCTCCTCATCAACAAGGGTATAGTAAATCATACCACCCTCCTCGGGTACGTTATCTGTCGCCATAGGTGAAGGTGACGGTTCACCCTAAAGCATTTGCCGCACCCACCTCCCCCACTACTAGATTTTCGACAGCTCTAAGAAGCCCTCAAGCTATCACCACCTGAGTAGCGTCGCGTGAGGATGCTGCATGATGGGGAGATAGCACCACAGATGAAGTAGGAGTGCATTGAGCACTAGGAGGAGATGAAGAATGAGGAGTAGGGAAAGTGGAAGAGTGAGGGGTAGGAAAAATAGAAGTGAGAGGGGTAGGGAAGGTGGTGGGATGCATGGAAATGTGTGACAATGGGATAGTTGAAGTGTTTGGCACATAGAAGGTGGGGGGGATAAGCCCAAGCAACTCAATTTCTCACCCCCATACCTAGAGCTCATCATGTTACAAGCCGCATGTGTCTTTAAAACACGTTGCAAATCAGGGTCATCGGGTATGGGAGGGACGTATACTAGAGGATGCCCCTCTATATATCAGATCTTGGTCCATTTGGTGATGATCCCCATGATGGCCACATCTATATGCATAAAAACATTACATAAAAACATAGCTCACACAGAGCATATATTACATAGCCCACATAAAGTATACATAGCTCACATATGCAGGCATAGCTTATAAAGAGCATGATTATGCTCTATGCATAAACAAATGCATACATAGCTCAAACCATGCATCAACTTAATACATAAGTTAATGCAATATTGCTTTATGCATAAGCCTATGCATAAAGCATTATTGCATTAACTTAAGTATTAAGCTTATGCATTTGAGCTATGTGTATGCTCTACGCATAAACATATGCACACATAGCTCACAATGTATAAGCATAATATGTATTAAGCATATACTTAATGCATTATGCATAATGCATAATATATACTACATTAAGCTTAATACATAATGCATAATGTATTAAGCTTAATGCATTATTTCATAATGTATTAAGCATTCATGTATTAAGCATAATGTAGTATGCATAATGCAATAAGCTTAATACATAATGTAGTATGCATAATGCAATAAGCTTAATACATAATGCATTAAGCATTAATACATTAAGGTAATGCATTAAGTATATGCTTAACGCGTTATGCATAATAAATATTGCAATAAGTTTAATACATAATGCATTAAGATTAATACTACATAATGCATAATGTATTAGGCTTATGCCTTAATGCTTAATACATAATGCATAATGTATTAAGCTTAATGCAATATAAGTTACACATAAATATGTGCATACATAGCTCATAATACATAAGCTTAATGCATTATATATTAAGCATTAATGCATTAAGCTTATTACATTATGTATTTTGCATACTTTTATGAATAAAACGATCCATTTTTCTTCATAAACTTATGGTTTTTTCCAAAATTGGTCTAGTAGGGTGTAGCCAAGTACATCACATGTGTGTGTGTGTGTGTGTGTGTGTGTGAGAGAGAGAGAGAGAGAGAGAGAGAGAGAGAGAGAGAGAGAGAGAGAGCATTACATCATAGCCAAGTGCATAAGGTGTATATAATGGCATTGAAGTGTGAGGATTGCAACTTGAACATGGGATCTCTTCGCCTAGAATATGTGTGATTCCTATACTACTAAGAGAGAGAGAGAGAGAGACTACAACAAACAGCCGCGTCTAGAAGAATATATATATGGAAAAAAACCTTTACGTGACTATACTCTTGGCTATGAGCACACGGCTAAAGTCGTGCATATAAATGCATATATAGTTGCGTCTGTTTAGCAGCGTATGTAGCTTCTAACTATCTACAAGAAAAAAATGGGACAGAATGGGGGGGAGATATGGGGACATGTGTCTCCACATCTCTCCTCCATTCTATCCACACTTTTTTTTAAATCACATTATTTAAACACTACTCAATCACATTTTTTAAAAAACACTTAAACACGTAAAACATAAAAAATAATTGTAATATAACAATGTCATGGATTATTTTACAAATTATATACATAGTTGTAAATTACATAAGGTGTTCATGTCCAAAAATAAATAAAGATGAAGACATTAAAAACTAATTCAATTAATGCATCATCTTCTTCTTCATCTTTATCTACACCCGCATCTTCACCACGTGCACCACCACCTTCATCACACCCTTCAAGTTCAACTACTCACTAAGTTGTTTTAGTGAGCTCGTTATGGATATCCGATTAGTGATCACTTTCTCGCGTTTGAGCCACTACCAAGTCTCGACTTCATTAGGATACTTGTGGTAGCTATTCTCGTGAGACATTAGGGGGTGACCTAGATGTTCATACTCTACACTCCGAGAAAACTTGGAGCTATTAAAGTTGCAAACAACTTATAATGCATGGAGTGATGCAAGTGTTACAAGTCTTCTTAAGTAATATCCAATCAATATATTCTCTTAAATAGAAAATGTCTCTTGTTTTATACTCTCTTATTATTTTCTTTTATATTGTTTGAAATAGAAAATGTCCCTTATTTTAACATATGATTTCGTATGTTATGTTGCAGTCTTCTCAAGAAGATTATTCCCCCTCAAAATCTATTTTCCGCACTCATGAGATGGGGCTAAGACCATATTAGGCAATTTGGAAAATCCCATTACTTTTTGTTGTATCTTGAGCATACCAATTCAAAAGTTATCAGAGAATGTGGATTTAGAACCTACTCTTCAAGAGCTTTCCAACGATATGTCACATAAGGGGGTTTTGACAAAATCTTAAAAGGGGAAAATTGGGATTTTCTGAAACTTCCTAATATGGTCTTGGCTTGTAAATTTCTCTCTATGCTAGGTATGTCCAATGATTGCATGCTATTTAGAGGGGTTAATAAAGATGCAAAATAATGTCTACAATGTGGAGAGAGTCGATATAGACATGATTTGCAACAAGGAGACATAATTGCAAGGAGACAGAATTCCTCGAAAGGTGTTGAGACACTTTTCTATCATTCCTCGAATCCTACACATGTTTACATATAAGGGAGTTGTAGAACTCATGACATGGAATGCAACTCATTGCTCAACGTCGATGGCATCATGACGATCATAGTTGATTCACCGAAGGTTGCAACATGTGGACCATTAATGGCGAGACTTTAAAGATGAGCCCCATCACTCACATCTTGGCTTAGGCATGGATGGTGTTAACCCATTTGGATTGAAGTCTACATCATGGTCTACTTGGCCTATTGTATTCGTGAATTACAACCTCCCTCCATGGGTGGCAATCAAGAAAGATCATGTCATGCGTACTCTCCTTGTACCAGGCAAGTATAAGGTGAAAAAATGGATATATACCTTGAGCCTTTGATTGAGGAGTTTGAGGCACTATGGCAAGGTATTAAAGTGCATGATGTCTCAAGGCCAATAAATAGGTGTGATATGGAGGTGAAAAGAGTTTTTCTTTGGAGATGCATGACTATCCCGAATTCTCAGAGTGCTTAGGTACATACTTGAACCTTCTAGCTTTAAACTTCAAACTTGTCTTACTCTATCTCTCAATCATCTTAATTTCATAATAGATTTTACAATCTCTTTTTAGACATCATGCATGTCCTATTTGTGGAGCATAACTTGTTTTAGAGAGGCTCTCTACACTAAAGAAGGTGGTGTATGACAAACATCATCGATTTCTTGCCCCTTCACATCCCAAGCATGTGCCTCATGATATCTCCCCACTTGTGGATAAGAGGTAGAGATTGGTTTGAGGTATGGAGAAGCATTCCAAATCCACCAACCAATGGGATGGCAAGACACTTAATCTTCTTTGGACTCCCATATTGGTGTAAGTTTAAGATCAATCATCTCTTAGACCCTATGCACATCCTCAAGAATGTGGCAACAAATATTTGGTACCATGTAATTGGTAAAAGAGATACCAAGGGCATGAGGGATGACTCGTAAAACATTGGTCGCCTTTAAAGTGCATGGCCAATTATAAAAGAGAGTGGAAACATGTTCCCATCAAAGTCACCATGGGTATTGATCAAGAAGAAGTAAAGAAAGGTGAAAAGCATGATTGTACACCAATGGGAGTAATGCATTCATTGAAGGGTTCCTTCACAGAAACCAAAAAAGAAAGCCGGAGAGGAGCAATTATATATGGCCTGAAGACACATGATTGGCAACAGATATTACAAATATTCAAACATTCTTTTATTCATTTTCTAATTATCGTACCTAATTTAAAGGCTTGTATACTAACTTCATATTTTTTCAAAGCATAGTGTATTCTTCCAATAGCTATAGTTGGTTGTTGAGATAAGAAGGTGAAAGAGGATATTTACAAAATGGGAAGATTGGTGAGGTATCAATCTTCTCTTGAATTCACTATTTAAGTTACATTTAATATTTAGTTTTCTCATGCAATCACAAGTTGTGTATGATAAATAGTATACATGATTGTTATGTATGTAGGTATATATATCCTCAAAGGAGATATACACCTACATAGTATACATGATTGTTATGTATTTAGGTATATATCCTCAAAGGAGATATATACCCACATACATGATTGCTATATATGTAGGCATATATCCTCAAAGGAGATAGATCCTAAATCCATTGAGATGTCTCATCTCAATGCTATTGAGGTAGTGTGTATGATCAAGGAAAACTTTCCTAGAACAATACTCACTAGCCAATTACATATTGTGGTACATTTGGTTGATGAAGTGACACTTTGTGGTGTTGTTCATGTTCGATGCATGTTTTTCTTTGAAAGGTTGATGAAAACCTTAAAAGACTTTGTAAGACAAAGAGCAAGGCCAGAAGCAAGCATGGTGGAGGGATGGTTAATTTAGGAGTCTCTTGTGTATATCTCAGAATATCTCTCTCGAATAGATCCTTCCGTGCCATGATTATGGAGTAATGAGGAGGATGATCAACTAATCACTAATGTGCCACAAGGAAAAGGAAGGCAACGAAAAGGAAAAGGAAGGCAAAAAAAATGGATGAAACATTATGCCAAAAGGCAAATACATTCTGTATTCTAAATAGTTCTATCATGGAGAAGTGGATTGAGAGATACAAGGATGCAATCAATAGATGAAAGGATGAGAGAAGAGCTTTTAGAAGAGAAAATAGACACTTGCCATTTCCACCTGGCTTAGAAACTCTTCCAAGTGTGTGGTCAATATGGCTTCTTAAGGCAATATTGGAGGCATAAAAAAATGGAGGGATAGTCATTAAGAGAAGAGCAACATTATGCACAAGGATGTGACCCTCAAGTAAGTATATCCTTGTTCTCTTTCTCATGCTTCGATTGCTATATACCTTGTTTAATGGAAGTTTAATGCATTATATTGAATACCATGTTTTTGTTTAATGTTAGTACAAATTATATAATGTAGAGGGAAGGCACTTTTGCATGGAGCATGTGGATTCTAAAAGAAACACATTTCATTGTGGTGTCATGGTAACTTTTGAGCAAGAAAGTTAAGCTAGTAGACATGATAGTACCGGGGATTTCACTGACATAAACGAGAACATGTGAACATGTTAATAACATATGTTAATAACGCAAAAAATCTTGTGATCACATGTTATATTCACAAAGCTTTCACAAGGGCCTAAAAAATTATCTTTGTCGAGCATAAAAAAATCTTCTTAGGTGGCCACTGACCCGCTATTATGTGAAGATGGTAACATGAGAACATGTGAATAGCTTATTCCCATGTGTAGCCAAGCTTTTAAGGGGTTCCCAAATGGCAAGTGACCTGTTATTTTGTGAACGGTAACATGAGAACATGTGAATAACTTGTTCACATGTATTATTATCACAAAAAATCTTGTGATCACGTGAATATTAAATCCCTACATGATGATACCAATGTCATAGAGCACAATCTTGAGTATTGTGGAACTATTCAAGATATGATTGAGGTTGGGTTTAGAGCATTCAATCTATTCATCTTTAATGTCAAATGGTTTAAGGTGATATATAGAGGTACTCAAGAAATCGTGAAGAAATATCCAAATGGGTTTCTTCAAATTGATTCCACCAAGTTTTGGAATGATGAAAAAGGTACTTTCGTACTTTCTCAACACTGGCAACAAGTTAGTACCTAAACCAATCACTAGTAAATCATGATGTAGCATAATAAATGTGTAGATTGCAAGTATGATTAATGACAATCCCTTTTCTTTGTGATTTTAGATTGTGTTGCATGCAGATTGCATTGATCCAAAGTGGTGGTATGCTATACAAGTTTTCCCTCATTCAAAACATATCTTTAAAGATCAAGATGTTAAGGCTGAATCTTGGATGAGATAAAGATACTACCTCAAATGAACTCATTGGAGGAATATGATGAACAAAATGAACAAAAAAATCTAGAGGGGGCCAATTAAGAGAACAAGGAACATTACTATAAAGAAGATGATGAGTCATAGCCTATCGATCATGACAATGCTTTATTGGATGATAATAGTGATATTGACATTGAATCCCATCTTTTTATTGACCTTTCATTAGATGTAAAGATTGATGAAGCAACACAAATGGATCTATTACAAGATGGGATGGTATCATGATCTTCAAATGTTTATGTAATCATTTCATTATTCATTTCAAAAGCTTTCTTTCAAAGTATCTCTTTTTTTTTAAAACATGGCTTTAGGGTTTCATGCCTAGAGATGTTTTTTTTTAACCACCATTTTTTCTTTATAAATATGATATGTACAACTTTAAATCAATTCCCAATCACTCTCTGGAATGTTTTTTTTACAATATAGTAATGTTTCTTTGTTGCTAAGAATGTTGTTAGGCAGCGTTATTTCGTTGCCTAGTAGCGATATTTCACTGTTGAGCAGTGAAAAAACGCTGCCTAACAGTGTTGTTAGAGAGAAAAAATGCTACTAGGAAACATTAAAAACCTCCAACACCCACGTTGTAGAAATGTTGCTAGAAAATGTTGATATGCTTCCGACATGTTGTAGGTGAAGGGACTTACCTCTTGTGATTTTTAGAAGCTTGTACACGGTTGATCTTATTTGGAGAAGATTTCCTTGACCTAGCCAAAGAATTCCTTGATCTAGCTACAAAAATAAAGAGTTAAGTAAAGTTTTTATTTATAAATAACTATTAATATAACTAGTTAATATGACTAGTTAAGTATATAAGCATATAAGGGAGAAACAAAGAAGATAAGGATATGGTACATACCTTGATATGGATTGCTTAGGATGCTTGTGGAGGGAGACCTTTCTTCCTTGTGAATGGCAAAGAGGGTTTGTTGTGAAGGGAGAAGGCTTGTGAAGGTAAGAAAAGGGTTTTCTTATGAGAAGGGCTTGTGAAGGTTAAAATGGGGTTTCCTTATGAATGTGAGGGAGGGCTTGTGAAGGGAGTAGAGGAGAAGGACTTGTGAGGCTTGTGAAGGGAGAAGAGGAGAAGGGCGTGTGAAGGTGAGGAGAAGGGCTTGTGAGGCTTGTGAAGGGAGAAGAGGAGAAGGGTGTGTGAAGGTGAGGGAGGGATTGTTAAGGGAGAAGAGGAGAAGGGCTTGTAAAGGGCAAGGGAGGGCTCGGGGGGGTCACTCTATGTAGAATATCCCTATCGCGTGCGTTCAAGGCCTATATTTTAAATCCCTTATCTGTGAATTTTTTAATCCCTATAATATCCCCTTGTCTTTATGAATCTGTAATTTTTTTTGAAAAAATTTTAAATCATACCCTTATGTAAATATATTTCTATAAGTTTCATAAATTAAAAATATGCTTCTGTTGAACTCACGTGATATTCACATTTTTTTATGAGCAACCCCCCCGAGAGGGAGGGCTTGTGAAGAGAGAAGAGGAGAAGCGCTTGTGAAGGGAAAGAGAGCTTAGGGAGCCATAGCCTACGACAAATGCATGTGAAGAAGGAGAGGACTTGAGAAAACAAAAGTACATGATGTAGTGCATGGGAGGGAGGTATCTGATTATTTTTCCCAGTACGCCGCTATGGTCGCAGGTATAGCCGTGCCCATAGGCACATATCGGAATAAATATCTAGAGAGCTAATTTTTATTTGATGAAATGGAATGGAGTGTCCATCCACTTTTGTATTTTGGATGTTGACAACTAGGTGCCCACCATGCATAGATGACTGTCGACGCCTTCTTCTTTCGATACTGACATGACACCTCTGCAAAGTCAACATGAGTGGTTATGTCAAAAGATTCCATGTCCATGTGAGATATGCAAGGGAATAATCATGTGTTTAGGATGAATCAAAATAAAGCATGTGCAAGATTACGGTCAATTTTAAAATGTACGACAGTATCCAGAGAGTTTGATGAGTGTATATATTCACTAAATCATGTGCATGTTCTTATGCATATGATTTAGGTATTGATAATGTATTCCATGTTTTTTAGGAAGAGGATGAGGAGGAGACACCTATGTAAAGGCTTTAAAGGCCTGCATGATGTAATTGGCATGAGTCCACATGCTCGACATGAGGAAGAAACACCTCCATCAATGGCACATGAAGTCGGTGAAGATTTGGTCATCATGGACGAGATGATGGATGACTTCTCTAAGAAACAAGGAGAGGGGGATCCCGAAACCACACTTGACAAAGATCAATTGCGACAATTTGCTTGTACTCCACTGTACACAGGGTGTGCATACGCCAACCCTTATGCAACCTTGGAGTTACTAAACTTGAAGACCATGTATGGTTGGATCAATGCTACCATTACAAGTATCTTTCGATGAGTCCTTAGCGTTTGTGACCGGGTAAAAATGACGAGTTTATTCAAACACGTCGCTTAAACGATGATGGAACATCGCATAAGCGACGTTGAAAAAAATAATAATGGCAAATAAACGTTGCTTTGGATGTCATTCACACAACGGCTCATTTATCATCGTTTGAAGGACAATAGTATCAAAACGACTACATGCTACATTATGCGGCTTACACGACGTCACTTATACAGATGTCATGTAAGTGACACACTAGGAAATTAGAAAAAAAAACAATAATCAAATGGCTCCCGCGAGTTCACAGGAGCCATCTATGTTCTCATCTCAGCTCAAGCAAAGGATCAATCAGCACCCGCCACACCTGCTACCCACCGCCTAGTTAAATTTGCAGCAAAGTGATGAGCTATGGTGGATCAAATGCAAGAATCAACATCATTAGTGAGTGATTAGACAATGATTAGGATAAGATTAGTGATTAACTGATAGCTTAATGTAGGCATGGATACTCAAAACCAGCAAATACTCATTAGGCCAATCCCTCAATTTATAGTGTTTACATCAGCATGGATACTCAAAAACCTGCAAATACTCATTAGGTCAATCCCTTAATTTATAGTGTTTACATCCATGATCTGCTCCTTGATTTGTTCCTTGATTTGTGCCACCTCCCCTGGGGGGACACCTCATCCTTGATTCACTCCACCTCTTCACTTTTCCCAGAATATCTCCACATCCTAGATCTTCTCATGCTACCCTTTATTCTCTCCTAGTAGATTCCACTCATCTTTTCACTACTGTTACCCACTCATTTATAGACTCTCTTTTATAGCCTCTTGCTAAGGGCTTGTTCCTGCACACTCACCCATTCACGTCCCCTCAAGTGAATAATCCTAGCACACCTGGATCCTATACTAAGTTTCCCTCTTACTTGGTAGCCCGCGACCAGTGCCTCAAGTCCCTAACTCTTAGTCCTTGACACTCTCTCTCTCGCTCTCTATGTGTCCAAGGCTTACTACAAGTGCCCGTGACCTTGACTAAAGTCCTCACACATACATCTACCACATGGCCTACATCATTGGTGGCTTAGAGGTGGTTTTACTTTGCTGGGGCAGGTTACATTGGGTTGTGGGGTTTCTCTCTCTTTCTCTCTCGGAATTGATGATCTGACTCCACTTCCTTAGGAGTCTCCATGAAGTTTGTCGATGTTGATCCTTCTTCACTATTGGGTTTTTTGTAGCAGTCTCTTGCCATGTGTCCTGGCTTCCCATAGTTGTGGCAAGTGAAGGTCCTTCCTCCTCCCCTGCCTCTTCCTCATCCTCATCCTCGTGTGAGAATCCTCCTCGGGTGAAGAATGTTTTTTCCTCTCCAGTTGTTGGGTCCACCTCTTTCTTCTCTTTGACCTTGGTCTCTTGCTCTAGTAGAGCTCCTTCTATCTCATGTAGCTTCAATTCTGGTACATTCTTTAAGGTTGCCATGATGTTTTCATATTCTCCTTTGTCCACACTCTTTAGAAGCACTGCTAGTGCCTCATCATCCTCTACCTTCTTACCAATGGCTGCCAGTTGTTGCTTAATGCTTTTATATTTGTTCAAGTGTGTAGTTAGAGGTTCAGTTTCCTTCATGTCAAGTTTGTAGAATTACATTAGCATATTTATCTTTGAATTTTTTGCTTGAGTGCCAAATAATTTATTAAGTTCATCCCATGCATCTTTAGCCCGCTGTATCCCTGTGATGTGGAGAATGATTTCATCATTTAAACTGAGTGCAATGAGTCCTAATGCTTTCTCATTCCTACTCTTCCACTCATTCTCCCTAATCACCTTTGGGCATTCATCTCTTCTCTCAACTAACCCCCCACAGATTTTTCCTCATGAGCAAATACATGGTCTTTGTTTGCCATGTATGAAACTCCTCCCCATTAAATTTGGCTATTTCTTGTGCCGTGCTCATGATGATGTGAAGGGGGTCTTACATCTTGATCCAATTTAAGATTCAAGGGCAGTGTCTACCCTTTTACAACTCAAATCTGGTGTAGATTTATCAACATAAATTTACCAAAAATTAAAAAAAGCCAAGTGTAGTTGATCTGTACTGAATGGTTGGAGTATCAAACCATCTCCGAATTGCAATTTAAAGTGATAGGAATGTGTATCGAAATAATCTCCTATTTCGTGTGTGCCAAAAAATCATTGATTTGAAGGGATTAATCGGGGTAGTGATTGTGATGGAAAATTTAATTTGAACACATAGACATGTGTAGCACCTTGCCAGTGTAAGATTTCTCCCTCCAGCTTTTGAGGTAGGTGTAAGAACCTCCCCTTCAGATCTTATAATTATTCCCCTCTCTGAAATAAAAGAAAGATCCTATTTTATCCTGTTTTGGCCTAGAGAGAGAAAATATTCTAGAGAGAGATTATTCAATTTTTAGATATTTTTGGATGGAAAAATATCTCTTCTTATTAAAATAAATTCCCCCAAAATAGAAGTTCAAAAAAAAATTCAAAAGGTGCATTAGAAATAAATTATAATATGTTCAAAAGACCTTAGCCTAAGGGTCCAGATTTTTTGAAAATTTTAGATTAAGGTTTTGAGGGGCCAATTAGATTAATCCAAATGTATGGAGAAGATAAATTGAAGAAATAAATAAAATCCCCCCAAAAATGAGTAAATACTCAAATAAGATGAAGAGTTGACTAAGGACAAGGTTATTAGTTAAAAAAGAAGAGATATTTAGAGGAAATGATGCATTTTTTACACCTCAGTGTGGGGGAATTTCCCTCATGAAGGAGGCGCCTGTTTCACATGTGTGGTTGAGTTTTAAACTCACAAATAATGAGATATTTTCATCTCTCCTCTCTCCTGCTTCAACTAGATCCAAAAAGTAAGCTAAATTGACCTAAAAATGGTCAAAATTTTACCAAACTGATCTGGAAAATTCTAGAATCAGTTTGCTTGGTTAGAGGCTCACTTTTTCCTATAAATGAAGCCTCCCCCTTTGTAAATGGTTAATAGTGTTTTATGCACTGTTACTCTACTCTATCCCAGAGCCAAAAACAGTGAATTTATTGATAATTCATTAGTTTTTGACCTTTTCCTCTTCAAAAGAATTGGTGGCCCCTCTTGTTGCAAACAAGAGTAGATCCCTCAAACCATCAAGCCAAAGGAAAGCTCACAGAAATTCATGTAAGTTAGAAATCCTACTTTTTCTTTATTCCTTTTAGTGGCTTTCTAATTTTTGTTTTCTTTAAAATGAAAAAATGATGTTATGCCTTGTTGGAAAGGCTTTCCGCCTCTCTTCATTCTTAAATTCATCCTTTCTTTATCCTAGATAAGTAATCAAATTGTTAGAATTAAACTTTTCATATTGTTTCTCTTTTAAAAGTGGAATTTGATTAGTTTAGAATGCTTTAAACCATTTGGGATAATTTTTAAGTAACTTGAGGATAGAAAAATTTGAAAAATGGTCAACCATACAAAGGAGGTTATGGCAAAATTTTCTTAAGTTTTGTGAAATAAGTTTTATCTTTTATTATTCAAAAAGAGTAATCCCCACCGTTTGTGTATTCTAAAAATGTTATTTTCATTCTAGGCATATAAAAATGCATAGTAGAAATAATTTTATTATAAAAGTGTTATTTCCATTAAAATTAAATTTTATGCATAGAAAGATGCATATTGGATAATTTCTTTTTATTATAAAACAGTGATTTTCATTAGATTTGAATTCTATACATAGAAAGATGTATATTGGAAATAATTTTTATTATAAAAGCGTTACTTTGATCAAATTTTGATTTTATGCATAGAAAGATGCATAAAGAAATTTATTTTTATTCCAAAAGAGTTATTCCCATCAATTTTGATTTTATGCATAGAAATATGCATAAAGAAATTTATTTTTATTCCAAAAGAGTTATTCCCATCAATTTTGATTTTATGCATACAAAGATGCATAAAGAAATTTATTTTTATTCCAAAAGAGTTATTCTCATCAATTTTGATTTTATGCATAGAAAGATGCATAAAGGAATTTGCCATTTCTCCCCCCCAAAAACTCAACCGAAGGAGATATCTATGACAAGGTTCCACCACATCCTATATATGGGTCTTTGACTTCCCATGTTCTTGCATATGGGATAATCCACCACAACTTCCAGTCATGCGATAACCCGAGAGTAGCTATGAGAATTTCCACCTCCAACACTATGGCTCACTACTGACATTCTTGGGACACTTTGACTTAGAATGGCCTAACATGACAATAAAAGCATCAATTCTCCTATGCTAGGTGGGCATCAATATCTCCCAACTCCTTTTCTTCTGAGCAATCAAAAGAAGCGATTATACTGGAGTTCAATGAGGCTTTCCTTACCCGGCCAGGTAGTGGTGGCAAACCAGGTTCTTCTTACCACCATGTGGTATATCAATTCTTGTTGGGCCTTCTCATAGGCCAGCATTGGGCAAGTTCAATGATTGATCCACAAATTTCTGTGGGCTAGTAAGGACAGATTTGTAGTAAGGACAGATTTCTGTGGGCTAGTAAGGACAGATTTGTAGCCAGTTTACTATGAGCTTGGGATCATCTCAGACCAAGCAACACTCCGAGAGGTGGGTGGTGTTAAAGGATCGCATTGGTTGATTCAGAGGCACTCCGAAGTGGTAGTGGAAGATGAGGTGATGCAAGCTCTGGTGACAAGGGTGTTGCAGTACATGAGGTGGTAGATGAAGAGCAGAGAGTGTTGCCGTTTTTGAGTGGCAAAGAAGTCCATTGAGTAAGAAGTCCCATTCCCTGTATAGTCCAGATCAGAGTTTGGAGAATCAACTTCTAGTGAGAAGAATTGGTTCTCTAGGAGTGCAGGTAGACGATCCATGCTGTGTGCTTTTGATAGATGTGATACCATGTGAGGGCAAAAGGATGAAAGGACCAAATGTACGAGAGATCATTGAAAAACAACACAGCAAAGCAGAAGCATCGTCGATGACAAAGGCTTACACGTGGATGTGAGGAAAGGCACTCTGAGAGGAGGTGGTCGGTGTGTTAAAGGCTCGCGTCAGTGGATGTATAGGCACTCCAAGGTTGTAGTGGCAGTGAAAGATGAGGTGATGCAGGCTCTGGTGCAAGGGTGCTACGGTACCTGAGGTGGAGAGCAGAGAGGGCTGTGATCCAAGTGGTATATGACCATTCACTTACTGCAGCACCCTTGTCACCAAAGTCTGCATCATCATCACTTCATCTTCTATTATCCACTACCACAAAGAATACTTAGGTAGCACCCAAGTACATGGGTGCTTCTGGCGCATGCCGGTAGCTCCAAGTCAGGGATTTCATTAACGTCTTCACAATTTCGTGATCACGTTAACAAAACCCAGTGTTAACATATTAAAACTTGTGATCACAATGTATATTCACATGACCTGAGAAATGACCTGCCGGAACCCACTACTCCAGTAACACCTCCGGGCTTTCCCCTTTCCCGGCGGGCCCGCCGGGAAAGGGGAAAGCCCGGCGGGCCCGCGGGGAAAAAGAAGAAAACCCTGCGGGGTACTATTCTGTATATAAACACTGCCCGACACCCATCGTACAACTTTTGGGAAGATAGTCCTTGTTTTGGGGGCGTGATATCTCTCCTCAAAGTACTTGTAGAGCTCTCGAGTTGCTAGAAGTGTCCTCTTGGGAAGAACGTCCTTATTTTAGGGGCTGTCGTCTTTCCTTGTAGGCACTCCTAAGGCTATTGAGCCACTCGTCCTTAGTTCTTTGAACTGGGGGCAGGGTGTGGTTCGTAGCTAATACTTGCGGAGATTTAGGGACAAATTTGGAGTCATTCAGCTTTGCATTTGAGCCACGTACGTAATCTACCTCATTCTGCTTTATGAATGGTTTGATGGAGCCAAGAGTCCTGCTTAGGGGCTTGTATTGGTTCTTGATACTTGATATAGTTTAGAGTAGACAAGGGTCTATTGTCCTATACTAGAGTATTGGGCAAGCATAGATCTTTGATTTTTTTTTGTGAATGTTAAAGAAGGTCTATTGTCCTATACTAGAGTATTGGGCAAGTATAGATCTTTGATTGTGTAAAGTATCCTTAATTGGGTACAAAAGGCATCCTTCATTGGGAGTGCAATGTGCATGATAGTTTCGAAGTAGTTTTGTAGTAAGACCTTGCAAGATAGTTTGAAGTAGTTTTGTGTTATGTGATGATCTTTTGTATTTGTCAAGATAGTTTCGAAGTAATTTGTTTGCTAATGTATGTTTTGTTATACGTGAGTGATTTGTTGTTTTTTCATTTGTGTATTCATTGTTATACGCTTGGTTGAATAGGTTATCTGTTGAGATGGAGGACAATGTTGGATCCAGTGGTACCTCCAATAGAGTCCAAATTTCAAATAGCAGGAAAAAAAAGGCACCTGGGATAGAGTGGCAATATGCAATTAACGTTGGTGATCGATTCATAGATTGGGAGTGCAAGCTATGCCATGCAGTAAAATCAGGTGGGGCTCCTCGACTAAGAGAACACTTTTTAGGCGGACCGAAGAAAAAGTCATGTACCCACCCCTCTGCACCTATAGTGGCCAAACGCATAAGAGAAGAAATTCAAAAGAAAGATTTAAGAAAACATGACACTCCTACCGTTAATGTATCAAGGCAGCAAGAACACTGTTCTTCTAATCATCAAACTCCCGCTACATCGCCTACTTGTACCCCGAACGGCAATGTGCAACCGGAAAGTAATCTACCCAGTGCATCTTCTTGCAAGCGAAACTTTGACGTAGGAAATGTACCCATGCGTCAAACTTCATTGCAAGAAAGCCTACGTCAAGGTCGACTCGATGATGCACAACTCGTCCTCGCTGAAGCGATTTACTTTTCTGGGAGTGCTATGATGATGGTGGACAGTGACCATTGGAAGAGAGCATGGAAGAAAATTGGTGAGTTTGGACCAGGATTTTCACCGCCTACGTACCATGCTATGTGAAATGATCTATTAGAGAAATGTTATGCGTCAGTAAAAGAACGTGTACAAAGAATAATTCTTAGCAATATAGAGCTTTCTGGATGTAGTATAGTAAGTGATGGATGGTCTAATGTGCAAAGAAAACCATTAATTAATGTAATGGTTATTTCACCTAGAGGTGAGACTTTCATCCGTGCCGTGGATTCAGCTGGTTCAATCAAAACTGGGGCTTACATTGCTCAAGTCATTAGCTCTGTGATAGAGGAAGTGGGTGCCAAGAATGTAGTCCAAGTCGTCATGGACAATGCAAAAAATTGTAAAAATGCATCCAGAATCCTACAGCGACAATATCCACATATTTTTCCGGTAGGATGTAATACTCATAGTTTGAATCTTGTATTAAAAGATTGGTATAAATCTGATGATACCAAATGGTTTGCCTCGATCGTCGACACTGCTCGCCAGCTTGTGAAATTCATGCTCAAGAGACAGAGAGTTTTAGATATGTTTCGACCTCGCATGTCAGTTATGTTAAAGCTTCCAGCGGAGACTAGGTTTTGCACTCACTTTTACACTTTTGAGTCTCTTCTTAGAAATAAAGATGCAGTTTGTGAAACATTTACATGCATGGCATTTCATGACTGGGAGAACACTCAACTTGAAAAAGTGAAAGAGAAAATCAAAGTCTTGAAGGGAGCGCTTACGAGGAGAAGTTGGTGGAACAGTGTGATGGATGCATACCATGTAATGATGCCTGTTATGTATGCTGTACGAAGTCTTGATCAAAGAGCGCCTAATCTCGGAAAAGCATGGATGCAATGGTGGACTGTCCAGCGGAGTTTGGAGTGTCCTGAGAAATTAGAGCATTCAGTGGTGGAAAAGCAATGGCGTGTACCATTCTCCAGTAGACAAAGAAAAGTTCTGTTGAAGTACTTTCATGCTAGATGGATTGGAGCGCACTCGCCACTGCACAGTGCTGCTTACATGTTAGATCCTGAATATTGGAATATGGATTTGATGTCCAACGTTGAGGTGGTGCAAGATTTTTATAAAGTGGTAAACACTTTCTATAATAATGATGATGATCGTGTACAGTGCATAAAGGAGATGACCTCATTTCGGTTGAAAGAAGGTTTATTTTCCAACTCCCTTGTTCAACAAATGGCTAAAGAGCAACCTGCATGGAAGTGGTGGATGATGAATGGTGGTGAGCATTATGCTTTATTGCGCAACCTTGCGATGAAGGTTCTAAGTCAGTGCTCTTCAAACTCAGGCTCAGAAAGGAACTGGAGCATGTATAAATATATTCATAGTACTATTCGCAATCGACTTCTTGCAGATCGAGCAGATAAACTTGTTTACATGTACTGCAATGAAAAGATCTTGCGAGACATTGAAAGCGAAGAGTATGAAGAAGATATGCCCAGATGGATGTACAATTGTGATGATGTAGTAGACGAGAACTTTGATGTTGGACGTACGTTGTGCACCACCCTTGAGATAGAAGACAATTTAGACATTGACTTAGATGAGCTTAATTTAGCAGACGAGAGAGTAAACGGTGAAAGAATTTTGGAGCAAGATATTGACATAGAGGAAGAAGTCACTTCATTAATTTAATAAAAAGTACTTGTACAAATGATCATATTTGAAGAAATTATCAATACAAAAGTAGGATTTGTTTTTCTTAACTCTCATCTTGAAATAAATTACGAATTGCACTCGGAGTTGCATCTAAAGGTCCTGGTGGTTTATATTCGCTAGCCATGCCGAACACTGTATAAATACCTTGATTTATTGGGACACTGCACAATGCACATGTAGAAGTATTTTGCATTTGTCTCACTAAACATATTAAGTGGTAGTAGTGTCCACATGGTAGTATATACTGGCCGCTCCACCCATCGAATACTTTGTAACATACAGGACATTGGGGGGTGGAGGAACTTGTAGCCTCAGCAGAAACTCCCACAAGATCAGGATGTATCAAAAAATGAGAGATGTGGTTTCCTTGGCGCACAGGAGCAATACGTGAAGAGATGCTCTGTACATCTTGGCTGATCTTTGTTAGCTGCTCTTGAATCCCTCTATTGGCCGGGGGAGGAGTTGACGCTTGAGTTAATCGGTCAGCTTCTTTCTCCTTCTCTGCTAACTGGGCCCCTAAGCTTTCTTTAACCTGGTTTAACTCCAGTCCAGTGCCCTCCACCATGAGTGCAAGTTCTTCTCGTGTAAATGTCACTGTCTCTTCACGAATGTCGTGGGTGTTGACAGTGGCCTCTCTGGAGGCGAAGTCCACTGGAGTTTGTAAGATAAATTGAGCATATAACATTTTAGCAAAATACAGTGGAGCGTCGGCGTTATGGAGAGGACGTCCATACACCTCCAAGAAAATGCGCTCGGCATTAGTTTTGATATCGTTGTGGGTGCACCGAGAAATCTTCCATCTTCCCTTCTTAATTTCGCCATCTGGACATGGCCATATTTCCTTTATCATCTCTGTAGTTACGCGTTTGTTTATGTCTTTCCACTGGGCATAAGTTGGATTTGTCCATTTCGATAACCTGCATGCTGTTCGTGTCGCTTCGCGGGCTGTCAGGCCATGTGATAGGGCCTTCATTCGCTCGTAAGCCTTCTTGGCTAACTCCTGATGCTCGTTCGCTTGCGCCTGCTCCATATCTGCATGAACGTAAATGACTTTAGGATTTTAATGAATTGTAAAGATCAACGTAAGATAAATTGACCATTACTCTCAAAATCTTAAAGTCAAACACCACGAGAGGAGATATGTATTGCAAAGACTCAATGAAGTGTATCCACTTGACTCCAAAAACACTTCAAACAATGCATAAACATCGAATTTTGAAGAGGAAACATAAACTTAAACACCACAGGAGGAGAGAGATGTTGCAAAGACTCAATGAAGAGAGAAACAAAATTTTGAAACATTGGACACATCAAATTTTGAAGAGAGAAACAAAAAGCCATTCCTGAAACTTAATCCCTTGGTACTGTATTATTACAAAGTTGGGGTGAATGCCACCGATAGCTCTACAAGAGGACGTTGTGCCCTCGTAGGGTCAGTATTTAGTGATCTAAAAAATTCAACTACTTGCAAAATTGATTTTCGCTCATCGCGATTAGGCAGGAACATCCAATTTTTGACTCTATGACTAATAGTATCCATGGTAACTTTGTCATGGGAACTATTATCCATCCACAACTCTTGCACTTTCTTCCAGAAGTCATATAAAGTTTTTAATAAATATCCCAAGGCAAAAACGTCAGATGCAGGAGTGTATGCATCTGCCAAAAATGGATCATAAAGCTCTGGGGCTATCCACGGCCGTTTATTTCGCTCTCTGTCTGCGTAGGAGACTGCCTGTGCCACCTTGTCCGGGTTCTTGTCTGCTTCAAAAACAAAATTGAGAGACACCCGTTTTTTGGGCGCTCTCAGCAGCAACCCCCAATCGATAATACCCATGCGTGGCTTTAGCTCTTTTGTATAATCCAACACTACATTAAAAGGATGTAGGTCGGTATGTACAATGCCTGCCATATGTGCTGCCGCTACACCTTCCACCAGGGCATGCATAATATGTGGCATATTTATTACTACCTCTTTTATTTTTGAAAGTTCTAGATGACCTAAAGGGATATTATCAGGCGGGGGTTGTCTCCATCCTCGATCCAAACGAAAAATGGCTCTGGTGAACTCACTGAATCTGAAGGGAACCTTCAGAAGAGTATCACCTAGAGCGCCGCCATTATAGTACGGAAAAATTGTGATCCAAGGAGCCTCTTTTGTAAAGGCAATGCATCGGACAATCGATGGATGTAGCACTTGCATACCCTGCTCTGCTTGGAAGCTCTCGAACTTCGCGCTACCTTCTCCTTTGTAGTACTTTCCGCAAAAAGTGATGTGCTCTGGTAAAAATGATATACCTTTAATTGCATACTCTTTTACTGTTCCAAACACACCGGAGCCAATTGATCGTCCTTGGTGAAGAGCTTCGTGCGGGATGCCAATAAGATGTGTGCACATAGAATTGTAGATGGTACGATTAATGACACCTGTACCACTTGCATCTGCCTGAGTGGACGTTGCAGCAACGTCCTGGGCAATTCGCACTCTTTTGGGGAGGGACTCTGCATCCAACGCCTTCATGCGCTTGCTCTTGGCCCTTTGCTCGCTCCATACAACGTCCCATAACTGTAGACGTTGCATGTTGGCTTCAGGCGGGGCAGCATCTCTAAGATCACTGCACGCTACTCGCATGCTCCCCAAAATGGTTCGTGTTATGTGCTGATGGTTGAAATCTGCTATCTTCTGTCTATCTAGCAGCTCAGCATTGCCTCCGCTTCGAAGCCGACGCTGTGCATTTTCCCATATTTGGTCTATGAGATCTCGCATGAGTATCTCAGACTCGTTGATCTTTTTGACGACATCATCAGTACATTGTGATACCGTGATGACCGCTTCAACGCGAATTGCTTGCAAAA
This sequence comes from Cibotium barometz, assembly GCF_041138505.1. Taxonomy (NCBI): domain Eukaryota; kingdom Viridiplantae; phylum Streptophyta; class Polypodiopsida; order Cyatheales; family Cibotiaceae; genus Cibotium; species Cibotium barometz. The sequence goes on from NC_141058.1 coordinate 29,490,153, forward strand.
CAATTTTGCGCTCTTTGGGAGAAAGCATGTTGATCGTCTTCGTAAATCTAGCAAATGTCACTAAACACAAAAAAACAGAATATCAAACATTACTGAAATAAACATCAAGCAAACGTGAGAGAACAGCAACAAGTATATCAATATCGTCAATGTTCATACAAAAACGGAATATCAAATAATTTTAATGAACTCAACATCATCCAATACATCATCAAACGTGAGAAAACAGCAATAAGTGTATCATTACTTATCAATGATCAATCAAAAACAAAATATATCAAACAATATTACTGAACTCAACATCATGCAATACATTATCGAACGTGAGACAACCGCAACAAGCGCATTATTACTTACGAAGTGTATACATTATCGAATGAGAGAGAGAGAGAGAGGGGAAGGAAGAGAGAGGTGTGACAGATAGAGAGAGGAAAAATTAAATGACATTTTTTATAGTTTTGTGAGTTCCTAAAGAGAGAAAAATAATGTTTTGTAATCCTAAAGCACTCCTCATCTACATACCTATCGTGATAGAGAGAGATGTGAAGTGTATCATGAGAGAGAGAGAGAGAAAGAGTTGTGAAGTGTATCATTGCGAGAGAGAGAGAGAGAGAGACTTGTGAAGTAAATAGAGGGAGAAAAAAGAAATTATTAAAAATTATGTGTATTTTAAGAAAAATAAAAAAAATCATTATCTACACATCTATCGTGTTGTGAAGTGAATCATGAGAGAGATAGAGAAAGAGTTGTGAAGTGTATCATGAGAGAGAGAGGGGGGTAAGAAGAGAGAGATTCATATTTTTCGAGTTACGAATCACGATATTATAAAATAAAACGTTTAGACAATATGATTAAACTTTGATCCTTCAAATACTAATGCCGCGTTAGCAACCAAGTATCGCATGGATCAAACACAATAAAAACAATACAAGTCAAATCAAACAAATTTACGACATTTATTCGACCGCGTTAACGATCATATGCCGAAATACGCAAGCAAATTTACGACACTTTTTCGACCGCGTTAACGATCAAATGCCGCAATATGCAAAAAACATTTTATGCACTAGCGGACGACACCAACTTGCCGTGTTAACGACAAAATGCCGCCCGATTCTATGGGAATTTCAATAAGATACGAACATACACTGGCCGCGTTACCGACCATATGTCCGCATTTGACAAAGGGAAGGGAAGGGAAGGTGACATCGCCATAACGATACTATGCTTGCCGCGTTACCGACTAGTACCGCTACGGCGTGCCATACTTACCATAGGACACAGACTAGCCGCGTTACCGACTAAGTGCCCCAGGGTAAGCACCATTCCGAAGAATGGCCTTACACACACACACCAGTCGTGTGGCGGGCCACCCAAATCCTGCCGCGCATTGCGACAATGGGCGGCTGCCCGCACGAACTCACTCACACACACATCCCTCGTGTGGCGGACCACCCACATCCTGCCGCGCATTGCGACAGTGGGCAGCTGCCCGCACGAACACACCCACATACACACACACACACACACAAGTTTTTATTACCTGTGTATGCTGTCAGCAATGAAATCCCAAAGGGCCCCCCGGGCCCATATATATAGAAAAATGTACCCCGTCGGGATATGTGACGACCCCGCCGGGACCCGCCGGGGTAAGCAAAAGCCCGGCGGGCCCGCCGGGGAAGAGTAAAAGCCCGGCGGGATTTTTCCCGGTTACCAGGTCGCTTGCCACCGGCTTTTTTGTGAACATGTTAACATGTGAACATGTTAATAACATGTTCACACATGTTATTAACAAAAAAAATTTTGTGATCACGTGAATATAAAATCCCTGCTCCCAGTACATGGTAGTTATCCGCATCATTGGAAGCTGTAAGACTCCACCCTCCAGATTTTGAGATGTAAAGATGTAAAAACCTCCCCTTCAATTTTGTAATCATCCCCTATTTCAAAATGCAAGAAAATATTGTTTTCCCTTGTTTTTGGCCTAGAGAGAGAAAATGTTCTAGAGAGAGATAATATAAAATTGAGATATTTTTAGATACAAAGTTTCTCCTTATATTTAAGATGAATTCCCCTGAAACAAAAGTTAAAAAAGACTTTTCCAATGTGCATTAGAAATTAATTGAATATGTGTATAAGAGACCTTAGCCTAAGGGTCCACATTTTCAGATATTTTTTATTAAGGTCCAAATAAGGTTCCAAAGGGCCAATAGGATTAATCCAAGTGTTGGGATGACAAAAATACAAAGAATAAAAGAAAATCTTCCAAAAATGATAAATGCTCACATAAGATGAAGAGTTGACCAAGTAGTGGGTTTATTAGTTAAAGATTAAAGTTTATTTGCAAAAAAATCAAATTTTGACACCTCAGTGAGGGAAAGGGGTCATGAAGGAGGAGCCTTTTTTCATCATTACCTTGCATTTTTAATTCAAAAAATGGGATATTTTTATCTCTCCTCTTGCAAACTAGATCAAAAAGTGAGCTAAACTGGTCCAAAACTTGTCCAAAATGAATCAAACGAAGCTGAAAGCCTCTAGATCCCAGTTGGACTTGGTTAGTGGCCTCCCTCACCTATAAATAGACCCTCATTCAGTATTATCTTCATTTTTAGTGTAATTATATTATTCCTCTATTTTTCCTCTACTTCTGGAAGCTTTGGAGCTTCACAATTCTCCATCCTCTCTTGGAGATTACCCTCCCCAACTTGGTGGGCCAAAGCTTGCTTTGTGGGCTTCACTTCTTTCTTTAAAGAATCAAGCCAAAATCAAAGGCAAGCCTTAATCCAATGGTTTTTCTATCTTTCTCAATGGCTATCTCCTTCCCAACCCCTGTAATGCTTGGGAAGCTTTCAATTAAATGGTTTTTTCTTGAAATAAAGCTTTCTAATGATTCATAATGTTTAAATGGTTTAATACTAAACTTTATGCTTAATTATAGTGTTTTTATTAGTAAAACTCTCTTTTTTGAAAAGATTAATCATCTTTATGGTTAGATCCTTATTAGAAGGATGTTTCTTAATGATAAACTCATTATCTTAAACAAAACTCTAGGCTTTAACAAGCTAGAGAAAAAGATTAGGTATTTTTATGATTTTAATCTAGTTAAAAATGATGATTAATTTCTTTAAGCTTGTTTATGATTAAGAAAAATCATATTAATTTATTTTAAGTTGAAAGAGGGTTATGCTAATATTCTTGGAAATGAGGAATGGATATTTGAGAATAATCAAGAGATTTAATTATAATTATGCTTATAATTATGATTATAATTATGTTATGTATGCATAAATAAATTTTAGTTTAAAAGAGGAGTTCTTATCATATTTCAATTATGAATATTCATTTAAAGTTAGAAAATTGAACATTCTCAGAAGTTGCAGAGCTATGGTAAATTTTTTCAGAAAAAAGATAAATATTATTTTTATGCATAAATTTAATAAAGCAAAAAGAGGAATTCCCATCATATTCTAGGCATAGATATTTTTATGCTAAAGAATGATTTTTGTCATATTTATAGAAAATACGTTTATAGTATTTATGCATAATTATTTAAATAGAGAAAAGATGATTTTTTTAAATATTTATCTTTATATATGTACATGCATAAATAAATTTTATGCTAAAAGTGGAGTTTTTGAGCATTATTCAATAGTAAAAAAAATAAAGAAGGTTATGCACAAATATTATAGAATCATTCAATTTATGAGAATTATGGAAATAATTCATTTAGATAAATGGATTAGTGTTTATACTAAAAGAGTAAATATGGGTATAATTTATTTTGTAAATCCCATGAATCTTTTATTCAAAAAGAAGAATATTGGGCATTTTCAAATTTTGAGAGATTTTAATGGATGTAGGAATGTTGTGAATGGATGTAGGAATGATGTGAATAGATGTGAGTGGATGTAGGAATGATGTGAGTGGATGTAGGAATGATGTGAATGGATATAGGAATGATGCGAATGAATGTGAATGGATGTAGGAATGATGTGAATGAAAGTGAATGGATGTAGGAATGATGTGAATGGATGTGAGTGGATGTAGGAATGATGTGAGTGGATGTAGGAATGATGTGAAAGGATATAGAAATGATGTGAATAGATGTAGGAATGATGTGAATGGATGTAGGAATGATGTGAATAAATGTGAATAGATGTAGGTATGATGTGAATGGATGTAGGAATGATGTGAATGGATGTAGGAATGATGTGAATAGATGTAGGTATGATGTGAATGGATGTAGGAATGATGTGAATGGATGTAGGAATGATGTACGAATGATGTGATTGGAGGTAGGAATGATGTGAATGGATGTGAATGGATGAAGGATGATGTGAATGGATGTGATATGATGTGAATGGATGTGAATGGATGTAGGAATGATGTGAATGGATGTAGGATGATGTGAATGGTTGTGATATGATGTGAATGGATGTAGGATGATGAGAATGGATGAGGAATGATGTAAATGGATGTGAATGGATGTAGGACGATGTAAATGGATGTGGAATGATGCGATGTGAATTGATGTAGAAGAATGTGGAATGATGAGAAATGACGTGGAATGATGTGGAAAGGTGGGAGTTGGGTGGAAACTAGAATTGAGACATGTTTTTAAAGATTGTTTTATGTCAAGAATGCTACGGAAGCATTCTGACTATCTTGTCAAATAAGGTCGTTGAGGACCTAAGGGAAAAGATTGCAACAGCAGCAGCAGAGTCACTGAAGGATGTCTCGCGTGGCAAGATTGGCCAAAGTCTTGACCAGCCTAGGTTCGAATAAAATGGTGAGCTTCTGGTAGGGTGAATGAGGGACCAAGGAAGCGGCCTATGAGTGAAGTGCTAGGTGACCTCTTGCGAAGAAACCTAGCATTAGGAAGTGAATGGGGTCTTCTTGGGCCCTTTAATTTGCCCAAGCCTAATCAAGGTGATTAAGGAATAGCCAAATAGGGGGTTGCCATGTGGACTGAAATGTTGGGTTTGTAAGAGAGGTGTAGGAGTGGTCAAAGGGTGCACTTTTTTCCCCAAAAAGGGGGGGAGGCAATTTTGCAATTTTCGGACCTCCATAACTTCTACATACAAGCTCCGATTTGAGCGGAGATTATAGATCCGTGATCTACGCATCAAGAGCTTTCCATAGATATGTTACATGATATGGTTTTGTCTGCTAGATTTTAAATTCTATTTTTGCCCCAAAATTCAAATTCGAATAAAGTAGCCGTTTTGAAGCTTCTAATTAGAAAACGTTTCTTCTTAAGAGAAAAGTTTGACTCCTTAAACTGCCAAATAAAAGGGCCCAAGAAACCTTCCATTGAGGTCCTAATGAGGGTGCTGACCATACGGTGCTCAGGCTTCGGGTCACCCAGGATACCCACGCATGCATCGGGAAAGAAAATGAGTTGGAGCTGTTTTCTGAACACGGGCAGGGATCTGGTTGATTGGCCTTGCTGGTCTTCAAACGAATGAGTTCATGGCTCTTTTACATGGAACTTGTTGTTTGATCTAGCTGATCTTCAACACGGAGAGTCCATATAGATTTTATGTGATTATATTCCTAGGTACTATGGGCTAGGGACTATTGAAAAGGCCTCTGTGTGAGCAGGTGGTGAGCGTTCTAGTTGCCAATGATGCAATAGGTATGCTGAGAAAAAAATGATTGAAAATTGGACTGGGAAATGAAATACTGACGATCCTGATGGGAAACATTGTGGTTTCGTTCCACTTTGTTTTAAAGACAACTGAATCTGTGAAACGGGACAGAACATAACCAAATTTTCATAATGGATCCTATCAATACAGTGGTTGGGCGGTTGGCTAACCCATGGGACTAGATGGGGTTAGGCTGGTGGACTGATGGATTCCTATAATAAAATTCAATTATGTTCAAGTTACAATAGTTAAAGTAAATCACGAATAATCCTTGTTCTATGGAAAAGAATCAATGGTTGTGCCTCTTGACAAGGAAAAAAATGTTGATCTCTATGATCCAAGTGTAAGTTCCTCCCTTGATCTAGCCATGTGATCCGCGGGTTCGGTCGGAATGCAAAAGGGAAGTTAAGGCTCGTGACTACATTAGAATATTTTCCTGGAGGAATCGCCCGTGCTTCCTGGGTGAGAAAAGTTTTTTCTGGTCTCGATTTTGGAGGAACTGCCGAACTAGTCCCTTGCCCGGACATTCGTGGGGCGAGGCCCGGAGTGAGGAGCTTTGCCCTACGTAAGAGGTTGCTACTTCCGCTGCTAGCTCCCCGGATTTCGGTGCGCAGAGGGGGTCTCATAGCTGGTATCAGAGTGAATTGGCTAAAGTTGATAAACCAAGAAGCAAGAAATGTCAAAAATCTATGAGTTACCAGTAAAAGATTGTAGTTGTGTGTTGAAATTCCTACGAATTGATATTTCAGAATGGGGATTTATAAATTGGGAATTGGGTTTTAAGATGGAAGTACCACAACTGTGTGGAATCCTTGACTGCTTGAGGCCTAGACATGATGATATTTACCTTATAGCTCCAAGGACTGTGATTACCCGTATATATCGTGGGTATAACTGCAGCTCTTTATTGACGATATATATGAGTGAATCCCAGACCTTGAAGTTATAAGCAAAAATGTTATCCTAGATTATGATTTCGAATGCTAGGTGATATGATTTTTGAATTCTGGTTGAGAATTGATGATTGATTTGGATTCTAATTAAAGGATGATGATTTCTGAATTCGAAATGATGAGCTGAATAAGTCATGATGATGATGAATGGAGAGAATTCCAGTAATGATGTTGGTAGCTGGGTAGACGATTAAGTCTTTCAGCAAATCACTATGAGATTAGTGGATTATGCTGACAGATTATTCGCCAGTTGACCTTTGACCTAGTGGACCCAATTGAGGAATGACAAATTGAGAACCTGTATAACTGAAATTTTCGTGGGAAATGTTCAGATGGAATTACGGGTCTGATGAACCATTATTGTGTAAAGGATATGAATGAACTATTTTCTGATAATGAGTTTTGTATGTTCTTCTTATAGAAGGGATCTTTATCCTAGGATTTTGTGAGGGTTGACCAAACTTTAAGGAGTCCCATAATTAGTTAGATCTAAAGTTGGATTCAAGTTATAAAGTGGTCTTTTCACTAGAGTATCTTGGGTAAGTTGGAAAAAATGACTTAATAAGAATTTTCGTATTGATAGCATCATGGATCAAGGTCGTCGTGGTAGAAATGTTAGCCCTCGACGCGATGAGGAAGAGCTCGACCCAGATGTTCGCAAAGCTCTTCATAGATCTTAGCCTGGACCTTCCAAAGGTGAAGGGGAGCACTTGGGAGAAACAGTAGAGAAGTGGATCAAAGCTATGGAAGAGTACTTCGATGCCACTCGTTACAAATGAAAAAAGTAAAGTGGCTCTTGCCAGGTTGAAGATCGTAGAAATAACCAGGGTAGTGTGGAGGAACCACTGCGAGACAAACAATTTGGATCAGAACACCCAAACGTGGAATGATCTCAAAGCTTACCTTAGGAGGAAGAGATTCTATCCTCTCGGCTTCCTAGAAACTAAGATGAATGAATTCTTGAAGATAACCCAGGGAAGCCGAGCCATGGAGGAGTATCACCAGGCGTTCACTCTCCTCCTCAAATACTCGCCACCGCTGGATGAAGAATAGTTGATGGCTAGGTTCATTTGAGGAATGAACGAACCCTTGGGATAACCTGGTAAAGAATGCCAAGCCAGTTTCCATGGCTGAAGCAGTGCGGATGGCGAAGGATTTCGCCAAGGGCTTTGTTGTCAAGGTCCCACCGAAGTCAACATCATCATCTTTCAAAAGATTCCTAGCTCCAGAAGGTGATTCCAACTTTCCACCTCCTCCTAGAAGACAAGGTCAAACTCAAGATACGGGAAATTCCAGAATGGAAGAAAGGTATTTTTCCCGCAACACAATTCCCTGGAATTCAACTTCAGAAGTTCCACCCTTGAACAAAGAAGTTAAATGCTTTAACTGCCAAGGATATGGTCATCATAGTATGGATTGCCCAACTCCTTTTGGATCAAGGTTTTCAGGACAAGGAAGTGAGGGACCAAGATTCTAGATTCCAGCTTCCTTCCTTCCAGAGTAATCAAGGTCCTTTCCGTCAAAATTAGGTAAGCCCCAGAGGTAGACTCCCTAACCAACCCTTCACTTCAATGCAAAGTAATGCAAGACCTCAGTCTAAAAAATTAGGTAAGCCCCAGAGGTAGACTCCCTAACCAACCCTTCACTTCAATGCAAAGTAATGCAAGACCTCAGTCTAAAAATTGGGAAAATCAAAGAGAGAAGTTCCCAAACTAGCCGTCCACTTCCAAGGCAGTAATGCTGGAAGTAATAGAAGAAGAAAGAGATGAAAGAGATTATCATCTAGTTGCGAGATGAGGACATCTTGCATTTTTTAAGTGGGGTAGGATGTAAGATTCCTCCCTCCATCTTTTGAGATGTAAAGGTGTAAAAACCTCCCCTTCAATTTTTGTAATCATCCCCTATTTTGGAATGCAAGAAAATATTGTTTTTCCTTGTTTTTGACCTAGAGAGAGAAAATATTCTAGAGAGAGGTAATATAAAATTGAGATATTTTATGGTTTTTCTATTTTTCTCAATGGTTATCTCCTTCCCAACCCCTCTAATGCTTGGGAAGCTTTCAATTAAATGGGTTAATACTAATCTTTATGCTTAATTATAGTATTTTTATTAGTAAAACTCTCTTCTTGGAAAGATTAATCACCTTTATGGTTAGATCCTTGTTAGAAGGATGGTTCTTAAGGATAAACTCATTATCTTTAACAAAAGTCTAGGCTTGACAAGCTAGAGAAAAAGATTAGGTATTTTTATGATTTTAATCTAGTTAAAAATGATGATTAATTTCTTTAAGCTTGTTTATGATAAAGAAAAATCATATTAATTCATTTTAAGTTTAAAGAGGGTTATGCTAACATTTTTGGAAATGATGAATGGATATTTGAGAATAATCAAGAGATTTAATCGTAATTATGATTATAATTATATTATGTATGCATAAATAAATTTTAGTTTAAAAGAGGAGTTCTTATCATATTTCAATTATGAATATTCATTTAAAGTTAGAAAATTGAACATTCTCAGAAGTTGCAGTGAAGCTATAGCAAAATTTTCTAGAAAAAAGATAAATCTTATTTTTATGCATAAATTTAATAAAGCAAAAAGAGGAATTCCCATCATATTCAAGGCATAGATATTTTTATGCTAAAAGAATGATTTTTGTCATATTTTTGAAAAATACTTTTATAGTATTTATTCATAATTATTTAAATAGAGAAAAGAGAAATTTTTGTTATATTTATATTTATATATGTACATGCATAAATAAAATTTATGCTAAAAGTGGAGTTTTGAGCATTATTCAATAGTCAAAAAAATAAAGAAGGTTATGCAAAATAATTATAGAATCATTTAATTTATGAGAAATATGAAAATAATTCATTTAGATAAATAGATTAGTGTTTATACTAAAAGAGTAAATATGGGTATAAATGATTTTGTAAATCCCATGAATCTTTTATTCAAAAAGAAGAATATTGAGCATATTTTATTTTAAGAAATTTGAGAATGAATGTGAATGGATGTGAATGGATGTAGGAATGATGTGAATGAATGTGAATGGATGTAGGAATGATGTGAATGGATGTAGGAATGATGTGAATGGATGTAGAAATGATGCGAATGAATGGTGGTTCTTCTCAAAATCTCCATACATAGGATGATTCTCCAAGAGGGTACAAGCTTCTTATATACTCGATGGGATGCAATGGATGTAGAAATGATTCGAATGAATGTGAATGGATGCGATGGATGTAGGAATGATATGAATGGATGTGAGTGGATGTAGGAATGATGTGAATGGATGTGAGTGGATGTAGGAATGATGTGAATGGATATAAGAATGGAAAATGGATGTGAATGGATGTAGGACAATGTAAATGGATGTGGAATGATGTGGAAAGATGGGAGTTTGTTGGAAACTCTAATTTTATGTTAAGAATGCTGGGGAATCATTTTGACTATCTTATCAAATAAGGTCGTTGAGAACCTAAGTGAAAAGGTTGCACAACAGCTGACGGAGAGTCAATGAAGGACGTCTCGCGTGGCAAGATCGGCCGGCCGAGGTCTTGACCAGCCTCGGTTGTTCGATTAAAATGGTGAGATTCCGCTACGGTGGATAAGGGACCAAGGAAGCGGCCTATGAGTGAAGTGCTAGGTGACCTGCGAAGGAACCTAAAGGGTGCTGACCATACGGTGCTTGGGCTCTGGGTTCACGATATCCATGTGTGCGTGAGGGAAAAAATGAGCTGGAGTTGTTTTCTGAACACGGGCATGGATCTGGTTGATTGGCCTTGCTGGTCTTCAACGGATGAGTTCTTGGCTCTTTTACATGGATCTTGTTGTTTGATCTAGCTGATCTTCAACAGAGAGTCCATATAGATTTTATGTGATTATATTCCTAGATACTATTGGCTAGGGACTATTAAAAAGGCCCCTATGTGAGCAAGTGGTGAGCGTTCTAGTTTCCAATGATGCCATAGGTACGCCGAGGAAGAAATGATTGGAAATTGGATTGGGAAATGAAATACTGCGGATCCTGATGGGAAACACTATGGTTTCGTTCCAACTCTGTTTTAAAGACAGCTGAATCTGTGGGAAAAAGGCAATTTCATATTGGGTGCGTAAGTGATGTGTCTATTTTGTAATTTGCTTGAGTGTCGGCTAGGGGCCTAGGAACTCTTTTCCCTGGTACCCGGGACAAAACATAACGAAATTTTCATAATGGATCCTATCAATAGAATGATTGTGCAATTGGCTAACCCATGGGACACGATGGGGCTAGGCTGGACTGATGGATTTCTATAATAAAATTCAATTCCATTCAAGTTACGATAGTTGAAGTAAATCACAGATAATCCTTGTTCTATGGAAAAGAATCAACGGCTATGCTTGACGAGGAAAAAAGCGTTTGTATCTATGATCCAAGTGCAAGTTCCTCCCTTGATCTGGCCATGTGATCCGCGGGTTTGGTCGGAATGCAAAAGGGAAGTTAAGGCTCTTGACTACGTTAGAATATTTTCCTAGAGGAATCGCCTATGCCTTCTAGGTGAGGAAATATTTCCGGGTTCGGTTTTGGAAGAACCGAGGGATTAATTTCTTTTTCGGACATTCGTGGGTGAGGCCTTAAGTGGGAAGCTCTGCCCTGTGCAAGAAGCTGCTACTTCTGCTGCTCCTAGCACCCCCCATAATTCGGCATGTATCTTTCAGAAGCTACGGACATGGATTTGGTGCTCTTGGTGCATGCGGGTAGCTACCGGAATACTTAGGAAGCACCCTGGTAACTCTCGGTGCATGTCAGGAGTTACTGGCATGCATTGGAAGTTATCGACATACTTAGCCTATAGCACCCAGACATGCATTTGGTGCTCTCGGTTCATGCCAAGAACTACCGGCATACTTAGGTAGCACCCCGGCATGCATTGGGAGCTTCTGCTGCATGTCGGGAGTTACTGGCATGCATTGAAAGTTACTGGCATGCCTAGGTAACACCCATCATGCATTGGGTACTCTCGGTGCATGCAAGTAACCACCGGTGTGAGATCCCACTGCCCCCTTTTGCGGATTCCCTAATGGTAGCAGAGCAGAAGTAGCTTCCTCTTGCGTGGGGCAAGGTTTCTCACTCGCGGCCTCGCCCTCGAATGTCCGGGCATGAGACTAAGCTGGTGGTCATTCCAAAAACCGAAACTGGGAAAATTTCCCATGCCCGAAAATCGGGGACGATTCCACCATTTTTATTTTCTTAACGAATTCTTTTAACGAGGTCAAGATACTGAACTACCTTCATCTGATAAAACCAGATAGAAGGTAAACTATTACAGACTTAACTTTGAAAGAATCAACGCTTTTTTCCTAATTGAATCAGGCACAGCCGTTGATTTATTCTTTAGAGAAGTCTTCAAGATTCTAATTAACTACTCGAGTTCTAAGCTTATTCCTATTAATCAATTTTATTATTAAAACTCTACTGATTCCAGCCTAACCCCATCCGGCCCATGGGTTAGCCACCGCCCAACCATTGGAATAGTAGAACTAGACAAGTACTCACCCACCCATAATTGAAAGCCTTTCTTAACTTTTGCTTTAGAATACAGATACTCACACACTCCTCTTTAAACTTTAATTTATAAAACAATCCATTGACAAAACAATTACTGGTTACAGATGTCATAACTCAAAATTTCCATTCAATCCTTGTTTCTCACAAAACAGTATCACTCTGGACTCTCCGTTGAGACTAGGACGTCAACAATGAGATCCAGTAAACAAATTACAAAAATACGTGAGCCGTCCTTTGAACACTCCCCGCTAGCTGTTACAACCGAACTTCCCTTAGAAAAAACACATATACCAAATGCTCCCTCCAACATTCTGGCGTAAGACAGTCCTTCAAGAAAATAGGGTTTCTATGCAAGTTTTCAGTTTTGATTTTCATTTGAATACAATGGATATATCTTAATTCCGTATCCCAAGACTTCTAAATCACAGGTCTAGATTCCCAAGCAGAATTCCTCAAATTCTGTAATCTTGATCCTCAGATCAAAATCAAAGGTCTCAACTTAGTTTCAGATTCGGTGGGTGATTTGTGTGTAGATTACGGAAATGGTCACATCGTCTATTCTTGAAACTGATGAAGGAGTTATGTCTTGGTCATAGTCTGATTCAGGTTTTTAGACTGGAAAGGTTCTCTCTGAACTCTCTTTATCGAAGGGTAATATTTCAATTACTACTTTACTGAATCTCATTCATTGAGTATTTGCTTAACTGAATTCAAAACTAATCACGAATTCCTATGAGGGATAAATTAATCATTTAACTAAAATTTCGACTGCGATAGATTTTTTGAAATTTCTCATTATCATCCTAGAGAATATGAAACGATAAAATTTTCTTTCACAGAGTATTTACTTAATTCATTCACCCATATTCATGGGATTTAAACAAGGATTAAAGAGAACTCTTATTTTGATATAAAAATTATGTATGTATTATGCATAAAATCCATCTTCTATGGAAATAATACTTTTATATAAAAGAAAATCCTTTTATGCATCTATTTATGCATAAAAATCAATATTAGTGAAAGTAACACTTTTACCATTAAAAAATTTTCTTTTATGCATCATTTTTTGCATAAAATTCCATTTTGATGAAAGTAACACTTTTATAATAAAAAATATTTTTTTATGCATAAAAATCCATTTTGATGAAAGTAACACTTTTATAATTAAAGAAAAATACTCTTTTATGCATCTATTTATGCATAAAAATCCATTTTGATGAAAGTAACACTTTTATAAAAAATATTCTTTTATGCATCTATTTATGCATAAAAATCCATTTTGACGAAAGTAACACTTTTATAAAAACATATTCTTTTATGCATCTATTTATGCATAAAAATCCATTTTGATGAAAGTTACACTTTTATTATAAAAAATATTATTTTATGCATCTATTTATGCATAAAAATCCATTTTGATGAAAGTAACACTTTTATAATAATAATAAAAATCTTTTATGCATGAAAATCCATTTTGATGAAAGTAACACTTTTATAATAAAAAATATTCTTTCATGCATCTATTTTCGCATAAAATTCAATATTGATAAAAGTAACACTTTTGCAATTAAAAAAACTAACCAATATGCATCTTTTTATGCATAGAATTTATATCTAATGAAAATCACTCTTTTATAATAATAAAAAAATAACCAATATGCATGTTTCTATGCATAGAATTTATATCTAATGAAAATCACTCTTTTATAATAAAAAAATAACCAATATGCATATTTCTATGCATAGAATTTATATCTAATGAAAATAACGCTTTTATAATAATAAAAAATAACCAATATGAATCTTTCTATGCATAGAATTTATATCTAATAAAAATAACACTTTTAGAATAAATATATTTCTACTATGCATTTTTCTATGCATAGAATAAAAATGATACTTTTAGAATACACAAACGATAGGGATTATTCTTTTAGAATAATAAAAGATGAAACTTATTTCACAAAATTTTAGAAAATTTTTTCATAACCTCCTTTGTATGGCTGACCATTTTTCAATTTTTCTTACTTTAATTTACTTAAAAACTAACCCCAATTGGTTTTAAGCACTCTAAACTAATCAATTTTTATTTTTAAAAGAGAAACAATATGAAAAGTTTAATTCCAACTATTAGATCACTTAACTAGGATAAAGAAGGGCTGATTTTAAGAATGAGAGAGGGGGAAAGCCTTTCCAACAAGGCATAGCATCGATTTATCATTTCAACAAAACAAAAATTAGAAAACCATTAAAAGAGTAAAGAAAAATATAAGATTTCTAACTTACATGAATTCTCGGAGCTTTCCTTTGGCTTGATGGTTTGAGGGATCTACTCTTGCTTGCAACAAGAGTGGCCACCAATTCTTTAGAAGAGGGAATGGTCAAAAACTAGTGAATTATTAAAAAATTCACAGTTCTTGGCTCTTGGGAGGAGTAGAGTTATAGTGCATAAAACACTATTAAGCTTCAACAAAGGGGGAGGCTTTTATTTATAGGAAAAGTGAGCTTCTAACCAAGCAAACTGATTCTAGAATTTTCCAGATTAGTTTGGTCAATTTTTGACCATTTTAGGTCAGTTTAGCTTACTTTTTGGAACTAGACTTGAATTAGGAGAGAGGAGAGATGAAATATCTTAATTTTTTATAATTTAAAACTCCACCATAGATGTGAAATAGGTGCCTCCTTCATGAGGGGGGAATTCCCATTGTGAGGTGTCAAAAATCCATTTTTTTAGTATTTCCTTTGGTCCTTAGTCCACTCTTCATCTTATGTGAGTATTTACTCATTTTTGGGAGGGATTTTCTTTATTTCTTCTATTTATCTTCTCCACACATTTGGATGAATCTGATTGGCCCCTCAAAACCTTAATTTAAAATTTTCAGAAAATCTGGACCCCTAGGATAAGGCCTCTTGAACAGATTATACTTGATTTCTAATGCACCTTCTGAAAATCTTTTTGAACTTTTGTTTCAGGGGAACTTATTTTAATAGGAAGAGATATTTTCCCATCGAAAAATATTCAAAATCTGAATAACCTCTCTCTAGAATATTTTCTCTCTAGACCAAAATAGGTAGAAATAAGATCTGGCTCTGCTATCCACGCTTCAGCTCCCTTCACTTCACACAGGCGGCTCCCACGCGGCCCACACCAGCCCTCGTAGGCTCTTTACACAAGGCGGCCACCTTCAACCTTCCCGTCTGTCCCCACAGTATCACCCGAACCGGCCACTTCTCACCGCGTTGGCTCTCTCTCTCTCTATGCTGGATCACCCCAAAGCGGCTTCTCTTCCACGAGGCGGATACTACTCCCAAACGACCCTCTCTGGTCGCTACTCGTCTTTTCTCTTCAGAGGGCACCCACACAAGCTACCCTCTACTCCCAGCTCGTCGCCTCTGTGCCACGACCAGTAGCAACTGCAGGTCCCTTCTCTGTTGGCTCTCCCCACAAGAGAGGTATCCCTTTACAAGGCCGCTACTACACCTTAGTCCCCCGACTCCCTTTATCTTGCAAGGCGGCACCCCACCCTTTCCGTTTGCTCTATGCTCGCCAACCTTCTAGACGTCGAGCTGGCAACCAAATGAACCTCCACGTCCACCCCTCAAGCTGGCCACTTTGGTATATCTATTATTTATTTATTCCTAAAGCCTCAATGATGGCCACACTAAAAGGGCTCTTTGCTTCCTTATGCTTCGGGTTAACACGCCGCGCCCATAACCTTCCTTCCAATGCCAAAGCTGCCCATGGCCTTCCATCAGCTACACCTCAACTTACCAAAATACGACCAATTCTAGTCGGTGCCCTGCATTTGGCAACCACCCGCACACCACACTGTTGCAATAAAAAAAACTTCCAATCTCAAGCACCTACTCCCAAAAAAAACGTGCGTGTACCAGCTCACTGCAAAACCATTCAGTCTGTACATTTGCCAGGGCATTCAGGGCAAAGCTTATTCACACACCACGCATCCCATATGTTCACAAGCTCAAAACACCTCTCAGATTTTTGCCTGACATACTTTGCCCAACCCCTAGCCTGCTGAATCATTTATGATCAGCAGCAAAAAGCATCTGACCACGTTTCCCTCCATCAATCATTTGAGCATCATACAAGGTAACCAAGACATCTTTATTCCATGTGATCAAAGAAATACTGTCATCTTCCCAAGGCATAGTTTGCCATCCCACATCCCACAACATATCATAAGAACTTCTGGAAACAAAGCTCCTGACATACATACCATCCTGCCTCATCTCAATTCCAAAATCACTGATATGGTCAACACCAATATTGGAGAATCAGTGAAGCAACTCCTGCTGAGGGTAATAACTGATGAAAGCTTCATCAAGAAAAACCTGCTATGCTATAACACTCTCTTGTTCATCAACATAAGAAGCATTACCATCAAAGCCAACCACTACAGGCAAAACAAACTCCCCTTCAAAAGGCACCACTACCAAAGCATCCACTTCAGTTCCTGTATACACATGGGTCACTATCAAAGGACATGTCTATTCATTAAAAGACACACCCCTAAGTCCAAAGGACATAACCATTGATTCAAGAGCCACACCCCTTCCCAGGGATGTGTCTCTTCACTTGTACCCTTTCGGCCTCTATTTAAGAAAGGCCTCTGTCTCAATGCAAACAACTCAGCTTTGCTCTCTAATTATCTTTAGTTCTTGTATTCAATTTTAATCATGTCTTAATAGACTAGGAAGTCCTCACACAAACTATTAGACTGCATGTCCTTCTTGGTCTTGGCTCTAACAATCTCTTGTCTTTGAATTCTAAGAATGACCCATGACTTGCCTTTATATAGGGATTCCTGTAGCCCATCATAATCAGGTCAATTTTCACCTTTTAGGCCATAAAAAATAATCAAAAATCTCATAAAATGTGTTCATATTGTAACCATAATATGTCCCAACCATTGGTGCATGTTCTGGGCACCTTAAGGTTGCCAAAATGGCTCATAATCTTCCTCTAACTTTGCCCTTTAGGCGGCTATAAGAAATAAGCATGTCCACATCACACCTCGGAAGTTTGCACATGACACGACATATCTTCAAATTGACATGGAGGCTCAAAAGATGAAAGGCAACTATTTATTTTAAAAAAGGTAGAACTTTAGAAAGCATAATATGTAAGGTTAGAACCTTATGAATAAAAAAACGTTAATATTGTGCTAAATAGATTTTCAACTTAAAAAAAGCTTCATTGCCTATAAAGAAAAATAAACAGCCCGAGAAGTTCGAAAATTGGAAAATCAACAAAATTCATAGGCACTTGAGGTTGTTGGGTCACCATTGAAACAATCACTATCTTCTTTGGCCCACAAACTCTAGAAATCCGAATTATAATATTGGCAAGTTAACAGTATCTTAGCATAAACAAGGAAACTTTCTAAATTCATCAGAGAGCAACCTTCCTTCTTCCATCCAACCATAGTATGGCTCCTTCTTAGTTGCATGATGAGAGTCTATTGAAGCCCCAATTGGTATTTCCTTCAATTGTGGCTTTCTTCACTTGCTAGGAAACGCACCCCCTTGCCTAGCACTTGCCATGTGGCTACAATTTACTCTAAGACTTGAACCCCTTTTGGGGCTTCATAAAATACTATTCAATTAATGCCTTTGAGCATTCTATAAGCCTCTCATCTTCATATTGGCCACTAATGTTGGTTAAGCCCTCTAAATTCCCAATTGCCACCATGGCCTTAAGGTGTTGCCTTAAGTGCAACATTAATGTGTTGCCTTAAGTGCAACATTCTTTTTTTAAGAGCCCACCTCTGAGCCTAAATGGGGATTGTGCTAGCATAGCCTTGATTTCGGCTCAAAGGTGGGTTTTTTAAAATTATGTTGCTTGCATTTGGCTACGATCAAGCATTGTTGATGTGATTGGGACTAACCATGTGAATGAGATATTTCTCAAGAAAACACACAGGCAGTACCTACTACCACATAAATGCTGCAAAGTTAGAGAAAAAAAAGAAGATCCACCAACAAAAGAGATTTGGAACATTCCAACACACTCACCCCCAACAGCTTCATCACCCACCGGGTGGGCCAAAAGCCACGCTTCAGTTGATACCGAAGCACAAGACCAAAGTACCTCCGACATTCAGAAGACGTACCAGATTCAGGCATCAACATTTAGTACACAAGACTCCCAAGAAGCTGACGCAAGATTTTATGAGAAAGATCTCACATTGTTGAAGGTTTATCCGACGACCTTGCTGCCCACATCATCAAGCTAAGTCGGAGGGGATGTCATGTGCATCCTGCACTTGGATGCCTTTGACATACTATACCAACTCAAGTGCAAGGTCCTAAGGACAAACACCAAGCATTTTGTGAGCCCTTGTCTAGGGACGAGTCACCAGTGTACCACCAAGGGGTAGTCAAGTTCATTGTCGTGCACGGGCATTAGGTCGTCTCTCGAACTTATTAGGCCACTAGTCAGGTGCCCATCATCACGTCTAGGTCAAATATGTCGCTCTCGAGTGTACGAACTCGGTAAATGATACTAGTAACACCACATAAAGGGAGGAATTGGTCAGTAGTGCACATAAGGTTCTTGGGCAGCCCTTTTGGCCACCCAAAAAGGGGGCCATGGAAGCTATGGGTGCCCATTGGCCATGCGCAAGGGGCCATCTATAAGGTGCCCATGGAGCATACCTTTTAAAGGAAGCAAAACACCCATCAGCCCATATGCAAGTTAGCCAGCCTAGGCACAGCCAGCCAGTAGTCCAGCTCCTATATAAGCGTGCGCACCCAGTCCTAGCAGTCATCTCAGCATTTCCTTGCACACATGGTAGATACAACTGTCAGATGCAGCCCTCAACCATTAAGGCAAGGATTAGGAGGTCCAAACCAGTCCCAAATCAGCGTGTACAGAAAAAGCAGGTCATCCAGCCTATGTAAAGGAAAATGCACCTTATCGAGCTGTCCAGCAGGTGCTACAGTAGGCAGCGAGTCTTCAGCATCTGCACGTCATTTTGGCCAGTACAAATAGGGATGTAGAGCCCTGCGGGTCAGTCCATTTACACATACAGCACTACAAGCAAATACACTTATGAGTGGGGGGCCTTCAGAGGGTTATTGGGACCCAATCCTGTGTACTGTAGTCTCTCTCTCTCCACTCCTCTCTCTTGCATATTTTCAGTTTGTGAATGATCTTTGCTAATCAAGTAAAAGGTTCCGTAAGCTTCCACATGTAACAAATGTTTACAAACATTGAAGCTGCCCTTTCTGCCAACTGCTTGGAAGAGCTCTTGGAGCGCCTTAGTGGCAATTATTATTGAGGTCGTAGATGGAAAACCAAAACATCAAAAATGGCCTCAGCTCTGGATCCTCTAGAACTAACAGCAGGAGAGCAGTTGTAGATACTTGTACCTGACATAAGATGGCCTAAATTCTCTCATAAATTAGGCACTCTTTTAATTAAAAGAGTGGAGAACTAAATGGGCACCCACTCCACTTATGGGAGAGATGTGGCCTTTGTTGAGGTGGCCCAATGGCCACCTTCTCCCACTATGAAAAGGTTTACCCTCTCTCCCTGCTTGGGCGAGTAGGCACCAGTTCCTACCATAGTAACATGGGACGGGGAACGGGGACGAGAACAGGAACGGGGATGGGGAACGGCAAAAGGCAAGGAACGGGGACGGGAGGACGGGGATGGCATATGGAATATGCAATTTATTGACTACAAAGCACACTAAATAAAATAATATTTATATTTTTACACTTTGAACATTCAAGGCATCACTTTAAATGTGCAATACGTGGCGCAAACACCGAACAGGTGCTAATAAGACTTAAGTACACCGACAAAGTTCAAACCAATATATAAGCATGGAATGATGATCACTATCAAATAACAAAAGACTAGTGTCTAAAGAATGCACATAAAGTGCTGAGTCAAGACTCAAAAGTAAAAACAATGAAACATAGCTAAATGATAAATCATAGACCCTGCAATGCTCAATCGGAGGCTGGAGCGTGAGAAGTACTGGCGTCATGATCATGGCTGCCTACATGACCAGTTTGAAAGGTAGTGGCACCATCCTCTGGGCTCTGTTGTGTCTCCACCTGCTCATTTCCCTCCTCCTGATCCATCTCCCACTGAGTAAAGGGATCTGCCTTTGCAACCGCACCCTTGCAAAGCATTCGCAATTTTGTGCTTACAAAGATAAGATCACTAGCCTTTTCTACACCAAGGCAGTTCCTCTTATTTGATGCAATATGGCTGTAAGAACTCCAAAGCTACTCCAAACAAGAGGAGCTTACAGCGTGATTGAGAATGCGGATAGCCAAGTGTTGCAGCTCAGGCCCATCTGAACCATAGTCTTTCCCACCACAAAGCAGCCCAACCTTCAACCTATCCTCCTGTGCATCCGCACAACTAAAAGCACCACGAAAGGACCTGTATGCAATAAGCTGGTCTCTAATTTTGCGCCCAATGACTCCATCTCGCACTAGACGATCCAAGATATGCCTCCAACCATCACTGACTTCTCTCTCACTCTCCTGTCCATTACCCTAAAACTCAGGGTCCACCATATATGCAGCTGCATGCATAGGAGAGGCATAGAAGTTCCACCTCGTCACACATAAGGAACGAAACTTCTCGTATCTGTCCTTGTCGGGCTCTAACTCTTGCAACTTCTCTATCATTCTATCCATTGCCTCATACACCTTCCCGATGCATGGCTGCATAGCATCTACAAGCCTCAACAAATGGACAATAGGCCTCACCATAGCATCAATGCGTTTCACATCCTCCCAAAAGGAAGTGCTCTCTGCATGCTCCCTGCATAATATGCCTATGGCTGTTGAAGCCAATGCAGAAGTGGTGAAATCGCTTATGAAGAGCTCCCTCAATGCACCACTGCACTCCCTCAACAAGTGGGCCAGCATCAAGAAGTTGAAGGAGAATCGGGTGTCTGAGTATTTGAGAAGTGAGAGCCTTGATTTCTTGGAGAACTCATGGCGGAGGAACTGGTGGTTCAAGACAAATGTGACCATTTGATTGGCCTCCTGAATGATTGGCTCAATCCATGACTTCTTTCCAATATCCTTTGAAAGATTGTTCAAACAATGTGCCATACAATATGACACAGTCGTGTGGATACATGCCCTCAATAATAGCTCCAACTGCCCTATTTGAAGCCTCGCCATATGCAACAAAACCCACGACACATTCTGGGCCTATGAGCTCAATGCCACTTGCTCACTCTGCTGCAAGCACGTCTGCACTCTTCCCTGTCCTTGAGGCATCATGTGAAGTAATAAAGTACATCTCGCCATGGGGATATGCAACGAGACCATGGATGGACCGCTTTCGTGTGTCACTCCATCCATTTGCAACATGAGTGACACTCCATTCTTTGCCCATATCCGCTTTGTGTTCTCTGCAGCTTGCTCGACAAGGCGCTTCTCCTTGTCGAGCAATATGGTGCGCAGAGACTCCGATGATGGGCGGTGTAGTTTGGACCATACTCCCCAATCCTCTTCACCATAGCCTTGAAGTACTCGGATCATCTGATTACAAAAAGAAACAAGTGAACTTTCAAGAATGAAACTTAGAAAAATCATGTCAAGAGGGAAGAGTCAAGGCTTACCTACTAGCAGTATATGGAAAGCAATATGGTCATGGAAGAAGAAACGAGCCACAACTGTATCAACCTCTTTGTTCTTAGGATCCCAACTTCCCTCAAGTGTACTTTGTCGCCGCGTGGGTGTGGGCATCGCAAGGAACCTACACCATGTGGCCGTGGTGTAGATGTGGTAGATGCACCTCCTGACCTTGAAATAGACCCCTCAAGTGGTGTCACAAATGCTGCAGGATCCACAGCCATACGTGCCGGTGTTGCAACCCTCAAAGCCTCATGCCCAGCAATGCGCTCAAGAAGCTCCCTTCTCTTCTCCAATGTGATTCCTGTGCAGAATCGAACCTCGTGCCCGGACTCATGCATAAGGTGGACTCTCACTTAGTCTGACCCACTCATCCGCCTATAGGGGCAAAGCTTGCAAGACCACGGGCGTGAACCTCCTCCACTTCCAGGGCGGTTGGCATTAACCTCTTCCCACCATGACCAACCATTGGTTCTTCTAGCACCACCACGACGTGCGGAGCCGAAGGTTGCTTGTGTAGAAGATGCCACGAGAGAGGGTGAAAGTTGAGAGAGAGAGAGAGAGAGAGAGAGTGAGGGAGTGGGAGAGGCTAGAGCCTAGAGAAAGCTTGCGGGTTGAGACGAGAGAGAGAGAGAGAGAGTGAGAGAGAGAGTGAGGGAGTGGGAGACAGAGAGAGAGAGAGTGAGAGTGAGGGAGTGGGGCCTGCGCCCTGGGCACTGGTGGGGGAGAGAGAGACAGATCAGAGGCTAGAGCGCTTGTTGCTTAAGGCTTAAGCTCTAGAGTGGGGTGGCTGGCCAAGAGTGAGAGAGTGGGAGAGAGAGAGAGGAGAGCACAAGCCTTATAGGCTCATGGCCGTGCAACCTTGCAGCCTATAGGTCACGGGTGATGGCAGCCAAGCCAGCGTGAGGAAAGCAACAGGCAACTACCAGCCACCAACGGGAGGAAAGCAACGGGCAGAAGCGAATACACATGTATGCATACAGATGCCACCAGAGCATAGCTGCTTGTGGCAAGTCACTTGGGATTGGGGAGTGAGGTTCTTTGTGACAAAAGCTATGGAATCAACCCGACTTCGACAAATCATGTTTGCAAAGTGTTTTCATTGCATGGATGTCAATAGAAATATGGCACATGTGATGTCCATAAAGCCTGTATCTTGAGGAATCCTTGGTAATACAATCATATAACAAGGAAGTTTAGCCTCTTCCAGTCCTATTGTAGTGTCATTTAAATTTCAGAATTACTATCTTATCTAGTCGGTGCCAAATTCATCTTGTTTAATAGTATAAATAGTTTAACTATGTAGCAAGACTATGCTCAACCCCTTTCGGGGGGCCAATGTCATTGGTATCATAGCCAAGGATCTTCCACCTTCCTATGTGGAAGATGATCCTATCTTGCATAGATTAACTGTTAGTGCTTTAAGACAATATGGCAAGCCATACATGTAGTAAAGTGAATGTATACTCAAGAAAGAAAGCCCATGAAGAATAGGTTGTTGAAGATGTACACCATGGAACCCATGCAAGTGATGAACACTATGCTGAAAATATATCTCATGTCTTCCATGGTGATTATGCAAATGAGACAGCTGTCTACTGGCAGTAAAGGAAGACCGTGATGACTATGTAAATGAAGGATAGCCCTCCCGTGATAACAAGAAGGTGCAAGATGCTAATGAGCTTGATGTCATGCATGCGAAGATGGAAAATCTCAAGAGGCTGCTATGTGAGAAAGATGCCCAATTGAAGACTTTGCATGAAGATCCAAAAGTTAGACAGGTATCAAACTCTCAGCTTTTGTGAATGATGCATTGTTACATTAGAATTGAGTGCCAAACCGAGAGATGGCACTCTCTTGATGATCAAGCCCACATTTGTGGAGTATTAATCTACTCCCCTTGTGCACCGCTAATCAGCTATCAAAGTAAACATCTTGCTTTTTAGCGCCAATTTTTTACACTAATTCCTTGTCATCCTTTCGGGAAAAATGCCCTGTTGTAAACATATCATAATACCAGTTTCGTTCATATTGTTGTACCATTATTCCAAGCAGTTTATCAGTCGGACGATCCAACACTCTAGATTCTGCAAATTTCCCAATAGGAGCAACATCCAGCCAACTTGCCCATGAAATTCAGCTTGTTGATAAGACACAACAATGCTTGATGATCCACATGGATTTCTCATTCATCAAGGTGATGTGGTGGAGGGAATAGAGGGTGAGCTTACGTTCAAAAAGTTGTCTCATCCAAACCCTCTTAAAGCTGCTTCTACAAAGCTTGCAATTCATCAAGAGAGGGAAAAGGTGTCAGTAATCTCTCGGCATGGCTCTACTACACA
Organism: Cibotium barometz; assembly: GCF_041138505.1. NCBI lineage: Eukaryota > Viridiplantae > Streptophyta > Polypodiopsida > Cyatheales > Cibotiaceae > Cibotium > Cibotium barometz. The sequence continues at coordinate 29,514,292 of NC_141058.1, forward strand.
TGAAACCATGTCAGAGGCATGCTTCTTCACTTCTAGGTACACATTATAGGGAACTGACTCATGTTTTAGCTCCTACAAGGAAGGAACTAAAGCACTATGTTCCTCATGCAGATAAAAGCAAGAGGAGAGCCAAAATTTGTGGGGAGGATGTGTGTCACAGTAGTAAGAGGACCAAAGAGTTCAAGGTAGAAGACCAATCTATAAAATTTGAGAACTACCATGGCGAGTATGACTCCACCAATGCTTTATTTTTCATTTCCCAGTTTCAGATTGCCTTGCATGAGGGAGAGTTCACCGAAGGATCAAAGTGTTATTGGCATGTATTACAAAGGGACTTTTGCACATCGGTTGTTGGCCGAGAAGCTTTCCGTCAACACCACTACTACATGGGCTGAATTCAAAAGAAAATTTTATGCTCAATTTTTGCCTCCTAATTTTGCAAAGAATGTACACCAAAAGTGGGATTGGTTGGGCCACACAAAGGAAGAAATCAATCAATTCTTATGTATAAACTTTTGATAGGTACTATTGGAAGTGATTCCCTTTATGAAGATTGATGAAAAGAAAAAGAAGAGAAAGTTTGAGTTGAGGCTTCAAACCATCTTTCAAGATGCACTTAAAATCTGTCCCAATCAAACTTTGTAGCGACTCATAAATTCAGCTTTGGCCTCCGAGCAACTCAATATCAAATGGCCTCCGAGCAACTCAATGTCAAATGGGTGCAATCAAAGATTGACCTAAGCATGGGGAAAGGGAAGGACAAAGCTGGTTTTACCATGCAAAAAGGTGGACAACCACCAAAAAGGGACTTCAAGGAAGCCAAAGGTGCTCTGAAAGCTAAAAATGTACAAAAGAAGAAGCAATGGAACAAGATGAGCAGTGAATTGTTCAAGTTCTTGGAGCCAAGGTAAACCCTGATTGGGTCTAGTTCTGGCCCTTGCCATTGGCAGCTAGCTGCCTTGGCCACTATGGACTAGGCTGGGAGGTCTTTAGTTTTCCACCGTTGTATTTCATCTCAGCAATTTGCGCAAGCGAAAGTCCCGATCAAATTCTGTGGCTCAAACATATGCACATCACATTGGATTTCCGTATCTAAACGTATAGGTATTGACCTTTCTCATCCTCTTGTGATTTTTACAATTGTAAAGCTAGGTGAGTGACTTTATTGGTGAATTGGAGGACTGGTTGCACATTCTAGCGCAATCCTTGGAACTCATCCTCAAGCCGCTCAAGATAGTGAGGCGGTAGAAACCGCTTCTTGAGGTCCGTGAGGACAAAGTGGTCCCATTCATAGCCAGCAACACCAAAGTGGGAATCTGCCTGGGCCCAATGCATCCACCAAGAGATAGCTTCCCTTTCTATGTAGCTGCTAGCTAACACAACTTTTTCCACCAAGAGATAGCTTCCCCTTCTATGTAGCTACTAGCTAACACAACTTTTTCCACATTTGACTTCCTACCAATAGCAAAATAAGCCTCAAACTGATCTATTTTAAGACAGAATCGACTATATGCAAAGTTAAGTAAATGTGAGTTCTTTATGACCGACATCATTTACTTGGGATACAAGATCACTAGAGAAGGATTGAGCATTGACTATGACCGAGTTCAGAAGGTTCTGGACTGACCTGTACCGCGAACAGTGAAACAACTTCGTTCTTTTCTTGGTTTTGTTGTTTTTCTTCGAAAATCTGTACGGGAGTACTCTCAGCTCACACTACTGATGACCGACTTATTGAAAGGTCGTGGACGTAAGTCAAATCAGCCTATCACTTGGAATAACGATTTGGATATGGCCTTCAAACTTTTGAAAGATAAAGTCAAGGAAGCACCTATCTTAGCATTACCTGATCCTAGTCAGCCTTATGTTCTTGAAACTGATGCCAGTGACTATGCTATCGGGACTGCTCTATTTCAAGATGGTAGACCGGTTGCTTTTGAAAGTAAAAGGCTAGATGACACTCAATCTCATTGGCCAACCCTTGAGAAGGAGCTTTATGCTGTGATTCATGCTCTCAAGGTTTGGAGACATTATTTATATGGCTCCAAGTTTGTGGTATTGAACTGATCATCAGTCAATCAAGTATGTGTGTGATGTGGATGATTTGAGAGGAAGGAAAGCTCGTTGGGCGGAGTTAATGCAAGATTTTGATTTTGAGATCCGTTATCGGAAAGGGTCCATGAATAGTGTTACAGATGCGCTTAGTCAAATTAGAGAGGTGAATTCTTTGTTGCTCATCGAGATTTCTATTGACTTATTTCAGTCATTGAGAGGGCTTTGCAGGACTGATAGTTATTTTGGTCCATTTTGGCAGAAGATCCAGGACGGGAGCTCATTGATTGACCAAGACTCGATGACTGAGCAGTATACCATTCAGGCTGCAGGAGGCCAATGGATGATTCTGAATGGTTTACTATTCCGCAATGACAAAATTTGTGTACCACAGATCTCGGACATTAGGTCTAAGATTCTTAAGGAGTGTCACGATGCCCCTTCTACTGGACACCCTGGGGTACACAAGACACTATCATTAGTGAAACACACTTTTTATCGGCCAAAGATGAAAGGGTATGTAGAGGATTATGTTCTCAAGTGTCAAATTTCTCAGGCAAATAAAACTGAACGCTATAGACAGGCTGGGTTGTTGCATCCTTTGCAAATCCCAGGTAATAAATGGGAGAGTATTTCCATGGATTTTATTACTGGATTGCCAAGAACACATCAAGGCCATGATTCTATTTGGGTTGTGGTAGATCGCTCGACAAAAATGGCTAGATTTTTACCGACCCGGAAGACTATTATAGCTATGCAATTAGCACGGCAGTTTATCGAGCAATTGTTTAGACTGTACGCATTACCGCACGACATAGTCAGTGATAGGGACTCTAAGTTTACGAGTGATTTTTGGAAACTTGTTTTTGAGAAGTTGGAAACAACTTTGAATTTGAGTTCCTCTAATCATCCTCAATCTGATGGCCAGACTGAAAGAGTGAGAGTTCATGGGAGGATTATCTTCCTATGTTAGAATTTGCATATAACAGTACTAAGCATACGAGTATAGGGTTTAGTCCTTTCATGCTTATGTATGGTTTTCAACCAAGATCACCTGTTACAGTAGGATTCTCAGGACTTCAGCATGATGCAGCACGTAATTTTTTGCAAGATATGCAGGAAATGTTACAAGTTGCGAAGGAATCTATTAGAAGTGCTCAAGACCAAGACAGGTTTTATTCTAATAGACATCGTTCACCCAGAGAGTTCTCTGAAGGAACGATGGTGTATTTGCGAGTTTCGAAAGATTCTGAGACTTTACAGACATGTCAATCTCCGAAATTATCTCCTAGATACTGTGGACCCTTTCGTATTACACGACGGATTGGTTCAGTTGCATATGAATTGGATTTGCCTTCTTATGTGAAAGTTCATCCTGTATTTCATGTCAGTAGACTTAAGGAAGTATTGGGTGGAACAGATCAGTTAGTTACTCCTCAAGAAATTATAGATGTCGAAGACATGACATTTGTTCCGCATGAACCTGAAAAGATTCTTGGATTTCATGAAAGAAAATTGTGTAATATGCTTATCATGGAATACAAGATCAAGTGGAAGGATCGTGTTGAGGAGGACACTACATGGGAGACATTGACTACTTTTCAGAGAGATTACCCTGGTTTTTTAGTGAGCCGCCCAAGAGTGAGCTCTTAGAGGAAGGGCAGTGTCATATGCACAGTGTGTATCTACCGTGTGCTACACGCACGCAAGACTAGTTTCGAGGCTTGGGGAAGCTTGGAGCTAGGCAGGCTAAATGATGAGCTGAGTTAGGGATATACTCCAAGTATGGACAGGCAGGTGCCCAAGTGTGGACGCCGATGAAACAGAGCCTATAAAAGGGTGGCCAAAGTTAGTTATTGAGATATAGAGAGTTTCGCGAGTTTGTGAGAGCTCTATGGTCTTGGAGCCTAGATCTAGTGCAGACGTGCACCTGCTTTATACAGCCGAGGGCCGGCAGCAATCTCGAGGCCCGCGAGGGCAACTTCGTGGTGGTATGGGACGTCGCAAGGAGGAGATTAGTCGGTACGTCAACCTAGTTAGCTCAGCTCGTGGCTCGGTGGTGGGAACAGCCAAGTGGTGGGCTTGTCCACGGCTGTCATGGTTGGGAGGTGAGTCAGGCCTACACCCCCTTGTTTGTTTATTCGTTTGTTTGTAGGATTTGAGTTTCGTACACCAGGAACGATCACGAGGAGATCTGTGGGGATTTGACAGGCAGTGCGAGCCACTGCTTTTGCCCAAACCTCTAACTCCCGTGCCTATAAAGCACGGGACTACTTTGGTAACTCCGCAATCGAGGTAGCTGGAGCAGAGATTTGGAAAGGGATCTCGGTGATAACTAGCAGAGGAGAGAAGGTGGGAATGGGTGCCGAGGTATCTTGAAGAGGTATCTGCTTTTCCACGGCTTGTATCAAAGCCTTGCACTCCAACATTTGTTCCCTTGCTACCGGCGTCTAAAAACCAACCATACAAGTGAAAAAAAAATCCCTTTTTTTGGGTGAATCTCTTCACCAAAAGCTAGAGCTCTGATACTATTGTAACATGTAGAAGCTTACAGACAAGATCATACTTTGATAATGAATATTCAGCACCTTGGTTCTTGACGATGATAAGAGTGCATCATAATATTCAGCACCTTGGTTCTTGACGATGATAAGAGTGCATCGTGGTTATGACCATAAAAGAGATGGTTACATATGAGAACCTGCGCTTAAAATGGAGATGTCTTGGCATGCGTTCAATAAATCCATACCAGAAACCTCTGAAAATTCTGCAAGAAGTCTTAAATCAAGCAGATTGTCCTGATCAAGTTCAGAACTTCCCCGCACTAGAACATCTGATTCGGCTTCAATTGGCTGCGAAAGAGCCTGCCTTTGAAGGATCTCAAACACACTTCCAACTGGCCGACTGCTGATGCCACAGGGGACTATACTTTTGAAAGGAGACAAATTGGTGGTCACATTGAGGGCCAGCCCATGGTAGGTTATCCAGCGTGAAACCCTGACTCCAATCACCGCAACTTTCTTGTCTCCTACATTATCAGCAAGTAGGTGAATTCACACTAATGACCTCAACAAAATCTACTCACCAATCAACACTCACAAAAAGGTGCATACACAAAGGTGCTAGCTTACCAACCCAGACACCCGTAAGTCCTTCAATGCGTGTGGCTTCAATGGCACATGCATGCAGTCTGAAGAGCTCGAATGACTACTTCCTCCAGCGATCTAAGATACCAATGAAGGTCCATTCGATGATGCCGTAAGTTCAATATAGGGTACATAACCAGCTGCAAACCCAATAATCATAATGAACAAAGCATACATGTGACTGCAGTTCTATCATCATCGGTCACCACCAAGCCTACTGATATGAACAATTCAAGATGATCTGCACAAAAAGACTCGGTGTCCAGCATGGCACCAACCAACTTTGAAAGCATAAGAAATTGCCATGGTGTGGAGGAGATAATAACGGACCTGGCCAGGACCATGGTAAGTAACTTCCCCTCCGCAGTAAAGATCGCACGGAGGGTGGTCTTTATCGAACAATAAATTCTTCTCGGAGCTGCGGGTCCCCATAATATACACTGGAGGATGTTGCAATATGATTACCGCATCATCTACATCATGTCCCTTTTGTATTGCTGCGCTCTACCATAGCTTTCTGCCACTTCCATGCATCCAAGTATGGAATGCTCTGATCATAAAAATCATAACTGTCACATCTGACACAATTAAGAATTAGCACTTGCAATATATCTTGAGTATCTGCAAAGCTTTTCCGGCAGCATAATTCCAAAAAGTGACTTTCTTAGGGCTAGACAATAAAAATAAAATTAAGCTACGAGTGATTTAGCAAAGGCAGCATGAAATCAAGCCAAAATGAGGAGATCGCTTAAGTGGAAAGCTGGCACATGACCAACAGGTCATACGGCATGGAGATCATCAAGAAGACGAGAAGGAAGAAGTTGGATTTAGTGTAATGAAATTTTGTATTCAAAATTTATAATATTTTGAAGTGCAATCTATGTGACAAATGAAGCTTGTGAAACCTTTTGACCCCTCTGAACTTCCAGTTCATCCTTTGTGTACTCTTGTTTGCCTGCATGAAGAAATAGATAAGCAACAAATCTAAAGTAGTACTTAAGAACTTTGCACTTTTTCTTGTGCAGAGAGCAGTGTGCAAGACAAATCTTTATCCTCTTATCTTCTGAATAGGCATCCCACCTTCTTGAAATGTTCTTCTTTTCAGATGAGGAGAGGGCAAAGCTAGACATGTGAACATATTGTGATGATCTCTCATTTATAATTTCTGTACTAACCAATTTACTATTTGCCTCCCACTCTTTCCCTAACATAGAGCTTGCCATGTCCTTAACAATTTGTTCTAAATTAAAGGGCACATTTAATATAGGCTCAACATCTAGAAGACGTTCATCATGCCCAAATCTCCTTAATAAATCAAATAGGTTTTCTTTGGCACTAGGCTCATCTGTTACCTCTTCAAGTGTCTCTAAATCTTCCAAAGGATCGTAGCAGTGAACCACCTGCTCCATGCTCAAATTGCTAGCCACGATGCGAGATGAACAACTAACAAGAAGCAGAATTACCTATCGCATAGTGAACTGAAGGCGCGAGTGAAGGGGGAAGGAAGCCAATCCATAGCACGAGGATGAAGAAAGCACTAGCAAGTGGAGGAAGGGGCAACGAAAACAATCTACAGCAGGAGGAAGGAGGACCAAAATAAAAAGATTTAAATTTAAATAAGGCATGACTATGTATAGATATTATTAGGGATAACATCATACATGTACAATGGAAGTGAAGGACTGATGTCATCGAAATGTGTCGTTGTGCCACGTGTAGGGCTGATATCATCATCAGAGAGCCACATGTAGGGCTTATGTCATCCTCGCAATGATGATATCGCATTCTATAAAAAGGAGAAAATGTTTAAGTTTTTTTGTTGGGTACCATTGATGGCGTGAGTATTTTTTAAGTGATTATTTTCGAACTTTTTTCGCAGCATCTACAATCCTCCCTCTACGGCACGAGTAGAACCTTCCGTCAGGCTCTGATAATCCTTATCGCATCGTGGATAGTGGCTTCTGGACCTCCTCCCTCTACGGCACGAGTAGTCCCTTTCGTCAGGCTGCTCGAATAAACCTTATCGCACCGTGGACAACACCTTCTCGCCCTCCTCCTTGAACGGCGTGAGTGCTTAATTTCGTTAGGCACTAATCCTCCTTATCGCATTGGTGGACAGCACCGGCTCATTGCCTTCTCTCTTGATTCCTTCCACGATGCAAGTGTAGTCGCTCCCTGGATGGATTCTTGCTTCCTCACAGTACTAGATGGCTTATACAAAGAAAACTATGAGGATGGTTTACCCAGATCCCTCCCTTCCCAAAGAGCAAGATTCAGTGCCAAAGAAAGAGCCAGAGGTAACAACTTCTAAGCAACCATTAGAGAAGAAACAAGTAAAGGGTAGAACCAATTTATCTAAGGCAAGAATTGTCCTCCAGAGACGAAAGAAATTATTTACTAAGATAAGGCAAGCACAAGAGGCTACACATCTGCTCATCCCTAGGGCACCATTCTTGAGAATTGTAAGAACAGTAAGTGACAGTAATCAAAGGGCAAGGACATTATAGATGGCAGAGCAGTGCACTGGCATGTCTTCAAGAATCTTGTGAAGACTTTCTTATAGACTTCATGATTGATAGCTTCATATGTACTGCCCATGCAAGAAGAGCCACTTTGATGGACAGAGACCTGACACTTGTTAGTAGGGTGAGGTACAAGTTTGAAAAATTTCTTCATGCCTTGCCAATGAGGGATAAGAAAGCCTTTGATATCCTTGCAATTCCCCTAGCAGTGAAAAGGAAATCAAAGGCAGATAATATTAAAGTTGAAGAAGTTACTTTCCCTCCCAAGAAGAAGAAGAAAAGAAAGTTGGTTTGGAAATCCAAGCCAGATGATAAGAGTTTTGGGGAGGAGGAGAGAAGGTGAAGGAAAAGGAGTATGAGGTGAAGGAAAAGGTCTCACATGTGCATGATAGCTTAGAGACCCTTGTGCAGTTTGAGAAGGCCAATTCTCAGAGGCTTGCCCAAGTACCAGGGTAGCTAATCTGCAATGTTGGACAGTGGAGGAAGGCTATCTCTATATGGCACTTGGGGACATTTATATGCTTGTAGAGAAGGATAAGGAGATCAATGACAGTGTTGTTCTCATGTGTTTAAGGTATGACTACATTTTTCACATATGTATATTTTCACATATGGTAATAATGTAAGAATATTTTCTATTTTGTTCATTCCTTTATAAACTCTTATAGGGCACTTATGAAGGAATTGCTTCCAAATCAAGTCAACAAAATATTCATTTGAAATCCCTTAGTGTTGGCTACATTGATTGATATGAAGAAGAAGACTTCCGAGCTGGCATCCTATTTCAAGCCCAATGAGAAATAAGAACATTTGCTTTGTTGTTTTGCCATATGTAGAGAGGTTCGTCTCTAATTGCTGATGATTCCTATGTGTTTAAATATTTGACATACGATATTTGCTTTTGTAAATATTTCTTTTACTTTTTTCTAGTGGACAATAGAGTGCTTGTGTTATTAATCTTCTGAGAAGGACTGCTATTTTCATGAACATGCTAACTGGCATGTATGGGTAGATTAAATTGTAAGTAGTTCTCTTTAATAACTTGAATATTGAGCTTCATACTTTAGTTTTCCTTATATTCAAATTGGATTTTTAATAGGGCATGTAAGAGAGCTTACGGATATTAAAGATGAATATCCAAATTTGAAAAAGGAGGCAGAGTATAAGTTTCTAAATTAGCCAGTAGCCAATGTGTGGAAATATCTTATCTAAATATACCGAGATTGATAGCAGTGTAGGTTAAGTTAAAAAACCCACTATTTTTGCAATGAATCTTTACTTAATTTTTTAACTTTTTTTCTATAGTTCTTGGTTCTTAAATCTAAGAAAATTTCTTAATTTGATAGACTCTTAGATCTCACAAGTTTTGGTTGTGGAGTGTTCGTGTAAGAAAATTTCTTAATTTGATAGACTCTTAGATCTCACAAGTTTTGGTTGTGGAGTGTTCGTGCAAGAGCTATCAATATTATTTTGAATAATTCAATTACTTTGAATGATCCAGATTCTCCACCACCCCCAATGCAAGCCTCTCCATCTAAGAAGAAGAAATTGCATGTACATTCACCACAAGCATTTTATGTTTAAGCAAGGAACTCTACAAAAAGAAACCAAGGGTTCTCCTCAACAAGGCACACATAAAGAAACCAAGGGTACTAAATCAGGAAGCACCTCAAAGAAAAGTGGTCCTCAAGTGGGTGCCAAGAAGGGTGTTGGCAAGAAAGCTAAGAAGGAACTCAAGTTCAAGTTTGCTTGGTAAGAATAACTAGAAACAATCAAAGGATATGGACATGCAGACAAAGGAGGCCACAAAACCAAAGATTACAAAGGGGGACATGGAGACAAAGGAGGCCACAAAACCCGAGAAGACAAAGGGGGGACATGAAGGCAAAACCAGAGGAGATGGAGACCAAATAGAAAGCTTTATTCTCCTCCCTATTTATCATTGTAAATTTTCTTCTAATTTTGTAATCTTGTTTGTAAAGATTGAGAAATTCTCTTCTCATTTTGTGATGTTTTTTACTCAAAACACATTTGTACTTGAGTTTGTAATGGTTTTGAGATATTGTGCCATAATTGTCATCTCATGACTCGAGTAAATATCTAAAGCAAAATATTAGAACTCTTAAACAGCTTCATAAAAAGAGCTTTAAATATTGTAATTCTAAAAGAACAACGTAAAAATTTACAAAGACACACCAATCACAAGACAAAACTTTTCATTGATAAATTACATACGTAAATTTACAAAATCCCAGGAGTCTAAATAGACTTCATAAAAAAACTCCAAAGCTTTCTTATTAAGTCATGCTTATACAATCATATTCCCAATTAGCATCTACCAAGGTCTTCGACTCCATTCGCATTCAAATATTTCTATTCTTCACCTTGAACTGTGCCCCACTTGTATCCACTTCCCATGATATTGAGGTGCTCCCTAATATTTAGGAGGCTCCAATGCCTGCTTGCACTTACAATTTACAGCACACCATTGGGCAACCTAATGCATATGTCAAGAGGCAAAACAACTTGTTCATCCGCTTACAATGGGAACCAACTACTATTTTTCTTCATCCACCGTTCGTAATAAAAGCGAATGTATAAGGTAGCACGAGCTTTAAGATACCAAAATGTAACACTAGACTCTTCTGTTTTCAACTTGAATGTATCATCCTTATGCTACCCCTCTACGATGTTCCACTTCTCTCTCCAAGCAAGGTTACCATGTCATCACCTAGTACTTTCTTGCACACAAACATGGTAAGTGTGTGTGAGAAAGTAAATTGATTGAACATCTTATCAGAAAGATGAATTGGACATACCCAACTGAGGCCCACAGATCGAGATGGCTTTGCAAACTTGAAAGATCATATATGTCACAAAGCATCTTTGATTTCATGACCATAACCATCCAAGCATCAGGAGTTGGCCATTCAACAGAAGAGAGGAGAGGAGATGTGATGATCTCTAGCTTACCCAACTGACCGTCATGCATTGGCACCACATAGGAGTGCCGGTAAAAGAAGATATTTTCCTTAAGGTCTGCATTGGTTTTACAAGAAAACAATGCCTCACCAATGTGTGCATGGAGTGCTTGAAATGTCCAGTAAGGCTTCGTAATGGTTGCTCCTCTGCCAAGTTGGAAGGAAAAATATTTGCAACCCAAAAAATAAGATCATTAAACATGAAAGATGTAGCTATCGTAATATCACATGCCTCCTTCCTTCCCTATGATACTTACAATTGCATGGAAATTGATTTTGTTTACAAAGATGTATGTCTCGTGCACCGTGCACACATGTTGTACAATGGCCACCAAGTCTCCAGTGCTCGATTTTTTGAATCCCTCTAAATGACCCTTCCAATGAAGCTCCATCACATCTCGTCGGTCGTCGAACTCGGTGTAGACCAATAGCAGTAGGCTGCAGGAAAACCTAAGCACCCTTGCGAAATGCCTCTCTCACCCAAGAACCATCATCGTCCTCCCTATTATTGTACAATGAGATCCTCAATCTCATCTTTTGGTCTTCTTCGTGGTACAGCCATATCAATTGCAGTGAGATTAGGGTTGGGCAAATGAGATAGAGAAAGAAAACGCAAAGATGCTATGCAGATTAGGGTTTTAGGCTTGATGGATATTAAAGAGATGGAAGAGGAAGGGAGGAAGGTTAACAAGAGTTTAATTTGGATGTTCACGAGGGAAAGCAGACTTGAAAATGAAATTTATGACTACAATGAAATTTGAGATGGGTTTTTGGGGGGAAAAGTGACTTTTAGGGGAATCTCAAAAATTTTAAAATTTTAAGGATTTTTTGAGCCACAAAAATGGTGGGACCATACCTACACTAACCCCCCTAATTTTTGAAAAAGACAAGTGTAATTATTAGTATTGAAAGCCTAGTCCCCCTCCCTACAGCCTAGTCTCCCTCCCTATATTTAAAGGAGACCAAATGTGCACAATCCTCTATTCCTATTTGTTCGTTGCTAATTACTTTCATTAGCAAAAGGCCCAAAATAGGTTCAAATGCCCCCTAATGGTAAGTAGCATGGATGTAAGTGCTATAAGCACAAAGACCTACATTTACTCTCCAAAATTTGTTTCATGTGTGGTTAGATTTTAAGAGTAGTAAAATCAAGTTTTCAAACTACACCACTAGATCACATATTGTAAACTACAAGAAGAAATGAAACCCCTACTCTTATTCTCTCCTAAATCAAGTTTTCAAACTACACCACTAGATCACATATTGTAAACTACAAGAAGAAACGAAACCCCTACGTCTCTTATTCTCTCCTAATCCCTTGTCTTCCCCACCACCACCATAAATCCCCCTTATCCCCTAACTTATAAGCTTAAGTCCCCCCTTCCAAAAAAACCCCTTCCTTACACTCATGTGATACCATATGGCTTGTGAATGATACCATATGTCTTGTGAATCCCTCGGGTCCAAAACTTGGTGGAATCAATTTGGAAAAACCCATTTAAATGTTTCTTCATAATTGATTGAGTACCTTTGTATATCACCTTAAACCATTTGATATCAAAGATGAATAGATTGCCAAATGCTATAAACCTGACCTCAAGAATATCTTGAATAGTTTCTCAATACTCAAGATGGTCCTCTATGGCATTGGTATCATGTCTACTAGCTCGAATTTCTTGCTCAAAAGCTGTTATGACACCACAATTAAATGTGTTACTTTTAGAATCCACACGCTCCATGCAAAAGTACCTTCCCTGTGACCATATTACATTGTATAATTTGTACTAACATTAAACAAAATCATGGTATTCAATATAGTGCATTAAACAAGGTATATAACAATTGAAGCATGAGAAAGAGATCAATGATATACTTACTTGAGGGTCACATCCTTGTGTATACTCTTGTTCTTCTCTTATGACTATCTCTACATTTTTTAATGCCATCGATATTGCCTTATGAAGCCATTCTATATTGATTACACTTGGGAGAGGTTCTAAGTCAGGTGGAAACGGCAAGTGTCTACTTTCTCTTCTAAAAGTTCTTCTCTCATCCTTTTGTCTATTGATTGCATCCTTGTTTCTCTCAATCCACTTCTCCACCATGATATAGAACTATTTAGAATGCAGAATGTATTCACCTTTTGGCATAATGCTTCATCCATTCTTCGTTGCCTTCCTTTTACATTAGTAATTAGTCAATCATCCTACTCATTACTCCAAAATTGTGGCATGGAAGGATCTATTCAAGAGAGATGTTCTGAGATATACACAAGAGACTCTTGCATCAACCATCTCTTTGACATGCTTACTTCTGGCCTTTCTCTTTGTCTCACAAAGTCCTTTAAGGTTTTCGTGAACCTTTCAAGTAAAAACATCCGTCAAACATGAATAACACCACAAAGTGTCACTTCCTCAACCAAATTTACCACAAGATGTAATTGGCTAGTGAGTATTGTTCTAAGAATGTTTCCCTCGATCATACACACTACCTCAATATCATTGAGATGAGCCATCTCAATGAATGTAGGATCTATCTCCGCCATGCTTTCCTGTAGCCTTGCTCTTTGTCTCATAAAGTCCTTTAAGGTTTTCATGAACCTTTCAAGGAAAAGCATTCATTGAACATGAACAACACCACAAAGCATCACTTCATCAACCAAATTTACCACAAGATGTAATTGGCTAGTGAGTATTGTTCTAATAAAGTTTTCCCCGATCATACACACTACCTCAATATCATTGAGATGAGCCATCTCAATGAATATAGGATCTAACTCCTTTGAGGACTTGCATACATAATACTCATGTATACTATTTATCATATACAACTTGTGATTGCATGAGGAAACTAAATATTAAATGTAACCTAAATAGTGAGTTCAAGATAAGATTGATACCTCACCAAGCTATTTATAGTGTATGATAAATAGTGTATACTCTTTATTATCATACATAACTTGTGATTGCATGAGGAGACTAAATATTAAATTTAACTTAAATAGTGAATTCAAGAGAAGATTCATACCTCACCAAGCTTCCCATTTTATAAATAGTCTCTCTCACCTTCTTATCTCAACAACGAACTATAACTATAAGAAGAATAATCTATGCTTAGAAAAACATATAACGTTAGTATAAGATCCTTTAAATTGGGTACCGTAAAGAGAAAATGGATAAAAAATGTCTGAATACCTGTAATATCTGTTGCTAATCATGTGTCTTCAAGCCATATAATTGCTCGTCTCCTTTCTTTTTGGTCTTTGTGAAGGCACCCTGCATCAATGAATGCATTACTCACATTGGTGTACGAAAAGAGGCAGTCACGCTTTTAACGTTTCTTTCCTCCTTGGTTAATACCCATGCTGTCTTTGGTAGGACCTTGTTTCCACACTCCTATATAATTGGCCATGCACTTTGAAGGAGACCAATGTATTTCAAGTCATCCCTTGTTCCCTTGGTATCTCTTTTACCAATTACATGGTCCCAAGTGTTTTTTTGCCACATTCTTTAATATGTGAATAGGGTCTAAGAGATGATTGATCTTCAACTCACACTAATATGGGATTCAAAAGAAGATTAAGTGTCTTGACATCCCATCGGGTGGTGGATTTGGGGTACTTCTACATACCTCAAACCAATCCCTACCTCTCATCACAAGTGATGAAATATCATAAGGCACATGCTTCGGATGTGAAGGGGGAAGAAATTGATTGATGTTTATCATACACCACCTTATTTAGTGTAGAGGGCCTCTCCAAAACAAGTGATGATCCATAAATCAGACATGCATGATGTCCAGAGGTTGTAAAACCTATTATAAAATTAAGATGGTTGAGAGATAGAGTAAGACAAGTTTGAAGTTTAAAGTTTCAAGGTAGAAAGTTCAAGTATGTACCTGAGCACTTTGAGAATCTAGGATAGTCATGCATTGTCCAAAGGAAATCTTATTTCACCTCCATATCATGCCTATTTATTGGCCTTGAGACATCATGCACTTTGATACCTCCCCATAGTGTCTCCTCAATTAAAGGTTCGAGATACACATCTCTATTTTTCACCTTATACTTGCCTAGTACAAGCAGAGTAAGCATAATATAGCCTTTCTTGATTGCCACCCATGGAGGGAGATTGTAATTCACCAATACAATAGGCCAAGTAGACCATGATGTAAACTTGAATCCAAATGTATCAACACCATCTATGCCCAAGCCAAGATGTAAGTGATAAGGCTCATCTTTAAACTCTAGCCATTGATGCTCCACATGTTGCCACACCGATGAATCAGCTATGATCCTCATGATGAATTTCATGCCATGTAATGAGTTCTGAAATCCCCTTATATTTAAACATGTGTAGAATTCAAGGAATGATAAGAAAGTGTCTTTTAGGATTTTTTTTCTCCTTACAAATCATCTCTATATCGTCTCTCCCCACATTCTAGACATTGTGTTACATCTTTATTAGCCCCTCTAACTAACATGAAATCATTGGGACATGCATGTATTTTTATATAATCCATACCTAACATACGAGCCCCATCTCGTGAGTCTGCCAATAGATTTTGAGGGGGAAGAATCTTCTTAAGAAGCCTACAACATAACATAAGAAATCATATGTTAAAATAAGAGACATTCTCTATTTAAGAAAATATAAAACAAAATAATATGAGAGTATAAAATAAGGGACATTTTCTATTTAAGAGAATATATTGATTGGATCTTACATAAGAAGACTTGTAACACTTGCATCACTTTATGCATAAGTTATTTACAAGTTTACTAGATCCAAGTTTGCTCGGAGTGTAGGGTATGGACATCCCTCATACAAAGGGGTGCTTTCCTCTCTACGTAAGGTTTTCTCCTCTTATAACATTGGAGCTTGTTCTCCATCCTTTATGACCTCCCATTCAAGAAAGCATTCACCATGTCTTCCATGATGAGATACTCTTCCTCCTCATGTCCCAATGGTGGAGGCACCTCATTCATTGGTTGGAGAGGATGACTCTCAGCCATGCTTTCCCTATTAAGCCCTGCAACATTTCACAATATACCCGATGTCATAGAATGGTGTGGCATATTTTGTAATACTCTCGTATGGTTCTGCTCCATATCATCATTTGCACTTGGTCATGACAATGCCTCATTACTACAACACATCAGGAGTGTAGCAGCGTTTTGGAAGAAAAATATCGGGGGTTTTACGATGCTCAGCAGCAATATATCACTACTCCACAAAGTTTTTTCGCTGCTAGGCAGCAGTGCTTTTAGCATCGATTTTTCACTACTCAGTAGCGTGTATAGCAACAAAAAAATGCTGCTATACTGTAAAAATTTGTCACTTTTTTTTACCGCCGTGTAGTTTTATCTTTTTTAAATACAATAAACTTATACTCTGAGTTTTTATTTTTTGTAGGTTTTTGCCTTGTCTTTCACTTCTACCTCTCCTACCTTATCCTCCTCAAACTCAAGCAAGGTATGTCTACAGTTTTCCTTCATTTCCTATGCAAACAAGCTTTCCATTAAAGCTTTCTTGTGAGTATTTCCCTTCTCTTTCTTCTCTTTTTAGTTTTTTTTCCCTTCTCATTGAAGCTCGATCCTAACCCTAGCTTCTACATAGAAACCCTAATAAAGAGATTTGATGGAGAGCTCTTCATCAAAGCTCTCTATTATGTTTTTATTTAGAAGCTAGGGGTAGGGTTAAGCTATATAATGAGAAGGGAAAAAGAAAGATTCAATAAGTTAAGGTAAAATCTTTCATTAAGTTTTCTATTAAGATTAGGGTTTTGTATATGCTTTCTATTAGGGTTAATATTAGGGTTACTAATACTATTTTTCTTTTAATTATTTGGTTTGATTTTGTAGGTTATCCACCCATACAAGTCCCATAAGGTAAGAGATCTCTGCCTTTTATGTTTCCTCTCTTATTCTTTTACATGTTATAAGATTTGTAAGTTTTAGGATTTGTTATTTTTTCTCCCATACATGGATAGCATAGCTCCTCTCTAGAGGTGGCCATATGCCTTAGCCTCATGTATGAGGCTAGTGCATAAAGCTTATGCATTAGCCTTATGCATAAGCCTCATACATAAGGGTAGTGCATAAACCTCATGCATAAGACTTATGCATTACCAAATGTATAAGCCTCATGCATGAGGCTTATACATAAGGTTTATGCATGAGACTTTTGCATAAAGCCTCATGCATAAGCCTCATGTATAAAGCTTATGCATTAGTGATAAGCCTCTATGTGTAGCCTTATACATAAACTTCTGCATAAGGCTTATGTATTAGCCGTATGCATACGCATCATGTATAAAGCCATATGCATAAGCCATGTATAAAGCCATATGCACAAGTCTTATGTATAAAGATTATGCATATGGCTAATGCATAATCCGGATACATAAACTTTATGCATGAAGTTTTATGCATAAGCCTCACGCATAACCCACATACATGAGGCTTATGTATATAAGCTATGAATGTGTAGCCTCGTGCAAGCTATGAATGCTATGCATGAGCCTTATGCATAAGGCTTATGTATATAAGCTATGAATGTGTAGCCTCGTGCAAGCTATGAATGCTATGCATGAGCCTTATGCATAGTATGCATGAGCCTTATACATAAGGCTTATGCATTAAGCGAGTGCTACCTAGGTATGCTGGTAGCTACAGGAATTCACCGGAAGCTCCCATTACATGCCAGGTGCTACCTATGCATGCTGGTAGCCAACGCATGCCGGTAAATTCCTATGCATGTTGGTAGTAACCAATGCATGCCGCTAGCTTCCTATGCATGCCGGTAGCTTCCTATGCATTCTGATAGCAACCTACGCATGTCAATATTAGCAACCAATGCATGCCGTTAGCTTCCTACGCATGCCGGTAGTAACCTACGCATGCCACTAGCTTCCGATGCATGTCAGGTGCTTCCTACGCATGCCGGGTGTTTCCTATGCATGTCGGGTAGCAACCAACGCATGTCGGTATCTTCCAATGCATGCCGGTAGTAGCAACCTACGCATGCTGTTAGCAACCAACGCATGTCGATAGCAACTAACGCATGCCGATAGCTTCCTATGCATGGCGATAGCAACCAACGGATGCCGATAGCTTCCTATGCATAAGAGTTTTAACTAATTATGTTTTTTCTTGGACAGATGGCAAATAACTTGAGGCGTGACGTTACACGTGAAGAAGGAGTTGATATCCCGACAATATTTGTAAGTATATATTAGCCTCACATTGTATCCTATCTTTTAATTAAAGAAGGTTATCTTAAATAACAAATTTCTAAAATGTTCACTTGTTTGTACAACTGTAGCTTAAAGTAGTGGACCGCCGCCCTATGCAAGAGGAATATGATTTTGCATTACAATAGGGTTTGCAAGCTCTATTCGATAGGGTGCAAGATGAAGAATGGATTGTTATTACTGGAGGAGATGCTTGGCAAAAAAGCATAGCAAGTAAGTACATTCCTATACCCTAAAGCTCTTTGTTTTTGCAAAACTGATTCTCACTTGTGTTAGTTTTATTGTGTTTTAGGATCATATAACTCGAAACGGTGGTGCAAATGGAGCTACCGATAGCAATGAAAATGTGAAAAACAAAGGAGCTAGAGCCGCAAGGAACAATACCAATCACACAACATGAGATCTAGATAGCCCCTAGCTCCATAGTTTTTTATTATGCTTTATCTTGTATATGATTTTATTGGAAACATACACTTATGTAATCCGTTAAGTATTGTAATTGAATTTTGACATTCCTAAAACCATGGTCTGCAAATGTCTTTTGTTTTTGGTATTTGTAAGTTTTACATTACACTTGTCCATGATGATACGAAGTTATGTTAGTTTTATTGTGTCTACATTAGAAAAAAAAGAGCTGGGTAGACTGGGGAGTTCTATGCAGACTCCCTAGTCTACCCTAGCTTTTTTTTATTTTGCAGTACATTCGCTGCTCGGCAGCGAAATAGCGCTACTCATAGTAGTGAAATATCGGTGCTAAGCAGTGAGAAAACGCTAATAGTTGTGCAGCTGAGCAGCGAACCTGTTGTAGTGAAAATAGCGACGTGTTTAGCAGGCGATATGGACCCGACATCTCCGCACCCTTCTAGTTATAAAAGCGATACGCTATAAACCCTCATTCTGTATTGCATGAAACATATATGTACAGACACAATCAATTTTTATATGATGTAGTTGTATACATTGACCCTTGCATCGATCACCCATATATCACATCTTCTCCTTCAACCATGCTTTGAAACCAACCACTGCTCCTTCATTAGAGTCAGAGCTAGACATCTGTACTTATGCCATAAGAGAGTACATCTTAGTACAAACAGTTAGAAGAGTATGTAATAAGAAGGTACATAGTAAGGTCATTGCCCATCAACATTTTTAACAACAAAATTTCAGTGTTGGACAATGAAATTAGCAATAAAAGTTTTATACTCAATAGCTACTTGGGAAAAATGTACTCCTTCCTGTTTCGCCCCCACAACACCTTTTCACCCCTTCTCAAAACATCATTTGAAAAAGTAACAAATAAGATTCTCTGTAGGCATGTGTCCCTCCTTCTCTTCCACCCAACTCTTCCACTCATACTCATGCATAATGGCTTTATACATTTATGCTTAAGGATTAATGCATAAAGGCATAATACATAAAACTTAAGCATAAAGGCTTCATACATGAAGCCATAATGCTTAAGCCTCTATGCTTCATGATTTATTTTTTTTGTTTACTAAAAAACATTTTGTTTATTTTGTGCTTCCACACTTGTAGATTGGAACTTGTCTTTCAATGAAAACTCTACTTCTCAATAACAAACACTCAACTCCTCTAAATTAAGGTAAGAGCACTTGTCTTTCACAAACCCTTTCTTTACTTCTTCATGGTGCACCCCCAGGTTGTTGGGAGCATTTTCTTTAATTGTGCATTCATTTTAAAGCCTTTCACAAAACCTTTATTTACTTCTTTATGGTACACCCCCGGGTGCTTGGGGGCACTTGTCTTTCACAAACCCTTTCCTTTCTTCTTTATGGTGCACCCTCGAGTGCTTGGGAGCATTTTTTTATTGTGTATGCATTCATTTTTTTAAAGCTTATGCATGAAGCCCTATGCAACATGCATTATGGCTTCATGCATGAATCTTTTATGCATAGAGACTTTATGCATAAAGACTTCATACATAGAGGCTTTATGCATAACGACTTCATACATAGAGCCTTATGGATGAAGCATAATGTTTATCCCTTATGCATAGAGGCTTAAGCAGCATAAGGGCTTATTGCATTAAGCCTTATGCAACATCTATTATGGCCTCATGCATGACGCCTTTATGCATGGAGGCTTTATTCTTAAGGCTAAAAGCTTTATGCACAGAGGCTTTATGCTTAAGGCTTATACATAAAGGCTTTATGAATAAAGCCTTATGCATAGAGGCTTAAGCATATTAAGGGCTTTATGCATAAGGACTTTATGAATAAGCCTTATGCATAAATTCCTAAGCATGTAGGATTTACAATCATGTCTATACACATAATTGTATGTATTGTGTAGGCAACCATATCTTCTCCTCCTCAACATTCAATTCCAATTGACCCTTCTCAAGAACCAAATGTCACACAGCTACTCTCCATCATCAATCAATGTTATGGGCATCATGGATGGACACAATTGGTGTATACACAAGTATATTTGTATGTTTTTATGTATGTTCTCCCTCTCTATATGTATTTATGCATTAAGTGTCTCTCGTTATGCATCATTAAGTGTCTCTCGTTATGCATCTTTATATGCAAGGCCACTTCAGCACCTTTTCTACCATTAGGCCAATATATTGCATTGTATGATGTAGGCTTAAGTGGTGTAGGAGGCCCATCAAAGGTTGGGTGTGATAACGTTACACCTTAATCTAGTAGACCTACAGCAACTAGACCCACACTTGCTTGGGCTCACCTCCATCTTCACCACCACAACGTAGGTAGTTTAGTGATGGGTCTACTAGACGTAGGTAGTCTAGTGATGGGTCTACTAGACGTAGTAGTTGTGGGGGAGCACAGTGCTTTTGCTTTGAGAGAAATTGTACTAAGTCCCCCACATCATCTCCATATACAAAGGAGAGGGGGGATTCATTATCCCACACTTATAAGCCATCCCCTAGAGGAGAGTGGTAACACCACATGATCCATGAATTGTTTTAAAAAAAGGAAAGCACAAGATGAGCTTTCAATGCAATATGTTATTGATGTACTTAAAAGTGAGTTTCCAGTCCCACATTTGGCCCTTGGCTTACACCCTCGGGTGCTTGGGAGCACTTGTCTTTCACAAACCCTTTCCTTTCTTCTTTATGGTGCACCCTCGGGTGCTTGGGAGCATTTTTTTATTGTGTATGCATTCATTTTTTTAAAGCTGATGCATGAAGCCCTATGCAACATGCATTATGGCTTCATGCATGAATCTTTTATGCTTAAGGCTTATAAATAGAGGCTTTATACATAAAGACTTCATACATATAGCCTTATGCATGAAGCATAATGTTTATCCCTTATGCATAAGGACTTTGTGCATAACCCTTAAGCCTCTATGCATAAGGGCTTATTGCATTAAGCCTTATGCAACATCCATTATGGCTTCATGCATGACGCCTTTATGCATGGAGGCTTTATGCTTAAGGATAAAAGCTTAATGCACAGAGGCTTTATGCTTAAGGCTTATGCATAAAGGCTTTATGCATAAAGCCTTATGCATAGAGGCTTAAGCATAAGGGCTTTATGCATAAGGAATTTATGAATAAGCCGTATGCATAAATTCCTAAGCATGTAGGCTTTACAATCATGTCTATACACATAATTGTATGTATTGTGTAGGCAACCATATCTTCTCCTCCTCAACATTCAATTCTAATTGACCCTTCTCAAGAACCAAATGTCACACAGCTACTCTCCATCATCAATCAATGTTATGGGCATCATGGATGGACAATTGGTGTATACACAGGTATTTATATGTTTTTATGTATGTTCTCCCTCTCTATATGTATTTATGCATCAAGTGTCTCTCATTATGCATCTTTATATGCAAGGCCACTTCGGAACCTTTTCTACATTAGGCCAATATATTGCATTGTATGATGTAGGCTTAAGTGGTGTAGGAGGCCCATCAAAGGCTAGGTGTGATAACGTTGCACCTCAATCTAGTAGACCTACAGCAACTAGACCCACACTTGTTTGGGCTCACGTCCATCTTCACCACCACAACGTAGGGAGTCTAGTGATGGGTCTACTAGACGTAGTACTGGCGGGGGAGCACAGTGCTTTTGCTTTGGGAGAAACTGTACTAAGTCCCCCACATCATCTCCATATACAAAGGAGATGGGGGATTCATTATCCCACACTTATAAGCCATCCCCGAGAGGAGAGTGGTCACACCAAATGATCCATGCAAATTACCATATAGCATAGATGTGGATGGGTCGCTTATCATGGATAGTAGAGGGAAATAAGTAAATAATTGAATGCATGTGCTTGTAAACTTAGAGTTCCAAAATTGTTGTAAAAAATGGAAAGCACAAGATGAGCTTTCAATGCAATATGTTATTGATGTACTTAAAAGTGAGTTTCTAGTCCCACATCTGGCCCTTGGCTTCTCGGATGAGTTCATTAAAAAAATAATATTTTACTATTTAGTAGTTATCTTATTCATGTGTGCATGTATGTAGGAGAGCGAAGATGATCCAGACTATGAACATGAAGAAGAACAAGAAGATTAAGAAAGTGATTTTAAAGATGAGAATGCCGATGAAGATGAGGATGATGATTAGTCATCCCTTTAGCTTTATTTTATATGTGGGTAAAGGCCTTATCAATATTTTGTAATCGTTTAAACTTAGTAAATATATTTTTGTGTTAATGTTCTTGTCCAAATATCTTTCTACTATCTGTTTATTTTAAAAAAAGCTTGAACAAATAGCTTTTTTTAAAAGCTAGGATAGAGTGGGGAGTTTTGTGAGAACTTCCCAATCTGTCCTAGCTTTTTTTTTGTAGGTCTATGTTCACTACTGAGAGTAGTGCTTATAACAGTGAAGGAACAATGTCCAGCAGCATTATTTCACTGCTGAAGTAGTGAAACTTTGCTGTTACGAATGCTGCTGCAGTGCTCCTACTGTAGCGTCTTTATAGCAACAAATGACCCCGATATTTGCCAAGGCTTGTAGTTACAATAAGGTTGCTAAAAACACTACTGCACTGCCATTATGTTGTAATGCTTGACCGAACTCTTTGTTATTTTTTCACCTTCGAGTGCCAAGCATTATTTCTTGAGTTTTTTTACCTCCAGTACTTATGCATGCATCATGCATAATGGATTCAGCAGCATATGCTTAATGCATTGACCTTATTGCATTGAGATTGCATTATGCATTCATGCATTAAGCTTATGTATTATTACATTATGCATTAAGCTTATGCTTAATGCATTATTGCATAAGCTTTATACAATAATGCATTCATAAGCTTATTCATAATGCATTTATAAGATTATGCGTAATTAAGCTTATGCTTAATGCATTGTTGTATAAGCTTAAGCTTATTGCATAATGCATAAGCATAATGCAATAATGCATTAATAATAAGCTTAATACATAATGCTTATGTTTAATGTATTGCATTATGAATTCATGCATTAAGATTATGCTTAATGTATTATTGTATTATGCATTAAGTGCATTAAGCTTATGCTTAATGTATTATTGTATTATGCATTAAGTTTAATGCATAATACATTAAGATTATGCTTAATGTATTATTGTATTATGCATTAAGTTTAATGCATGATGCATTAACGCATTAAGCTAGTTATGCATTAAGCTTATACATTAAGCTTAAGTCATTATGACTTAAAGAATATGGCTTAAACTTTACTCATCTTTTTCTTTTTGTGGCTAGGTTCTCCTCTTCTTTGGCTACGTTAAGGCAATCTTCTCCAAACTCCCTCAACCATATATACAAGCTTCTAAAAAGAATAAGAGGGAAGCCCTTGACCAAACTCTTTGTTAGGTTTTGCATCTTTGGGTGCCGAGGAATATTTCTTGAGTTTTTTTATCCTATGTATAATTAAGCCTATGCATTGTACATTAATGATTATGCATAATACATTAATACATTATGTATAATGCATTAATGTATTAAGCTTATGATTAATGCATCTTTACATAAGCTTAATGCATTAATGTATCATGCATATTAATACATTAATGCATTGAGCATTATACATCAATGCTTAAGTGAATGCATTTTGGATTAATGCATTATTGCAAAATACATTATGTAATAAGCTTAATGCATTATGCATTAATGCTTAATATATAATGAATTAAGCTTATGTATTATGAGCTATGTATGCATATGTTTATGTGTAGCTTATATTTCATTAAGCTTAATACATTATGCATTGTGTACTAAGCATTAATGCATTAATGTATAAGCTTAATATATAATGCATTAAGCTTAATACATTATTCATTATGTATTAAGCTTAATACATTATGTATTAAACTTATTGCAATATTTATTATACATAACGCGTTAAGCATATGCTTAATGCATTACCTTACTGTATTAATGCTTAATGCATTATGTATTAAGCTTATTGCATTATGCATTATGCATAGTACATTACGCTTAATACATGAACGCTTAATACATTATGAAATAATGCATTAAGCATATACTTAATGCATTATGCTTATGCATTAAGCCTAATACATTATTGTTGGAATTAGGGTTGCAGGAAAGCACACAAAGCTTGGAGAAGAAGAAGCAAGAATGCACACAACACAAAGTGTATTAGATTGTGTCAATGTACAAATATAAGTTAGCCCTAGAATGATGGGCGTATATACAAGCCGGGAGAAAAAACCTCCTAAAGAGGGAAAAAGTACCCCGGCGGTCCTAAGTGTGTTCATACACATCACTGCCTATGTATATGGCAACAAATCCCCCCTGGGAGTGATGGTGTGAAGGAGAGCTGGCACTGATGTATAGGGGAGTGCCATGCCCGAAGTAGATCAATCCACAAAGGGAAGCAAGCCCAAAGCTTTGCGGAAAGCTTCGAACTTCTCACGAGGAAGCGCCTTTGTGAAAAGATCGGCGAGGTTGTCCTGTGTTGGCACATAGGCCAGGCTGATCTCTCCTGCTGAGAGTCTCTCCCTGACATAGTGATAATGCACCTCAATGTGCTTTGTGCGAGCATGAAAAACTGGGTTTCTCGCAACTGCCAATGCGCTCTGACTGTCAGTGTAGATAGAGGTGGCAGACTCCTGTCCAACACCCAAATCAGCCATAAGCCGTCTGAGCCACACACACTCAACCGTAGCTGTGAAAGCTGTCCTGTACTCAGCTTCACAACTAGAAGTGGCCACAGTAGGTTGCTTCTTGCTCAACCAAGATATGCATGAGCTACCGAGCATGAAACAAAAACCACTTGTGGACACTCTTGTGTCATAGCAACCATCCCAATCTGAGTCCGAAAAAGCATGTAAATCTGGCGGCAACGATCCCCCCTTGGGATAAAACAACCCAAGATGTATGGTGCCACTCAAGTAGCGAAAGATGCGTTTAACTGCCTTCCAATGCTGAGACCCTGGTGGGCTATGCATAAACCTGCTCACCTGTGAGACTGCAAACTGAATGTCCGGCCTCGTAATGCATACATAAATGAGACAACCAACAGCTGTCTGATAGAGTGTGACATCAAAGTGATCTCCAGCATCATGAAGACTCAACTTCAAACCTGTCTCCATTGGAGTAGCAATAGGTTTGCAGTCTTCAAGGCCAAATCTCGCAACAATGTCTCAATATACTTTGTCTGACACAAAGCAATACCTCCATCACACTGCTTAAATTGTATCCCCAAATAATGATGCAAATGCCCCAAATCTGACATCTCAAAAGAGGCATTCAAATCAGCCTTAAAATCAGCAATATGACTCTCATTTGGTCCTGTGAGCAGCATGTCATCGACATAGAGAGCAATGATTAGATGTACACCATCCACACGTTTAACATACAAAGTGCTTTCTGTTGGACTATTCTGAAACCCATGTGCAGTCAAATATGCATGTATCTTTTCATACCAAGCTCGTGGAGCTTGCTTTAAACCATATAAAGCCTTTTTCAACCTGCACACTTTGTTTTCCTGCCTTCTTTGAACAAAACCACGAGGCTGCGATACATACACCTCCTCATGCAAATCTCCATTCAAGAATGCAGTCTTTATGTCCAACTGATATACATTCCAACCATTATGAGCTGCCAATGCACAAATGCTACGAATGGTAGTCATACGACAAGTGGGAGCAAAGATCTCATCAAAATCAATGCCCTTTTCTTGAGCATAACCCTTTGCAACAAGTCTAGCCTTATAGCGATCAACACTGCCATCTGGCTTTCGTTTCAATTTAAAAACCCACTTACATCCAATGGCCTTTTTACCAATAGGCAAATCACACAAAGACCATGTACCATTCTTCATTATAGCATCATATTCACTTTGCATTGCAGCCAACTAATTTTCTGAATTTTGTGCCTCATCAAAATGAAAGAGGTTCTTCCTCTTCACACATACTAGACACAGCCAAAGCATAACAATCTGATGCGTAAGAGGCATGCTGAAAACCTGAACGAGTACGACTAGTCATAGGTGCATCAATCTTACTATCACGCAAGGTTTGCACCAGCCATTTAGGCATACCTCTAGCCTGCTCATTTTCAACCCTATCCTCATGAATTACATCTTGTAAATCTGCATCAGAAATAGGCTGATCTATGATGTCGTTTGAAATCTGCATAGGCTGAATATTTGCCTCATTAGGACTTACATTTGAATTCCCACCTGTAAATAGAGGCAACAATGTATCAAATACATCCCGTGAGCTCACACCTGTCTCTTTGGTACATGATAACAAAGGCTGCACAGCATCTTCCACAAAAACAACATCTCGACTAGTCAAGATACGCTTTGACTGCGGATGATACAATCTGTAACCCTTGCTCTCAGCACTGTAACCAACAAAAATGCATTTGACAGCCTTATCATCCAATTTTCTGCGTTGTTGCACAGGCACTAAAGCATAGGCCAAGCAACCAAAGACACGTAAGTGACCAATAGAAGGCTTCCTGCCATGCCAAGCTTCGTATGGAGTAATAGACTGCAAGGCCTTAGTGGGACACCTGTTGAGTACATATGCAGCACACATGACAGCCTCAAGCCAAAACGCATGTGGCAAAGCTTGGCTCTTGACCAAACATCGTGCCATCTCCATAAGTGACCTGTTTTTCCTCTCAGCAACACCATTTTGCTGAGGGGTATACGGCACTGTACATTGGTGTTTTACCCCACGACTAGCCAGAAATGCATCAAACTCTTTAGAGAAGTACTCCCCCCCTCGATCAGAACAGAGGGTGCCCACAGTACAATTGAATACATTTTCAACCATAAGAAAAAACTGTTTGAAGCACAAAAACACTTCGGACTTTGCCTTCAGTGGATATACCCATGCATGCCTTGAGTAATCATCAATGAAAGTCACGAAGTACAAGTGTTTACCAAATGACGGAGTTTGCATAGGCCCACATACATCACTATGTGCAAGTTGCAATTTGCGAGTGGCCCGCACAGAACCATCCTTTGGAAATGCAGAACGCTGCATTTTGCCCAAAATACAGCCTTCACAAACATGTTTCAATGGTGCCTCAGGAGGGGGCAATGAAGCAACCATATCAAATTTTTGCAAACGCAGCAAACTAGCAAAGTTCAAATGACCAAAACGAGCATGCCATAGTTTTGCATCTGAAACTGCCTTTTCATCAGAAACTGCATTTGCTGAATCTTCCACACACTTGTCATAAGAATTGAGCCTATACAGCCCACGAAACAAGGTGCCAGATACAATAATCGTATCACCAGAAGTCAAATCATGAATAGTACATCTGTCATCCACAAATTTGACTACAAGTCCAAGTCTAGCAAGTGCAGAGACAGACAATAGATTCTTCTTTATCCCTGGCACATACAAAGCATCTGAAAGTGTGAAAGCGCTGCCATTTGCAGCCGTAAGCATAATTTTACCAACGCCCTTCACTGGGTAAGAAGCATTATTGGCACATGTGACAGTATTCCCATTAGGGACAGCCTCAAGAGAAGTGAACATATCACGATGCGAGGTAATGTGCTTTGTAGCACCACTGTCAAAATACCAAACATGAGAGTCAACAGAAACTGCCAAACATGCATCATGTACAGATGGGTCATACTGGCAATACACGCTAAACGCCCATTCTGTATCCTGCACAACATTTGCAGAATTTGCATTTGTAGAAGCATCCGCTATTGTGGCTGCATTTGACTCTTTCTTCTTTGCCTCTTTAGTCTTTAGCTTGGGGCAATTCTTAATGACATGATCATTTGCCTTACAATAGTTGCACCTGGTCTTTTTCTTGCCTTTATCAAGAGCTTTCTCAGACTTATTGTTGCTACCTGTGGAAGGAGAAGAAGTTGCAGACCTACTAATAGGAGAAGAAACAGTGAAAGGGGCTGCCTTACCACTTCTTCTCTGCTGCTGGGCAGCAATAAATGCTTGATCAACTGCACGCTGCCTGGCCCTATTTTGCCTGGACTGCGCTTCTTGCAAGAGCTTGTTGACTAGAGTATCATACTTGACAGCATCAGGTTTGTCCTCATTAAGAAGTCTCCACGTGGAAGCAAAAGTCTGATATGTCTCAGGTAAAGCATCAAGAACAGTCTGCACAAGAGAATGATCAGGAATAATCTCACCTGCAGAAATCAACTGTTCTTTGAGATCTTTAATCTCAGCAAGAAAAACATTCATGTCATCATCTTCTTGCATAATCTTCAATTCTAGCTCTTTACGCAGGTAAGCGATTTTTGCCTCGTTATTACGACCTGCAACATCCTCAACAGATCCTACATCCACAGCACCTAGACGTACATCCGTACCCTGCACAATGTTCCACACTCCTTTTGCAACCAAAACATGCTGCATCATGTATGCCCAAAGTGGGTAGTTGCTGTCTCCATCCAGTTTGTCTTCAGAAGACAACATGCGAAATACATCATTACTGTTATCAGCCATGGCCACTGACTGAAACTGATGCAAAAGCTGCCTGTAATGAAGCAAAGACTGAACAGAAAACAACTCGTGCTATGTAGCACGGTCCACAATAGAGTACGTATGCCTCAATCGGAGAACGTGAGTCGGAGGGTGCTGGCGGCGTAGCCCTGGGAGCCGATGCCTGCTCTGATACCAATTGTTGGAATTAGGGTTGCAGGAAAGCACACAAAGCTTGGAGAAGAAGAAGCAAGAATGCACACAACACAAAGTGTATTAGATTGTGTCAATGTACAAAGATAAGTTAGCCCTAGAATGATGGGTGTATATACAAGCCGGGGGAAAAAACCTCCTAAAGAGGGAAAAAGTGCCCCGGCGGTCCTAAGTGTGTTCACACACATCACTGCCTATGTATATGGCAACAATTATGCATTATGTATTAAGCTTAATGCATTATATATTATGCAATATGCATAATAAATAATGCATTAACTATATGCTTAATGCATTAATCTTAATATATTATGCAATAATGCATTAAGCATATACTTAATGCATTATGCTTATAATTATGAGCTATGTATGCATATGGTTATGCGTAGAGCATAACCATATGGTTATGCGTAGAGCATACACATAGCTCATAATACATAAGCTTAATACTTAAGTTAATGCAATAATGCTTTATGCATAGGCTTATGCGTAGAGCATGCATAGGCTTATGCGTAGAGCATGCATAGAGCATACACATGCTCTTTATAAGTTATGTATGCATATGTGAGCTATGTATGCTTTATGTGGGCTATGTAATATATGCTTCGTGTGACATATGTTCTTATGTAATGTTTTTATGCATATAGATGTGGACATCATGGGGATCATCACCAAATGGACCAAGATCCGATAGATAGAGGGGCATCCTCTAGTATACCTCCCTCCCATACGCGATGACCCTGATTTGCAACTTGTTTTAGAGTTACATGCGGCTCCAGCAACTGAGTCTCTTAGGCTTATCCCCCACCTTCTATGTGCCAAACACTTCAACTATCCCATTGTCACATGTTTCCATGCATCCCACCACCTTACCTACCCCTCTCACTTGTATTTTGCCTACCCCTCACTCTTCCACTTTCCCTACTCCTCGTTCTTCATCTCCTCCTAGTGCTCACAACGCACTCCTATTTCATATGTGGTGCTATCTCCCCAGCATGCGGCATCCTCATGCGATGCTACTCAAGTGGTGATAGCTTGAGGGTTTCTCAGAGTCATCGACAATCTAGTAGTGGGGGAGGTGGGTGTGACACATGCTTTAGGGTGCACTGTCACCTTCACCTATGGGCGACCGATGAGGTACCCCAGGAGGGTGGTATGATTTACTATACCCTTGATTAGGAGGGCGAGCCTTTTGTGGATGACATGGGGGATGAAGGGTTTAATATACCTTTTGTCAATTAGTCAACCAAACCTATAAGGATGCATACATGAAATCTCTATCCTTTTGTTAACTAGTTCCCAAACCCACCACGCATGCGTTTTTTTGACAACTGGGTGAGGAATCACATAACAAAGATCCTTAATAATAGAAAGTCTCATACAAGCAGGTGCAGGAAAGATGGTTCACAAATACCCGGAATTGCACCATTAAGGAGTGGAACAAGGCAAAGAAAGAAGCTAGGGAGGGTACTCAATACCCTCAACAAAAGGTACCACATGCGAGTCAACTGCTAAAGTACAGTGCCATAAAGTATGGATCCGGAGGAAAGGCAGGATGGCTCGCATTATTTTTTGTAAGTTTTCTCTTTGGAATTTTTCAAAAAATGTATTTCATTTTTTGTTGTAAATTTCATCTCATACATATTATAATTTGTTGTAGGAAAGGATAACAAGTCGACCCCCAATGTCAAGAGAATAGGTACCATAAGTATCACAATGAAGCTGAGACTTGGAAGTGGCTCAAACGCCAGAAAGTGGTCACCGATGCAAATATCCACAACGAGCTAAGCAGGGCAATTTTGTGAGACCCCTCTGCCCCCTCCGCGCATCGGATTCTTGGTTGCTAGCAGCGGAAGTAGCTTCCTCTTGTGCGGGGCAGGGTTTCCCACTCGGGGCCTCCCCCTCGAATGTCCAGACACCAGACTAATCTAGTGGTCATTCTGAAACCGAAACCGAGAAAAATTCCCTTGCCCGAAAAACGGGGACGATTCTACCTTTTTTATTTTCTTCATGAATTTTCTAATGGGGTCAAGAGACTAAACTATCCTTCACCTGATTAAACCAGATAGAAGGAAAACTATCACTAACTTAGTTTGAAGAAATCAACTCTTTTTCCTAACTGAAGTCAGACACAGTTGATCTAATCATCTGAGGAAATCAATGCTTTTTTCCTAACCGGAATCAGGCACAGCCATTGATCTACTCATTTGAGAAATTCTTCAGGGTTTTATTTAACTACTCGAATTCTAAGCGTATTCCTATTATTTCAATTTAATTATTAAAACTCCACTGATTCCAGCCATCCGGCCCATGGGTTAGCCACCACCCAACCACTGGAATCAGTAGAACCAAACAATTACTCACCCACCCATAATTGAATGCCTTTCTTAACTTTTGCTTTCGAATACAGATACGCACACACTCCTCTTTAAAACTTTAACATATAAAATAATCCATTGACAAACAGTTATTGTTGGTTACAGATGTCATAACTCAAAAATTCCATCCAGTCCCTTGTTTCTCAAAAAATAGTATCACTTTGGACTCTCCGTTTTGAGACCAACTGGTTAGCAACGAGATGCAGTAACAGATTACAATAATAATTTCGTCCATCATACATATCTTCCATGACATACGCATGGGTGTCCTAAGCACTATGAGCCCGTGCATCGCCTGGTCAGAACCCTTCAGGATCCTCCTTAGGTGTCTTGGCACTTCACTCAAGGATCGCTTCGTCGGTCCTCGCCCATCGTACCGGAAGCACACCATTTTTTAACTATACCGAGGCTGGTCAATAGGCTTTGCTGCGTGAGCCGTCCTTTGAACACTCCCCGCCACCAACTGTTGCAACCAAACTTCCCTTAGAAAAACATAAACCAAATGCTCCCTCCAACATTCTGGCGTAAGATAGTCCTTTAAGAAAACAGGGTTTCTATGCAAGTTTTCAGTTTGATTTTCATTTGAATACAATGAGTATTTCTTGAATCAGTATCCCCAAAACTTCTTGAACGGAATTCTGGATTTCATACCAGAATTCCTTGAATTCTATAACCTTGATGCATAGATCAATTCGAAGGGTCTCAAACTTAGTTTCAGATTTGGTGGGAGTTTTGAGAGTATTTTTCTAAACTGGTCACATCTTCTTTCCTCGAAACTGAGGAAAGAGTTTGGTCTTGGTCATAGTCTGATTCAAGGTTCAAGTCGGATAAGATTTTCCCTGAACTAACTTTTTCGAAAAGGTTTGATAATTCAGTTACTATTTTACCGAATTTCTTTCTTTGAATATACACTTAACGGATTTCTAAATTAGTTACGAATTCCAATGAGAAATAAATTAATCATTTATCTAAATATTTCGATCTCGATAGATTTTTTGAATTTTCTTTTTACAAACCGTGTTAATATAAAACGATAGAAATTTCTCTCTTAGAGCATTTAATTATTCATTTATCAATTACTCATAGAATTTAAACATAGAATTTAAGAGAATTCTAATTTTGATATAAAAATTCTTTATGCATCTATTTATGCATAAAAATCAACTTCAATGGGAATAACACTTTTATAAAAAGAAAATCCTTTTATGCATCTATTTATGCATAAAATTAAATTTAATAAGAATAACCCTTTTTAAAATAAAGAGAATTTCTTTTTGCATCTTTCTATGCAACAAAATCAAATTTATTGAGAATAATACTTTTATAATTTTAAAAAAATTCCTTTATGCATCTTTCTATGCATAAAAATCAAATTTAATGAGAATAACACTTTTATAATTAAAAATTTTCCTTTATGGATCTTTCTATGCATAAAAATCAAATTTAATGAGAATAACACTTTTATAATAATTTTTTTTCCATTATGCATCTTTCTATGCATAAAAATAAATTTTAATGAGAATAACACTTTTATAATAAAAAAATTTCCATTATGCATCTTTCTATGCATAAAAATCAAATTTAATGAGTAACACTTTTATAATAATTTTTTTTCCTTGAGAATAACACTTTTATAATAATAAAAAATCATTTATGCATCTTTATATGCATAAAAATCAATTTAATAATTAATATCAGTGATATTCATGCATATTCATAGGTGAATATGTACATGGAGTAATTAGAATCTTTCTTTTAGATGCAAAAATGGTGCGAATTACTCTTTTGGAATAACATAAAAAATAAACTTTCTTTTCCACAAAATTTTACCATAACCTCCTTTGTATGGGTGACCATTTCTCATTTTTATCATTCTATTTTTAACTTAAATTAACCCAAATTAGATTCATAAAACTCTAATCTACATAATTTTCTAAATTCAAGAGAGTAAACAATAAGAAGAGTTTAATTAATCTCTTAGTTAATCTTTCTAGGATTAAGAAAGGTTGGAATGTAAATAAGAGAAGGGGGTGGCCTTTTCCTCAAAGGCATAGCATTTGAATTTAATTCAATCAACTGTAAAACATGAAAATCAAGAAGACCATAGATTTAAAATTAAACAAGTAAGAAAAAATAGCTTACATGAAGCTTGTAAAGCTCTCCTTTGGCTTGAGGGATTGAGGATTCTACTCTTGTTTGAAGCAAGAGTGGCCACCAATTCACTTTGGAGAGGATTAGGCCAAAAACAATTGAACTATTAAGAAATTCAATGTAGATGGCTCAGGAGTCAGGACAAGAGTAGAGTAACAGTGCATAAATATCATTAAGCTTTTACAAAGGGGGAGGCTTCTATTTATAGGAAAAAGTGAGCCTCTAACCAAGAAAACTGATTCTAGAATTTTTCAGATCAATTTGGTCAATTTTTGACCATTTTGGGTTAGTTTAGCTTACTTTTTGGATCTAGTTTTGAAATAGGAGTGAGGAGAGATGAAATATCTCATTTTATTGATTTAAAATTGGGGGTAGTGATGAGAAAAAAGGCACCTACTTCATGAGGGGAGATCCCCACTTTAAGGTGTCAAAATTAAATTTTTTAATTGTTTTCTTTGGTCCTTAGTCCACTCTTCATCTTATGTAAGCATTTACTCTCTTTTTTTTGGGGGGGGAGATTCTTTTATTCTTCAATTTATCTCCTCCCTACATTTGGATTAATCTTATTGGTCCATAAGAACCTTAATCTAAAATTTTCAAAAAATCTGGATCCTTAGGCTAAGGTCTTTTGTGCACATTATAATTTATTTCTAATGCACCTTAGGAATTTCTTTTTAAACTTTTATTTCGAGAGAATTTATTTCGGGGGAATTTATTTCGGGGGGGTTCTTTTATTCTTTCTAACGCATTAAGCATATATATACTTAATGCATTACCTTAATGTATTAATGCTTAATACATTATGTATTAAGCTTATTGCATTATGCATACTATATTACGCTTAATACATGAATGCTTAATACATGTATTAAGCTTATTGCATTATGCATACTACATTACGCTTAATACATTATGAAATAATGCATTAAGCTTAATACATTTTGCATTATATATTAAGCTTAATGCAATATATATTATGCATTATGCATTATGCATAATGCATTAAGTATATGCTTAATACATTATGCTTATACATAATTATGAGCTATGTGTGCATATGTTTATGCGTAGAGCAGACACATAGCTCAAATGCATAAGCTTAATACTTAAGTTAATGTAATAATGCTTTATACATAGGCTTATGCATAAAGCAATATTGCATTAACTTATGTATTAAGTTGATGCATGGTTTGAGCTATGTATGCATATGTTTATGCGTAGAGCATACTCATGCTCTTTATAAGCTATGTACGCATATGTGAGCTATGTATGCTTTATGTGGGCTATGTAATATATGCTCT
This sequence comes from Cibotium barometz, assembly GCF_041138505.1. Taxonomy (NCBI): domain Eukaryota; kingdom Viridiplantae; phylum Streptophyta; class Polypodiopsida; order Cyatheales; family Cibotiaceae; genus Cibotium; species Cibotium barometz. The sequence goes on from NC_141058.1 coordinate 29,549,175, forward strand.
GTGTGAGCTATGTTTTTATGTAATGTTTTTATGCATATAGATATGGCCATCATGGGGATCATCACCAAATGGACCAAGATCCGATATATAGAGGGGCATCCTCTAGTATGCGTCCCTCCCATACCCGATGACCCTGATTTTTGCAATGTGTTTAAAGACAGATGCGGCTTGGAACAGGATGAACTCTAGGTATGGGGGTGAGAAATTGAGTTGCTTGGGCTTATCCCCCACCTTTTATATGCCAAACACTTCAACTATCCCATTGTCACACATTTCCATGCATCCCACCACCTTCTCACACGATGCTACTCACGTGGTGATAGCTTGAGGGCTTCTTAGAGCCGTCTCAAAAATCTAGTAGTGGGGGAGGTGGGTGTGGCAACTTAGTGAGTAGTTGAACTTGAATTGTAATTATCACCCAACTTGTTTTTCTTGTGGCTAACATTTTTGCATTGTATCACTATTTAACGCAAGAAGATGATGTTGAAAGTGATGGTGATGATAAAGGTGGTGGTGCACGTGGTGAAGATGCAAGTGAAGATGAAGATGATGCATTAATTTAATCAGTTTTTGATGCCTTCATCTTTATTCATTTTTGGACATGAATACCTTATGTAATTTGCAATTATATGTATGTAATTTACAATATACTCCATGACATTATTATACTGTAATTATTTTTTATGTTCTAAGTATTTAAGTGTTTTTAAAAAAATATTAAGTAGTGTTTAAATAATATGATTTTAAAAAAAGTGGGGAGAGATGTGGGGACATGTGTCTCCACATCTCTTCCCCATTATGTCCCCATTTGTTTTTGCAGATAGTCTACGACTATACATGCTGCTCTACAGGCACGGCTATAGCCATGCTGATGATAGTCGCGTGTATAGCCGTGATGATAGCCACGTAAATGTTTTTTTCCATATATAGATGCTTTTAAATTTGTGTTGCTCTAGACGTGACTGTGCTCTTCGTTTGTTGTAGTCTCTCTCTCTCTCTCTCTCTCTCTCTCTCTCTCTCTCTCTCTCTCTCTCGTAGCACTATAGGAATCATACATAGTCTAACGCAGAGATTTCATGTTCAAGTTACAATCTTGACACTTCAATGCCATTATATATACTTTATGCACTCAACTATGATGTAAAGCTCTCTCTCTCTCTCTGTCTCTCTCTCTCTCTCACACACACACACACACACACACACATACTTATAAGCACCCTGAAATAGCACACAATTATTGACACATGCATGTATCTCGGGGGCTATACCTACGGCCATAGCTACGTACTGGGAAAAAATTTTGGATACCTCCCTCCCACGCACTACACCGTGTACTTTTGTTTTCTCGAGTCCTCTCCTCCTTCGCATGCGTTTGTCGTCACGCATGCTATGGCTCCCTAAGCTCCGTTTTTGCCCTTCACAAGCTTGGCTACACCCACTAGACTCACTAGTGTCATCATTAAATAAAAGGTGTTCTCTCTCTAGAGAAAGGTAGCCTCCTCCACATCCACCAACAGTGACAAAACTTCAAAACAGAATTTCAAATTAAGTCATGGAGAGAAGAGTAGTGAAGCTTGAGAAACAAAGAAGGTAGGCTAGATGTGAGGTTAATAATATTTACGCATCTACTAACTACATGGATATCCGAACATTTGTAATTGCGTAGAGCAGCACTTTTTCAAAAGACACGCCATGGCGGTGGTTGGCAAACCAACAACTCAAATTACGGCGGTGAGTGGAAGGAATTAAGCGTTGCTTCAAATTGCAGGTCACCGGAAGATCAAAAGCCTTATAAGAATGTTCGAAGAAGGTGGTTCCCAGGACGTGCCGCCTTTTTCATTCAATCAGGCGCTCTCGCCGACGACTGCGCATCGATCGGACTGATTGTTTCGTCTATCTCACACAATTAATTTAAAGACGCATCCATCGATCGCATCTGGAAAGACTGGAGTCTTTTGGCATTCGCTTTGAGCGCCCTTCCTTCCCCTTTACTACGAATCGCTTCCGCCGAGGAGAAACTGCCCACCGGCGCATATAAGACGTACAGCATACAGCGGCAGTCCTCCACACTCCGGTTGTTGAATCCTAAGAGCACTACTAGCTATAACTACCAGCTTCTACGCATACATAACACATACTAGCTCTGTCCTGCATATTAGCTGCTTAATCAATCTGTTTTTATTATTTATATAAGTATATGGCTGGTCCTACTGCTGCTGCGGCCGATGCCGATGCCGATGCCGATGCTTCATCCGTACGCGGCGTCGGGCATGAAGCTGGCTCTGCGCCTACTGCTATGCATGTCGACGACTCGACGTTTGGTGGTGAGAAGCTGGTGATGATTAGGCCAGCACCGCACTGCCCACCCCCCGTAGAGGTGGTAAAGGTGCCCAAAGTGGTGACGGAGTACCCCATGCCGGGCGCCATGCAGACACCTGCTGTTAGTGAGCCAGCAAACCAACAGCAGTCTGGTGAAGGTGGAGCTGGACCCGGCCACGGGGCGCCCGCTCTCCTGCACCAGGTTCACGGTGGGCAACTTCTGGGCTGGGTTGCACGGGCTTGCCGCGTCTCGGGAGCACCCGGGCCAGGTTTGGGCCACGCTACAGTTCAAGGCCGCCCTCATCCGCCTGAGCCTGCTGGGCGCGGGCAAGGATCCCGCGGTGGTGCAAATCATACAGCTCCCCGCCTCCGTGGAGGGCCCCCACTGCGTCCTCGAGAATGGGGACGACCTCTGGACCAGCTGCAAGGACAGCCGGCACGTGGTGCGCGTGAACCACCGCAACACGTCCGACGTGTCCGTGTACCCGTGCAGCGGCCGCCCCATCTTCGTGGCCATCCACCCCACAAGTGGCGACGTGTACGCCAGCCTGGACCAGAGCAGCAAGATCTGGCGGTTGGATTCGGCCACCGGCCGGGCCGTCGAAGAAGACATCCCGGCGTCCGAGGGCAGCACGCCGGTGGGGCTCATTTCCGGGCCAGACGGCAATGTGTGGTTTGTGCTTCTGGGTGGCGCCTCGGGTGGGACAGGGACGTTCGGTCGCATCTCTGGAACGGGCGAAATCAAATGGTTCCATCTCAGCACGCCTGCGGGAGCCAATGCCGGCCTCATCCACCTGGCATTTGATTGGGATCATGAGGCCGCCAAGAAGAAGCAGGATGCCAAGCTCCAACCAACCTTACGAATGTGGCTGCTGGGCTCTTCCTTGCTCTCCCACAGCACCGGTGCGGATGCCATCTTCGCCGTCCAGCTGGACGGTAATCGGGTCACCAGCGAGCACACCATCACTCTGGCAACGCCGCGCTGCTTCACGCACCGCATCCTGCCCCACCGCACGGGCCTGTTTGTGTCAGAGCTCGGCGTCTCGGCCCTTGCTCACGTTGCGGGAGCGGCCTCACTGAACCTGAGCGACTTCGAGGGGGAGACCACTGATGTGTACGCGGACTTCGGACTGGGCATAAGCTCATCACAGTACCGCTTCTCGGAGAAACACCCTCCCAGATCCCTCGCAGCTGCTCCCGCAGTCGCCTCCCGCGTGGCGGCAACTTATGCTGCCGCCGCCGGGAGCAAGCGCCCACGCGAGTTCTAATAAACATAAAATACGATCGACACCATATATATATATATATATATATATATATATATATATATATATATATATATTATGACTAGTATTATTTACTAATATATGTAGCAATGTGCGAAAAAGATACGATGTGAAAAATGTAACACTTGGTTAATGAACCATATGTATATATATATATATGGAAGCTATAGACCATATCTTATTATAATATTTTGGGTGGAGAGAATATCATTGTTCAGCTCGTGGTGATCGTGTGCAAGTAGAATGTGTAGGCAACATCCATTGGCTGTGTTATCATCATGACGTTCACGAGATAATTGAAAGCAGGGATTTAATATTCACGTGAACACAATATTTTTTGTGATAATAACACATGTGAACAAGTTATTCACATGTTCTCATGTTACCGTTCACAAAATAAAAGGTCACTTGCCATTTGGGAACCCCTTAAAAGCTTGGCTACACATGGGAATAAGCTATTTACATGTTCTCATGTTACCATCTTCACATAATAGCAAGTCAGTGGCCACTTAAGAAGATTTTTTAAGCCCGACAAAGATAATTTTTTTAGGCCCTTGTGAAAGCTTTGTGAATATAACATGTGATCACAAGATTTTTTGTGTTATTAACATGTTCACATGTTTTCGTTTGCGTCAGTGAAATCCCTGATTGAAAGAGCAATCAAACGTTGCATGCCATGTGTCATGTATTTTCTATTGTATCTAGAGAGAGAAAAACAAAGCGCGAGATCCTCTTTCTAGAACCTTCAATCCCTTGTAATCATTCTATGTTTTTGAATACAAGAAAATATTATTTTTCCTTGTTTTGCCTAGTGAGAAAAATTTCTAGAGAGTGGTAAATCAATATTGGGATATTTTTAGATAAATAAATTCTACAAATATCAAAAAAATATTTCCCTGAAATAGAAAATCAAAATAGATTTTCCAAGGTGCAATTGGAATGAATAAAAATTGATTTAGAAGACCTTAGCCTAAGGGTCAAGATTTTTGAATTTTTTTAATTATGGTCCAATTAAGGTTCCTATGGACCAATAAGATTAATCCAAGTGTTGGGACAAGATAAATCCAAGGAATATAAAAAAATACCCAAAAATGAGTAAATGCCCACATAAGATGAAGAGTTGACTAAGTACTAGGTTTATTAGTTAAAAATTATGAAGTATTAATAAAAAAATGAGATATTTTGGAGTAATCATTCATTTTTGACACATGGGTAAGGAGAAGGGGGCCCTTCAAGGAGGTGCCTATTTCACATGTGTGGATGAGTTTTAAACTAAAAAATAATAGGATATTTTTCTCTCCTCTCTCCTAGATCAAACCAAATCAAAAAAGGAGCCAAACTGAAACTGAAAAATTCTAGAACTCAGTTGGACTCAGTTAGTGGCCTCCCTCACCTATAAATAGACCCTCATTCCTTTGTATTCTCATCTGTGAATTAAACTATGCCGGTATTACTCTAAGTTAAGCTTATTTTCTATTATCCTCTAAAAACCCTCTACAAATTGAAGAGATTGGAGCTTCTCTCTCTCTTCAATATTCCTTGGAGACTCCAACAACATACCATTGCACCATATTGGGGAATATGGGAATTTTCCACAAGTTTGGGACACGTGGTCAAAAGTTTGGATTAACCATAACTTGAACACCACTAATCCAAAATGAGCGCTTTATAGCTCTTTAGATTCCAATTTTCAAGCGCTTTCCAACGATAGGTCATATGATAGGGTTTTGAGAAACTTACAAACATGTTATCCATGTCCCCTTTTTTAAGTATTCAAAAATGGAAATTGGGAAATTCCCAAATTCACTAATATGGTGTTACCAATTGATTGGTTGGGGGCCTCTACTGTGATCAAAGAATCAAGTAATTTAGAAGGTAAAGTGTGGATTATTGTCTTCTTTTTCTTAAATCTCCAAATGTTTCTCTTTTCAACCCCTCTCAAGCTTGAGAAGCATTAATGTGAATGGCTTTTGAATTTAAGCATTTCTCTCTCTCCCCCAAAGAATGGTCATTCTGTTGGATATGATAATTCAACTATGAATATTGATCAAAACATACTCAAGGTGGATCAAAGCTTGTACAAAATATCATGAACATAAGAGAAAAAAACTAGTATATGCAAAAAATCACTTTGAGATTAACAAAAAAAGACTCTAATTATGATTAGGCATGAACCAAACTTACATATTCAATTGATCACGACTTGTACCTTATTTAGAGACCCCTCTACCCTATTTTTAGTTGCATGAGTTGCATGAACCATATGCACCAACCGTTTGTAGGCTTTACAACCAACCTGACCACTAGCCTAGCCACCACACATTAAGTTGGACGAAGGAGTTGGGATTACATTTATTCAACAATCCCCCCTTAAGACCAACTTCTTACAAGAACATGAACAAGTCTTACATACCTCCTTGACACAATGAGTAAGAGTCCCCCCTTAACAACAACATAGGGTGGTGTACTCTCCTCTACAACTCGTCAAGTTGGAAGAACATAAGTCATGACTCAACCACATACATGACATAATTTAAAAAGCATAATCATCATCTACATCTTTTATACTAAGACTAGAACAAAGATTTGTTTCTTCCTCTTGGTTGACTTCTTCAACCACATGTGCCTTTGCTAGCTTTTGATCTCTTTGGTAGCACTTTGCAGATGGATGATTCGTCTTTCCACAATACTCACAAGGATGTTTGGAGAAACAATCCTTAGTAAGATGATTTGTACCACCACAAATAGTACACTTCTTCTTTGTCGAAGTAGTAGTATATGCATAAGGATCTATCACATCCTTTGTAATCTTCTTGTCTTCTTCCTGCAAAGAATTTATGATACTTTCCAAGGAAGGTACTGGCCCCTTCTCTTTAAGTACCGTCACAATTTGCTTAAAGCTTGAAGGTAAGCTTTTAACCAAGATAGCAATAGCATCCTTTTCAGGAATAGGAGACTTAACATAAACCAATTGTGTCATTAAGCTCTTCAACCTGTTAATCAAAGCTGTTACATTTTTATTACTCTCCATGGTTAGATCAAAGAGTTGCATCTTCACACTGATCTTTTGGAATGCTTTGCCTTTGCACCAAAAGTATGCTCTAGTAATTCCCAAGCTTCCATAGCTGACCCAACATTATCAATATAATGAATAAAATCATCTTCTCAAGAAGTAATGATAATACCAAGTGCTTGCTCATCTTTTACTTGAAGTGCAGCCGTTGTAGCTCTTGTAACTGCAGCAGAAATACTTGCTTCATCTTCAGAAAGTGGCTTGACCGTACTCCATAGATTTTTCTTCATGAGGTAGCCCTTCACCTTGATTTGCCAGGTATGAAACCCAGTTATATTGAATTTGTCGGAGAATTTGGAGCTCATGATGATGCAATATGATGCTTGATGTTGATAACTTGCTCATATAGATGATTAAAGCCCAAATAATAATAATATCATCAATATAGATCAAAATAATAAGCACCATGTGGTTGGAGCAAGAGAGGCAGAAAGTAGGCGACTGAAAAAACGCTCCGTAAAGTAGATCCTGTGGACCAATTACTACAAGATTTGGTATGCGAATCCTTATATTATAGACTTGAAGCACCTAAGAGGAATTAGACAAACTCATAGAGACGGCGTTGAATGAATGCGATTAGCAGAACGTTGCGTGTTTTGATGGCGATGATGAATTCGTGAAGAAGCGACCAAATCCGCCTTCGAGCTTTGTTTTAGAGCTTGCATGGGATCAAAGCAAGAGGCCTTAATCAAAAGATTGAAGTATAATCTCCTCAGATGCAAGCATGGAGGCAATCTACAGCATGTTGTCCAAACAGGAAAAAATAGGCTATGGTGAAGAGATAGATTAGGGTTTGTGCTAATAAACTAAACCTAATTAGATCATGCTCTGATACCAAATGTTGGATATGAAAATTCAACTATGAATATTGATTAAAACATACTCAAGGTGGATCAAAGCTTGTACAAAACATCATGAACATAAGAGAAAAAAACTAGTATATGCAGAAAATTGCTTTGAGATTAACACAAAAAGACTCTAATTATAATTAGGCATGAACCAAACTTACATAATCACTTGATCACGACTTGTACCTTATTTAGAGACCCCTCTACCCTATTTTTAGTTGCATGAGTTGCATTAACCATATGCACCAACTGTTTGTAAGCTTTACACCAACCACTGACACTAGCCTAGCCACCACACATTAAATTGGACTAAGGAGTTGGGATTACATTTATTCAACACATTCCTATGACCTATTCTCAATTCAAATGAAGCTTCTCATGAAGCATTTCTCTAATCTAAAAGTAATTTCTATGCTTGTCAATTGGAGGCCAAAATAATGGCTTTTTAATACTTTTATGCTATTTAATTTATGGTAAATCTAAGAATCAATCCATAATTGGATAATGATCCAATTTGTGGTTATTCTAATCACATGAATAATACTAAACCTTATTCTTTCAAATTTATTGACAATTATCAGTAATAGCAGCGGAGCTATGGCAAAATTTTTAAAAAATAAACACATAAATCATTTTCATTTATATTATGAAAAGAGGACTTCCTACCATATTCTAGGATTAATCATTTTAGATTAATTGAATGATTCTCATTGTAATCATGAAAAAAAAATTATTTTTATGTTTATGCATAAATAATAAATTAAGAAAAAGAGAAATTTCTAGTAATTCATTTTTATGTTAAAAGAGTAATCCCCATGACAATGGAAATCCATGTATTCCAATGAATTAAGAGAAAAAATTAGAATGCTAAATTAATGTATATTTTATTTAAAAATTAAGAAAGGATTTTAATTAAATTTATCTTTTTGCATAGATAAATTTTAAATGATGAAAGAGGATTTTCCACTATATTGGAATCCAAATATTTAAATGAGGAAAGTGTAATTCCTAGTGTAAAGGAATTAATGAGGATTTTTATTTAAATTTTAAGAGAAAATTTAGTTAAAATTATCTTTTTGTATAGATTTTTTATGTAATTTTTTAAGAAGAATTTTACAGAGATTTAATTTATGGTAAAAGAGAAATTCCCATGAGAATTGGATTACACTCATTGAAATGAGAAAAAGAAGGATTTCAAGTTTATTTTAAAAAAAAGGTATTGATATTTTAGTTAAAAGATGAATTTCCACCATAATTCTACCTAATGAATTAAGGTTGAGAAATTATGTGATAGAGGGAATATCCTTGGATATTTTAATTGGTAAAATCACTAAATTGATATTTACCTAAAAGTAGAAGTTTATGTGAAGGGAATCCTTGTAGAACTAAACAGAATGAATTTGGTTAGACTACGTGAGGGACGGATAGTAAACCTAATTGTCCTTCTCTCGATCCGAATCAGACAAAAACTTTGTGACCAATTCCAGTTACTAAATCCAAAGAATAGACTACCGAAACTAATCCAGTTTTTTCTTCACCAAACTCACCAAGAATCTAGTTGGACAAATGGACAAAATGATGGTAGATTATCCTCATGAGAGATCAAGGATCCTCATTATGAAACTGGGAATTATGGAAAAAGTGTTTTTGGAACCGATCTCAAACTGCAATTTTATTTGCATTGGAACCTCTATTTTTTCATTCAAAGGACTGTTTTCTGGAGCCAAGCTGCTCTATGTACATATTGAAACTTTTATTGTTTTCCGAACCTCTTAGGTCTTAGGATCTCGTGGACGAACCCTTGGACACACTGGTCAAAAATACCAAGCCAGTGTCCATGGCTGAAGATAACAAAATGGTGAAGGACTTTGCCAAAGCCTTCATCGTAAAAGTCCCGCCAAAGACAACTCCCTCATCCTTCAAGAGATTTCAGACTTCGGGAAGTTCTTCCAACTTTCCGCCTCCAAAGAGACACCAAGGTCCTAACCGGAATGTGGAGACGGGAAGCTTCAGAAATGAAGGAAGACCTTTCCCCTGAAGTACATCCTCAGGAACTCCGGCTCTCTCGAGAATGCACAGGGAAGAGCTTCGAAGCGAGAACAGATGCTTCGGATGTCAGGGACTTGGGCACCAGCTCAAGGATTTCCCATCTCCTTCTGTGGGGGCCAAGGAAGCCAGGGTCCTACAGTTCCGAGACAGACTCCTTCATATTAGTCCAATCAGGGTCCCCCACACCAAAATCAGGGTAACCCAAGAAGAGTGCCAGTGCAGCCGACAGCCTCCATGCAAAGTAGTCTCCGAACTCCCTCCTAGAATTGGAATAGCCAAAGAGAGAGAGTTCCACCTCAGACTGTAGCAGCACAGCGAGAGCAGTCACCATCCATTAGGGCCAAAAACGTCTCAAAATGGGCTGTGTAAGGAATTTCACTAACTTGCTAATTGGTAGAATGTTGACGGTCAAAACGGCTCCAAATTTGGCCGTTTTGGATATTTAAAGCGTATCTATGTGATTGAACACGTATCTAAGTACAGGTTTTAAAATCTAAAAAAATATATCGTTTTCATGCTACTCTTTAATGGCTGGTCTCGAAATTTGTCCTCTTTTAGTGACTTCGTGGCAAATACTTATTTCTCTTACTTTTGAATGACCATTCCCTCCGAACGCGCTCTCATCCATTCTCCAAAAAATTTCACTCCTCTGCTTCTCTAAGAATTTCACAAGCTACATCTCATTCTCATTCTTCTGAGTCTCTTATGTTCTAATAGCTCTGCTAATATTTTTAGCTCTGTTAGTAATGAGGGATACATCTAATCGTAAGTTTCATTTGAATATCAAGCTCAACCAAGAGTATGCAACTACACGAAGTGTCTACCAAAGACCCCTTTTATGTGCGAATGAAGCTCAACATCTTCGCAACGAAGGAAAGAAGCATATTGACCTATGGACAGATGGAAGTCTATATCCATCGGATCCCAAAACAGGACGGTATCCTTCTTTTCACACACCACATGATTTGATTAGATTTGTTGGTGATGGGGTGGATGGCTTACTTGGTTATAGTTCAAGACTATCTCAATCACATGCAGAATATATTACATATCTTCAAAATACTTTATCTTTGAATGCAACAAAAATTATAGAACTTGAAAACAAAATAGTGTCTTTGAAACAAGAAAATGATCAATTGAAAACCTTAAAAGAAACTCCAATAGGGTTAAGAGCACGAGTAAAACGAATGCGAGATGTAGTTAACTTGACAGAGAGATCTGGACAAAGGAAAAAAAGGTTAAAACTTGTAAGAGATCATGTTACTACCCTTATAGGATTTGACATGTCTAATGCTCAGGAAAGGGTAAGATTTTTGAATGAGCTTATGAATAGGTCAAATATCTTGAAACTTTTGAAACTTCCTGAAATGAGGAAATTTCTAAACATTTCGGAGAGTATTTCTATATTGAGGGAACAATGCCATATGAGAGACAAAAAAAAAATCATCTTTTGAATACAACGTTTATAATAATATTTGGATGAACATTAGAAAAGTCCAATCTTTTATGGTGAGATATTACAACATTCGAGAAATAGATTGTGGAGGAAAACCTGTATTTGTTATAAAATTAGATGAAGCTCAAATCCAAAAATGTCAAAAAATGGAAAGAATATCTATATCCCTAATGAATAAAGCATTGGACTATAGTCAAGGTAAGCTTGATTCTCCATACCACAAAACTCAATCAGAAATGGAGCTATGGTGGATTGGATCAGCTCATGTGCCAGTAGAGAGTCATGAAACATTAAAGTGGCTCTTCTCACAAACAGACATTCCTTCAGTTATTCAGAGCCAAAATGCAGGTGAACACCTTCATGTAGACGACATAGGTGATTTCATTGTGGAATGGCATTTGAGTGCCGACCTCAAGGCGTTGAAGTGTATGTTTGGTGTATGTGGAGGAGCAAATACCAAATATCCATGTCTTTATTGTATGGCAAGCACAGGGACAAGAGAATGGCTTGCAGAAAATGAGATTGGAAAACCACCATCCAGAAATAATGTGAATGTTGTCGATTATCCAACTTCTGTTAAAATTTGGGATCCAATTCTACCAATACATTTGAAAAATGTGCATATATGTACATTGTATGCAGAGATAAGAATCTTGGACAAATTGCTCCGACTTCATCTGGACTATGCATATTCTATTAAGCCGACTAAACTTGTAGATGAGTGCATAGAAAAATGCAAAGCCTTGCTCTCTCAAATGGGTTTCCATGGTGGCGAAGTGCATCTTAAAAAAGATCCTGTTCTTTCTAGAGGTACAGGTGATGTTCTGCAAGATGTTTCAATGGGAGGAGCAAAAGCAAGAAGATTTTTGAGCAGCCATGACACCAAACAAGTCAATGCAATGTGGAACTGCTTGAAACATCTATGTGTCGTCACCACAAATGTCAAAAGCAGACCAGATGTAGCCAACAAACATATGGAAGTTTGGAAAAAACTCGACGATTTTTTCAAAGTCTTGAGACAACAAGTTGGTTCAAATACTTATGCAGATGATTTCAAAAAAGCAATAAAGATTTTAATAAAAGCTATCATAGATGCCTGACATAACTTATTACTTGGTGAGTGTTCAGACTTATCAAAACAGTTAAAATTAAAGTGTAATTTCTTAAATTTACTAACAAAGAATTGTCTTTGTAGCATATTCTTTACTTGCATGGACCATATTTTGCTGCAGAAGGACCCCTTGCAACATGGAACACACAAGGAATGGAAAAGTCTCACTATCAAGTGAGAACTTCCTTTTTCAGATGTACCAGAAGAGGAGGTGGTCAAAGAAGAAGCAATGCACTTAAAGAATTATTCAATTGGTTCTACAGGAGGCAATTACAAAGGATGAGATCAAAGAACCAGCAATCTGAAACTACACAAACACCTCAAGATAGAGACTAATGATTTACTAATACATTTGTACCTCTTACAAAATATTTACTGAATTATAATCAGTCCTTGCAAAATATTGTGTGTACATTAGTTTTTGATTCTCTTGGGACTATTTGGCATGTCACCTCTGTATCTCAAAAATTTTCTCCTTCTATAACCTCCAAGAAGATTGATATCTGACTCCTCAGCTGCATAGCTAGAGTAGCAGAGAAAGTATCCTGCTCATGAGACATTGAAACCTGCAGCATATCCAAAGATTCTAAGAGCAGCAGCTCTCTCTAAAAGCAAGACCTTGTTAGCATTTATTTGAAGGGGAGTGTATCCCATGAACCTTGACAACACCTTCAAGGCAAATATTGGCAACTCAGCATCTTCAGAGAAGTTCATGTGGAATGCACAGAACACAGCCTTATCCAATGTAGGTAAGTAGTGCATGAGAGCAGATGAAGGCCTTCTTGACCTAGTCTCTGTAGCTTTCACTCTGCTGCCTTTAGCTCTTCCTAGAAAATCATCCTTATCAAGCAATTCAATCTGCAAGACAAAAACATCACTTAAAAAAATTTACAATCACAATAAAATTTTACAAAAGATTAAATGAAAACTACCTTCTGCAACTCATCCTCAATAACTACTTTATCTTTCATCAAGTTACATGAGCCAACCCTTTCCACTTTATCAAAATCTGCCTGAAGCTTGAAATCTCTGCCAAAAGACTCTACACCTAACTCAATAAGCCTGTTCTCAAAATCCTCATCTCTAAGGGAAGGTTTCTCCTCATCCACTCTTTTAAGGCACAAGGCAAGAGCATCAGGAGCAGGGATAAATGAGTGGTCAGATGTTTGCAAATCAAGTGCCAAAAACTCTTCCTTTGATTCTACTTCTGTATCAATAAAGTCTTTGGTCACCTCACAAGCTTCTGAAATTGCTGCAATACAGTAGTCTTCCCTGATATTGAAGAGACATTGAAGATAGGACAAAGGAATAAAATCTTTCTCATTGATATAGAAGAAAGGAAGGCTTGGAACAGTTACAGAGGATTCAGATATGCTTGCTTCCTCTGAGGGCTCTTCAATAACAGTGAAAGCCCTAAATTCAGTAACATCAAGATTGGCACTTTCTTTCTCCTCAGCTTGAACATCAATTTCTTCCTCTTCTAAAATCTCACTTTTCTCTAGCTTTGAGACTGTGGTGACATTTAAGTTTTCTTCCTCCTTCTCTGCATCAATTTCTGATTGCTGCTCTTTATCTTGTATTTCTGCTCTCAAAAATAGAAAGAAAAGAAAAGAGACATCCTTGGGGACAAGGTTACAAAGCTTTTTATGAATTGGACAAGAAATGGATGAAGGGCATGTGAAAGAGGTTCTATTTGAAAATCTACTGAACCTCTTTGTAACTTTGGCTTTCTCCATTGATAGCTGGGTAAAATCAGTAAGGTAACAAAAATCATTGTCTCCAATATGAAAACAATGAGCTTCAATTAACATTTCAAATTGTTTGTACTCCTCTTCAAGAATGTCCTTAAGCTTCATCAAAACATCTGAAAGAACAAACCTTGGATTGAATATCTCAACTGCATCTATGTATACCTTCATGTCATGACCATCTTGCAAAATAGCATTCAAGAGTCTTTCACTTGGGCTTTCTTCAACAAGTTCATGTCGTCCCTCAACACTTTTACTCGTTATGATATTTTAGAAAAACGCTTGAATAAATCTAAAGAAGGCTGAGAAGTCTTGATATGAAAGAGCCCGAACGAAGCGAAAATAGGTGGTCCAAAAGTTTTGGAATGCTTCTATCGCTTGGTGCTGGCTTTGGCAATTTGAAGTTAAAAAAAAAAACAGAGGGTTTTGCAAAATAGGGCTTGGAAGTCACAATATGGCACAGCTTGACTAAGCCAAAATAAGTGGTCCAAAAGTTTCAAAAAAAATTGAGAGAGTTTTTGAGAAAATTTGATGGAGCACGTGGAGTGTGGCAAAAACACCTTAAATAGCGACCGTTCGTGCCACGTGGCAAAAATGATTGCATGACACGTATATCCAACGGTCCTATGTACGACCTATTCAAGGTATAAAAAGTTAATTTTCTTGAAATAGTTTCTATTTCTCACCAACACGGTATCAAGCGAGATCACAGCTCCGAATTTCCCGGAATTTCCTTTTACTCTTCTCACCCATATCAAGCGATAGACCTCATCCATATCAATAGAACCTCCTTCATCGCTTCGTTCCGGATCCTTCCCTATTACTTGGACACACCGAATCAAGCTAGAACCAAGCGATTGCACATTTCCAATACTTTAGGAAGCCTTCAATCGCTTAGTTCCAGCTCCATTTGTCATTGCCCGAATGAAGCGATAGTGCTCATCCATCCACTTTGGATCCGCCTAGTCGCTTCGTTCAGGATTTTTGCCCTATCACTTGGCCATTCCAAATCAAGCAAGAACCAAGCGATTGCCTATTTCCAATACTTCTGGAAGCCTTCAATCGCTTATTTCCATCTCTTTTTGTCATCGCCCGAATCAAGCGATAGTGCTTATCCAACAAATTTGGATGCGCCTCATCGCTTCGTTCGGGCCACTGTGAGTTTTCTTTATCTCAACACAAATCACCTCCATCGAGTCTCTTTTTTTTCTTTAACTTCTATGGCAAGGAGAGTCGACCCCCCTTTGGAGACTGAAAAAGCTGGACAAACCAGGATCTTTCAAAAAGCCAGTTAGCGATGAAAAACAAGAAAAGCCTCCTTCAGATCCTCGTGCTAGGGCAACAGCAAGAAAGAGATTAAACTATCAGGTGAAGTCATTAAGAGAGATCAGAGCGGCACAGAAATCTACAAGTCTTCTCATCCCTCGACTGCCATTTATTCGGGTTGTCAGGGACATATCAGAAAGGTTAGTTGGCAAAATGAGAAACACAAATCTTGATAAAGTCCGATGGGAGTCACAGGCCCTTATGTGTCTTCAAGAGGCTGCTGAAGATTTTTTAATTGACTTTATGAATGATGGATACATTGCTGCTGCATTTGCTCATAGGATCACTCTTATGAGCAAAGATTTTGTGCTTGTGTCCAAACTTAGATACAAGTTTGACAAAGCTTTGGAACCCATTCCAAGTCAAGATATGAGGGATTTTGAAATTTTTAATATTCCTCCAGCAAGACAACCCAAACAATCAGTTGTTATTGAAGATATTTCTCATACTTATAGTACAAGAAAAGCTCAGGATATTAAAGAAGAAGTGGAGAAAGAGAGAGAGCAGGAGAAGATTACAGAGGATGCCATTCTCTCTCACCAAGCAGAAATTCTTCATGCATCCAATTCAGAGCTTTATCAGAATGTAACAGGTCAAATGATAGTAGATGTCTCCATGCATGGAGAGGATGAGGTTTATTGTGACATTTCCCCTGAAGACACAAGTATGCTTGTGAATCACAATATTGAGATATCTGACACAGTCCTCTTCATCTGTCTGAGGTTTGTGTGGATTTCCTTTTGCTTTCTTGATGAATTTCTCAGATTGCATATTTTGTTGATATGTTTTGTTTATGTCTCTAGATGTCTTATGAGGGATCTTCCTGACTCAATGGCTATGCAAGTGACCATTCTTGATCCCCTTGTTACACAGTGCCTTTTCAATAGGCAAGGGGATCTTGCAAGTTTTCTCAAAAACTTTGATATGCTGACATGCAATTACATTGTACACCCTTATGTTGAAGTGTAAGACTCACACTTAATTATCTTTTGTCCATCATTACAATATTCACAACTAATTGCAGTATTCATCTTATCCACAGAGGCCATTGGAGTCTTATTATCTTCAATCTATTGGATAGAGATGTTATCTTTATGAATTCTTTAGCATCCATTCATGGGAGAAGTAAAATGTAAGAATCAACTTTACCATGGTTTATGTTCTAGAGCAATATTTTGTATGTTTTCAATTGTTTGGTTGACCCTCAATATTTTATGCTTGCAGTGCTGCCAAACTTATCTTGAGTTTTCTAGGTTCCACCTATGAAGACTACAAACTTGAAGATTTTAAGTACTACAATCACGAAGTTCCTTTGCAGAAAGACTCAACATCTTGTGGATGGATGGTGCTTGCTAATGCTTGGAGATATCTTGAGTCAAGATTTAGAATGACAACACTTACTGTAAGTTCATGTAATAATAGCATTGATTGATTTGGTCAATACATTTAGTGACTTTGTCATATTAAGAAATTTTCTTATTTTCTTTTGCCTTAGTTGCATGAATATACAGATTCTTGGGTAAGCTGGGTAAGGGAGAAGGCAGTGTCTATGGTTTTGGACAAATCTATCAACCCAGTTGATCCTGATTCCCCCTTTCCACCTAATAAAGGAGCCAAGGGTACAACTTCAAAGAAAAGAAAAAGGGATGAGAAGGAAAGCCATGTCAAGGATGGCTCATCCAAAAAGAAAAAGACCTCTGCCAAAGAGAAGAAGAAAAGAAAGAAGAGCCCTACTAAGAGCAGATCTTCCAAGGGGAAAAGGAGCCATTCTAAAGAGAAGACCCATTCTAAAGGAAAGAGCCCTCAGGCTACAGAGAAGATTCCTAGCCCTCCTGCTAAAGAGAAGAGCCCTACCCCTCCTGCTAAAGAGAAGAGCTCTTCACCAGCTCAAGAGAAGACTCCTATCAAAGATTCCTAGCCCTCCTGCTAAAGAGAAGAGCCCTACCCCTCCTGCTAAAGAGAAGACCCCTAGCCCTCCTGCCAAAGAGAAGAGCTCTTCACCAGCTCAAGAGAAGACTCCTATCAAAGAGAAGACCCCTAGCCCTCCTGCCAAAGAGAAGAGCTCTTCACCAGCTCAAGAGAAGACTCCTATCAAAGAGAAGACCCCTGTCAAAGAGAAAACCCCAAGCAAAGAGAAGACCCCTGTCAAAGAGAAGAGTGCTACTAAAGGTCTTCCGTTTCACTCACCAGTGAAATTTAAAATTCAGAAGCGTCGTTCATCCAACAAAGAAAGTAAGAGGGAAAATGTTGGCTCTCCATTCAATTTCTTTTTCATGTTCCCCAAGAAGACTGCCAAGTCTCCAAAGCCAACCTCCAAAGAACCTTCTCCAAAACCAGACCCCACTGCCAAATCTCCCTCGCCAACACCTAAAGGTCTCAAAGAAGAGCCCAACTTACCACCAATTGAGGAATCCACTGCAAAGTCTTCCTTTCCAACACCTCAAGAGCTCAAAACTCCAGAACTTGAACCTCAATCAGCCAAATTTGATCGAAGCAAATAGAAGAGAGAAAGATTCTCTAAAGAGCCAGGGTCATCCCATGCCAAAAGAAAAGTTGATTTTGTTGAGTGATTCCACAAATTGGCTTTTGTTTTGTTCATTTTGTCCATATGAACACACCCTTTTTAGGACTATATTCTGTACTTAAATTTAGTATCAATAATTTGATATTCAACTGTTAAACCTTGTTTTGTGTTGCGAACAATATGTTGACCATTTTTGTGAAGAAGTCAAGATGAAATTTAGCAAAATATATTGATTACATTATTGGAGAAATCCTTTTCAGCTTTACAAAATTGCCCTTGCAAGTGGCTCAAATACAACTCTTTTTGGGAGGAGACATGTGATGCATGAGGTTACACTCTCCATCCTTGTACTGACAACAATATCATCTACTTTGAATCTATATTCAGGTGATGTTTCATCCAGAAACTTAAGCGACTCTCTTACATGTTGTAGTCTCCAGTTTGATGTTACTATGAGGTTCCTAGGATCTATGAATGGATGGACTATGATGTTAAATTCAAACTTTGGACAATTCTCTTCAGAATCTAAAGGGACCCATGTACCAAGCTTGCTTTTCCATCTCCTATAGTCATAGCCCAAAACTAGGGATTGACGACATAGTTGGTATGAGATAGACATAGAATTTGGGCTTACTCTACAACTGATATTGTCGCCAATATGAAAAGTTTCCTTGGTACTCCATCCTTCTCCAAGTACAGTGTCCAGATCAGTCGTCGATAGTCTTCTATTAAGCCACATCGTTCTTGTCCTCTCCAATTCCATTGTATTGAAACATGCCACAAAGACATGTATAGGTAAGAACCATTGAATTTTTATCCTTCTTGAAATCCTTCCAGGAGACATAGCTTTAAGAATATCATCTTTGATTTTGGATTTGAAGCTTGTTATGGTATTTGGATCAGGAACTTCCCATTCTAGTGACATTAATGTGGGAATAGGTATGTCATATAATTCTCCATGAACACCTTCTCTTGATGGAACCATGTATTCTGCAAAATACACAAATATATCCACTGATTTGTAAAATGAAGGTGGTTTGTCTGCATACATTACATCTGCAATCCCCTTGTGAATTGCTTTGAATGTGCCACTTAAGCTCTCAACAGGCTGCCACTCCACAGCTGTTGATGGAAAGATAACTGAAATTAAACAAACAACAAATATATCAGAAGGAGAAATATTGTGTTGTATCAAATAGATAAAGTTTTGTTAAATTACAGTAAGAATGAAGAATTGGATGTTCATCCAAGTTCAACACCATGTCTTTGGCCATGTAGACATGTTGAACTTTTGCAAGCCAGCCATTGTCGGTCACTTTGAAGGCAAGAACACGACCTTTCCAATGGGATTTCACTTCATTTTGCTTGGTTCTTTTCACCCTGTGGGCACCTTTGCAAGAGGGAAGCATTGTTACCCAATCATTCACACGAAAAGACATGGGTTTCCAAACACCATCCTCTGTGGTGTTATGAAAATCACAAGAAGTTATATTATGAGAAGGACGACGTGAGGACGCCATAGAAGCTCACAGATGAGAGAAAAATAGTGACTCTTTTGAAAATGCAAAGAAAGGAGAATAAGCCATATGCCAAAATGGAGGGAAGGTGGAAAAGGGAATGAGCCATACCAAAATGGAGGGAAGGTGGAAAGTAGACGTTTGAAAAAATTTGGTGATTTGTCATTAATAGCATTGTTTTCAGAGCCTGAAAAGAGAAGATTTCGTATCTTCCTGCTTGATTTTTTGAAATATAAAATGGAACAAGATGTCACTATTTTGGACCCAAACTTTAATGTTAGCCATCGTAAACGTCTAAATTAAGCCGTTTTAGCCGTTCGCCACTAAAATAGAACTGTTAAGAAGACATTTAGAGGAGACAAGAATGCCATACTTTTGTATACGTGTCAATTCACAATTGGACAATTTCTTAATCCTTAGATTAACAAATAGTCCTTTTCTAGCCGTTTTTGGCCCTAATGCTCTGATGAAGTGGACGAAGAGAAAAGACAGATCTATGCAGCAATTGAGCATCTGCAGGGGAATAACCGTAAATTCTCAGTCCTCCAGACTCCAGCAGAGTACCAAGGTAAGAAATTCAAGCTTTTGATTGATTTAGGCAGTACTCATTCTTTTATTTCTCGAGGATGTCTACATAAATTAGTCCTAAATCAAAAATCAAGAAAACCTATGCAAGTGGAATTAGCCAGTGTGGGAAGATTCTTTTCACTCACCTTGAGACTGACCTTATTCAGTTTAGCCTAGATGGTAACATAACAGAGTGCTAGTTCAGAGTCCTATCCCTAGGAATATATGATGGAATCCTTGGAATGGATTGGCTCCAAAAGAATCAGGCTGACATTCATTGTCACAAAGGAACCATCTCTTTCCTTGACCTTCACGGGAATAAAGTTCAAGGAATTGGAATTTTCAGATCCCCAGTGCTGCAAATTAGACAAGGCTTCCAAATTATTAAAAGGGCTCAGAAAGAGGCAAGCTATGTATGTTGTTAAAATGAATCCACTAGACATAAAATGCAAGGCTAAAGAACCAAAGTGGTTAAGTGAGTATGCGATGTATTTCCTGAAGAGCTGACTGAGATGCCTTCGTCTCATGAAGTAGATCATGAGATCGAATTAACCCCCAGAGCTCAGCCACAGTAGCCCAGCGTGCATACAAAATGCCAGTCCCTGAAGCCATAGAACTTAAGGAACAGTTAAAACAACTATTAGAGCAAGGATTCGTCAGACGACCCAGTGTCTCACCTTGGGGTGCGCCCATTCTCTTTCAAAAGAAGAAAGATGGAACGCTAAGACTCTGTATGACTACAGAGGATTGAATCAATTAACAATTAAGAATAAGTATCCTATTCCTAGGATTGATGAACTTCTGGATTGGTTAAGTGGGACCCAAATGTTCACAAAGATAGATCTCAAATTACTACCAGATCAGAATCAAGGATCAAGACATCCCAAAGACAGCATTCAATACTCGCTATGGGCATTATGAGTTCACAGTCATGCCGTTTGGATTAACTAATACCCCAGTGACATTCAATCGTCTTATGCAAGATATTCTCAAAGAATACTTGGATGATTTTGTTCTTGTCTTAGTATACTCAAAGAATGCTGCAGACCATGAAGATCATGTGCGCAAAGTCTTGAGAATCCTAAGGAATCACCAACTCTTTGCAAAGAAGAGCAAGCGTTCCTTCTCTCTTGACCAGGTTGAATACTTGGGATTCATAGTGTCAAAGGATGGGATTTCTCCTGACCGCACAAAGATCCAAGCAGTAGTTGAATCCAAGTCAGTAAAGGAAGTCAAAGGATTCCTAGGATTTACCGGATGGTATAGGATCTTTATACCTAGGTATGCTCAGATAGCATCCCCTTTGACTAACCTTCTCAAGAAAAGTACACTTTTTCAGTGGACTGCAATGTGTCAGAGTGCCTTTGATAAGCCAAAGACAACCTTAGTAACCAACCCTGTTCTTAAATTGACAAATTTTACCAAACCCTTTAAGGTAGTAACTGATACCACTGGATTTGCCTTAGGCGGTGCTCTAATGCAGGAAGGTCATGGAGTGGCCTATGAATCCAAGAAACTCAGAACACATGAGAGGAATTATGCCGTCCATGACTTGGAGTTACTCTCAATAGTGTATGCTCTAAAGTTGTGGAGACATTATCTTTTGGGACAAAGGTTCACCTTGTGACAGATCATCAAAGTTTGAAGTGGATCTTTACCCAAAGGGATCTCAACATGCGTCAAAGGAGATGGATGCAGACCCTGCAAGAATTTGATTTTGAAATAAAGTATTGACCGGGGAAAGAAAATGTGGTTGCAGATGCGCTCAGCAGAAAAGCCTCCTTGCTTGCAATTACAGTGGTGTCAAATCCATTGATGAATGAAGCAAAGGAGAAAATCATGCAGGACAAATTCTTTTCCCCTATTGCTACCCTTCTGATGCAGGATAGCAAGACTTCTCAGGAAATGAGTCGAGTTCTTGGGTACAAACTGGATGAAGGATGCATGTATTATAATAATCGGCTGTGTATCCCCAATGATGAGGGAATAAAGGGAAGAATTCTGAGAGAAGCCCATGATAGCCCCCACTTTGCGAGATGAGGACATCTCACATTTTTCAAGTGGGAGAGGATGTAAGATTCCTCCTCGGGCTGAATATTGATTAAGCCTCTACTTCAATCCCTTGTAATTAATCTATGTTTCTGCATACAAGAAAATATTATTTTTTCTTGTTTTGCCTAGTGAGATAAAAAATTCTAGAGAGTGGTAAATCAATATTGGGATATTTTTAGATAAATAAATTCTACAAATATCAAAACAATGTTTCCCTGAAACAAAAAATCAAAATAGATTTTTCAAGGTGCAATTGGAATTAATAAAAACTGATTTAGAAGACCTCTTAGCCTAAGGGTCAAAATTTTCAATTTTTTTTGATTATGGTCCAATTAAGGTTCCTATGGACCAATAAGATTAATCCAAGTGTTGGGACAAGATAAATCCAAATAATATAAGAAAATATGCAAAAATGAGTAAATGCCCACATAAGATGAAGAGTTGAATAAGTACTAGGTTTATTAGTTAAAAATTATGAAGTATTAATAGAAAAAATGAGATATTTTGGAGTAATCATTCATTTTTTACACATGGGTAAGGAAAAGGGGGCCCTTCAAGGAGGCACCTATTTCACATGTGTGGATGAGTTTTAAACTAAAAAATAATAGGATATTTTTATCTCTCCTCTCTCCTAGATCAAACCAAATAAAAAAGGGAACCAAACTGGTCCAAAACTTGTCCAAAGTCAGCCAAACTGAAACTAGAAAATTCTAGAACTCAGTTGGACTCAATGAGTGGCCTCCCTCATCTATAAATAGACCCTCATTCCTTTGTATTCTCATCTGTGAATTAAACTATGCCGGTATTACTCTAAGTTAAGCTTATTTTCTATTATCCTCTAGAAACCCTCTACAAATTGAAGAGATTGGAGCTTCTCCCTCTCTTCAATCTTCCTTGGAGACTCCAACAACATACCAAACCAATTGATTGGTTGGGGGCCTCTACTGTGATCAAAGAATCAAGTAATTTAGAAGGTAAAGTGTGGATTATTGTCTTCTATTTCTTAAAGCTCCAAATATTTCTCTTCTCAACTCCTCTCAAGCTTGAGAAGCATTAATGTGAATGGCTTTTGAATACTATTGAAGTTATTTAATGTATTGTAATGAAGAAACACATAAATTTTCATTTATGCTTGATTTATAATGGTTTTTAAGCATTTATCTCTCTCTCCCAAAGAATGGTCATTCCTATGACCTATTATCAATTCAAATGAAGCTTCTCATGAAGCATTTCTCTAATCTAAAAGTAATTTCTATGCTTGTCAATTGGAGGCCAAAATAATGGCTTTTTAATACTTTTATGCTATTTAATTTATGGTAAAACTAAGAATCGATCCATAATTGGATAATGATCCAATTTGTGGTTATTCTAATCACATGAATAATACTAAACCTTATTCTTTCAAATTTATTGACATTTATCAATAATAGCAGCGGAGCTAAGGAAAAATTTCTAAAAAATAAACACATAAATAATTTTTATTTATATTATGAAAAGAGGACTTCCTACCATATTCAAGGATTAATCATTTTAGATTAATTGAATGATTCTCATTGTAATCATGAAAAAAAAAATTGATTTTTATGTTTATGCATAAATAATAAATTAAGAAAAAGAGGAATTTCTAGTAATTTATTTTTATGTTAAAAGAGTAATCCCCATGACAATGGAAATCCATGTATTTCAATGAATTAAGAGAAAAAATTGGAATGCTAAATTAATGTATATTTTATTTAAAAATTAAGGAAGGATTTTAATTAAATTGATCTTTTTGCATAGATAAATTTTATCTTTTTGCATAGATAAATTTTAAGTGATAAAAGAGGATTCCCCACTATATTGGAATCCAAATATTTAAATGAGGAAAGTGTAATTCCTAGTGTAAAGGAATTAATGAATATTTTTATTTAAATTTTAAGAGAAAATTTAGTTAAAATTATCTTTTTGTATAGATAAATTTAAATGATGAAAGAGAAATTCCCCCACCATATTCGAATTCAAATATTTAGATGAGAAAAGTGGGTTTTTTAGCTTAATGGAATTCATGGATATTTTTATGTAATTTTTTAAGAAGAATTTTACAGAGATTTATTTATGGTAAAAGAGGAATTCCCATGACAATTGGATTACACTCATTGAAATGAGAAAAAGAAGGATTTCAAGTTTATTAAAAAAAATTAGGTATTGATATTTTAGTTAAAAGATGAATTTCCACCATAATTCTACCTAATGAATTAAGGTTGAGAAATTATGTGATAGAAGGAATATCTTTGGATATTTTAATTGGTAAAATCACTAAATTGATATTTACCTAAAACTAGAAGTTTATGTGAAGGGAATCCTTATAGAACTAAACCGAATGAATTTGGTTAGACTACATGAGGGACGGATAGTAATCCTAATTGTCCTCTCAATCTAAATCAGACAAAAACTTCATGACCAATTCCAGTTACTAAATCCAAAGAATAGACTACCGAAACTAATCTAATTTTTTCTTGACCAAACTCACCAAGAATCTAGTTGGACAAATGGACAAAATGATGGGTAGATTACCCTCATGAGAGATCAAGGATCCTCATTATGAAACTGGGAATTATGGAAAAAAGGTTTTTGGAACCGATCTCAAACTGCAATTTTACTTGCATTGGAACCTCTGTTTTTTTCATTCAAAGGATTGTTTTATGCCAGAATGCTAGAGGAAGCATTCGGCTTATGTTTTTCTAAGAGGAAGTTTGTTGGAACAGCTGGCGGGGAGTCATCAAGGGACGTTGGTTGTCGCGGCAAAGCTAGCCAAGGTCTTGACCAGCCTCGGTACGTTTGAAATGGTGCACTTCCGGTACGATGGGCAAGGACCGACGAAGCGGTCCTTGAGTGAAGTGCTAGGACACCTAAGGAGGATCCTAGAGGGTTCTGACCAGGCGATGCACGGGCTTGCAGTTTCTAGGACACCCATGCATACGTCGAGGAAGATTTCGGATGGACAAAAAGGAAAGACTTTTGAGAACCAAATTTTGATACTGGATCTCGTTGGTTGGCCAGCTGGTCTTCAATGGAGAGTTCAGAGGATACATTTTTGTAATACAATGGACTCGAAATTTTGAAAAATGATGATAAAAAATATTATGATTTCTATTGAAAGATTGTTTTTAAAGCCAGTCGAATCTGTTATATATAAATGGCAATTTCATATTGGGTGTGTACGTGGTATGCCTACCTTGATTTTTGTATAAATCGCCGACTAGGGGGCCTGGGAACTCTTTTCCTCCTCAGTACCTGGGCAAAAACCCAACCAAATCTTTATAAAGTAATCCCACCAATTTTGTGGTCGGGTGGTTGTCTAACCCATGGGCCAGATGGGGTTAGGCTGGATCAAAGGATTCTTGAGAAACAACTAGATACAAATAGTTACGTTTTTTAGTTTTAAATCCTGAGAAGATCTTGTTCATCGACTATGCCTCGTAAATGAGAAAAAAAGCGGTGATTCCATGGATCAAGTGCAAGTCTCTTCTTGATCTGACCATGTGACTTTAGGTTTGGTCAGATCAGTTTATTTAGTTGACTTGACTCGTTAGAGTAATTTCCTTGGCCCTTAGAAGATTTTTCCCAATTGGCGGAATCGCTCGTGCCTTCTGGGCGCGGGGAGTCTTCCGGGCCCAGTCTCGGAGGGGCCGACTGGGCTAGCCTCTCGTCCTGGACATCCGCGGGGCGAGGCCCCGACGAGTGTGTGGACCCCGCCCCACCGGGCGGCCGACACCGCTTCCGCCGCCGGTAGGAGCCTCGGACCTCATAGCTGGTATTAGAGCTTTGTTGAAAGCTAATAAGGATAAACGAATTCTTATCAGAAATTAATAATAAAAACTCAGAAAAAAACCATTTTCATAATGTATTTTCATTTCGTAGGCTTCTTTAATGAAGAATTTTTAATCAAAGAAATTATTTTTATAGATGGAAATTCCGTACTTATCTGGTGTTCCAGACCTCACCTAGTCACAAGACATGACTGCGTTTGCCTTTGAGCATCTCATCTCTTCCACTGCAACTCGAACAAGCCGAGTCAGACTCGCACGCCATTTCAAGGATTTATATTTTCCTGACCTAGCGGACAGACGACAACATAAGTGGTGTGCAGGGCAGTATGTCCACGCCTCGCGCGGCATGCAATGCTGAGACAAAACCTCTCATTGGCCCCATGATTCTGATAAAGTTGAAAGTGGTACATGGTGTCATTCTATATCATTCAACGCCTTGGAATTTCAGACTCTCATGCTGCCAAATCTATAGACTCCTTAGTCGCTTTATTCCTAAGGAGAAGACAATAGCTCCC
Organism: Cibotium barometz; assembly: GCF_041138505.1. NCBI lineage: Eukaryota > Viridiplantae > Streptophyta > Polypodiopsida > Cyatheales > Cibotiaceae > Cibotium > Cibotium barometz. Next base: position 29,575,375 of record NC_141058.1, read on the forward strand.
TTTTTGGTAGTAAGTGAACGTTTGTATCAGGGCATGGCTATGGCCCAGTTGGCTATGGGCCAATACCGCCGTCTTATGCATCTCTCTCGAGGAGATTTTGATTTTTAGAGCCAAGCTGCTCTATGTACACCGGCTTACAATGAGCGAAGCAAAATGGCTCTTGCCAGGCTGAAGATAGTGGAAACAGCCAGGGTGGCATATGGAGGAACCATTGTGACACCAACCATCTGTATAGAAATACTTCAGTCCTGGAACGACCTTAAAACTTATTTAAGGAAGAGATTTTGTTCCCCTAGATTTTTGGAAACCAAAATGAACGAATTCTTAGAGCTGAAGCAGGGGAGCAAAACCATCGAGGAATATCACCAGGCCTTCGCTCTTCTACTTAAATATTTTCCACCTCTAGATGAAGAGCAACTCATGGCCAGATTCATTCGGGGAATGAACGAACCCTTGGAAACAATGGTCGAAAATGCCAAGCTAGTGTCCATGGCTAAAGCTGTCAGAATGGCGAAGGACTTTGCCAAAGCCTTCATCTCGTCAAAGTCCTACCAAAGCAAGCTCCCTCATGCTTCAAGAGATTTCAGACTCCGGGAAGTTCTTCCAACTTTCCACCTCCAAAGAGACACCAAGGTCCTAACCAGAACGTGGAGACGAGAAGCTAAATAAATAAAGGAAGACCTTTCCCCTGAAGTACATCCTCAGGAACTCCGGGGCTCTCTTGAGAATGCAAAGGGAAGAGCTTCGAAGCGAGAACAGATGCTTCGGATATCAGGGACTTGGGAACTAGCTCAAGGATTTTCCATGTCCTTCTGTGGGGGCCAAGGAAGCCACAGTCCTAGAGTTCCAGGACAGACTCCTTCATATCAGTCCAATGAGGGTCCCTTGCGCGAGAATCAGGGTAACCCAAGAAGAGTGCGAGCGCAGCCTACAGCCTCCATGCAAAGCAGTCTCCGAACTCCCTCCCAGAATTGGAATAACCAAAGAGAGAGAGTTTCACCTCAGACTGCAGCAACCAGAGCAGTCACCATAGCTGAGGAAGTGGAGGAAGAGAAAGGACAGATCTATGCAGCAATTGAGCATTACGGGAATAACTTTCAATTCTCAGTCCTCCAGACTCCAGCAGAGTACCAGGGTAAGAAATTCAAGCTTTTGATTGATTTAGGCAGTACTCATTCTTTTATTTCCCCAGGATTTCTGCATAAATTAGTCCTTAATAAAAAATCAGGGAAACCTATGCAAGTGGAATTAGCCAGTGGGAAGATTCTTTTCACTGACCTTATTCCAGTTTAGCCTAGATGGTAACATAACAGAGTGCTAGTTCAGAGTCTTATCCCTGGAAATATATGATGGAATCCTTGGAATGGATTGGCTCCAAAAGAATCAGGCAAACATTCATTGTCACGAAGGAACCATCTCTTTCCTTGACCTTCACGGGAATAAAATTCAAGGAATTGGAATTTTCGGATCCCCAGTGCTGCAATTAGTCAAGACTTCCAAATTATTAAAAGGGAAAGAGGCAAGCTGTGTATGTTGTTAAAATGAATCTAGTAGACATAAAATGCAAGGCTAAAGAACCAAAGTGGTTAAGTGAGTATGCAGATGTATTTCCTGAAGAGCTGACTCAGATGCCTTTGTCTCGTGAAGTAGATCATGAGATCGAATTGACCCCCGGAGCTCAGCCACCAGTAGCCTAGCGTGCATACAAAATGCCAGTCCCTGAAGCCATAGAACTTAAGGAACAGTTAAAACAACTATTAGAGCAAGGATTCGTCAGACGACCCAGTGTCTCACCTTGGGGTGCGCCCATTCTCTTTCAAAAGAAGAAAGATGGAACGTTAAGACTCTGTATTAACTATAGAGGATTGAATCAATTAACAATTAAGAATAAGTATCCTATTCCTAGGATTGATGAACTTCTGGATCGGTTAAGTGGGACCCAAATGTTCACAAAGATAGATCTCAAATTACTACTAGATCAGAATCAAGGATCAAGACATCCCATTATAAGTTCACAGTCATGCTGTTTGGATTAACTAATACCCTGGTGACATTCAATCGTCTTATGCAAGATATTCTCAAAGAATACTTGGATGATTTTGTTCTTGTCTTCTTTGACGATATCTTAGTATACTCAAAGAATGCTGTAGACCATGAAGATCATGTGCGCAAAGTCTTGAAAATCCTAAGGAATCACCAACTCTTTGCAAAGAAGAGCAAGCGTTCCTCCTCTCTTGACCAGGTTGAATACTTGGGATTCATAGTGTCAAAGGATGGGATTTCTCCTAACCGCGCAAAGATCCAAGCAGTAGTTGAATCCAAGTCAGTAAAGGAAGTCAAAGGATTCCTAGGATTAACCGGATGGTATAGGATCTTTATACCTAGGTATGCTCAGATAGCATACCCTTTGACTAACCTTCTCAAGAAAAGTACACTTTTTCAGTGGACCGCAATGTGTCAGAGTGCCTTTGATAAGCCAAAGATAGCCTTAGTAACCAACCCTGTTCTTAAATTGCCAGATTTTACTAACCCCTTTGAGGTAGTTATTACTGATGCCACTGGATTTGCCTTAGGCAGTGCTCTAATGCAGGAAGGTCATGGAGTGGCCTATGAATCCAAGAAACTCAGAACACATGAGAGGAATTATGCCGTCCATGACTTGGAGTTACTCTCAGTAGTGTATGCTCTAAAGTTGTGGAGACATTATCTTTTGGGACAAAAGTTCACCTTGTTTGAAGTGGATCTTCACCCAAAGGGATCTCAACATGCGTCAAAGGAGATGGATGCAGACCTTGCAGGAATTTGATTTTGAAATAAAGTATCGACCGGGGAAAGAAAATGTGGTTGCAGATGTGCTCAGCAGAAAAGCCTCCTTGCTTGCAATTACAGTGGTGTCAAATCCATTGATCAATGAAGCAAAGGAGAAAATCATGCAGGACAAATTCTTTTCCCCTATTGCTACACTTCTGATGCAGGATAGCAAGACTCCTCAGGAAATGAGTTGAGTTCTTGGGTACAAACTGGATGAAGGATGCATGTATTATAATAATCGGCTATGTATCCCTAATGATGAGGGAATAAAGGGAAGAATTCTGAGAGAAGCCCATGATAGCCTGATAGCTGGACATCCAGGGTTTATGAAAACCTATATGTCTGTGAAGAAAAGCTTCTTCTGGCCAGGACTCAAAAGGGATGTACTTGATCATGTGCGGAAATGCTTAATGTGCCAAAGAGTGAAGGCAAAGAGAGTCAAGATGCCAGGGAAACTGCAGCCTCTAGACATTCCACAGATGAAGTGGGAATGCATCAGTATGGACTTTGTCACTGGATTACCTTCAGTGTGATCAGGTTACAACTCTATTTTTGTGGTAATTGACAGGCTAACCAAAGTTGCCCATCTGATTCCAGTGAAAGAAACATACTCTGCAGTGGATGTTGCCAGAGTTTTCCTTAAGGAGATCTTCAGATTGCATGGTTTACCGAGGAGGATAGTAAGTGACAGAGATCCCAAATTCACATCGAAATTCTGGATTGCGTTCTTTGAAGCAAAAGGAACTTTCTCGGATCTCAGCACTCCCTATCACCCTGAAACAGATGGCCAGATGGAAAGGGTGAATCAAGTAATTGAAGATATCCTTCGGTCATGCTGCAGAGCAGGGAACCCAAGAAGTGGTTAAGTCATCTACATTTGGTCGAATTCACTTACAATGCTTCTTATCATCGGAGCATTGGGATGAGTCCTTTTCAAAGCTTTGTATATGGAAAAGATTGCCTTACACCATTGATCAGAGTCAAAATGTCCAGACAAATGCTTGATGACATGGACCAGCAGATGTTGGCTATATATAGAATGTCTCTATATATAGCCCTAGGATCTCCTCTATATATACTCATCTATTGTGTGTATTCCACACACTTTGGGGATTCAATCTTGTGTCTCGTGTGCTATCGCCTCCATCTCCAACATGGTATCAGAGCGTGTGCAATTCATGGCGATCACGGTTCTCTTCTTCTTTCCATACGATAAGCAAGATAAGTCTCAACACGCTTCTCTTTTTCTTTCCATACGGCCATGTGTGTGTTATTGGATGGCACATGAGCGAGAGATGGGTGTAGAGAAATAGAGAACGGTCTCCAGAAACCTTAGCTTCGGTTGTTTTTAATTATTAAGACTTAAAGAAAAGCGCTCTTTGTTTGACGACGACAGGCGTCAGCAGACCTGTTGTGCAGCTCTCCTCACATGGCTGCTTGCGTGCTCTTCTGTGTAGGTGTTGACCTCTCTTCTGTGTAGGTGTTGACCTCCTCTCAGCTTTTTACATCACGTGGTTGCTGTAGGTGTTGACCTCCTACCGACTGTATACAGCACGCGGCTGTAGGTGTAGTGGCTTATGCACGATGGTGCCAGGAAGGCATCCGCGAAGGCCTTGATGGGCTTGAAGGCGCCGGCGGCCGCGTTGGGCCCCCCACGGAAGCCCGTGAAGGTGAAGAAGTTGCCATCCAAGCGTTCATCCCCGTGGGCACTGAGAAGTCCGTGGTTAGTTAGCGCCCGCCATCTGGCCTGCCCGTGGCTATGGCTGTGACGAATTTAGCTGCCAGTCCGGTTATGGTGCTCTCCCCAAGCCCGTGGCTATGGCCTGCCCGTGGCTATGGCTGTGACGAATTTAGCGTGCAGTGGTCTAGTCCGACCGCTCTTTTCTGTTGCTTTTGAACGACGCCCACTATATTGTGTGTGAGGGTTCTTCTCCCTCCCGTGCGGAGAGGTAACGAAAGAGAGAGAGAGGGAGAATAGTTACTCTCTGCAAACAGCTATAGGTGTTGTGGTCGCCTATAGAGATGTGCCGTGCTGGGGGCTAATTAGAACAGTCGTTATGTTGCTTTTGAACGACACTGTGTGTGAGGGTTCTTCTCCCTCCCGTGCGGAGAGGTAACGGAAGAAAGAGAGAGGGAGAATAGTTACTCTCCTCCACGCTTGTGAAAGAGAGAAGGTGCTGTTGACGGCAGCGCGCAACTGTTATCTTCCATGCTTTATTTATGATTAATAAATAAATCTTCTTCTCTATTTCAAGCAGTAGCTATGTATGGCTTTAGCTTTTCTTTTGGCAGGCGCACTTTTTGCTAACGTTTTAGTTTTATGCGCAGAAGAAAATAATACTTCTTGGGCACCATTACCTTTGATACCATTGATCTTCAATAGCTTTTCTTTTGGCATTGTTCCCATGGATTAATAATATCTTTGCCGTACTTTCTTGATGTATTGGTTGTGTGTGGGCACAGCAGCACCTGCACTTGTTTCCCATTGATGTGTGTAGACACGAGGCCCAAAGATTTTAATAAGCTTTAACCTTATGATTTTAATAAGCTTTAAAGTTGAGGGCCTTTCCCACACAGGATTTTCACTTTTGTGTTTGTTTACTAATCCTCATCAAGTTTAGATTTTCATGTTCATATGTTCATCTGTCATTTGGATGTTGAAAAACATCATTATTCTGAAAGGCAACTCGATTATTGTTACTTTTTCGTGATCACATCATCACAAAACTTCATTATCGTTACATTACCCTGATCACATCTTACACGCAATGTTGCTGTCTTCACTTCTTATGGTTTCTTGATCATATATACAATCTGAAAATCTATGCTAACCATGGCCTTGATATTTTGCGAAGGCAGTAGGTGCCAACAAGAGCAGGAGAGTTTGGATTATGGCGAGATAAGTTCTCTATAGTTTGTTTTACATTAACTATGAGAAATTGTATTGAAATTCATACATGAATCCACTATCAAGCGTCTCTTAGAGAGAGCATAACTACTATTTTACACAAGTTCAGGCTAATTTTACCTTTCTCATCTTGCATTTGGTGTCGAGTTTGATATGGCTATCGTAACCTACTAATTTTGACATCTTTTAATGAAAGCTATTCAGGAGTAGTTTGTGACCCTAAGGAAGATCTTGTGGAGACATAATCCTTATCTCCATCATACAATGGTAGCATTGGTTTTCCATCACGAAAACTGCTATATGGGTAGGTATCCATCAAGTGCGTGGAGGATACTCAAACCTCACTTTTCAGATGAGGAGCTGATAGGTATGATTCTCATATTAAATCCTTAAGAAAAGGTATGTCAATTGTTTCTAGATGAGGAGCTGATAGGTATGATTGTGATGCTTTTAAATGCATCTTGTTTCTTTCATATTGATGGAATGTGCATCCATTGACTTGGTTTACCTTTGTATTATTGTCTCATGATACTATGGTTTCCTTCCATGATGATGGTTACACGTTTCCTCAAAATGTCCATGATATCCATGATGCCATGGTGTTGTTCCATGATGATGGTTACATGTTTCATCGATGATGGTTGACTATGTTTTCATGGATCGTTGTTCCATGATGATGGTTATATGTTTCGTTGATGTTGGTCATTCCAAGCTATATGTTTCCATGGATTGTATCCATGATGCCATGGTATTATTCCGTGATGATGGTTACATGTTTCGTCAATGATGGTTGACTACGTTTCCATGGATTGTATCCATGATGCCATGGTGTTGTTCCATGATGATGGTTACATGTTTCGTGAATGATGGTTGACTACGTTTCCATGGATTGTATCCATGATGCCATGGTGTTGTTCTATGATGATGGTTACATGTTTCGTCGATGATGGTTGACTATGTTTCCATGGATCATTGTTCCATGATGATGGTTATATGTTTCGCTGATGTTGGTCATTCCAAGCTATATGTTTTGTTGATGTTGGTCATTTCAAGCTACATGTTTCGTTGATGTTGGTTCACTTGGCTAATCTATATTGGTTGATTGTGTTTCCATGGATTTTATCCATGATGCCATGGTGTTGTTCCGTGATGATGGTTACATGTTTCGTGAATGATGGTTGACTACATTTCCATGGATTGTTACCATGATGCCATGGTCATTGGATGCACCGTGCCTTGGCTTTGGCTCATCTGATTGACTAGGTTTACTTAAGTCTATCAATGTCTTTTGTGGTCGACAATGCAACCCTGCAGGTCTAAATGGCTATAATGGTGGTCAAGTCTTGGAATTCAATCTATGGCAACTAACAAGAAATTCCGTCGAGCATATTTCCCGAGAGGTTTGATTTCTCGTCCCGTCAGCATATGAGATTTATGTTCATGTCATGTCATCCTGACTACACAGAGGTTTGATTTCTCTTTCCGTCAGAGGTTTGATTTCTCGTCCTATAAGCTTATGAGGTTTAAGTTCACATCATGTCATCCTGGCTACATGTTGCCTGCGGCAGATGTTAAAGGTTTGATTTCTCGTTCCGTCATCTTATGAGGTTTACTATCCTGATTGAGGTCAGAGGTTTGATTTCTCGTCCTATCAGCTTATGAGGTTTATGTTCACATCATGTCATCCAGGCTACATGTTGCCTGCGGTGCGGATGTTAAAGGTTTGATTTCTCGTTCCGTCATCTTATGAGGTTTACTATCCTGATTGAGGTTTACTATCTTGATTGTGAATGTCACACGTTTGATTTCTTGGCCTATCATCTTATGAGGTTTACTTTCAAGTATGTCATGTCAGAGGTTCGCTTTTTCATCATGTCTGGTCATTCTACCTATGGATGTCAGAGGTTTGATTTCTCGTCCTGTCATCTTATGAGGTTTACTTTCATATCATGTCATCCTGGAGGTTTGATCCAAGTTATAGTTGTCTCATTATCTTGACTCTTAATAATGGAGGTTTGATCTTATGTCATAGATTTTTCCCATGGCAAAGATATGATTCTAGCTTTCCATGATATCCTTACTAACTAGAATGAGTGTCATTTTCTATTTTAGTGTTTATTAACAGGTCAATCTTCCAAGTCAACTTCTCCAAGTAACCAGATTCTCTTACCAAATCTAGTTCATTTGCCATTGATTGGATGATCTTCCACATGTTGACATTGCCATGCATGTCCTTGTAGATGGACTATATTCCTAAGCAACCATATAAGATACCTTTATGTCTATTTCTTTGTGTACATCTTTTCGTGTACATCTCATATTTCTATAACAAAATTATGGTTTTCCATTTGTTATGGAGACTTCTTCCATATTACAGGGTTTATGGATCAGGATTGTATTTGGATATTGTTGAGCTTCAATATAGAGAAGAGACTACAAAAATATTATTTGGCATCATCATGAAGATAGACTCGCACCCAACCTACATGAATGGATCAAGACAACATGAAGATGGATGATGATGACTCCTTCAAAGCTTTCATGGCTATTGTACACATAAGAGTGATGAAGTATATATGGGAGTGATGTAGCTCCTTCATGGCTATTGTATATATGGGAGTGATGTAGCTCCTTCATGGATATTGTATATATATGGGAGTGATGTAGCTCCTTCATGGATATTGTATATATGGGAGTGATGTAGCTCCTTCATGGATATTTTATATATGGGAGTGATGTAGCTCCTTCGCAGCCTTCATGGCTATTGTATATATGGGAGTGATGTAGCTCCTTTGAATAATACTTTGTAACTATAAAATAATTTAATATAGCGGTAGGTGTATATAGAGCTGTGGGTTTTTCCCTTGAGCCCCCAAGGGTTTTTTCATCCACAGTTAGAGACCCTTCTTTGAGCGGGGGTGTTGGCTATATATAGAATGTCTCTATATATAGCCCTAGGATCTCCTCTATATATACTCATCTATTGTGTGTATTCCACACACTTTGGGGATTCAATCTTGTGTCTCGTGTGCTATCGCCTCCATCTCCAACAGCAGATGCCTTACACCATTGACTTGGTCTGATCCATTGATCAGAGTCAAAATTTCCAGACAAATGCTTGACGACATGGACCAGCAGATGTAATCAATCCGTAAAGATATAAAGGTAGCCTAAGAGACAGGCAAAAGCAGTATGCAGATAAAAAGAGATCTGAGAGAGAGTTCGAAGAATGAGATATGGTCTTCATTTGAGTACGACCAAAAAGAAGTTCCTTATCCTTAGGGAAGTACAAGAAGCTCTCTCTCCCAAATACTGTGGGCCGTATGCTATCATAAAGAAAGTGGGCGATCTAGCCTACAAACTTCTTTTGCCTCCCCATCTCAAGGTACATGATGTATTCCATGTCAGCTTGCTTAAGAAATATGTACCTAGCCCGAGTCATGTGTTTGATGATGAGCAATTGATCTCTCCGACTCAAGGCCAGATGGTACTCCAACCTGAGGAAATCCTTGACATTTGGGAGAAGATTCTCAGGAGCAGAGTCCTCAAAGAATTCTTCGTAAAGTGGAAGTTCTTCCCTCTAGAAGATGCCACCAGGCAGAAAGAAGAAGAGTTGGCGAAGGATTACCTCCACTTTGCGAGATGAGGACATCTCGCATTTTTCAAGTGGGAGAGGATGTAAGATTCCTCCTCGGGTTGAATATTGATTAAGCCTCTGGTTCAATCCCTTGTAATCATTCTATGTTTCTGAATACAAGAAAATATTATTTTTCCTTGTTTTGCCTAGTGAGATAAAAATTTCTAGAGAGTGGTAAATCAATATTGGGATATTTTTAGATAAATAAATTCTACAAATATCAAAAAAATATTTCCCTGAAACAAAAAATCAAAATAGATTTTCCAAGGTGCAATTGGAATTAATAAAAATTGATTTAGAAGACCTTAGCCTAAGGGTCAAGATTTTCGAATTTTTTTTATTATGGTCCAATTAAGGTTCCTATGGACCAACAAGATTAATCCAAGTGTTGGGACAAGATAAATCCAAATAATATAAAAAAATATACAAAAATGAGTAAAAGCCCACATAAGATGAAGAGTTGACTAAGTACTAGGTTTATTAGTTAAAAATTATGAAGTATTAATAAAAAAATGAGATATTTTGGAGTAATCATTCATTTTTTACACATGGGTAAGGAAAAGGGGGCCCTTCAAGGAGGCACCTATTTCACATGTGTGGATGAGTTTTAAACTAAAAAATAATAGGATATTTTTATCTCTCCACTCTCCTAGATCAAACCAAATAAAAAAGGGAGCCAAACTGGTCCAAAACTTGTCCAAATTCAGCCAAACTGAAACTAGAAAATTTTAGAACTCAGTTGGACTCACTTAGTGGCCTCCTTCACCTATAAAGAGACCCTCATTCCTTTGTATTCTCATATGTGAATTAAAGTATGCCGGTATTACTCTAAGTTAAGCTTATTTTCTATTATCCTCTAAAACCCCTCTACAAATTGAAGAGATTGGAGCTTCTCTCTCTCTTCAATCTTCCTTGGAGACTCCAACAACATACCAAACCAATTGATTGGTTGGGGGCCTCTACTTGCTTAATTTATAATGGTTTTTAAGCATTTCTCTCTCTCCTCCAAAGAATGGTCATTCCTTTGACCTATTCTCAATTCAAATGAACCTTCTCATGAAGCATTTCTCTAATCTAAGAGTAATTTCTATGCTTTTCAATTGGAGGCCAAAATAATGGCTTTTTAATACTTTTATGCTATTTAATTTATGGTAAAACTAAGAATCAATCCATAATTGGATAATGATCCAATTAGTGGTTATTCTAATCACATGAATAATACTAAACCTTATTCTTTCAAATTTTTTGAGAATTATCAGTAATAGCAACGGAGGTATGGAAAAATTTCTCAAAAATAAACACATAAGTCATTTTCATTTATATTATGAAAAGAGGACTTCCTACCATATTCTAGGATTAATAGATTTAGATTAATTGAATGATTCTCATTGTTTGTAATCATGAAAAAAAAATTGATTTTTATGTTTATGCAAAAATAATAAATTAGGAAAAGAGAAATTTCTATTAATTCATTTTTATGTTAAAAGAGTAATCCCCATGATAATGGAAATCCATGTATTCCAATGAATTAAGAGAAAAATTTGGAATGCTAAAATAATGTATATTCTATTTAAAAATTAAGGAAGGATTTTAGTTAAATTTATCTTTTTGCATAGATAAATTTTAAATGATAAAAGAGGAATTTCCACTATATTGGAATCCAAATATTTAAATGAGAAAAGTGTAATTCCTAGTGTAAAGGAATTAATGAAGATTTTTATTTAAAATTTAAGAGAAAATTTAGTTAAAATTATCTTTTTGTATAGATAAATTTAAATGATGAAAGAGGAATTCCCACCATATTGGCATTCAAATATTTAAATGAGAAAAGTGGGATTTTTAGCTTAATGGAATTCATGGATATTTTTAATGTAATTTTTTAAGAAGAACAAAGATTTAATTTATGGTAAAAGACGAATTCCCATGACAATTGGATTACACTCATTGAAATGAGAAAAAGGAGGATTTCAAGTTTATTTTTAAAAAAAGGTATTGATATTTTAGTTAAAAGATGAATTTCCATCATAATTCTACCTAATGAATTAAGGTTGAGAAATTATGTGATAGAAGGAATATCTTTGGATATTTTAATTGGTAAAATCACTAAATTGATATTTACCTAAAACTAGAAGTTTATCTGAAGGGAAACCTTGTAGAACTAAACCGAATGAATTTGGTTAGACTACGTGAGGGACGGACAGTAAACCTAATTGTCCTTCTCTCGATCTAAATCAGACAAAAACTTTGTGACCAATTCTAGTTACTAAATCCAAAGAATAGACTACCGAAACTAATCTAGTTTTTCCTTGACCAAACTCACCAAGAATCTAGTTGGACAAATGGACAAAATAATTGGTGGATTACCCTCATCAGAGATCAAGGATCCTTATTATGAAACTGGGAATTATGAAAAAAGGGTTTTTGGAACTGATCTCAAACTGGAATTTTACTTGCATTGGAGCCTCTGTTTTTTCATTCAAAGGACTGTTTTACGTCAGAATGCTGGAGGAAGCATTTGGCTTATGTTTTTCTTAGAGGAGGTTTGTTTTGGAACAGCTGGCGAGGAGTCGTCAAGGGACGTTGCTCTCGCGGCAAAGCCTATCGAGGTCTTGACCAGCCTCGGTACGGTTAAAATAGTGCGCTTCTGGTACGATGGGCGAGGACCGACGAAGCGGTCCTTGAGTGAAGTGCTAGGACACCTAAGGAGGATCCTAGGGGGTTCTGACCAGGCAATGCACGGGCTCGCGGTTACTAGGACACCCATGCATACATCGAGGAAGATTTCGGATGGACAAAAAGGAAAGATTTTTGAGAACCAAATTTTGATACTGTGTCTCGTTGGTTGGCCAGCTGGTCTTCAATGGAGAGTTCAGAGGATACATTTTTATAATACAATGGACTCGGAATTTTGAAAAATGATGATCAGAAATATTATGATTTCTATTGAAGGATCTATTTTTAAATCCAGTCGAATCTGTTATAAATCTAGTCGAATCTATTATAAATGGCAATTTGTTGGCTAACCCATGGGCAGGCTGGATTGGAGGATTCCTGAGAAACAACTAGGTACGATTAGTTACGTTATTTAGTTTTCAATCCTAAGAAGACCTTGTTCTGTGGGAGGGGATCATCGGCTGTGCCTCGTAAATGAGGAAAAAAGCGGTGATTTCATAGACTAGGTGCAAGTCTCTTCTTGATCTGACCATGTGACTTCAGGTTTGGTCAGATCAATTTATTTAGTTAAGACTTGACTCGTTAGAGTAATTTCCCCGTTAGAAGATTTTTCCCAATTGGCGGAATCGCCCGTGCCTTCCGCGTGAGGGGAGTCTTCCGGGCCCAGGGCCACCCGGGCTAGCCTCTCATCCTGGACATCCGCAGGTGAGGCCTCGAGTGTGGACCCCGCCCCGTGCGGGAGGCCGACGCCGCTTCCGCCGCCGCGGCAAGAGCCCCACAGCGGGCGGGGGACCTCACACATTTGGTGATGTTGGTGCATGCGAGTAGCTACTGGCATGCATTGGGAGCTCAGTGTATGTTGGGAGTTACTGGCATGTGTTGGAAGCTACCCGGTACTAAGGTAGCATCCGACATGAATTGGGAGCTCCTGGTGCATGCTAGTAGATAGCTACTGACATACTTAAGTAGCAGCTGGCATGCATTGGGAGCTCCCAGTGCATGTCATGAGTTATTGGCATGCAGTGGAAGCTACCTGGTACTTAGGTAGCACCCGACATGCATTGGTAGGTCCCGGTACATCCGGACAACTATTGGCATACTTAGGTAGCACCCGGGATGCATTGGGTTCTTTTGGTGTGTATGCCAGTAGCTCCTGGCGCATGTCGATCTTTATCAGCATACATTGGAAGCTATCGGCATGCACTCGGAGCTCTTGGTGCATGCCGGTAGCTACCGACATCCTTAGGTAGCACTCAACATGCATTGTGTGCTTTGGGTGCATGTTGATAGCTCCCTTTGCATGTCGGTAGTTATCGGCATGCTTGGAAGCTACCAGCATGCACCTGGGCTCTCAGTGCATGTCAGTAGCTACCAGCATACTTAGGTAGCACCCGCATGCATTGAGTGCTTTGCTAGCTTCCAGTGCATGTTGGCTATTATCTGCAGGCATTGGAAGCTATGGGCATGCATTCGGTGCTCTTGGTGCATGCCGGTAGCTCCGAGTGCATGTCAATAGTTATCTACATGCATTGGAAGCTACTGGCATGCATTCTATCCTCTCGGTGCATGCCAGTAGCTACTGGCATACTTAGGTAGCACCCGACATGCATTGGGAGCTCCCGATGCATGTCGTGAGTTACTGGCATGCATTGGAAGCTATCCGGTACGTAGGTAGCACCCAACATACATTGGGAGCTCCCGGTGCATGCCAACAGCTACTGGCATATTTAGGTAGCATCATCAAGTATGCATTTTAAGATACTCACTTACCCACCGACATGATTGGGTGCTCTCGGTGCATGCCAGTGATTACCAACATACTTAGGTAGCACCACTAGGCTGGGTGCTCCGCATACATGCCAATAGGATCATACCTGAGTTTCAAGGACTAGACTCAGAAAAATTATCAATGTAAAAGAGTGGTTCATCGTTGTCCTTGCTAGCTTTTGTACTAGCTCCTCTTATGTTAGGTCCAGTTCAGGTGGTATAGGGAAAGTTGACGTCACAAGCTCAGTTACCTGCTCAATGCCAAACTCAAGTAGGTATTTGTCCCCCTCATCCTCATCTTCCTCATCTCGTTCCTCATTCACATTAGATGGTCTTGGTCTATCTCCTTGAGAAATCACCATCATGGTGATGTCCGGATATGTATACTCCTCCTCGGCCAATGATGTATCTTCTTGGATATCAATATGGTTGCTATCCTTGTGCAAGGAGTCGAGTGTGCTATCAAAAATCCATCGACCTTGAGGATTGACTTGCACAATTTTCGAGGATTGACTTGCACAATTTACCACCATGGATTGCCATTTGGATTCTTGTAAAAGAATGCTTGTTCATAATGATCATAAATCCTTTGACTCAAATATTTTGACCATTGGCACCACATAATGTTATATGCCCGAACCTTAAATCACAAGTGTACAGAATATTAATATCACAAAACCACGCACATAGAATACTAGAAGTGCAGCCATGCCATATCTTACCTCCTTGTCACACCCGAGATTGAGCTCAAACTCCTCACACATAACTTGCACACCTTCTCCTTGCACCTTTTTTATTCACTCTTGTATCTATGTCATTGACATGATGGGAATCACCCGTTGATGTTCTTCCCATATTCTCTTGCCATTCTTTGTCGTGCTCTTTGATCCATTTTTGCATACATTCTGAATTGTAGATCACAAAAATACTTAAATTCTCTCGTTCGTCTCGTGATCAAGACATACTGGGAGTCCCTTTCCACATAACACCTCTTCTGATATTTTACTTGATTCTTCTGCCATCCAAACATGGGGAGCTTCCTCATTAACAACCTGCAACAAGTACTCAAAGAGATAGTACATGCACTCATGATACAACCATCCCTCTGCCATAGATCCTTCGGGCCTTTCCCCCTCGGATGCACAAAACCCTTCAAGACTCCCATGAATCTTTCAACCCAAAACATCCATCGTGTGATTATAACTCTAGCAAGCTCCACCTTCTCAATGAGGTGGATAAGCACATGGACTTGGATGTAAAAAAAGGACGTAGGTAACTCTTTCCATCAAGCATAGGAGCTCTATGCACTCCAACTTTTTTTGTGGAATCTCTCAAGTGTCTATTTCCTTTGATATGATCCACCTCAATTGCAAAGAAAAATTCTAGACACATTTTTGAAGGAGAAGTACCTTGTAAGCAACCCCAAACGGTATATGATATCTTGAATGCCCACGGGGTTAAGCATCCATCAATTATAAGTGGCAAGATATGTTGCACGTAGTCCACCTTTGACGTTAGTATCCATAAAAATTATCAAATGTCAAGAATAAGATAAGATCCAGGGCCTACCTTTAGAAAGTTATGCCAGTCATGTGTCTTTAATACAGAAAGACTGTTATCGTCCATAACAGAAAGACTGTAATCGTCCATAGTAAACATTTTTTGTAATGATGTACCATAATCTGTAGGTGTACGGATCGATCTCATCCTATCATTGATCGTACTCATCTCATCATTTGTCAATACCCTGGTGCACGATGATAAGTCGTGCACGATGATAAGTCGTCTTTCCTATTTTGGGACTTACTATAGGCTATAAAGATGGTTTATAGTTTTGTTTCTTCAAATCCGCCCTCGTAGCCTCTGTACTTTGATACCCACAAGATGTTTCCAAAGCGAGTGTCCAAGATTCTTAAAAATATCCATGGGGTCAAGAATATGTGTGATTTTTAGTTCTTTCCAATATTTTAAACTATACCATATTGAGATCTGAGGTGTCATTGATTTTTTCCCTCTGTATTTTTGACAATCCTCATCTTCCTCATTGCTTGTGAGCTCATCATCTGGATCTATGATAGGTCCAATTGTCCATTTTTTGCACCAGTCTCCATAGGAGTCATTCGTATAGGGACCCGCTCCATTCTCAATCCTTGTATTGAAATGTCTTGCTAGTTCTTTTGATTGCAATATGTGTCCTTCCCAAGAAGAAATCTTCTATGTCGGAGATATATATTCTTGCCGAGATTCTTGCATTATTTTGAATGTAGCCAATCTCCGTATGGTGGACATGCCTTGTACCCCTTTGTTTTGATAGACCTACAAACAATCAAAGTCTTAGTGCAATTTTTATTTCACGTCACTTCAAATACAAACAAAGTAACTGCAATCATGTACCTGAAGAATAACCGTAGGCAGGATAGTCATGAATAGTTAATGTTAGAATGCCGCGAACCTTAAAGCCTCATTCACCTATAGGCTTGGACATGTCAAGCACTTTTATCCCTTTCCAAAGTTGTTGTAGATCTTCGATGAGTGGTGCTAGGTACACATCGATGTCTTTATTCTTGCATGACCCAAGGGCCATTCTTGCATCCTCTTTCAATCTTAAGGTTGTGTTGGAATGGCCATGGGGCAACAAGAATGGCCCTAGGACCATTCTTTTCATACACAACAAGTGTAAGAATGGCCCATTCTTGATGCTCTTGGGCATGCGAGACTGGCCCAAGGGACATTCTAGAATGGGCTTGATGGATCACCCAACTTTCTTGCATGCTCCTGCACATAATAGGTCAATTCTCATCTCTCCACGTATAGATGAGCATAGAGTGGCCTCAGGGAAAATTCATGCTCCGTACAACAGGTGTAAGAATGGCCATGGGTTCTTTCTTTTTCATGGCAAATAAGGCCCTTGTTTAGCCTTAAAGTCCTTAAAGAGAATTCAATAGTGGCCTTGAGGGCCATTCTTTTCATGCAGAACAAGTGCAAGAATGGCCCTAGGGTAATTTTTGCGTGACCACAAGTCCTCAAGTCCTTTGTCTATAAGTTTTCTCAAGGTCTAGATTAGCATGCCTTACTAGGACTATTATATTGTGGTAATATATTTTTGTGTAAGAAGGGGTACATAATGATTCTAGGGCCATCCTACTATACACACTTTTGTACTATTTCTCTTCGAAATGGCCCCAAGATCACTATACCACTAGTAAGTCCTTGTTTGAGCCTAGACATAAAGGGTTTTATTCTTTCCTTGTCTTGTAATGAATGAAGGAATTTGGCTAATTATTTGTGTTCCTATTTCAGATGTTAGCATAGGAGAAATCTTGGCAAATCAAAATGTTTGCGAGCCGTCAAATCCGTTGATGCTATGTTGGCATGTTTCATTATCTTTGGTACCATGACAACCAATGTTCGCATCTGTGCCTTCACTTAAAGATCAAAGAAGGGTTCTCATTCTTGATATGATTGGAATACTTCTTGAATCATTTGAGCTGGACCATGTCGATGAGATGCCATATTGGACTAAGCATATGTGAATAGTTCAAGAAAGCAATGAACTGTACCATGCTGTGCATTTGGATGTAGAAAATGTCTTAGACTTTTGCTTTAAATGTTCAAGGTTTGGATTTGGAGCAGATGCAAATTAGATGATATTCTTCGCATCCTCAATTTATGTCTTCCAAAACATCATATGAAATTCAAGTACGTGCTGAGCCAAGAGATGTGCCAAGACACATGGATGTTCTTTAAAAGCCTATGTTCTTTGGCTATGAGCATGCTTACAACAAGAACCTACCAGCAATCTGGACATATTTTCAAGACTTGGATGGAGACAACACTTTGATTTTTGATGACACACCATTTAAAATTATGTGGAACATGCTAGGTTCCTATCTTGTATTTGCAAAGCCATGGAATTAGACACCAAAGGAACTTCAAGGCTTCTTAAAAACCACAACTATCCATTGGTTGTGTCAATGGTTATATGCTCATAATAAGAGACGCTACATATAGAACAATGTCTTTCAGACTAAGATTAATCTTGAAACAAAGATTGTATTGGAGAAATATTTATGGAGGCAATGTCATTAAAGGAAATGTGCTTTGGACACAAAAGCAAT
The DNA here is from genome assembly GCF_041138505.1 of Cibotium barometz. NCBI lineage: Eukaryota > Viridiplantae > Streptophyta > Polypodiopsida > Cyatheales > Cibotiaceae > Cibotium > Cibotium barometz. The sequence goes on from NC_141058.1 coordinate 29,593,289, forward strand.
GTTCATTCATGTATGTTATCACAAATCTTGTAAATATTTCAAGCCAAAAGACCCATCTTGACATACAAAATCTCAATGGGTATCCCTTCACTTGTATAAACAGAAATGTAATTCTACTGTGTACTCTCCTATGAGATAATGTACATTTCTCACACGAAATAAAAATTTAATGTTATTTGCTAGAGCCTCAAGTCTTATGTATCTTGTTTATTGGTATTCCTCTTTTCTTTATTATTCATGTAGAAGTCTCAAATTTGATTACAAATGCAAGTTATTTGAATCATTCTAGTTTATACCAATTCAAGTGTCAAGATCAATAACTATCATGCATGGCCTATTGTTATTTGAATCATTCTAGTTTATACCAATTTAAGTGTCAAGATCAGTATCCATCATGCATGGCGTATCGTTTGTTGGTGTCTCCTTTCACATTATTTTATATTTTCATATTTTTCTCATCTTGCACCACTCCCATTATAAACAATCAGAGGTACAAAATGGTCCTAGGGCCATTTCTCTATTGATACACATTTTTGTTCTTAAATTTAAGGGAGTCTTGTGCAAGCATAATGCCAGATAAGGGAAATAGTTTAAGGGACCTATGTAGCAGCGTCTAGAGTAAAACTTATTCTATTATTTGAACTAGAACTTTACTTATTATTTGAAGGTGCACATTAGCGCTAGAATGGTGGATTACCCACAAACTCCCATGTAACTTCAATGTGTTGCATATAGGCTTTGTTCTACTTTTATTTCAAAGCACCAAATTACAAGAGTTTCTCTTTACTCTATAGCCTTAGAATGGCCCTAGGACCATTCTTTTATCTTGTTCTTGGACTACACATGGGGCTCCTGATTTCATAGTATATATCATATATTTCTTAACAATTTTGCACAGTCTTTTAATATTTTTTCACACAAAAAGCATACAAAAATGAAAAACACGACCAACCTAGGAATGGGATTTTTCCCACTTTATCTAATATGGTGTTTATATATATATAAGAATTTGGAAAAAAGAAAAAAAAGAAAAAGAGAGCTTATACTTATATAAACTTCAAAGTCTTTTATTTAAAAAAAAAGCTTTCTATTAAATCTTCTACTCTTTTCATTTTTGTATATATATATATATGTATGTATGTATGTATGTATGTATGTATGTATGTCTATATATATAACAAGAGTTTTAAAATCTTAAAATTTTATATTACGATCTCTTAAAAACTAAATTCAAAGGCTTTCAAATGTTTTTATCTCCTATATTTTATCTAACTTAAATCTCCCATGATTATATTATTATTATTAATGTTAATTATTTCACAAAATGTCGAAGTTACTCCAAGGCCTTCCTTCTCAAGGCTTAGAAGAGACCCTAAATTCTTTGTTCCAATCTAATTTTTTTTGTGATGTAGAGATTACAATATTTTCAGGATATCTACAACAATGTGCGAAACTTCAAGAGTTTTCATATTTTTATTGTTGTGATATTTGAACACCACTTTTATTGTTTTATTCTCAACTCATCACACCTTGAGGTAAATTTTCTTATCTATGAATAATAATTGCATCAGTCATATCTACATTTGTTTATCTAACACTTTATCATGCAGATGTGCTTCCCCAACATCATATGAGTACGTATTCAACCCATTCATTTATTGCATTATGCGTTTAAAATTGACACTAATTAATTTAAGATATATGAATCCTGGAACTTCTTTTAAATTGTTTGGTACCATGTATGTAGCATGTGCAATAATATTTCTCTTTCAGAATGATTCCATCACTCCCAAGTAAGTTCCTCCATTTTCCATAATTAATGCATTACATATACTTGCGATATTTGTGACCTTTTAATGATGTATTTTGTAGCAAAGCTATTCGACACTTACAAGAAACTTGCTACTATCTATAACTTTGTAAATAATTCTTCCAATATCTTTATGTAAGTTTTATCTTTCAAACAGTGATTCAAATACCATCCAAGTAAGTTTCTCCTTGTTGAAATATACAAGTGAATAGGGTGTGTGTGGGAACAAGCTCTTGGATAGAGGCTATAAAAGTGGAGATGTAATTGTGAAAGAACCTGTGAAAAGGTGAGAAGAATCTACTGGGAGAGAATAAAGGGTAGCATGAGAGAATTTAGGAGTGTGGAGTTATTCTGGGAGATAATCAGGGAAAAGAGAAGAGGTGGAGAGAATCAGGCAAAAGGTGGAGATATTCTGGGAGTGAATCATGGAGAAATCAATGGGATTTGATGCTTGATGTAAACTCTATAAATTGAGGCATAGCCCTAATGAGAATTTGCTGGTTTTTGAGTATCCATGCCTACATTAATCTATTTGCTAATTATTCACTAATTACGTCTTAATCATTTGCTAATCACTTTGTTAATGATGTTGATTCTAGTGTATGATCCACCATAGCTCATCATTATGCTCAAATTTCAACATGGTATCAGAGCCATGCCTAGAATCAATTAGGTTTATGAGTCCATTAGTTAATTAATTAGGATTAGTAGATAATTAGCAAAAAATCAAATTTTTAGTGAGTTTTCACTTCTCCCCTTCACCCCCAGCCAGTGGAGGGTCTCTAGCACCTTGCACACATCAAATTAGGGCAAGCCCTTCTAGCATATGGTAGCCACCTCAAAGCTCTTCAATCCTATCCAAACAAAAGCGCAAACCGTCAAGCGATGAGGGAGAAATCGCAGATTTGCTGGGCGCCATTTTTCTGAGGTATTTTTGCCATTGCTACTTCATCAAGTCAAATCCTTCTAATTCCTCTTAGCCCAAGGTGTAATCAAGCATGCTCTACAAGCTGGTGAAGACAAAATTGAGTTTCATCAAGTCTACAGTGAGATTCAAGCTCTTCATCAAATCTGTAGGTGACTTTGGTAAAACAGAGATTAAGCTTTCATTATTTGGTCAAATCTTGTGTTTCTTGGCTTAATCCTCTACTAGACTCATTGCTATTGATGCCTTTGAAATCATTTGAGCTCATTTGAAGTGGAAGGCACCAGATCTGGACTCCCCGCATACTCTGTTTTTTGCACACAAAACAGAGCATTAATTTACTAATCAGTGATTAATCAATGCTAATCACTGTGTTTTGGTGCAATTGAGGGTTCAAATTAACCATTAGGTATCTGATACAGATCCCTATAGCTTCAGATTGCAAATCGGAGTTAGTTTGATACTCCAACCATCCCGTACAAATTGGTTACCCTTAATTTAATGTAATTTCTGGGAAAATTGTGCTGATAAAATTGTGAAATCATCATTTTGCATTTAACCCTTGGTTAATGCCTGTAAATCTCACTCAAATACAAGATTATTCATAGCCAAAGTTGCATTTGGAATGTGCATGAGAATGAATGCTATACGCATTATGTATTGGGCACATTGCATCAATGTAAAAATGGGAACAGACACTGCCCTTGTCCAGATTAAGGCAAGAGGTAAGACCTCCCGCATAAATTTGGGTTTGCATTGCATAATGATAAAAGATAAACATAAAAAGCCCAAAGGAACTGTCAGCAAAACATTGAAACATGTTGCTCACATGGAGCAAAATGACGTGACGGACGAGCTCATGACCCCAGCCATGAAAGAAGAAGAATATCTCTTCCCAAGAAGAGGATCCACACCGAGAAGAAGATCTGAAGGAAGACATGGACACGAGAAGAGAAGCTGCCCCAAGAAGACTGAAAAAAGAGACGGACGCGTGGAGAGAAGCTGCCACGACAAGAAGACTGAAGACAAGAGAAGATGTGAGGCTCCAAAGAGTGAGGAGCCATGTGAAAATCTCTGAGAGAGAGAGAGAGAGAGAGAGAGAGAGAGAGAGAGAGAGACCCCACAACCCAATGTAACCTGCCCCAATAAAGTAAAACCACCTCTGAGCCACCGATGATGTAGGCCAAGTGGTAGATGTATGTGTGAGCACTTTAGTCAAGGTCGCGGGCACTTATAGTAGCCTTGGACACATAGAGAGAGAGAGTGTCAAGGACTAAGGAGTTTAGGGACTTGAGGCACTGGTTGCGGATTGTCAAGTAAGAAAGAAACTTGATACAGGGTCCAGGTGTGCTGAGATAACTTGAGGGGAGGAGTAGACACTGGTCGCGGACTTCCAAGTAAGGGGAGGCAAACTTGGTATACGGTCTAGGTGTACTAGGATTATTCACTTGAGGGGAGGTGTTGAAATATACAAGTGAATAGGGTGTGTGTGGGAACAAGCTCTTGGATAGAGGCTGTAAAAGAGGAGATGTAATTGTGAAAGAACCTGTGAAAAGGTGAGAAGAATCTACTGGGAGAGAATAAAGGGTAGCATGAGAGAATTTAGGAGTGTGGAGTTATTCTGGGAGATAATCAGGGAAAAGAGAAGAGGTGGAGAGAATCAGGCAAAAGGTGGAGATATTCTGGGAGTGAATCATGGAGAAATCAATGGGATTTGATGCTTGATGTAAACTCTATAAATTAAGGCATAGCCCTAATGAGAATTTGCTGGTTTTTGAGTATCCATGCCTACATTAATCTATTTGCTAATTATTCACTAATACGTCTTAATCATTTGCTAATCACTTTGTTAATGATATTGATTCTAGTGTATGATCCACCATAGCTCATCATTATGCTCAAATTTCAACACTCCTTTCCATCCTTACAATAATGATCATGCTTAAATATTTATGCATAGAATTTCAAACCATATTACTATAAGTTTTATTTCTTATAAGGTCATAATTTAATATAAATCTATTTAGGTTTGGAAGAGTAATTATATTTCAATCCATTTGCATTGTTTCTCATTTTTCTCAATGTAGACCATCATTAAAATTGAATATATAAAAGGTACGACTCTCTTACGCTTAAGTTTCATCTTTATTATTCAAGTTTATTTCAACTTCAAATGTAAATTAATCTTTCATCATTTAGACTTGTTCACTTAATCAAGATTGATGGAATTGTACTAGTCATTCACGTTTATATTTGCGCTTAAACTTTTGATGTATTGAAAAATCCATTTTATCTACTCTTCATAATCTCACACTCTCTCTAGCAGCTTTTCAACTCAAGGTTAGTACGCCTTTAGCTTCTGTGGAGATGGAGGGTGAGGCTGAGGCTTTTGTAGAGGTGGGGGGGATCCCAACTTCTTGGGAGTGGACTTGCATTGGTGGTGTTGAGTCCTTTCCCTTCCTCTGTTTTATCATTCTTCTTTTGTTGTTACTACCATTTCCTTCTTTGCATCATCTTTTCCTTGTTTGGGACCCTTGTGCCTTACCTTTCTTTCTCCTTCTATCATTGTTGGGGCTCTTGGATCTTGAACTTATTCCATCCTCTTGAACTTTGGCCTTCTTTGCCTTTGGTTCACCTTCTTGAAAATTATTCCTCTTATTCAAGGAGTTAAAAAACCCCATACACTTACATAGTTTGGTGAATAAAATGACCCCTTTTTCTTCATAAACTTATAGTTTTTTTAAAAAATTGGTTATAAAACCCCCTCCTATAAATGTAATTCTGAAACTTTCTTAAATTAATATACCCCTCTATTGGATAAATGTAATCCCAACTCCTTAGTCCAAATTAATATGTGGTTGATAGGCTAGTGGTCAGTGGTGGTTGGTGTGTAAAGCCTACTCTCATGTTCCTGAAGAAGATGCTATTGCTATCCTGCTTAAAAGCTTACCTTCAAGCTTTAGACAAATTGTGACGGTACTTAAAGAGAAGGAGCCAGCCCCTTCTTTCAAAAGTATCATAAATTCTTTGCAGGAAGAAGACAAGAAGATTACAAAGGATGTGATAGATCCTTATGCATATACTGTTACTACGACATCGGTAAAGAAGAAGTGTACTATTTGTGGTCATACGAATCATCTTACTAAGGATTATTTCTCCAAACATCCTTGTGAGTATTGTGGAAAGACGAATCATCCATCCTCAAAATGCTACCAAAAAGATCAAAAGCAAGCAAAGGCACATGTTGAAGAAGTCAACCAACAAGAAGAAACAAATCTTTATTCTAGTCTCAGTATAAAAGATGTAGATGAGGAGTATGCTTTTTAGATTATGTCATGTATGTGGTTGAGTCAAGACTTATGTTGTTCCAACTTGACGAGTTGTAGAGGAGAGTACACTACCCTATGTTGTTGTTAAGGGGGGACTCTTACTCATTGTGTCAAGGAGGTTTGTTAGACTTGATTCATGTTTTATAAGAAGTTGGTCTTAAGGGGGGATTGTTGGATAAATGTAATCCCAACTCCTTAGTCCAAATTAATATGTGGTTGATAGGCTAGTGGTCAGTGGTGGTTGGTGTGTAAAGCCTACAAATGGTTGGTGCATGTTGTTCATGCAACTCATGCAACTAAAAATAGGGTAGATGAGTCTCTAAATAAGGTACAAGTCGTGATCAAGTGATTATGTAAGTTTGGTTCATGTGTAATCACAATTAGTGTCTTCATGTGTTAATCTCATATCAATTTTCTGCATATACCAATTTTTGTCTCTCATATTCATGATGTCTTGTACAATCTTTGATCCACCCTGAGTATGTTTTTGATAAATATTCATAGCATAGTTATCATATCCAACATTCCTCCTGATGAACTCATGTGCTACACTTACATATTTTTAGGTGAAGCCACTGGGGCACGTCTGCATCAATTAGTTGTGCTCATACTTGCCATTAAATATAAACATGGATTTATGGTGTCAAACAGATCCACTTATCCTGTACATGCATTTCAAGGATTTGACCCCTCATGTCTTCCTGTCAAGTAGGCCTTATAATGGGCACTTTGCAAGACTGACATGGCAAGGTCAGCAGCAGAAGCTGAAGCAGAGAACAAGCTAACTTGTTGAGCATATCTCAAAGCTGCTCGCACGGATGCATGCTTAGAATCTGAGAGATTAACCATAGGCATAAATGGACCTCCACCCCCTTGTGTTAATACCCATTTTGCCCAGTGAAATCCCCGCACCTCCCACCAAGATAACCATGTCTCTAATGAATGTAGCTTTGTCTCATGCGCATGTCCCAAACTCCAAAATGTAACAAGTTTGTCCTTTGCTGATGCGGCTGACACTTCACTTGGTGCATCTCTCCAGGGTCGACACAAATCCTTATGCTCTTCTTGAAATTGTGGTTTGATACAAATTCGTGTATGTTCCAGCATACTCTTTTCCTAGTGAAAAGAACACGAGCGTTCCTTGAACATCATCACATTCCTTTTACCTTTATTGAAAATAGTACGCACTGCAAGCCAATTTGCTTGTGCCAAGAGTTTAGAAATAAGAGGCTATGAAAGAAAGGGTATCGCCTATTTGTTTTCTCCTTAAGATCCAGTAATGCTTCGAGCCCAAGAACCGATCCCTTCACATTTTGATGGGCAATATCCATGGATCTCTGAATCCTAATCAAATACCAAAAGTCAACCATTGCAACATGTGAGTTTCAAAAAAATGTAAACAAAGTTTAGACCTAACCTTTTTCTTTGTACAGGTGGTAACTCTTTCCAGAAGCTGCTCGACCCCCAAATCTCCCATATCAAGAGTGATATCAGTGTCATCAAAGAGCATGTCCATAATTATATCTTGAGCTACACCTGTCTCAACCTTTTTACACTTTGCATAAAGGTCATGGGAAGCTCTATCTTGCACCAAAGTATGCACAAAAGTCTCATTTGTTTTCAACACCCCAACTGCCACTGGATGCCTGTGACTACCTTGATGTATGACACATCTTGTTGTAGTAGTTCTATCTATAGAAGGGTAGCAAATAATAAATAGAAGACTCTGTTAAGGCTTTCTTATGTAATTCCTAGACCTTAGTCAAAGGGCTTGGGGGTTAGTTACGTGTGGATGTACCCTTTGGGATCTGAACCGAGTAGTTTTATTACCCTGACAGTTGTATCTAGGGAAAAAAGATTGATGGAACGTTGATTCTGATCGCTAATGAATGAAGGAGAAGTTCTGCTATGTCTTTGCTCAGTGTTTATTATGTCTTTCTTGATGTTTGTGCAATCATTATGCTATCACGATGAATCAGAGTCTGCGCTCTGATGCGCTCTGAATGGTGTTGAGAGATGTATTATTTATTAATGCCTTGTACAGAACCTTTTAGAGGGCCATGTACACATTGGCGATACTGCGAGTTCGAATACCCTGAGTTCTAGGAGGATATGACATATTCAGAGGCAAAATCAGAGGCGAAATCAGATTCAGGAGGCAAAATCAAAGGCGAAATCAGATTCAGGAGGCAAAATCAAAGGCGAAATCAAATTCAAGAGGCAAAATCAGAGGCGAAATCAGATTCAGGAGGCGAAATCAGATTGACATAATCAGTTATGGTTCTTGGAAGTCAGATACTGAATGATTGCTCTGATCTTGGAGAAAGTAGACTACTCTGAATCTGCAGACTGCTCTGATCCTTGTAGCAGACTACTTAGAACCTGCGGGTGGAGCAGAATCAAAATCTGCAAGTGTAGCAAAATCACAATCTGTAAGTGCACCAGAATCAGAATCTGCATATCCTTGGTGGAATTCCTCATTAAAAGTGCTACTTCACATTGGAGGTTGACGTGTTCCAAGTAAGCCATCATTCAGATTTTGTATAATAAACACCTCAAATTCTGATTTTAGAAAGTTTTTAGCAATGTTTGAGCACCTATTTGTCATGATTGGGGTGGCTCTCGGTATAGCACCGCAGCTCTCCATTATTCCAAGCATACATATGGGCTCTATTTGGTGTGGTGCATTGAATATGAGAGCTCACATAGCTATCTAATTTCTAACTTCAAATATGGGTAAAAAGAAGAAAAGGAAGTGTTTGATTTGCATGAGTCATAAACATGCCACAAATGAATGCTCATACATGTGTGAGCCATGTTCAAAAGGAGATGATTGCAAGAAGTTTTGCATGATTGATCTATGCACAAAATTTCACAAAATCATCAAGCATTTTCATAAAGCATCATCATGTGAGAAGATGAAGAGAGTTAGAGAGAAGCTAGATGTATTTAAAGGAGTGTTGGAAGATGCATATGAGTATCATAGGGATCATGAGGGTAGAAGATGTAGATCTTGTTCTAGCAAGAAGAGGGTGAAAAAGTTGGAGAAAGCATGTGAGAAATTGAGGGAGAAATATGAGGATGAATTTGCGGGTGAATCAAGTGATGATGATGAATGGTTTAGCTACCAAATGGAGATGCCGGTGATTGGAGTGAAGGGAGTACAAATGGGTGAGAGCCAAGAGAGCCAACAAAACCCAAAAGATACCCCTAGCCCAACATTAGAGCTAGCTCATAGAGTAGTTAAAGATTATCCATCAAAAGAAGTGATGAGAATGATGTCATGGTGTCTTAGAGTTTACATTTCTTGTGCAATTTGTGATGCATTGCAACATAGCAATAAATCCCAAAAAGATTATGTTTACTTGCATAATAAGCATGTTTGTGAGGGAGATGGGATGGAAAGGATGGAGCCTAGAGGCATAATTGAGGACCTAGAGAGCCAAAGAAGCCACATAGAGTCCCAAGATGGCCCTACACTCACATCTAACACTACCCACCACAATAAAATGGTTGATGAAAATTGTGATGAGGTGATTGAGAAATTCTTACTTCTTCTTGATGATGTGGATGATTATGATGTGCATAATTCTTGCATTTTTCATGATGAGCTGATTGATGTTGAGTTATTATTGTATGATGGGGTATGTTTACCTATCCATGCATTTGACATTTATGATGAGCATGACGGGGCTTTAAAGCTTATCCATGCTAAGGAGAGGTGTGAAGATGGTGGAGAATTTAATGGATTTGAATGCCATGATGAAGATAAGTGGTCACATTGTCCATTAATCTTCAAGAACATTGAAGAAATTCAGCAGCAGGGAGCAGTCAGTAAAAGACAGGAATGTTTTCCTGAAAGTCAAGAATTTCACCAAATGGTGCAACTGATATTTAATAACCCATTGGATGTTCAAATTGACCATCGACAAATGCAGGAGAGGCAAATTTCTGCACAACCTGAAGTTGGAGCAACTCAGTTTCAATGTTTACTGAATCATATTTTCAGATCTGTGTTTATTTTTGGAGTTCAGTTCAAATCTGAATGGTGTGTGACTTTCATTGAAGCAAAATACATACTCAAATTGGATCAGATATGGAAGAAAATGAATCTGATTGAAATAGGAGTAGTCGGGGATTCTCAACAAAGTCAGGGGAATTTACAGCTGCAAAGAGATCACTCTTTGTGTGATCATAATAAAGGTATAGAAGATGAAAGGAATCAGATTTCAGTGCAATATAATGTTGTTGTAATCATATTTCAGGGATCAGAGATTTTCCTTTGTTCAATAACAGTTCAAGCAGATCAGAAAATGATCAAATCCAGTCAAGAAGGAGTGAAGATTAATGAAGATGTAAGGATTAGTAAACAGAAAGCAATCAACAAAAGTCAACTAAAACAGGAAATGGAAGAAGTGGTGGAGAATATGATTTCAAAACAGGATCTAATTGCAAAACACTCATTTTCAATAGTTTATGAATCTAAAATCCAAGTTGATAGAAGAGAAGTGTTTATTCAGTTTGTGTTTCATGGAAACAATGATCAGAATACAGTAGAAGCTGTAGATTTGAAGAAAAACTCATTCAAATGCAAGTCAATTTTTCCTGTCAAGAGGGCAGAGCTTCAAACTATTTGGAAATCATGTTTTCCAGCTTTATGGGGATTAGATTATGTCATAGGAGCAATCAAATCGAATCAGAATTCTATCAATAAAGTTTTTGCAAAGACAGGATTGAATCAGATTGTTGGAGATTTTTAATCTGATTATGTCATAGGAGCAATCTGAATTCAGTTTCAGGTTTTGGGAGTGTTATTCCAATTCAGAATATCAGGGATATACAATCAAATTTCAAGAAACAAACTTTTTCAGATTTCAAGGATTCTGACTTATGCAAAAATTCAGAAACTTCAATCTGACATCATGTTAGGAGTGGTCTCTCAGATCAGATCAGATTAACAGGAGTATGTGATCAGATTTTGAAAAATCTGAATTTTCAAAAGACAGATGGATTTGCAAATCTAGGAGATTTCCTGATTCCAGATTTTCAGAAAGATTGCAGATTTTCAAGTTGCAGAATCTGAAAAACAGATTTCAGAGAATCAGATTATTGCAGATTTTCAAATTTGAGAATTTGAATATCAGATTTTAGAGTTACAGGATGCAAATTTTCAGAATTCAGAATTTTGGATTTCAAATCGAAATTTTCAGAATGCAAATTTCCTGAAGCATATTTTTGATTTACTGAATCAGTTTTTGAAGCCAAAGATGTATGCAATGGTTTCAATTAACCAACTGTTCATGATGATCATGATTCTAACTTGTTTGAAGTACATTGGAGTGCCATTTTTTGTACATGTTGAAGATGTTGGAGGATCTTTATCAAGATGAGTCATGCAGATTCTTATGTCCTATTCCATGTTCTGGGAGTATGGATATCCTTATTCATCTATGGTTCTTCATTTTTAGCTTGTATGAAGCCATATGGATGTATTCTAAATTTGCAGAAATCAGATTTTGCTGATCAGGGATTGATGGGTTTAGGTCAAATTTTTGGGAAAAAATTAGCCACCAGGCTGTGCCAAAGTGTTAAGGCTTTCTTATGTAATTCCTAGACCTGAGTCAAAGGGCTTGGGGGTTAGTTACGTGTGGATGTACCCTTTGGGATCTGAACCGAGTAGTTATTACCCTGACAGTTGTATCTAGGGAAAAAAGATTGATGGAACGTTAATTCTGATCGCTAATGAATGAAGGAGAAGTTCTGCTATCTCTTTGCTCAGTGTTTATTATGTCTTTCTTGATGTTTGTGCAATCATTATGCTGTCACGATGAATCAGAGTCTGCGCTCTGATGCATGGTGTTGAGAGATGTATTATTTATTAATGCCTTGTATAGAACCTTTTAGAGGGCCACGTACAGACTCACACACAGCCAAGCATTCCGTAAAGTAGAGCAATGTCGACAAACTAAAGTGCCGGTTTCAGAACTTAAAAACCCAATTCTGGGCACCTGTTTAAGTTTTCCCTTCCATTGAGATTGATTGCTTCCCTTCATCCGCTCATAATAAGGGCACTCCACATTATAACATCTTAGATGCCCCCCACAAGAACTATGCCTAACAACACCATCAAAACATTCCTTTGTACATGTGTTATACTCCACCCACACATGACCATCATATCTTTGCTCCATCCCAGCCATTGGCTTACCTTGTGGTGCAATAGGGAGCTCAAAAACAATATCCCCATCGTACTGTGATGGAAGTTCATCAAAGAAGAGCAAGGGGAAAATGAGGTGGTGGAAATTATGAAAGGTGGAGATGTATTGGCTAAATGCAGGGTTTTAGATGTTTCAAGGTGCCCACCCATTCCCCTTTGTAGGATGTTTCCATACCCTAGGGTTCGAGGTTTGAGAAGCGACACTTCGCTACTCAAAATAGCCTTAGAGGGTGAAACTTACTGTCTAGAGGGGTATTTTCATTGTCTCTGTTGTCTCCCCTTGTGGTGTTGCAATTCTGGTGACAAGTGAGATGAGGGCTTCATGGGATGCCCACTGGTAGGCTATAGATAAAGAGTTTGAGAATGAGTTGAGAACCAAGAAGGGGTTGTCTTTTCTTTCCAATAAAATGTTCTATGTGTGGGAGGGGAACCATCACACAGTGGCTTGGATGGAGCTCATTACAGAGAAATATAAAGATGATAAAGAATGGCATTTGAGGGTCTTTAGCACTGTTGTTGATCCAACTAGACTCGGTGAAGTCTCCTTGCTTGCTGGCTTTCTTCGCATGAATGAGTAAGTTCCTCTCAAAACACAATGCGCATGTGATCCTTCTTATTAAATGCATCTGTATTAAATTTTTATTTTTTTGGAAGCTTGAATGAGCATGCAGTCATAGTCACAAATTTGAAGGATACATTGGTCAATGCTGCAAATATTTGTGAGTGTGACATAAATCCTATTTGCGAGAGCAACGTGCTAATGTGGCTAAAACCTTGGAAGCCAAAAAGAAGCTTGAATCAAAGACTTCACCCCCATGGTATCCGCTGGCTAGAGAGGATTTGGCCCAGCTTGTTTACCAGGTAGATATATATTTGGGCTCTTTCTTGTTATGAGAGGATTAGAAAGTATGGTATGAAATGATTTCCCCAAAATTTTGTAGGTTGAGTTTTGAAAGGAAGTAAGGACCAAAGTAGTTGAAGTGACAAAAGGTCTAAGTGCAGAGGAGAGGGCTTTAAAAGAAAAGGAGATCTCCACTGGGTTGCGACAAAAGGTCTAAGTGCGGAGGAGAGGGCTTTAAAGGAGATCTCCACTGAGTTGCGACAAAAGTACACTGATCGTATGCAAAAAGTATTGCAATGTTTGATTTGTTTAAAATTAATATTGTTGTGTTTGTCTCCTACTAATATGAAATGGTTTTGGTATATTTATTAGGTTTTGAATATTATTAATCCATCCCTTGGCAAGGAATGGAGAGAAACTTTGTTTTCTCTTCAATTTGATGGAACGGACACCATTGTGGGTATTGAAAAGTTGAATTTGATAGCAATCTCTTCCGTCAGTGTGGAGAAAAAGATAACTTGGTTGAGATTGCTTGAGAGTTCAAGATCTGTTCACAATACCCATGGTATGCCATCAACAAACACAAAGTTCAGAGCGTAAGAGTTTTTCACTTTTTTTGCTTTATCTCTATGCTTCATAGAAAAAAATTGTCTTCACTTTGCATGTTTTCGTGCCTTTCATTATTTCTATCATTGTGGGTGGTTGTCTAGGGAACTGTTGTTGGACATGATAGAAAAGAATGCACTTCGTTCTTTGGAGCAAGAGATAAGAATAGCAGCTACCCATAAGGCATCCAATTAATTTGCCCGATGAGCCATCTCTTCATGTTTACTTTGCATCCATATGATATGAGGGTAGAAAATATATTTTTGGCAACATTAAGAAAGTTGGTGCTAAAAAAAAGTCCAAAAAAAGAGGGTCAACCTATTCAGTCCCATCTTGATGCAGCTGCTTGTCGGTTGCTCTATCGGTTGGTTTTCTATTTTAATGCCTTTTGTTTGACATTACAATGTGTAGTTTGTGTTGGCTTGGATAAATTATCTTTGAATATTCCAGGTATTTTTTGCACTTGAGAGACCTCAAAGCTACTTGTTGATTTGCCCAAGGTTTGTAAAACATGGGTGGATATCACTAACAAAGAGTCCACTATGTATGGGGAGAATATGATTGCTCTCTCACCTTTTGAGATTGAGACATGCCCTTGGTGGATTGACATGCCATCGCCCCATGTATTGCCAAGTGAGACTAGTGGCTCAGATATGAGCCTTGATGAGGAGCTTGGGATCCCAGCTATGAGAACACCTGGTGTAAAGAAGGCTATGGAAGCCATGAATGAAAAGCTATGAAGATCAGGGAGAGTGAAGAACCATGTGCAGAGATTTACATATGATGGTTATGTGGCACATCACTATGCATATATGGCAAAGGTTGTGCAGGTTGTAGAGCCCACATGCATTGATGAGGCTATTGGAATGTGTGTTGGGAGAAAGCTATGGATGATAAGATGGATGCACTATATGGAAATGAAACTTGGAATTTAGTGCAATTGCCTGAAGGCAAGAAAGCCATTGGATGCAAGTGGGTGTACAAAGTTGAACATAACAGTGATGGGAGCATAAACAGGTACAAGGCTAGATTGGTAGCCAAAGGATATGTGCAGACATATGGGATTGATTATGAGGAAACTTTCAGCCCAGTTGCCAAGATGGCAACGGTGAGAGTTGTGATAGCAGTGGCTGCGTCAAAGCAATGGTCTTTATATCAAATGGATGTAAAGAATGCATTCTTGCATGGGGATTTGCAAGAAGAGGTGTATATGTTGCAGCCACCTGGTTATGAGGATGTGGGTCACCCCGAGCATGTTTGCAGGTTGAAGAAAGCCTTGTATGGCTTAAAGCAAGCACCAAGAGCATGGTCTGACAAGATCTCTAAATATCTTGTCACTATTGGCTTTCATGTAGCCAATTCAGATTTCTCGCTGTATGTGAGACATGGTGATAGAGGAGTTGAGCTTGTTGTCATCTATGTAGATGACTTGATCATTACGGGGGACCATGATGCAGAGATCTTTGATGTAAAGATCTTGCTTAGACAGAAGTTCGAGATGAAGGATCTGAGGGAGCTCAAATATTTCTTGGGCATTGAGGTGATTAGGTCACCACATGGTATTGGATTACTGCAGAGACAGTATGGCTTGGACATGTTGTCCAAGTATGGTATGACAGGCTGTAAGCCTATTTCTGTGCCATTGGATCAGAATGGCAAGTTGAGTGCAGATTCAGGAGAGGTCTTGGAGGATCCTACTATGTACAGGTGCATAGTAGGAAGTTTGATCTACATGACGATCACCAGACCAGATTTGAGCTATGCTGTTGGGTTGGTGAGTCAGTTTATGCAGGTTCCACGAAAACCGCATTTGGATGCAGTGAGACGCATACTGAGGTATGTGAAGTCTACTTTGCATTGTGGACTATTCTATGAGACTGGGACAGAGATATGTGTACATGGGTACACAGATGCTGATTGGGCTGGTAGTATCTCAGATAAAAGATCTACCAGTGGATTCATGTTTTCTTTGGGGAGTGCTTCTGTGACTTGGAGCAGCAAGAAGCAGCCTACGGTTGCTCTATCCAGTACAAAGGTCGAGTACAGAGGAGATGCTATGGCAGCATGTGAGGTAGCTTGGTTGAGAAAGCTACTTGTAGATTTGGGTCTATCAGTGGATAGACAAGTTGTCATTTTCTGTGACAACATTAGCAGTATACAGTTGGCCAGGAACCCATACTTTCATGCTCGTACGAAGCACATAGAGGTCCACTACCACTTTGTCAGAGAGAAGGTCTTGGCAGGAGATCTTGACCTTGTTTATGTCAGCACAGAGGATCAGGTAGTTGACATCTTCACCAAAGCATTGGGTACAGAGAAGCTCCGTAGATTCAGGGCTTTGCTTGGTGTACATGAGATGGAGTTGACCTCGAGGGGGAGTGTTGAGATATCGAGCTCGTCTAGTGAGGCGGTGGACACTGGGACCCCGCCTAGGGGATAGGCCCCACACTTACACCACTAGCATGGTTGGTGAGATCTTGGGTGATATGCGGCCAGTGGGATGACAGGATGTGTGACAGCCATTCTAGAGACTGGCATAGTTATAGCGCGAGCTCATTTAGTCGGGTTCACACTATAGAGAACCCGTGTATGTATTTGGTTGAGTACCTTTCATATTGTGTGTACTCTTATTCTTGTATATGGTGTGTTGAGTGTTGAGTGAAGAAGAAGAAGATTTCAGCCTCTCACCTTGTGTGTTCTCTATTAGGGTTTTGTGAGTGTGTGTGTGTGTGCTTGCAAGAGCTCAAGCTCTCTTTCCCCCTGCATCTTTTCATAACGGTCCTTGAAACTTTGAGGTATATCCATTTCAACTGTAGAAATAGCCCAAGACCAAAGCTGGTGGCATACAACTGAGGGCATCCGCAACCACATTGGTAAGACCAGGAACATACTCAATTGTCATTTGAAAATTGGCTGAGAATTTGACCCAACACGCTTGCCTAGCATTCATAATTGGCTGCGTGAAGATATATTTCAAAGAATGATGATCTATTTTCACCACTGAATCCGCAAGGAGATAATGTTTCCATGCACGATAGGCATGAACAATAGCCAAAAATTCCTTATTATATATTGGGTATCTTACTTGAATTGCAGAGTACGTATGACTATCAAACAATAGCACGTCCTTGTTGCATCAAGACACAGTGGCAATATCAGAAGCATCCGTGTAAACATCAAAGGGGAGAGTAGGGTCAGGAATAGCCATGACAGGAGTTGTTGTCAAAACTATCTTTAAATTTTCAAAAGCTTGTGTTGTGGCTTGAGTCCACTTGAATGGAGGAGCGGACTTTAGAAGTTCTATGAGAGGAGCAACTATTTTGGAAAATCGATGAATCTTTGTGTGATAGAAGTTGGTAAGTCCCAAGAAAGAACAAACATCATGGATGTTTGTGGGAGTTGGCCAATTGACAATAACCTGTATTTTCTTTGGATCCATGAAAATATCGTCTGCTGAAACAACATGTCCAAGGTACTCCAAGGATGTCTTGAAGAATTCACTTTTGCCTGGATTAATATAAAGAGCATTGTCACGAAGCACCTGGAAAACGATCTTAAGTTGTGCCTTGTGTTCTTCCATATTACGACTGAACACCAGGATGTCATCAAGATAGATAATGATGAACTTGTCCAGAAAAGGACAAAAAAGATCATTCATCAGACTCATAAATGTTGCAGGGGCATTGGTTAACCCAAATGGCATGACCAGGTACTCGTAATGACCATATTTTGTGCGAAAAGCTGTGTTATATTCATCACCTTCGCGAATGCGAATCTGATGATATCCAGACTTAAGATCAATTTTGAAGAAGACCTTTGCATGGAGCAATTGATTAAACAATTCATCAATGAGCGGAAGAGGATACTTATTCTTGATAGTCAACTTATTAAGGGCACGATAGTTGATGCAAAGGTGCATAGACTTATCTTTCTTTTTCACCAAAAGTACTGGAGCTCCAAAAGGGATTTTGCTTGGTTGAATATGTCCTTTCTCCAAAAGTTCAGTAAGTTGCTGTATCTCTTGAGATTCTGTAAAAAAAACTCGATATGGAGCACAAGTAGGTGGAGCATTGCCAAGAAGGATATCAATAGCATGGTCGATTGGTCGCCGAGGTGGGAGAACCGCAAGAAGCTCCTGAGGAAAAAGATCCAAGTATGGAGCAAAGAAAGGTTACCTCAGGTACATCACCTTTGTATCTATGTCCTCGGGAGGATCGTTGGCTGAATAGACCATTAATAGTGCTGAGGAACAACCACTCTTGCGGACCCACCGTTCCACTTGAAGAGCTGAAAGGGTTGGTGTAGAAGGTTTGGTCTTTGATTCCTTCGAGTGCCACAAGCATATCATTTTGAGCAAATTGTATGGAATGGTTCCGGAAACTGATCAGGGGATCATATTGATACAACCATTCTTGACCAAGGATCATATTATAATATGCCAAATTCATGACTTGGAAATCCAATTTGTCACGATAGTGCTGAATTTGAAAGGAGAGGTGTTTGGCAACGGTGTTACACAAGGATGTGGAACCATCGGCAAGCTCTACTTCATAAACAACAACACTTGAAGAAGTCTGAATCTTCAATCTCTGAGTCAAGGTGGTTCCCACAAAGTTATGAGAACACCCACTGTCAATGAGCACCTGAATAGGGTGACTGGATATAGAGCCTTGAAGAACCAAAACCTGAGTAGACCACTGGGGCAACGGTGAAGAGGCAGCTTGTGTTGTGGCAGTAGGCGGTAATCACTGAAGCATGTGCAATAGCATGGTGATTAATTGTATGCTTTCCTTTGTGAGCAACTAGGGGTTTCTCCTCAGAAGTGGAGGGTTCAGCATTAGAATTTTGTTGATGGGTTGGTCTTTTGGGGCACTCAAACCAACACGATGTGGTCCATTACAAATTGTGCACAATCCTATCTTTTGTTGATCCCGTCGAGAAGGAACAGTGGAAGGATGAGGATTGCGAGATTGGTCACGTCCTTGGTCCCGTCCACGATCCGAACTACGTGGTTGGAAGGATTGAGAACGTCGGAACCGAAAAGAGGATGATCCTTCTGATTGGCGAGGGTGTTGAGAATTATTCCATTGGGGATTAGGCCGGGAGGTAGAAGTGCCAGAAGATTCTCTACAACTATCTCGGGTCATACGAGATTCATTGGCTTTTTGAAAGTCATTAGCTCGATCGGAAGAGGCCGAATTTCGAGAAGTAATGTCTGCAACGCGCTCGGTATATCGTATGGCATCGGTAAGATCGATAGGGTTATATTTGACAAAGAGTCAATCTCCAGTATCAAGTTGGTGAATTGGGAGATATAAGAGGCCAAGGAACCAATTTGGTCCAAATGGCGTAAGGGAGTACGGGCTTGGAAATCTGCATTGGCAGGTATGAACTGCTTACGGAGGACCTGCTCGAATTTTCCCCACATTGTAACCAATTTTTCGGCGTGCTGTTGTCGTTGCCACCACAATAAAGCAGTGTCTTTGAGGAGGGATACCGCAAAAATCACCTTTTTGGAATCAGAAAGGGTCATGGTTTCGAAGTATAACCGCAGTTTGTAGAGCCATTGGTCTAAGATGCACTTAATGCGCTGACCACACCATGAGTCAGGGGGTTTAATTTCCAATTTCTTTGTTTTACTGGCTTGTAAAAGATGATAAAGAGTTTTAAGGTCATCTCCTTCTACCTCGGAAGGAATGACGTCTGCGTCTGCTAGTACTGTTTGCTGAAACATCTGTTGTTGCTGGTACATGGAACTCGTGTAGGAGTGGCGATCCATGTGAAGCTGCTAGATCTGCGAAGCCAAGGATGTCATAGACTCGTGGAGTTGCTGTTGGAACTGTTGCTAAAGTTGCTGCAAAGGTGGCTGCCATGCTGGAGGGGCTAGTATGTCAACAGGTTCTGCCATGAGAGAAGATGTTGATGTAGAGGCTTCAAGGTAATGAGGCTCTCGGGATTTTCACTGTTGATGACACCGCTGGGCTCTAGTAAGAACCATCGGCTGGAGGGTGCAGCATCTGGAAATCCCGAGAGGAGAGGCTACGTACTGGTGAAGCGGCTATAGACCATCCAGTATAGTAAGGGCGATCCTCTGGGACTGGGTTCGCACGAGAGTCTGCTATTGGAGAAGAAGGTACAAGGGTAGGGGTAGCTACTGGTGTCGGGTGTATACTCTGGTGTAGAGGGGTGCACCGTGAATGAAGATGGATAAACGCCCTCAGAATTATGTGGAGAGTATCACCATTGAGAGTTGCAGAGGCCATGATAACAGAATAATGAAGGACCATGAACCGGGCTGAGCAAATAGATGCTGGTTGAAAACAGCACGCCAGGCTGGCGTGCTTTTTTTAAAAATAAAAAAAGAACTGGTTGCTGCCGTGGGTTCTCCTTTTTTTTCTCTTGTGCGTGGCGTTGGTCCGCTGGCCATCGTGTCTTTTTTTTTTGTGTTGGTCGGTCTGGGCATCGTAACCGTTGGCCGTTGTGTCTTTTTTTTTTTTTGTGCTGGTCAATCTAGGTGCTGTAACCGTTGGCCATTGTTTCTTTTTTTTTTTCTTAGTCGGCCTGGGCACCATAGGCTGTTGGCCGTCTTTTCTCTTTCTTTTTTTTTTGTGCTAGTCGGCCTTGGCGCCGTAGGCTACTAGTGTGGAAGCCTTAAGTTGTAAGGCTTTTAAGCCTTATGTTGTCATTTTTTTTGTCTTTAAAAAAAACATTGAATACACGTGTTTTTATCTCGTGTCGAATCAGGGAAGAGGTGGCGACCTTCTGCCTTGTTGCCGTTTCCGCCTGGACGAGCCCAAGGATTGATGTATGGGAGTTCAGAAGGAGAAATGATACTCGGTGAGGCTTACAGCTAGCCATCCTTTTTTTTGGATAGAAAATTAGGAAAAATTGCTAATCAAGTAAAATTGGCAAAAATTGGGCAAAAGATTCAAAATTGGATGGGGCATTCTCTCTTGCTCTTCCATACAACTCTTGCTATTCCTAATTCTAAGGTTAATTTGTTGATTTAGGGTTTTTGATTTTTAGGGTTAGGGTTATGGTTTTTTTTGGATGTGGGCATCCTACAGGTTGGAGCTTGTTTGCTCTCATAACACTATGAGGACTTCCTAGTCTATTAAGACATGATCAAAATTGAATACAAGAACTAAAGATAATTAGAGAGCGGAAAGCTGAGTTGTTTGCATTGAGACAGAGGCCTTTCTTAAATAGAGGCCGAAAGGGTACAAGTGAAGAGACACATCCCTGGGAAGGGGTGTGGCTCTTGAATCAATGGTTATGTCCTTTGGACTTAGGGGTGTGTCTTTTAATGAATAGACATGTCCTTTGATAGTGACCCATGTGTAAGGGTGTGACCCTTCATAGGTGTCCTTTCAGTTAATAAGGGATTAAGGAGTAATCAAGGAGAGATTAAGAGAGTATGAGGTTTCAACAATTCTCTTCGAATTTGTTAAGCACAAAGATGAAGTTCCAATAGTTCTCTCCAAATCCATTGAGGAGGAGGATGAGGTCACAGCATGTCTCTCTGAATCCATTGAGGAGGATGAGTTGAGTGCTTTAGTAGTTCCCAAGGAGGTAGATGGCTCCAAATCCACTTTGGAGGAGGATGAGGTCAACCCAATAGTTTCCATGGAGTTTACCATGCTAGCAGAGCATCCAAAGAACAAGGGGCCAATTCTAGTGCCCGCAGTTCTAGCAACAACAATGGCGGAGACATCAAGAAAGCAAGCAGACTCGGTAGCCGTGCTACCTCAGTTAGATTTCAAGATTGTGTGGGGGTCTTGATAGCAATCACATTTGAGCATTCCTGAGGACCCAAACTAGAGTAGAGCAAAGGTGCATCATGTGTACATGTGCTCCAAGTTAGGGAGAAGGAGATGTCAAGTGCACACTCTTTTGAGGGGTGATGTGGACATGCGTATTTCTTATAGTAGTCGCTGAAAGGGCAAAGTTAGAGAAAGATTATGCATAGGTTGGAGCCATTTTGGCAGCCTTACAAGTTATAGGTGCCCACGGGTGCCCAGAGGTGCCTAGGACATGCACCATTGGTTGGGACATATTATGGGCACAATATGAACACATTTTATGAGATTTTTGATGATTTTTTATGGCTTCCTAAAAGGGAAAAACCGTTCTGATTATGACTTGCTACAGAAATCCCTATATAAAGGCATGTCATGGGTCATTCTTAGCATTAAAAGATGGAGATTGTAGAGCCAAGACCAAGGACATGCAGTGTAACAATTTGGATCAGCCAAGTACATCACCAAATCAGAGAGAGGAGGACAAATAGCATTAGTTCAAGCGTAGTACTCATAGTTGGGTCTATGACAATCATTGTAATTACTCATTCATTCAGTAGTAATATAGTAGGAGTAGGTCAGGTGAAGAGTCTCTCTCTCTTCTCCTTCTCTCTACTTCTCTATGTCATGAGCATGTGAGTAGCGTTAATCTTTATTGCTTTGTGTTAATCACACTTCCGCATAGTAGTCATGTTACACGTTTCCTGTATTGCCAAGTTGACCAACCCCTTGCTCTTCTCCTTGTGTGAAGCAGACTTTGTCTCACACCATTTTGAAGACGTTTTTTTGGAAATCAACCCAGCTTTAAGCAACATAGAAGTTGATCAAAGGGAACTTCTCCTGAACACGAACAAGCTTTTAAAAAATCAGGAAGTAGCTTGTTTATTTTCAGCTTGTTTATTATAGCATGTTTATTATAGCATGTTTATTTTCAGCTTGTTTATTTTCAGCTTGTTTATTATAGCATGCTATTTGCATTTTTCAAGTGCAATAATGGCCTTTCCAAGAGAGACGGAAGCATGCTCTATGTTTGCATTAGTTCGACGAATTTTGTGAAGAAGCAGGGAGAGAGGTAGGAGCTAGAAATGCTGCAAATAGGAGCAAGAAGTGAGGTAGAGCTGCTGTGGAGGTTGAGGAAGAAGAGACACATTATAGGAGAGAAAGATGAAGAAATGAAAGAGCAACCTCTTCCATGACCAAGAAGTAGAGTGTAACATGCGGAAGCTTATAGACAGGATTATACTTCAGGTAATGAATATTCAGCACCTTGGTTCTTGAAGATTACACAATGTAGCAGAAGTAAGAGAGAGAGAGAGAGAGAGAGAGAGAGAGAGAGAGAGAGAAAGAAAGAAAGAAAGAAGGAAAGATATATTAACGTCTACGAGAGGCCAAAGTCGGCCTATGAGACAAAAAATAATACAACTGTGTTCTTCCGGTCATCGGAAGAAAAGAAAAAGAAAGAAAAGGAAAAGAAAGAAAAGAAAAAGTGTGCATGTGTCTGGATACAACTGTGAATCATCATGGATCGATGGAGCCCATATACAAACAATATAAAGGGGGGTGGGGATGTGGATAGAGTGCTAAGGCAAGATGCATCTCTATATGCTGAAGGGGTACTGAAGGGGTAGTACAAGCATGCTATGCAGATCTATGTCTAACTCCATCCCAGTGCCATAAGAGCGATATAAGATATCATACATCGCGGATGCTGAGGCTGTGCGTGGCATGAACATGTACCCTGAGTCTGAATGAAAGCGAGCTAGTCTCTCCTGTGTCTCCATCTGGTGTCTCATCCAGATAGCTGCTATCTCTCGATGATAGAGTCAGGGTGCTCTATGTCCAGTCTGTCTAGGTCTCCTCCTAGCTCTCAATTCCTTTGCTCTCTGTGCGGTCACCCCATGTGGTACATCAGTTGGCACTGGCATAGCTCTCTGGAAGAAATCTGTGAGCTGGGACTGTCTCCCACCCCTAGTGGGAGCGAGTGTCTGGAGGAGTCTCTCTCGAGAACTATGAAGCCCTAGTAGTAGTTTGGTCCGAGGCCTCCATCAACTGATGTAGTGAAGAGTGCTCCTCAAACAATCCTGCATATCTATCTCTGACCCCCTGGTGGGCTCTACATCTACATACAAAGTGATCCTCAGTCTCCACCTCCTCACGGCACAATCTGCATATCTGCTCGGCTCTGGGAACCCGTGCCGCTCTCCTAGCCTCTATCTCTAGCTGATTTGATGAGACTCGTAGCTATCCAATAGCAACGCGAGAGCTGTGTGGCATGTATACATCCATATACCGCAGTCACTGTATAAACCCATCCCCTGAGATGCTCATAAAGTGGTCTCTGTGTAATACAGCATCTTCGGTGGTAGTGGGCTCTCTGGTGCTGTCCATGTCTCCTGTATGTAGCGCTGCCATATGTCCTGTCTCATCACTCTGTTCCTCTCATTGAGAGAGAGGTAACCCTGTGGAGCAGACTGATCATACTAAAAAGGTGGCAACCACTCAATGTCTATCCCATGATGTGAGAACCACTACAGCATCTGTGCATACCAAGATCCAGTGTGTCCAGCCTTGGCCAGCTGTCTGGATGCCTCAAAAGCTCGGTGAGATAATCTCTCCATGGGCATCTCCCTCATCCTGTATATAAAGGAGATTGTCTAGAACAATGCCTCCACTGCCATAGGTGGTGCAGCAAACTCAGCTCGAACAATGTCGTGCCGCAGGACGGATGGTTTGTTGCGTATCATCCCCGAGAGCATCAAGATCTGTGGTCTCTCCGACTGCACCCATGTGGAGGCTGCAAGCCCTGGTGCCCAAACCACTGCTGCATACATCAAGGCTAGTGTCACTAATGTATCAAAGAGCCACCCCTTCGTGTGGGGTTCCTGAAAATGTGCTTGATGACACTGACACTCAAGGCCAGCAAGAGCTGCATACCCCTGGGTCACTCTGTCTCGGACTAACTGAGCCATGGAGAAGCGTCCAACTGAGCTAGTAAATGTGATGCCAAAGGTAAATATAAGAGCTCACCACCTCGACCTGCCCTCCTGCTAATGTGAGAGTAGTGTGGCTCCTGATTGCAGGTGAGGTGTGGAAGATCATAACCTTGGTTTTCCCAAGGTTCACTGTGAGACCCTGATGTGCGTAGAAGTCATCAAGAGCCACAAGGTGTCTTTGAAGCCCAACCTGCGTTCCGGATACCAAGACAATGTCATCAGCATAAAGCATAACATGGACAATAATACCTGATAGCTCAACCCCAGAGCCTCCTCCTTGTGTGATGTAGTCGACCACCTCATCAATATAGAGCCCAAAGAGCATGGGGGAGAGCGGGCACCCCTGCTGCTTCACACCAATGGTGCTAGCAAACTGTGTTGGAAAAGCCTCCTGGGCATCGGACTCTCCCAAAGACCTTCTCATATAGCCTATATATGCCCCACATCATGTCTGAGGGTATGCCTAGTGTCTGTAGTCGCCGAAAGAGGTGCTCTCTGGGCACAGTATCAAATGCCTTGTGGAAATCCACAAAGCAACAATAGAGCTGTTGTCTCCATCACTTGGCCTGATCAATCAGGCACCTCAATGTAAAAGTGTGGTCGATGGTCGAGAAGGCTCGTCGGAAGCTTACCTGACCTGCTGCTCTCAATCCCCCATCCTCTGCATGAGTGCTCAGCTCTGCCTCCAAAACTACCCCATATAGTTTGCCCAATATGTGGCCAATCATGATGGTCCTGTAGTTCCCAGGGTCTAGTACATCTCCCGCTTTATGGATCGGCACAATAGTGTGCATCGTCCACTCAGCCGG
This sequence comes from Cibotium barometz, assembly GCF_041138505.1. NCBI lineage: Eukaryota > Viridiplantae > Streptophyta > Polypodiopsida > Cyatheales > Cibotiaceae > Cibotium > Cibotium barometz. Next base: position 29,618,618 of record NC_141058.1, read on the forward strand.
AAACCCCTCTGACAGAGCTCTGTTGAAGAGATGAGCAAGAAATGGTGCCAATGTATCAATAGCATGGATGAGATGCTCTCCCTGTAATCCTGTATGATCTGTCGCCCGTCCATGTTGGAGTCAGCATATGGCCCTCCTAACCATAGGTGGGGTGAAGAAGGTGGAGACTGTGGGGCATGGCTCTGTGGGTTGTGGTATAGGGGGCTCTGCAGGCACATCATAGAGTCTCTCTTCATATGTCTGCCAGGTCTGAGGATTGGTAATAGGTGTGGGAGGACGGGGCTCTCTGAGTCTCCTCCAAGCAGCAGCAGCATCTCCGCTCATGAGCATGTGATATGTGTCCCAGTATTGAGCCTCCTCATAAGCTCGCCGCTTATGGCAGGTGAGAGTATGCATCCTCCTGCCTGCCTGTCTTTGGGTGATCTCCCCACAAGCCCTCTGCACACTCGAAGACTGCGGTAAAGGTTTCTGCACTCATCATCATACCATCGGTTCTGCGGCATGCTCCCAGATGTAGGTGGCTGTCCTGACTGTATGTGGTATGGGAAACTCCTCACGATTGCGGAGATCAATACATGTGAGAGCTGGGAGGTGTTGTATGATCCATCCCAATGGGGCATGGTGGTACGGTAAAGTGGTACGGTAATGGGTGGGTGGGTCTCCAGTAAGCTCCTAAAAGTGAGGGATAGATATGTATGATCCATCCCAATGGGGCATGGTGGTACAGTAAAGTGAGACACCATATCTGCTGCCTCCCGGGATCCCATCACATAGTCCACTGTACTGCGGCCACCCCCCACTGGAAAGCAAGTCAACCCACCTGAATCTGGCCACTGAGTCATCCCGTTATAAATAACGAGATGGTGTCGGGCCCCAAGCTCCAATGCTGTCAGCTCCTCCGTCAGCAGAGATCCAAGTGGTCCCTGTATCCTCTGTAGCTAGCGGCTCTAGTCTCAAGGGATCCTCAAAGTCATAGATCTCGCATTGTCTGCTCTGAGTCCGTGCATTGAAGTCCCCCATCAAGAAGACTTCTCCTAGTGTCGAATAGTGTAAGATCTCCTCAGATAAGACAAAGTATGGAGACTCACTAGCCTCTCCTCAGATAAGACAGAGTATGGAGACTCACTAGCCTCTCCTCAGATAAGACAGAGTATGGAGACTCACTAGCCTCTCCTCAGATAAGACAGAGTATGGAGACTCACTAGCCTCTCCTCCACCCGGCACCTCGGTGGTGGCAAACCACGACCCCTTCGGAGGAAAGTAGCAAAGGGCGATATAAATCCATCTGGTCTCCAAGAGGCATAAGCTAATCCACATGTATCTTGCCTCTGAGTCTCGTGCTACGACTCGAACATGCTCATGTAACCCATGTCTGAAAAGCACTGCAATACCTCCTGAACCTCGGGAGGTGGCCTGTCTCATCCCCTGTTGGTGTGAGCTGACTCCCACTGATAACCCTCAACCCGTGGGTAAGCCCCTCTCCGGGCTCTCATGTGTCTCTGTCACCATCAAGATGATATCCCGGCCCTCCATCACCTCCTCAAGTCTCCCTCGATGTGTCCATAGGGCTCCATTACAGTTCTAGACTGCTATGTGTATCTCTTTGTCTTCATGTTGTTTCCTCCGTGTCTCATAGGCTAGATGGCGCTATTCGACCCTCTTCCCATCAATGTAGATGTGACCATCCCTATAATGTGCCTTCTTCCCTTCTTTGCATGCCGCCTTGATCTTTCGCATGCATAATCTTTTGTGCTCCAGCTGCATCCATGTGAGGTCATCATCGAAGTAGATGGGGTCCCCTGGCAAGCTCCTCAAGATAGCACGTCTTCTCATAAAGCTCATCTTACTCTCCTCGTCCAGGAACTATAGCACTAAGGCCTTGCCTTTGGTGGAGTCCTTTGGGGTTGTCCTCCATACTCTAGTGAATGGGAGCGGCCCATCCTCCTTTAGTCCCAGCTTGGTACATAGGTTCTGCCCGCCGTCAATCTCGGGCGTGGAGGCAGTGCTCTCTGGTATCCCTGTGACTCGGATGTTTAGGCACCGGATCCGTCGCATCTTCTCTTCATCAAGAGTAGACTGCATCATGTGTACATCTTCTTGTACCTCCTTCTTGATGTTCTTCTTCATCACTTGTACATCTTCTTGCACCTCCTTTTTGATGTTCTTCTTCATCACTTCTACCCATCCTTCGCGGGCCGCCTCCATTTTTCCCTCGATTGTGTGGGTGAGGGTTTTGGTGATCTCTTCTTTGATTGCCTCTTTGTCCACCTCAAGAGTCTCTCCTTCCTCTCGTGGATGATCGCATAAGGATGCCACTTCGCCCTTCAAAAGGTTGATTTCCTCCTGCATGGCGAGCTTTTCCTTCTCCCACTCCTCTTGCATGGTAAGCTTCTCTGTCTTCCATATTTCCGCTTCGGCCTCCAGCTTTCCCATGCGCATCAATAAGTCCTTCTTGATGGCGGTGATGGTGTTGTCCAATTTCTTCTTCTAGTCCTTGATAAGATCCCTAAGGATATGATCAAGCTGGCTGATTTTGTCATCTACAGGCCCTCCCATTGTAGAGGGAGGGAATGTTTGAAAGGAGCAGGTAAATATGTGGGAGAGAAAGAGAAGAAATGGTGAAATGAAATAGGGTGGGGGGAGAGAGAGAAAGAGAGGAGAATCACAATAAAGATGTATAACCTATTGTGTCCCAAATACCCTCTACAGGGCTCCCACGAAGGATTGTGTATGTGCTTTATTGAATGATGAGAAAAAGAGATAAATCTGTCAAACTTCCCTTGGCTATAAAACTTCAGCCTTTAACCTTCAAGTTCACCTTTGCGTTATGCTCCCTTTGGCTGTCCTGGCCCTTGGAACACTGCAGCACTTTGTGAATCATGAGATGAATAAAGCCTTGGCTAAGCCATTCTTGTATAGTATTCTATGTTGCTGGTTGGTGGGTTCTAGAAGGGTTCGGCCTATTGGAATTTAATCCCACGACCTGTTTTATGTTCATTAAATAGGTGCCTTTTTATATACTACCTGGCAGCACTTGTGCGCTGGCCTGTCTTGCTGTCTAGGCTGCTTGGGTCCTGGCCGCCTGCTGGATTGCGCACTATGGGCTGGCCGATTGGTTGGTGAGGCCTTTGGGGCTAGTTGATTGGCTGTCCAGGCCTTCTAGGCCTGACCGACAGCCAGTCTATGTCCAATAGGGGCTGAGCGGCTGGTCCCTTGCCTCCTAGAGGTTGGCCATCAAGGCCTATGCCCTATAAGAGCTAGTCACAATGCTCAGGGGCTTTATGGGCCAAAGGTATGGCCTATGGGCTGCCCTAGGTAGCCCTAAATCACCCTACACTCCATGCAAACCTACATGCAACTACATGTTCTTCTTAGGTGCCTGACATTTGGCTACAAGATGAATACCCGAAACACCTATCATCATTCCAGAAGGTGACTCACAGTATGGACTGGCACTGTTCCATGTGTGGGATTGGCACACTTGACCAAGACCATGTACGGGGCTTGTACACTTGACCTTGGGCACTTAGAGTAGTGGAACCCTGGTTGACTCGTCCCCAGACTCGGGCTCAAAAAGGACCAGTTTTCTCTCCAGGTCCTGTACTTGCTTGTACAAATATATCCATGTGCCACCAAGTGCGGGATGCACGTGACATCCCCTATTGCTTAACTTGACAAAAGCCGCAAAGCCTCCAAATAGTCTATCAATAATGTTGGATAATCTTCGAAGGAGGTCTTGTTAAGCCACACCGCTTCATGTGTCCTTCGGTCTTGAAACTTCGTGAGGAAATGTCTTTCTTTTCGGCCAGAGCCGTGCTTGAAACGATATAAGAGGTTTTGTTTTGGAACCATAACTTCAGCTTTGTCCACTATGGCTGGTTCATGTTCATTGTGGACATTGGAGAGAGGAGGTCCAATACAAGGCTTAACCAAGTGACATGGAACACATCATGCGTGGTACAACTGGGAAGCATCAGCTTCATGGAGGCCTCGTTGGTCTTCTTTAGAATGGGAAAAGGTCCAAAGCTCCAAAACAACAACTTTGGGCATCACTTACCCACTTCTTTCAACCTTTGCTTCATTGTTTTGAGATATACCCAATCTCCTTCTCAAAAGATCAAATCTCGTATGTCCTTGTTGTCCAGTGGAGTGTGGGCCTCCTGTGCTTTAGCCTATCTGTCCTTCACAAACTCCAAGATCTCCTGGTAAGACTTCGTCATTCTGTTAGCTTCAGGCATTAAGGACAACGTCCTGGTTAACCAAGGCTAGGACGGTCTTTCAAATGCTACCTCGTATGGAGTCTTGCTAATAGCTGAAGAAAAAGAATCATTCAACACAGCTTGAACTAAAGGCAAAAAGTGTTCCCACTTATCTTACTGGTCGTCAACATAACACTTTAGCACGTCGAATGCCAATTGATTGCAATTTTCATCTAGCCATTCGTCAGTGGATGGAATGCACTGGAAAAATTCAACTTAGTCCCAAAGTTACTAAATAATGCACTCCAAAAATGACTAGTAAACTTGGCATCTCAATCTGATACAATAGGTATGCCACGTATGGGTTACTAATGCCGAATAAACAACCTAGCAACATCTTCAAGGGACACGTTAGCCCTACAAGGAACATGCATAACAAATTTGCTAAAATGATCAACGATTGTTAAACACTGCATATTACGCTTACCCGGACCAGACTAGAAGACAAGTTCGTCACAAAATCCATTAAGATATCCTGAAAGTGTTCTTTGGGAATGGGTAAAGGCTGTAACAACCTTATCTTCTTCACACGAGAAGCTTTCACTTTTTGACAAACCAAACATTGTTATGCATAAGTGAAGACGTCTCGCCTCATTCTTGGCCAATAAAACTGATGTCGCTCAATCTTCTCTAGAGTCGAGTTTGTCCTCCCTATGACCACCAGTTACAAAGACATCATGGGCATAGTGGAGAAGAGTTGCCTAGAAATGTTTCAACATGCAAAGTCGGCCTTTGTAGAAAAGCCAACCATCACATAACAAGAAATGGCATGGTCCTGTGGTACGGTGTTTTCCAGCAATGGGGCATGGTGGTACGGTGTTTTCCAGCAATTTCATCACTTTTTCAACGTCAATGTTGTGTTGCTCTTCCGTAGCTGACAAAATTAGTATGTCATCCAAAAAGATACACTTTTCTATCAAGTCTTTGAAAACGTGCATCATCATGTTGTTAGACATAGCCGAGGCGTTTGTTAATCCGAAAGGCATGATCATGAACTCAGTCGGCCCACTCAATTCGGAATGTGGTTTGGGAATGTCCCCGTCCACAATTCTCACCTGATGGTAGCCACTTTTGAGGTCAATTTTTGAAAACACCTTTGCCCCAATTAGCCTTTCTAAGATGTAATCAATCCGAGGCATAGGGAACTTGCTCTTTCATCAGCTTATTGAGCGTGCGATAATCTACGAAAAGCATGGAGGATCTATACTTCTTTTTCACAATGGAGGCATATTAGAACGTATGAAACCAGACTCGAGCAATTCTTGGAGTTGATGGTCCAACTTTGTCTCCATGGCCTTGCTCAGGTAGTATGGAAACTTATTGGAGTGTTCGGAACATGGGAGAAGCTCAATTTTATGGTCCTACAGTCTAGATGGGGTAAGTCTGGGAGGCAAGTTATCCCAAAGAAAGATCTTCTAGAACTCATCACGTAGGGCATGAAAGAACATGGAGCACGAAGCACCAAGCGAACACTGGTGCAACACACAGAAGACGGCCATCAACTGGCCGGGTCTCCCTCCCATCCAAACATCCCATGAGACCACCAATAAAGGTGGGAGATAAGGGGAGACCAAGGGCATTTTTCCCTATATAGAGGGGTTAATTTAACCCCAACCTACTATGTGGGATAACAGACTGCCATGTGGCAGTGTGACAAGCGAAGGAGCAAGAATCCATTTCAACACCCCCTTGGATGCGAAGCCCGAAGCCAAGCAACAGGAGCTAATGAGGCTCTAATACCATGAAATAACACGGAGCACGTAGCACCAAGCAAAACAGAAGCGCAACACACGGAAGATGGCCATCAACCAGTTGGGTGGGGGATAAGGGGAGACCAAGGGCATTTTGCCCTATATAGAGGGGTTAATTTAACCCCAACCAACTATGTGGGATAATAGAATGCCATGTGGTAGTGTGAGAAGTGGAGGAGCAAGAATCCATTCCAACATGGCCTTTTACTTCTCCGAAGCATTTGTCACTGTTTGGGTGGTTTGGGTGGTCTGAACATAGATCACCGCACATTGTGCTCCTTTCCGAATCTTTCTTTTAGCTTGTAGATGGCTAATGACCAGAAAGTTAGGTATCCTGGGTTCACAGTTAATGATCATGGGAGCCTTTCACACATTTCAGGTAATTCAGAACGTGTGCATGTCCCAATCAATATCTGGGGGTGAACTTGTGAAACCACTAGATCCCTAAGATTATGTCTGCATGGACAAGAGGGACAACCATGAAATCTTGCACAAATTATGTGCCTTGGATGACTAATTTGGCCCGACGAGCTTCAAACGTGATGCTCGTTGTCTACCTGTGCTAAATCCCTCCACTTTCTTATCTACCGAGGTCAACGAAAATTGAGCTCGTCGAGTGGCCTGTTCCGTGACCACGTCCTGTGTACTTCTACTCTCAAACAAGACGACTCATCTCTGGCCACCTATGTAGCTAAAAGTCTTGAGCAATTTGTTTCACTCGTACTCCGAGTCATAGTTGCCCTTTTGACTATCTTCGAGCTCCTGGCTGACAATGGCACTAATCAAAGGTGTGGGAGATGGAGAACTAGTGACAATGTAGGGGGGGCCGGTGTGGGAGGCTGGCTCACCACAGTAGTTGTCGAGGCCGGGGTGGTGGTCTGAGCAGGGGTCTTCTTAGGCAAACCCTAGAAGTGTGTCCTTTTGTACGACAAAAGAAATATCACCCCTCCTCCGCGTATTGTTCCCGCTCTTCAGGATTGATCTTATCACCTATCTTACTAGCTAGAGCCTTCTGGTCTAGAGTAAGGTGAGGTTAGTTGTTCGAGTTCTTGGAGCAAGAGGCTCTCGGGATAGACCTTGATTGGGTCTGGTTTTGGCCCTTGCCAGAGACAGTGGCTACCTTGGCTACTCCGAGCTAGGAGGTATTTGGTTTTCCATTGTTATACTTCATCTCGGGGCACCTTGCACAAGTGAAAGGGCTTGATCAAAAGTCTAGGGTTTAAACATACGCACATCCCACTGGATTTGCGTGTCCAACCTGTAGAGAAATTGACCTCTTTTATTTGCGTCCAATTTTTGCAAACTGTAAAGCCAAGTGAGTTACTTTATTTGCAAAGTGGAGGATAGGTAGCACGTTCTGGTACAATTCCCGATACTCGTCCTCAAGTCACTCAAGATAATGAGGCGGTAGAAACCGCTTTTTGAGGTTAGTGACAAATTGGTCCCATTGATAGTCAGCAACTCCATAGTTGGAATTGATTTGGGTCCAATGAGTACATCATTAGATGGCTTCCGCGTTGATGTAGCAACAAGCTAATACCACCTTCTCTATGTTTGATTTCCTATAGCTTCAAACTGATGAATCCAAGAATACAGAGTTGTGGGATCAAGTTTACCGTTTTACTTATTACTAAAATTCACCTTCTCGTGAAGATGAGTCAAAGAAGTCACAGGTATTGTCCTTGCATCCAGAAGTGCAAGGTATCGCTTGTTCTCCACATGTCAACGTTGGTCCACTAGTGCAACAGTGCGGACTACCGCTTGTGTTCATCGAAGCTCTACCTCCCGTATTTGCAATTCATGTAATGCACTCGATTGTTGTGTTAACTCCTCAATGGAGATAACTGAAGCCTGGATTTGGGAAGGGATCTCAGCAGTGACCACCATAGGCAGAGGAGAGGGGGGGTGGAGAGGATGGGTGTTGAGGGTTCTTGAACAGGTATCAGTTTCTCCAAGGCTTGCATCGAAGCCGTACATGCCTGCATCTGTTCCCCTTGTCGTGCTATCATCATGCACATAAATTCCCGGAACATGGCGTTCATGTCATCACTGGTGACTTGGCTTCTGGAAGCAGTTGTTGCTATCGAAGAAACAATTTCTGTTGGGATTTGGTGCGCTCTCATTGGTGCGCTCTCATTGTCAGAATTCACCATAGTGGGAGTGGTCAAGTTTTCCTTGACCGCAACAACACCATCCACTTGTATGTGGTCAAGTTTTCCTTGACCGCAACAACACCATCCACTTGTATGTGGGGGACATTTCTGGTCGCTTCTTGTGGGGCTAGAAACCTGTAACATGACTACTTTGCGGAAACATGCATCAATGATGATTAATGCAAAGCAATAAATACTAACACTAATCACATGCTTATGACATAGAGAAGTAGAGAGAAGGAGAAGAGAGAGACTCTTTACCTAACCTATGCCTACTATACTGAATGAATGAGTAATTACAATGATTTTCATAGATCCAATGTAGATCTAGACTATGAATGTTGTGAATGAACTTATGTTCACTGTCCTCCACTGTGCGTTAATGGAAAATGCTGATTTGGAGATGTACTTGGCTGATCCAAACTATTAGACTGCATGTCCTTGGTCTTGGCTCTGCAATCTTTGTCTTTGGATGATTATGAATGACCCATGACATGCCTTTATATAGTAAAGTGATAGCAAGTCGTAATCAGGTCAGTTTTCACTTTTCAAGCCATAAAAACTCATAAAAATGTCATAAAATGTGTTCATATTGTGCCTATAATATGTCCCAACCATTGGTGCATGTCCTGGGCACCTTCGGGCCTCTATAGGGCCACCAAATTGGCTCCAAACTGCCCATATACGACCTCTAACTTTGCCCTTATGGCGGATGTAAGGAATAATCATGTCTACATGGCACTGGATTAAGGTGTGCACATGACATTCCCTCTTGCTAAACTTGGAGTTGGGATGCACATGATGTGCCTTTGCTCCATGCTGTTGATTCAACTGTGGATTGGATCTCCCATATGGTGTCTCCACTACTATCTCCTCGGGAATTACGGGCAATGGAAGTTGCCCCTTTGCCTTTGGAAGCGCTATTGGCATGGTAGACTCCATGAACACCTTAGTAACTGGAGTACTTATCTTCTCATCCTGGTCAATGGATTTGGAGATAATTGTGGGAACCTTGTGAACTGTCACCTCCTCGATGGCTGCGATGATCTCGGGAACTTGCATGGAATCCGGAATTGTTTGTGGCTCTACATGCTCGCACAATTGTATCTCTTGGTTGACCTCGACCTGTAGATCCGACATGGTTTCTAGTACCTCTTTGGTGTCCCTTTGTCCTTGGTCTTCTACTGTGGTACTCTTGTCCTCTTCCTTGGTCTTTACCATACTTGCTCCCACTGGAGTACTTTGACTCATCATGGCGAAAAGCTTCTTTATTTCTTTCCAATACTCTTCTTCATGTCTTTCGTCGTCTTTTTTTTCTTTGCCTTGCTTCGTTTCACGTTGTTCCCTTCTTGGCCTTGGTGCTTCTTCACAATGTTCCCTCCTTTGCCTTGCTTCTTGTTCACGTTGTTTCCTTTGGTGATCTTGGCCTTCACATGCTTGTTGGTAAATCTTTTCCCTTTCTTGGGATGTCACGTTTGAACATTGCCCAACTAGCTTCACTTTGTCTTTTCATCAAAGCAAAAATATCCTCTATGGTTGCTAGTCCAAAAACCCTAAACCTAGGCTTCTACATGCATCCTAGACACCCTAGAACCATGCTAGACTTGGTACTCACATTTGATGTCCCTGTCCACAATTCATACCTGATGGTACTCACATTTGAGCTCAATCTCGGAAAACACCTTCGCTTCATTTAGCCTCTAGGATGTTATCAGTCAATGGCATGGGGAACTTGCTGATCTCGTCAGCTTGTTGAGCATCCAATAATCTACGCAAAGCCGAGAGGATCCATCCTTCTTTTTCACAAAGAGGATCGGGGCTATGAATGGAGACACACTAGAGCGTATGAAACCGGACTGCAAGAACTTGTGGAGTTGATGGTCCAACTCCGTCTCCATGGCCTTGATCAGGCGATATGGAAACTTGCGAGGGGGTTCAAAACCTGGGAGGAGCTCAATCTTGTGGTCCTCTAATCTAGATGGGGGAAGTTTAGGTTGTCCCAAAGAAAGATTCTCTGGGACCGATCATGCAAGGCCTAATACTTCTCCGAAGCACTCATCTCACTATCTAAGTGGTCAAAACATAGATCACTGCATGCTGTGCACCTTTCCGGTTCTCTCGTTTAGTCTGTATATGGCTAATGACTAGAAGGTTAGGTATCCCTAGTTCACACTTAATAATTACAGGAGTCTTCACACATTTCAGCTAATCCAGAACGTGTGCTAGTCGTCAGGGGTGAACTTGTGAAATCACTGGATCCCTAAGATTGTCTGCACCTACAGGAGGGGCAACCATGAAATTGCACATAAATTTAGTGCCCTCGATGGCTAATTTAGCACGACGAGCTTCAAACTTGATGCTTGTTGTCATGCTAATGCAAAATCCCTTCACTTTCTTATCTATCGAGGTCAACAAGCTTCAAACTTGATGCTCGTTGTCGTGCCCATGTTAAATCCCTTCACTTTCTTATCTATCGAGGTCAATGAGTAACGGGCTCGCCGAGTGGCCCGTTCCGACCTCCTCTGTACTGCCACTACCAACAAACAAGATTGAATCTTTGGCCACCTATGTAGCCAAATGTCTTTGATCAATTCATTGCACTGATACTCTTGGTCATGTTTGCACTTTTGCTCATCTTCGAGCTCTCGGCTAACAATGGCGCCAATTGTAGGTGTGGGAGCTGGAGGACTAGCGAGACAAGTGGGAGGTCGGTGTGGGAGGCTGGTTCACCCACGAAAGCTGTCGAGGCCGAGGTGGGGTCTGAGCAGGAGTTTCTTAGGGCATGCCTTACAAGTATGTTCTTTTGTATAACAAAAGAAATATCGCCCCTCCTTGTATTGTTTGTGTTGCCACCCTAGATCTCCTCAACACCAGTGGGCACTCTAACATTGCCGATGAAGACCCCATCTAGATTTGATACTGAGGCCTAGCTTTTTAATCAATTTCTTGCAGGTCTTCAATCTCTGGTGCATATTCATCTTCTGTAGAGAGCTTGGGCATCATTACTTGCAGAGGATTTTAGCAGAGCAGTGTGCATTTTGTGTATCTGATATTTTGCATAAGCAATCACTCAGCAAGGACATGATATATTTGGTGTATTGGCACAGGAAGATAAGCTTGACTAGAGTGTGCAGCTTCATGATCAGAAATTTCTTGGTAGCCAAAGGCTTGTGGGGCCTCGTGAATCGTCGTCCTACCATTTAGCCAGGTATGCCCGCAAGGGGTGGTGGTAGAAGTGCTCTACAAGAGTAAGAGTAACCTGTTGCACAGGCTCCAACACATGAGTGGTGAGTAGCAAGGTGGATTGCAGTCTGTGTGGCCAGGCCCATCTCACACTTGGTAAAGGCTTAGCAGGGCCATGCTGATGGATCGTTGGGCAGCAAGCTGACCATAGCCGCAAGGGGGAGGGAGCCAGCAGGAGATCCCCATGCAGTGTTGTAAAAGAGAGAGGAGCCTGTGGTGTGCCCAGCTACTTCGAGAGTGTGACTTGTGTTGCCATAAGTCTACCAGTTTCAATTGGACCTTGTATTTTGTCGAAAGAGCTGTTTTGCATGCTTTTCTTCAGTAAGAATCCTAGGTTTTGGTGTGTTTGAGAGACGACACCAGATAACCAGGGTAGGTCTACTCCATTTGGAAACAGGCTGATTTAGCGGCGGCTAGTGTCTAGTTAGCTAGCATATCAATATATATGTTTCCTCTCTCTCTCTCTCTCTCTCTCTCTCTCTCTCTCCACACACACACACAAACACATATAGTGCACTATCCTGTATATGTCTCCCCTCTCTCTCTCTCTCTCTCTCTCTCTCTCACACACACACACACACACACGCACACACAGATATGGCGCAAAAACTTTTTTACGTAACCCCTCTCTCTCTCTCTCTCTCTCTCTCTCTCGGCAGTTGCCCCACAAACATGCGTTTTTTGCTTTACACACATATACTATATAAGGGCTTCTCTGCCCAAAGCTTTGCTTATTAACTTTCTTTACCTTGAGTAGCCTAAGATGCTTATAGGAAAGCAAGCATCGGGAGGAACCCATGTGGCACGCTAAAAACAACTTTTCGAAAGCCCAGAACAACAAAAGCCAACCTTAATAAAGCTCTTGCGGTAAAACAATGCTCATGGTAAAAAACGTGTGGTGAGGCAAGTAGCAAGCTGAATAAAGCTAAAATTGGTATCACAGCATCTGTGGAGGCGAAAACGCTGGTGTATCGTCTGTGGAGGCAGAAACGTTGGTATATCATCTGTGGAGGAGCCATCATGTATCATCTATGGAGGCGGAAACACTGGTGATGGAGACTATCACGGAGGAGGAGGAGCTTCTTGTCCTAGTCTCGTGACCTTCCACTCTTGTCGCAAGGCACAGGTACTAAGTTTGGTCATTGATGATGATGCAGCCATCGCAAAGAGGAGTACGACGTTTCATGGTTGGCCTCTCAATGGATCCCAACCTTCGCTACTATGCACATCTCGTCATAGATACTCTATTGAAAGATCTAACGGCGTGTAAATATTTCATCCTCTGCGGTGCACAGCAAAGCACGAAGAGCACCTTTGTTATGGTTGCCATAAATAGGCTATGGAAGGGGTCACAATAGCACTCTATGTACTTAGCTTTTGGCGTGAATGATGCTGATGAAATCTAGGATCAGCAGAGGCTTTGGGCTTTGCTCGTGTGACCACCTTCACCTCGCAAGCTAGTGATGTGCAGATTATCTCCCTCTTCTTGAAGAAGAACTTCCTTACCCCCATTACGATCATCATCGATGAAGCGGATTCTCTGATTGATTTGTCTTGCACAAGTTGTCTTGGTGCATAAACGCAAGTAGGTACTCTCTCTCTCTCTCTCTCTCTCTCTCTCACACACACACACACACACACACACACACACACACACGTGTACACACACACACACACACATCATCATCATCATCAAAACCAAGTGCGCTCCACGCTCAGAAGTTTGCAAAACAAGATTGTTTTTTTTTTTATTCTTTTACCGTGTTTTGTGTGAGTGCTTGGGTAGCATACTTCGTGTAGTGTAGAGCATATTTGAAATGATCGAATGAAAATGAATTGAAAAGCATTCTTGGAAGCAATGCTAGAATGACATCCGCAATCGATGAGCTTAAAGCCTGTTCTTATGTTCAATGGGGATTCAAAACTACCTTGCAAATGAGAAAATTACAAATTCAGTACCACATTTAAAAATGAGTTTTGTATCATGAATCAATACATAGGACTAATGGTTGCCTTCAACACTGAAGGTGTTTTGGTCCACTTTCGATATCGAAAGTGCTATTTGGGAAATGGGGGAAGGGCACATTCTCCCATGATATTCTTTATATATGGTTTTTTTTTTAACTTCACTCACACAAACGAGCATGAAAATCCTATGACTTGATGAATGTGTAAATCATATTAAAATGTGGTAAATGAATTTGGAATTATGTACCTTGCGATGTACTCTAAGATCTTTGTCGATGTCCATCAATTCCTCACGTTAAATATAATCATAGGCTTGATGTTTATACTCGTTCTCTCTCTCTCTCTCTCTCTCTCTCTCTCTCACACACACACACACACACACACACACACACACACACACACATCATCATCATCATCATCATGATAAAAACCAGGTGCACTCCATGCTCTAAAGCTTACAAAACAATATTGTTTTTTTAAATTCTTTTATGGTGTTTTGTATGTGTGCTTGGATAGCATACTTTGTTTTGTATGTGTGCTTGGGTAGCATACTTCATGTAGTGTAAAGGAAATTTGAAATGCTTGAATGAACATGAATTTAAAAGCATACATGCTACACTGACATCCCCAATGGATGAGCTTGAAGCTTGTTCTTATGTTCAATGGGGATTCAAAACTATATCACAAATTAGAAAAATATAAATTTATTACCATAATTGAAAATGAGTTTTGTATCATGAATCAATACGTAGAACTAATGATCGCCTTCAACACTGAAGGTGTTTTGGTCCACTTTCAATATCGAAAGTGTTATTTGGAAAACGAGAAAAGGGCACGTTCTCCAAAGTTTATAAAATTTCGGGGAGGACTGTGCTAACTTCCCGCCATACTTTATGTATGGTTTTTTTTAAAACTTCACTCACACAAACGAGCACGAAAATCTTATGACTTGATGAATGACATGTAACTCAAATTCAAATGTGGTAATGAATTTGGAATTATCTACCTTGCGATACACTCTGAGATCTCTATTGATATCCATCAATTCCTCATAGGCTTGATGTTTATGCTCGTTCGAGCTCTATAAGCTGTTCATATAAACTTGAGAAAGACACACATACGAAGAGGAAGTGCTGCAAAAATGGCATGGGTTGTAGTGTCCATCTTCATTCAAGCACATCTTCATTCAAGTGCTTCAAGAGGTTTATACATGAATGGAAGGACACATGTTTTTTCAAAGTACATTGACAACGCACAGGTGCAAGCAATCAAGAGGATAAGGCTCTACCTAAGCATTCTCTTTGCTACTCTCTCTAAAAATATTGCTCTCTTTGCTTGCGCAAGGGATGGCCACGTTGGGTACTTCTTTTTATGTTATTTTGATTTTAACGTAAACCTCATATACACACTCGTATTATATGGCCTCATGACTTAATACCTTTATACCCACACCTATATTATTGCTAACCCTTCTATACTAACACACCTATATTACCTACCCCTCCCCCTCCCCCCCAAGCATGCTCACACACACAATCAATGCCCAAACACTCAAGTAATAATATCTTTTTATGTTGATTTCTTGCTTGATGCATTATATACAATTTATGCCCAAACACTCAAGCAATAATATATTGAAATATCTTTTTTATGTTAATTGGTTGATTATAGGTCTCTTGTTGTAAAAATATACTTCGTTGTTCATGGGAAAAAAATATATACTTCTTTGTAGAGACTTTATTTATAACACAGAAGTAGGCATAGGTTTTGGATCTCAATCCAGCCCATGGGGTAGATAATAGTCCATGAAGCGTCCTGATGGTAGCCACATGTATTGTGAGACACGATTGGTATTCATTGCTAATATGAAAGAGACTACATCAATAGGTGATGTTACTTTAAGGTTCTCAATCTATAATTTATTGAATTTTTTATTACAGCGACGACTGAAATCACTAATGCATAGAACTTTTCAATACTCCCCCTTGATGATAAGTGGATTTTTTAACATGAGAGAGAGCCAAGCTCTTCTTACATTAACTATTAGGTGTAATGGTTGAGAGTAGCTAGGCTAAAATAGTGGAGATAATTCAGCACCTAAAAGAGGTAGATTCCAAATGTTGAGAGACGGTAGGGGATGCTCCTAAATTAAGGGAAAATGGTAGGCTAGATGCTTGGTAAATCTTCTTCACCAAAGAGCATTTACAGCAAGGATAAATGGTAGAAATAACCACAAGAAAATAGCTCATGTTTGGGACATTATTTTTAACACCTTCCCATGAACCAAACATGGGTAAAGATAAAATAAGATAGCTAAGATGTCCTAGGATTGAATTCCCCTACCACAATCAAAAAATGGATACAAAGCTTAAGATATTGTGGGTATGATGACCAAGGTGAGGCTCCATAAAATAAAAGTGGGTGATTCATAAACAGAAGATGCCCATATAGAAAGATGGTACATCAAAAGCTCCTTGGTTTACAATGCCACAAGAAAAGTATCTAAGCTTTAAACAAATAAGGGAAATAAAGTGAGAGCTAAATAGACTAGTGTCATGGAACATCAAAAAGCATAATCTGCAAAAGAAAAGTAGGCCTCATGATGTTCCACTAGATGGTGCTGCACTTCCTCTTCTCCATATGAGTAGCCAGCCTTTGAAAAACAAGCTTTGTCTTTATCTTTGGTCTTCAAAATCCCCGAGAGCACAAGCATTTTTGAAATAGTGTCCTCTTGAATAAAAAGTCCATAAAGTAAACATGACACATGTAGCATACAAACCATATAAGAACACAAAGGCCAAGTATCACAAGTTAGAATCAATTGGACTATTCGGAATCAGTAGGTCATAATTAGTAGGGCTGAATTAGCAGGATGGAATCAGCTCGACGAAATCAGCTAGTTGGAATTAGCAGGACTGAATCAGTAGGCCGAAATTAATTAGATGGAATCAGCAAGATAGAATCAGTAGGATGGAATCAGATGGATGGAATGAACTGGTCAAAATTAGGTAGGACTTAATCATCATGATGGAATTACCTGGATGGAATCCACAGTACATGTCAGAATCAGCAAGACATGTTGGATTTAGCTGGAGAGTAGTCAGAATCAACAAGACATATTGGAATTAGTAAAACAAGTCAGAATCAACAGCGAAGTCAGATTTAGGAGTAGGCAATCAAAATCAGCTGAAGACTTGAAGAAAATTCTTGATGAAAACTCCTCGCCCAATATTTTGACCTCTTGAGCATACCGTGAGTGAGGAGCTGAAAAATGTGATGATGTTGGTTGTTGGTTGCAAGATCTACCACCATTATCTTACATCAGGGAGTCGTGATAGATACACCAAAGGGTCATACATTCAAGATATGAACCAATGTGTCCAAAGCTACAACTTTGATGGGTGCCCGTAAATGGTGTGAGAGTATTTATGGCGATTCCCGCTTCAAGAGCGTGTGGTAGCAAGTTAGGATGAAGTCCTAAGTGATGTACTTCATGGATATATTATGAGAGTAGTCATTGTAATACGATTGGGTCTCTTTATGAGCCTAAAGTGCCCAACCAGCCACAGTTTAAGTAAGTGTGAACACTTATGGCCATGTATATAAGTGAATATCTCTCATAATACAACACTCTCCCATTGTGCAATTGAGTCTTGCTCTTGCTAATCTCTCTCCCTAATGCATGCTAGTGAGTGTGTGTGAGTGAGATGAGAGGAGGGACGAGTACTCGTAGTGCAGCGCGATGGTGTGACAACACTCGCGGGAGGCGCGTTGGAATTACTTCTCAAGGAGTTGTAGAGCTTGGAGACCTCAAGGCTTACGAGCTCGGCCATTGGAAAGATCCTCACGATAGTTTCAGTTCACCACGTAATCTCTTTTTGGATGTGTTTCAAGGAGGGTTAGGGTGAGCCATAACAATGGCATGGGATACTGAAGAAAAGCCTACCTTAAGAAGAACACTACACAACACATCAAAACAATAATGGCACAGGTTGTAGTAATTGTAGCAGTTGAAGACAGCAACTCTACTGTTGTTTATTGGTCATCAGGTGACGGCAGAGAGTAGCATAGCAGAAGCTATGTCTTGCTCTGATACCATGTTGGATTCAAGGTGGACCAAAGCACACATTAAACTTCATTTTAAGCAAGAAGAAGATAGAAGAAAATTCAGCTATCCATCTCTCTCTTGTGTCTTGTTCTCTCTTGTGTGTGTGTGTTTGCTTGCTAGGGTTTGAAGCTCTCCCTCTCCCCCACATTCTCTTTATGGTAATAGAGCCTGGTTCATGTGAGAGCTAAGGAGGCAAGGTACAACACCCCCTCAGTAGCTCTGGGAGCTACACATCTCTGATTGAGGAGCTGTCTTTGTGGGAGCGGAGCTATAGGATAGGTATGCTATCTTATTGAACCACATTTTACTACCATATTCATGTTTCGAGCGCGTTACGGGCCCCGTTTCATCACTGCAGGGTATTTTCGACAGTTTTCTGCAAGTTCTGGTAGAGAACTGTTTTTGCCTCGAAGGAGGAAGACTAGAAGGTGAATCCCACCAAACTCTGGCTAAACATGACCATAGAAACTAGTCTAGAACAAAAGCTAGCACTCGTGGATACATGAGCCAACCATAACCTACTTTGTGCACGTTATAACCATCATTGACCCCCACAAAAGCATATGTTGGAAAGGACTCAACTCATTACAAACCACATGCATAGGAGCTTTCATCGCCATGTTTCACATTGGGAATAAGACTTGGAAGTATGTCATGCCTAGAAGTACCATGCGTGAAGTACTTCTTGGATGAGGATGGATGGGACATAATCAATGCTAAATCGACTGGGACTCAAGAACCACTACATTACAACATTGGGGCAGGTAACTATTCTAATGAGATAGAAAAAGAGCCCATGTCTTACAAAACCTCCACACCAAATGCCCATTCTCCTAGAAAAGAAGTTCTAGAGCTAATTGAGTCAACCACCAAGGGAGACCTTACTTCATCCATACCACTAAAGAAGAGGTCGGTTTTTTACTTACCTGCAAAGCAGCAGGGGTAAGTAACCTAATTCCTTCAGGACCCTCACTTCCAAGCCAGATCAACCCTCGTCATTGCATACCCTGCTAGCACTCTTGGCTTATCCAAGGACTAACCCAATTAACACCCATGCTACTAACATTCCCTCTGGCTACCTAAAGTAGTATAGTCAACACCATCCCATCCCAAAGAATGCAAGCCCGACAGAGAAGTGCTACCCAAAGATGGTGGATGCCTAACACTCTTATAGTGGCCCAAGGGTATTACAAGGGTAACACAAGTACATGGGTACCTAAAATCATGCCATCCTTATCACCAACTTCTTCATCCACCTAGGGAAGTACCAAGGTAAAGTGGAAATAGCAAACAGCTACCAATGCTACTGGAACCTCATGCTCAACCTTAGCAAAGGGTAGAGAAAAGATTGAAGAATTCAAGAAAGTACCAAGGCAAAGTGGAAATTGCAAACAAAGGCTACCAACGGCTACCAATGCTACCAATGCTACTGGAACCTCATGCTCAACATTAGCAAAGGGTAGAGAAAAGATTGAAGAATTCAAGAAAGTACCAAGGCAAAGTGGAAATTGCAAACAAAGGCTACCAACGCTACTGGAACCTCATGCTCAACCTTAGTGGGCAAGAAAAGATTAAAGAATTCACGGAACCCGAAAACCATAGCCAAAAAACACATTATGAATAGGATATTCCTTTCACATCGACCTCAAAAGCTTATGTAGCAGTAGCAAGCCAAGAACCACCAATTCCCTTAGGTGTCACTCACAAGCCTAGCTAGATGGGCCAAACACAAGTACCTCACCCTTGTCAGAGAAGAGGGGAACCCATCCCAAAACCAATTAAAAATGTCAAAGAAAGCAATACTACATAGAGTCGAAGAAAGCAGTGAGATGGAGCAAGGAGGAAAGAAAAAATAGAAGAAAGCAAGAGTGATAGAGAACTATGAAGAAGAGTCCTCTTAAAATCCGCTAACTACATAGAGTCGAAGAAAGCAACGAGATGGAGCAAGGAGGAAAGAAAAAATAGAAGAAAGCAAGAGTGATAGAGAACTATGAAGAAGAGTCCTCTTAAAATCCGCTATACTAATCACATAAGTCATCAACCTTCTAGGTACATCTTAGGATGGGGGGGTGAAAACCTTGTCCATGGTATATCCCATTGCCTAAATCGCTAATGATTAAAACAACACTAATTAAATGCACTTCCATAGGTGTGGCCCAACATTGCACTTGCATATGCACTAAGGACCTTTTTGTACGCAAATCTCAAAATGTTTAGATCTCAAGATGCACATGCACTTTCCTATCTCAAAAAGTTGCCTGCTCAAGATGTATATGCAATATGTGCACACACGTACCTGTCTATGCACGCACGTTCTTATATGTGCATGTGCGTTCCTATCTGTGCATGCACGATCCATACTCCACATGCACATTCCATGCTTTGCATGTACATATGTAGATGCGCATGCACGTTCCATTCTTTGCATGCACATTCAATATGTGCATGCATGTTGCATGCTCCACACCTACATTCAATATGTGCATGCACACTCTTGAGTTACGAACGCACATACACTACTCTGCATTCCTAAGAATGATCTATGTACATATGTTCCAACCTTCGTACATATGTTCCCAACCAAAAGCTATAGAAGTTGGAGCCTCCTCTCATTTTTCACTCTCTTGCTAGCCAATTTCTTGCCATTTCTATCCAAAAATCACCCACACCTTCGTAGCCCCCTCTAGTGTTCTGGTAGCTTGTTAGAAGTATTTATCTCACTTTCAATTCATGAACTAATCTACAAAGAGTCACTAAAAAGCTACTAAACAAATACTACAATATATCGAAGAAACTTTAATCATGGCATAGACTACACACAATGCAAAGATTTGAAGTTAGTTGGTAGCTACATTGATAGTGATTAGGCACGTGACAAAACTGATATAAGATCTAGGTCAAGATATTGCCTTTCACTTGGATCGAGAATGATCTCTTGGAGTAGCAAGAAACAAAGCACAATGGATTTGTCATCTACTAAAGGCAAAATATAAAGCTACCACCAATGTAGCCTATGAAGCTATTTGGCTTGAAAGAAGTTTAAGAGATCAAGATCCAACATTTCATCCTCGAACAAAACACAAAGATACAACACAATTCTATTTGTGAAAAGCATGAGAACAAGAAAAAAGAACTTATGTATTGTCTAATCCACAAGAAGATAGCACATATTCAAACAAACACTCTATTTCTTTTATGCATCTAATTTATGCATAAAATCATTTATGATGAAAGTAACACTTTTATAAAAAAAAAATCTTTTATACATACTTCTATGCATGAAAATCAAATATGATAAAAGTAACACTTTTATAATAAAATAATAATCTTTTATGCATACCTTTATGCATGAAAATCAAATATGATAAAAATAACACTTTTACAATAAAATAATAATCTTTTATGCATACCTCTATGCATGAAAGTCAAATATGATAAAAGTAACACTTTTACAATAGAATAATAATCTTTTATGCATACCTCTATGCATGAAAATCAAATATGATAAAAGTAACACTTTTACAATAAAATAATAATCTTTTATGCATACCTCTATGCATGAAAATCAAATATGATAAAAATAACACTTTTTCAATAATATTCTTTTATGCATACCTCTATGCATGAAATTCAAATATGATAAAAGTAACACTTTTATAATAAAAACATAATCTTTTATGCCTAAAAATCCATTTTGATGAAAGTAACACTTTCATTTAATAAAAGAAAATTATTCCTTTATACATAAAAATCTATTTTGATGAAAGCAACACTTTCATAATAAAAGAAAATTATTCCTTTATGCATAAGAATAATAATAATCAATATGTATCTTCTATGCATGAAAATGACACTTTTAGAGTATAGAATTGTTAGGAATTACTCTTTTAACATAATAAAAGATAATTCTTATTTTCAAAAATTTTACCATAACCTCCTTTGTATGGCTGACCATTTTTAAATTTTTTCTACTTAATTTTGTCTTAAAAATTAACTCTAATTGATTTAAAGTAATCTATACTAATCAAAATTCACTTATAAAAGAGAAAACATTATAAGAATTTTAATTTCAATAATTTTCACTTAACTAGGATAAAGAAGGGTTGATTCTAAGAAGAGAGAGGGGAAAAGCCTTTCGATCAAGGCATAACATCCATTTATCACTTCAAGCAATCATAAACATTAGAAAAACATAAAATTAATAAAGAAAAATACAAGAATCTCTACTTACATAATTTCTTGGAGCTTTCCTTTAGCTTGATGGTTTGAGGGTTGAACTCTTGTTTGTAACAAGAGTGGCCACCAATCTTTGGAAGAGGGAAATGTCAAAAACTAGTGAATTATTAATAAATTCACAGTTCTTGGCTTGGGAGGAGTAGAGTAACAGTGCATAATACACTATTAAGTTTTAACAAAGGGAAGGACTTCTATTTATAGGAAAAAGTGAGCCTCTAACCAAGCCAACTGATTCTAGAATTTTCCAGATCAGTTTGGTCAAATTTTGACCATTTTTGGGTCAATTTTGGTCACTTTTTGGATCTAGTTGAAACAAGAGAGAGGAGAGATGAAAATATCTCATTATTTGGGAGTTTAAAACTCATTCAAGCATGTGAAATAGGCACCCTCTTCATGAGGGGAATTCCCCCATGCAGAGGTGTCAAAAATACATCATTTCACCTAAATATTTCTCTTTTTTAACTATTAATCTTGTCCTTAGTCAACTCTTCATCTTATGTGAGTATTTACTCATTTTTGGGGGAGTTTCCTTTTATTTCTTCATTTATCTCCTCCCTACATTTGGATGAATCTTATTGGTCCATAGGAACCTTAATTTAAAATTTCGAAAAAATCTTCACCCCCAGGATAATGCCTCTTGAACAGATTATACTTAATTTCTAATGCACCTTCTGAAAATATTTTTGAACTTCTGTTTCAGGGGAACTTATTTTAATAAGATGAGGTATTTTTATATCCAAAAATATTTAAAATCTGAATATTATCTCTCTAGAATATTTTCTCTCTCTAGGCCGTAGAAACAAGATCTTATATATTTCTGAAGAGGGGAATGAATTACAGGGGAAGATACTGGACATCATGAGGACTGGAGGGAGGAATCTTACATTCTACCCCACTTAAAAAATGCGAGATGTCCTCATCTCGCAGGTGGAGTATGATCTTTTTCATCTTCTTCTTCTTCTTCAATCACTTCCAGCGTTACTGCCTTGGAAGTGGACGGCCGATTTGGGAACAACTCTCTTTGACTTCCCCTATTCTGAGGTGGAGGTCTTGCATTACTTTGGGTTGAAACTGTAGGTTGGATAGAGGGTCTACCTCTGGGACTTCCTTGATTTTGGCGGATAGAACCGTGATTACTCTGGACGGAAGGGGCTGGAGTCTAGAATCTTGATCCCCTATTTCCCTGCCCTGAAAACCTTGATCCAAAAGGAGTTGGGCAATCCATACTGCGATGTCCAAATCCTTGACAGTTATAGCATTTCATTCTCTTGTTCAAGGGTGGAACTTCTGAAGTTGAAATCCAGGAAATTGAGTTTCGGAAAAAGGACATTTCTTCCATTCTGGAACTTCCCATATCCTGGGTTTGACCTTGATATCTCTTAGGTGGAGGAAGGTTGGAATCACCTTCTGGGAATAAAAACCTTTTGAAAGGTGATGGTGCTAGCTTTGGCGAGACTTTGACATCAAAGGCTTTGGCAAAATCCTTCGCCATCCGAACTGCTTCGGCCATGGAAATAGGTTTGGCATTCTTGACTAAAGTATCTAATAGCTCGTTCATTCCCTGAATGAACCTGGCCATCAGTTGCTCTTCATCCAATTGAGGGAAATATTTAAGGAGAAGTGCAAAAGCCTGATGGTACTCTTCAATTTTTTGGGATTCCTGCTTTAGTTCCAAGAACTCATTCATCTTAGTTTCAAGAAAGCCTGGGGGACAAAACCTCTTTCTGAGGTAAGCCTTGAGATCGGTCCAGGTTTGGGTATTTCGGTCGAGACGGTTTGTCTCGCAGTGGTTTCTCCATGCCACTCTAGCTTTCTCCACTATGTTCAGCCTTGCAAGAGCCATTTTGCTCTTCTCATTGTACCCGGTGACATCGAAGTATTCTTCCATTGATTCGATCCACTTTTCCACAGTCTCGCCCAAGTTTTCCCCTTCACCTTTGAAAAGGCTGCGAACTATGAAGAGTTTTACGAACATCTAGGTCGAGTTCTTCTTCATCGAGTTGGGGGTTAACATTTCTACCACGACGACCTCGATCCATGTTCCTATCAATACGAAAATTCTTGTTAAGTCTCTTTATTTATGATTCAATCCGAATTTTGATTCAACTAATTCCGGGGTTATCTAAATAGGTCGACTCCCCACAGAATCAAGGGATAAAGATACTCATATAGAACGCATTATCAGTTAATAATTCATTCAGAATATCTCATTCATATCTTTAACATAGTAATGGTCCATTAGACTAAATTTTTCCATCTGAACAGTCCTCCATGGGGATTTCAAATTTTTAGATTTTTATCATCCCTTAACTTGATCCACTGATCAAAAGTTAACAGTAGCAATCTCGCAGCATAATCCACTAATCTGATAGTGATTGGCTGAAGTCATTAACTTCATTCTAGCTATGAACATTATCACAGGGACTCGTTCCATTCATCCTCATTGCGGTTTCGCTCAGCTTATTACATTTCAACCAATTTTCAGGGATCATCATTTTTCAATCAGAATCCAAATCAACTCATAAGTTCTCAACCAGAATTTAAAAATCATATCAACCACATTCGAATTCATCAACTGGATAGCATTAATGCTTATAATTTCAAGTCTTAGATTTACTCGTATATACAACCAGTAAAGAGCTGCAGTTATACCCTCGGTATATACGGGTAGTCATGGTTCTTGGAACTATAAGGTAAATACCATCATGTCTAGGCCTCAAGCAAGTCAGGGATTCCATACAATTGCGGTATTTCTGTCTGAAGACCTAATTACCAATATACGAATTTCAGTTTGAATATCAAATTGTATGAATTTTATCACACAATTACAACCTTTTAGCGCTCCTTGATAAATTTTTGACATATTTGGCTTCTCAGTTGATCCTCATTAGCCAAATAGCTCTGATACCAACTGTAAGATCCCTGCCCCCACCATGGAACGGATTCGGGGTGCTAGCAGCGAAAGTAGCACATCTTGCATGGGGTAGGGTCCCACACTCGGGGCCTCGCCCACGGATATCCGGATAGGTGACTAATTCCTCGATTCTTCCAAACCAAACTTGGAAAAACTTCTCTTGCCCAGAAAGCACGGGCGATTCCACCAAGATAGCTTTTCCCTAACGTAGTCAAAAACCTTACTTAACTGAACTAATCTGACCGAACTCGTAGGTTTCATAGTCAGATTCAAGGGACAGATTGCACTTGGATCATAGAGACCAACGCTTTTTTCCTCATCGAGAGGCACAGCCGTTGATCCTTTTTCCATACAACAATTTTTCTCCGGGATTTACTTCATCTATCGAACTAAACAGAAATTGAGTCTCGATTTACGGATCCATCAGTCCAGCCTAACCCCATCCAGTCCCATGGGTTAGTAGCCAACTGCCCAACCACTATAGTGATGGGATCCAATTAGGAATTTGGTTAGGTTTTGTCCTTGCTACCAAGGAAAAGAGTTCCCAGGCCCCCTAGCCGGAAGTTCATGCAAACATAAAACTACTTACGCACCCAATATGAAATTGCCTTTTTCTCAGCATCAGCTAGCTTTAAAACAATCCTTTAATGAAACCATTATGTCATTGATCACTATCCTCAAAATCTCTGGTTGAATCCATATTTCTAATCATTCATTCATCGGTGTACTTATGGCATCATTCGCAACCAGAATGCTCTCACACCTGTTCACTCAGGGGCCTTTTCGATAGTTCCTAGCTCATAGTAACCGGCAATATATTCACATAACAAAATGGAATCTCCGTGGAAGATTAGCAAGATCAACCAACGGATCCATATAAAAGAGCCATGGACTCATTCGTTGAGGACCAACAAGGTCAATCAACCAGATCCATGCCCAATTTCAGAAAACAACTGTTACTCCTTATTCCAATATCTTCCACGACGCACGTGTGGGTATCTTCAACGACCCAGAGCCCGAGCACCGTATGGTCAGCACCCTCTAGGATCCTTCGCAGGTCACCTAGCGCTTCACTCATAGGCCGCTTCCTTGGTCCCTCATCCACCGTACCGGAAGCTCACCATTTAAATCGAACCGAGGCTGGTCAAGACCTCGACCGACCTTGCTACACGAGACGTCCTCCATTGACTCTCCGTTAGCTGTTGTAACTTTATCAGGTAGGTCTCTCTACGACCACTTACTCAAGATAGTCAAAATGCTTCCCCAGCATCTTTGACATAAAACAATCATTTGCAAACAGTTTACAAATACAGTTTCTATATTGAACTCTCGTCATTCCACATTATTCCATATCAATCCATATTACTTAATCCAATTCCAAATCATATGTGTATCCATTCTGTAAGATCCCTGTTCCCACCGAGCAATGGATTCAGGGTACTGGCAGCGGAAGTAGCTCTTCTCGCGCGGGACAGGGGTCCCATACTCGGGGCCTCGCCCACGGATATCTGGATAAGAGACTAATCCGTCGGTTGATCCAAAACCGAACCCGGAAAAACTTCCTCTACCGGAAAGCACGGGCGATTCCACCAGGATAACTTTTTACTCTAACGTAGTCAAGATCATTTCTGATCGAGATGATCCGATTACATCTATAAGATACTTAGTCAGTTCAAGGAAGAAACTTGCACTTGGATCATTGGGATCAACGCTTTTTTCCCCATTCAAGAGGCACAGCCGTTGATTCCTATCCATAGAACAGTTTCTGTCCGGGATTTTTTTTTTTCTATCGTAAAAACAAAAGTTTGAGTCTCGATTTACGGATCCATCAGTCCAGCCTAACCCCATCCGATCCCATGGGTTAGCCAACCGCCCAACCACTGTAGTGATGGGATCCAATTAAAAATTTGGTTAGGTTTGTCCCGGGTACCAAGGAAAAGAGTTCCAAGGCCCCCTAGCCGGATGTTCATGCAAAATAAAACTAGTCACACCACTCACACACCCAATATGAAATTGCCTTTTTCAACCAGATTCAACCAGTTTAAAACAATCCTTTAATAAAACCATAGTATCATTGATCACCATCTTCCAATTTATCCAATTGATTCTTAATTTCCCATCATTCCTTCATCAGAGTATCTATGGCATCATTGGCAACTAGAACGCTCAGGAGCCGTTCGATAGTTCCTAGCCCATAATACTTGGCAATATAATCACTTAACATGATGGACTCTCGTTGAAGATCAGCAAGATCAACCAACAGATCCATATAAGGAGCCATGGACTCATCCATTGAAGACCAGCAAGGTCAATCAACCAGATCCATGCTCGATTTCAGAAAACAACTCCAACTCTATTCCAATATCTTCCTCGACGCACGCGTGGGTATCCTAGGCGACCCAGAGCTCGAGCACCGTATGGTCAGCACCCTCTAGGATCCTTCGCAGGTAACCTAGCGCTTCACGCATAGGCCGCTTCCTTGGCCCCTCATCCACCGTACCGGAAGCTCACCATTTTAATCGCACCGAGGCTGGTCAAGACCTCGGCCGACCTTGCTATGCGAGACGTCCTTCATTGACTCCCCGTCAGCAGTTGCAACTTTCTCATCACGACCTTAATCACAAGACGGTCAAAATGCTCCCCCCAGCATTCTTGACATAAAACAATCATTTACAGACAGCGTTTGCAAACAGTTTACAATACAATTTCTATTTTAACTTTCATTTTTCCACATTATCCCTCCTCAATCTACATTACTTATTCCATATTCCATTTATATGTATACTCATCCCATCACATCATTTCCATCTCATCACTTCAGATTCCCTCACATCACAATCGTATATTCACATCCATACATCCACAACTATATGCGTACATTCACATCTACATGCATACATCTACATCCCTATGCATACATCCACATCCACCTTCACATTCACCTCTATACATCTACATCTACATGCATACATCCACCTCTACATCCACATCTACGTCTATACACCTACATCTACATGCATACATCCCCATCCACATCCACATCTACATCTATACATCTACATCTACATGTATATATATACATCTCCATTCACAACTACATCTACATGCGTACATCCATATCTCCATTCCCATCTACATCTATACATCTACATCTACATGCATCCATCCACCTCCACATCCACATCTACATCTATACATCTACATCTATATGTATACATCCACATCTCCATTCACAACTACATCTACATGCATACATCCATATCTCCATTCCCATCTACATCTATACATCTACATCTACATGCATCCATCCACCTCCACATCCACATCTACATCTATATGTATACATCCACATCTCCATTCACATCTACATCTATACCTCTACATCTACATGCATCCATCCACATCTCCATTTACATCCTCATCTACACATCTATTTCTACATGCATACATCCACGTCCCATGCATACATCCACCTCCACATTCACACTCACATCCATACATCTACATCTACATGCAACATCCACATCTCCATGCATAATAAAATTCTTTTAATTAATCTAGGATGATAGTTCCTAGAATATGGTAGGAATTCCTCTTTTTATACTTTGAATGAATTTATTTTATGCGTAATTTCTATAAAAATTTTGCCATAGCTCCGCTACTATGACTGATAAATCTCAATTTTTTTCTAAGGGATAAAGCTCATTATTAAAGAAATAATTAGAATGGTCTCTAATTGGATCATCAATCCATAATGGTCTCTAATTGGATCATTAAGAAAACAATTAGAATGGTCTCTAATTGGGCCATCAATCCATAATGGATTGAATCATCAATGTGCATAAACTAAAAGCATAGCAAAAAGCCATTAATTTGGCCTCAAGCATAGCCTAATCTTGGATTAAGGAAAGGCTTTATGAAAAGCTTCATTTGGATTGAGAATGGTTCATGAGTATGACCATTTCTTGAGTGAGAGGGAGAAATTACATAAAAACCATTAGAATTTAAACATAAATGGAAATTAACTTCTATAGCATTTATTAAATTATGTAACTCTTCACTACTATTCACCAATTAACTTCAATAGCATTTAAAAAACCATACCAATTAAACTTCTCAAGCTTGAGAGGGGTTGAGAAGAGAGAATCATTGAGAAATTATAGAAAGATCAAAATTCAATATACTTACCTTATAATTTGCTTGATTCTTTATTCACGGTAGAGGCCCCCAACCAATCAATTGGTTTAGTATGTTGATGGAGCCACCAATGGGGATTGAAGAAAGAGAGAAGTATCAAAAACTAGTGAATTAATAAAGAATTCACAACTCTTGGCTTAGGTAGAGTAGAGTAACAATGCATAAGACACTCTATATTTTGGCTTAGGTGGAGTAGAGTAACAAGCATAAGACTCTATCTAATTTGGCTTAGGTGGAGTAGAGTAACAAGGCATAAGACTCTATCTAATTTGGCTTAGGTGGAGTAGAGTAACAAAGCATAAGACACTATATATTTTGGCTTAGGTGGAGTAGAGTGACAAAGCATAAGACACTATATATTTTAGCTTAGGTGGAGTAGAGTGACAAAGCATAAGACACTATATATTTTAGCTTAGGTGGAGTAGAGTAACAAGCATAAAACACTATCTAATTTGGCTTAGGTGGAGTAGAGTAACAAGGCATAAGACTCTATCTAATTTGGCTTAGGTGGAGTAGAGTAACAAAGCATAAGACACTATATATTTTGGCTTAGGTGGAGTAGAGTGACAAAGCATAAGACACTATATATTTTAGCTTAGGTGGAGTAGAGTAACAAGCATAAAACACTATCTAATTTGGCTTAGGTGGAGTAGAGTAACAAAGCATAAGACTCTATCTAATTTGGCTTAGGTGGAGTAGAGTAACAAGCATAAGAGACTATATATTTTTGGCTTAGGTGGAGTAGAGTAACAAGGCATAAGAGACTATATTTTTTTCAACAAGGGGAGGCTTCTATTTATAGGAAAATTTGAGCTCCTAACCAAACAAACTGATTCTAGAATTTTCCAAGTCAGTTTGGTCACTTTTTGACCATTTTTAGGTCAATTAAGCTAACTTTTTGGAACTAGACTTGAATGAGGAGAGAGGAGAGATGAAATATCTTAATTTTTATGAGTTTAAAACTCATTCAAGCATGTGAAATATGCACCTCCTTTAAAGAATTCTCCTTCCTTACATATGTGTCATAATGGAATCATTTTAATATTGCTCATAGTTTTTTACTAATAAGCCTTGTACATTTTCAACTCTTCATCTTATGTGAGCATTTAAGGGACTCCCCTTCCTTATATATGTGTCATAAAAAAATCATTATTCCCAAAATATCTCATATTTTTAATATTGCTCATAGTTTTTTATTAATAACCCTTGTACATTTTCAACTCTTCATCTTATGTGAAATATGCACCTCCTTTAAAGAACTCTCCTTCCTTACATATGTGTCATAATGGAATCATTTTAATATTGCTCATAGTTTTTTTTACTAATAAACCTTGTACATTTTCAACTCTTCATCTTATGTGAGCATTTAAGGGACTCCCCCTTCCTTACATATGTGTCATAATAGAATCATTATTCCCAAAATATCTCATATTTTTAATATTGCTCATAGTTTTTTACTAATAAACCTTGTACATTTTCAACTCTTCACCTCATGTGAGCATTTACTCATTTTTGGGTATTTTCTTTTTACAATTTGGATTTATCTCCTCCCTACACATGGATTGATGCTATAGGCCCATAGAAACCTTAATTGGACCATAGTCTAAAGATTTCTGAAAATCTAGACCCTTAGGCTAAGGTCCTTTATACCTATTTTCAACTAATTCCAATTGCACATTGGAAAATTCTTTTTAAATTTCTGTTTCAGGGAAACTCATCTGAATTATAAGAGATATTTTTCTATCCAAAAATATTCAAAATCTGAATATTCTCTCTCTAGAATATTTTCTCTCTCTAGGTTAAAACAGCCACAAACAAGATCTCTTATATTTCAGAAAAGGAATTGATTACAGGGGAATATACTAGACATCAAAAAGGGGTTGGGGGAGGAATCTTACATTCTACCCCACTTAAAAAACGCGAGATGTCCTCATCTCGCAACTTGGAATAATTTCGCAAGATGCACGAATATGAGACTTAGAGAAAAATTTTAATCACGATTAACCACCAAGAAAAGTCTTAAAGAGAGCAAGATTCAAAATAAGAACAAGATTTAAACTTTATTCATTCACGAAACTTATACAGTAAAGATAGAAGAACTCTTTACACTTCCATAAGCCCGTCCATCTTATGGTCACAAAAGCAGTCCTCACAAGCTGCACAAGTATAGGGTAACTCATCTATGGGAATGATTCTGCTGGTTATTGCCGCACCTATCTCAGTGGTATGAGGTGATCTAACAAAAGGACCTCTGAGAGGCAAGCCAAAAACAGGATAAAGGCATATCTTCTCATGAGGAAGAAAACACGCCAGTAAGAAGACCCGCTCAGAAAACCCAAGATGCCTTGATCTCATGACGCAGTAGTATCGGGGACCCAAACCCAAAGCTTCAATAACCATGGCCAAGCGGACATTGTTACGAAAGTGCTGCTGACCCCAGGGTGTTACCCTAGTTATGTTTTGATAGGTCCGCCATTTGGTCTGCGCTACAGAAGTTCCTAGGTGAGGAAAAAGTGAGCGCTCATACTGTTCTATAAAGTCTTTCTTCACAGACTCTCTTGCGTCTTGAAGGTGAGAAATCATCAGGGATAAAACTAATTCCTGTTGCCAAGCCATGAAGGAGATTAAGAAAGAAAGGAGATTGATGGGAGTAAGATTACTGTGAGCGGCAAGTAAAAATTACGACTTATATAAAGGAAGGAGCTAGCGTAACCTAGAAGCCAACGGTAACTTGCCACTGAAGTTTTACCGTCTTTCCATGATTTGAGTTTGACACATTTTTCTATAGAAGGCATTAAGAATTTTGAGATGAGGGAATAAAAGAAACTTGTAGGCTAAGTCACCTACTTTCATTGAATTCAGATATAAGGGTCACAATATCTGGGGGATAACTTCTTATACTCCCCAAGAGATAAAGAACTTCTTTTGGGCCGTACTCGAATGAAAACCAAAACCTTGGTATCCAAAACACCGATTCTCACTTCTAAACTCATTGTTCTAAATCCTTAAAATAGGCGTGACTCCTGAGAAGTATTTTAGGAAAAGGGTATTCCTTTTTTTAAACAGAAACTTTCTTTTATTTTAGAGAGGGAATAATTATAAGATCCGAAAGGGAGATTTTTACTCTTGTATACCTCGAAGGCTGGGGAGGAATCTTACATCCTACCCCACTTAAAAAGTGCGAGATGTCCTCATCTCGCAAGGTAGAGGACAGCTCTTATTCTTAAGATCCAATTTTATTCTGGGGTTCCTTGTATTCTGGTCAACCCAACAGAACACTAGGATAAATATCCCTTATATAGAACTCATAATTAAATAACAATTCATTCAGATCTTATCATTCATATCTTTAGCATGATAATGGTCCATTAGACCGAAAAATTTCCTTCTGAACATTCCTTCACGAGAATTTCAGTTAAGCTAGTCCTCAATTTGACATCCCTTAACTTGATCTACCGGTCAAGTATTAATAGTAGCAATCTAACAGCACAACCCACTAACCTCATAGTGATTGGCTGAATTCATTATCATCATTCTAGTTATGAATATCATCACAGGGACTCGTCCCATTCCCCCTCATTGTGGTTTCATTATATTTCAACTAATTTTTAAAAATCAACATTTTTCAATCAGCATTTTCAATCAGAATCCAAATCAATTCATTCATTCTCAAACAGAATTAAAAATCATATCAATCACATTCGAAATCATCATCTAGATAGCATTAACGCTTATAATTTCAAGTCTTAGATTTACTCGTATATACTGTCAGTAAAGAGCTGCAGTATACTCTCGGTATATACGGGTAGTCAAGGCCCTTGGAATTATGAGGTAAATACTATCATGTCTAGGCCTCAAGCAAGTCAGGGATTCTATATAATTGCGGCACTTCCATCTGAAGACCCAATTACCAAATTACGAGTTTCAGTCTGAATATCAAATTGTATGAATTATATCAGACAATTATAACCTTTTTGTGTTTCTTGATAAATTTTTGATATATTTGTCTTCTCAGTTGATCTTTATTAACCAAATGCTCTGATACCAACTGTAAGATCCCTGTTCCCACCGAGCAATGGATTCAGGGTACTGGCAGCGGAAGTAGCGCTTCTCGCGTGGGACAGGGGTCCCACACTCGGGGCCTCGCCCACGGATATCCGGATAAGAGACTAATCCGTCGGTTGATCCAAAACCGAACCCGGAAAAGCTTCCTCTATCGGAAAGCACGGGCGA
Organism: Cibotium barometz; assembly: GCF_041138505.1. Classification (NCBI taxonomy): domain Eukaryota; kingdom Viridiplantae; phylum Streptophyta; class Polypodiopsida; order Cyatheales; family Cibotiaceae; genus Cibotium; species Cibotium barometz. The sequence goes on from NC_141058.1 coordinate 29,651,680, forward strand.
TTCCACCAGGATAACTTTTTACTCTAACGTAGTCAAGATCATTTCTGATCGAGATGATCCGATTACATCTATAAGATACTTAGTCAGTTCAAGGAAGAAACTTGCACTTGGATCATTGGGATCAACGCTTTTTTCCCCATTCAAGAGGCACAGCCGTTGATTCCTATCCTTTAATAAAACCATAGTATCATTGATCACCATCTTCCAATTTATCCAATTGATTCTTAATTTCCCATCATTCCTTCATCAGAGTATCTATGGCATCATTGGCAACTAGAACGCTCAGGAGCCATTCGATAGTTCCTAGCCCATAATACTTGGCAATATAATCACTTAACATGATGGACTCTCGTTGAAGATCAGCAAGATCAACCAACAGATCCATATAAGGAGCCATGGACTCATCCATTGAAGACCAGCAAGGTCAATCAACCAGATCCATGCTCGATTTCAGAAAACAACTCCAACTCTGTTCCAATATCTTCCTCGACGCACGCGTGGGTATCCTAGGCGACCCAGAGCTCGAGCACCGTATGGTCAGCACCCTCTAGGATCCTTCGCAGGTAACCTAGCGCTTCACGCATAGGCCGCTTCCTTGGCCCCTCATCCACCGTACCGGAAGCTCACCATTTTAATCGCACCGAGGCTGGTCAAGACCTCGGCCGACCTTGCTATGCGAGACGTCCTTCATTGACTCCCCGTCAGCAGTTGCAACTTTCTCATCACGACCTTAATCACAAGACGGTCAAAATGCTCCCCCCAGCATTCTTGACATAAAACAATCATTTACAGACAGCATTTACAAACAGCATTTACAAACAGTTTACAATACAATTTCTATTTTAACTTTCATTTTTCCACATTATCCCTCCTCAATCTACATTACTTATTCCATATTCCATTTATATGTATACTCATCCCATCACATCATTTCCATCTCATCACTTCAGATTCCCTCACATCACAATCGTATATTCACATCCATACATCCACAACTATATGCGTACATTCACATCTACATGCATACATCTACATCCCTATGCATACATCCACATCCACCTTCACATTCACCTCTATACATCTACATCTACATGCATACATCCACCTCTACATCCACATCTACGTCTATACACCTACATCTACATGCATACATCCCCATCCACATCCACATCTACATCTATACATCTACATCTACATGTATATATATACATCTCCATTCACAACTACATCTACATGCGTACATCCATATCTCCATTCCCATCTACATCTATACATCTACATCTACATGCATCCATCCACCTCCACATCCACATCTACATCTATACATCTACATCTATATGTATACATCCACATCTCCATTCACAACTACATCTACATGCATACATCCATATCTCCATTCCCATCTACATCTACATGCATCCATCCACCTCCACATCCACATCTACATCTATACATCTACATCTATATGTATACATCCACATCTCCATTCACATCTACATCTATACCTCTACATCTACATGCATCCATCCACATCTCCATTTACATCCTCATCTACACATCTATTTCTACATGCATACATCCCACGTCCCATGCATACATCCACCTCCACATTCACACTCACATCCATACATCTACATCTACATGCAACATCCACATCTCCATGCATAATAAAATTCTTTTAATTAATCTAGGATGATAGTTCCTAGAATATGGTAGGAATTCCTCTTTTTATACTTTGAATGAATTTATTTTATGCGTAATTTCTATAAAAATTTTGCCATAGCTCCGCTACTATGACTGATAAATCTCAATTTTTTTCTAAGGGATAAAGCTCATTATTAAAGAAATAATTAGAATGGTCTCTAATTGGATCATCAATCCATAATGGTCTCTAATTGGATCATTAAGAAAACAATTAGAATGGTCTCTAATTGGGCCATCAATCCATAATGGATTGAATCATCAATGTGCATAAACTAAAAGCATAGCAAAAAGCCATTAATTTGGCCTCAAGCATAGCTTAATCTTGGATTAAGGAAAGGCTTTATGAAAAGCTTCATTTGGATTGAGAATGGTTCATGAGTATGACCATTTCTTGAGTGAGAGGGAGAAATTACATAAAAACCATTAGAATTTAAACATAAATGGAAATTAACTTCTATAGCATTTATTAAATTATGTAACTCTTCACTACTATTCACCAATTAACTTCAATAGCATTTAAAAAACCATACCAATTAAACTTCTCAAGCTTGAGAGGGGTTGAGAAGAGAGAATCATTGAGAAATTATAGAAAGATCAAAATTCAATATACTTACCTTATAATTTGCTTGATTCTTTATTCACGGTAGAGGCCCCCAACCAATCAATTGGTTTAGTATGTTGATGGAGCCACCAATGGGGATTGAAGAAAGAGAGAAGTATCAAAAACTAGTGAATTATTAAAGAATTCACAACTCTTGGCTTAGGTAGAGTAGAGTAACAATGCATAAGACACTCTATATTTTGGCTTAGGTGGAGTAGAGTAACAAGCATAAGACTCTATCTAATTTGGCTTAGGTGGAGTAGAGTAACAAGGCATAAGACTCTATCTAATTTGGCTTAGGTGGAGTAGAGTAACAAAGCATAAGACACTATATATTTTGGCTTAGGTGGAGTAGAGTGACAAAGCATAAGACACTATATATTTTAGCTTAGGTGGAGTAGAGTAACAAGCATAAAACACTATCTAATTTGGCTTAGGTGGAGTAGAGTAGCAAGGCATAAGACTCTATCTAATTTGGCTTAGGTGGAGTAGAGTAACAAAGCATAAGACACTATATATTTTGGCTTAGGTGGAGTAGAGTGACAAAGCATAAGACACTATATATTTTAGCTTAGGTGGAGTAGAGTAACAAGCATAAAACACTATCTAATTTGGCTTAGGTGGAGTAGAGTAACAAAGCATAAGACTCTATCTAATTTGGCTTAGGTGGAGTAGAGTAACAAGCATAAGAGACTATATATTTTTGGCTTAGGTGGAGTAGAGTAACAAGGCATAAGAGACTATATTTTTTTCAACAAGGGGAGGCTTCTATTTATAGGAAAATTTGAGCTCCTAACCAAACAAACTGATTCTAGAATTTTCCAAGTCAGTTTGGTCACTTTTTGACCATTTTTAGGTCAATTAAGCTAACTTTTTGGAACTAGACTTGAATGAGGAGAGAGGAGAGATGAAATATCTTAATTTTTATGAGTTTAAAACTCATTCAAGCATGTGAAATATGCACCTCCTTTAAAGAATTCTCCTTCCTTACATATGTGTCATAATGGAATCATTTTAATATTGCTCATAGTTTTTTACTAATAAGCCTTGTACATTTTCAACTCTTCATCTTATGTGAGCATTTAAGGGACTCCCCTTCCTTACATATGTGTCATAAAAAAATCATTATTCCCAAAATATCTCATATTTTTAATATTGCTCATAGTTTTTTATTAATAACCCTTGTACATTTTCAACTCTTCATCTTATGTGAAATATGCACCTCCTTTAAAGAACTCTCCTTCCTTACATATGTGTCATAATGGAATCATTTTAATATTGCTCATAGTTTTTTTTTACTAATAAACCTTGTACATTTTCAACTCTTCATCTTATGTGAGCATTTAAGGGACTCCCCCTTCCTTACATATGTGTCATAATAGAATCATTATTCCCAAAATATCTCATATTTTTAATATTGCTCATAGTTTTTTACTATTAAACCTTGTACATTTTCAACTCTTCACCTCATGTGAGCATTTACTCATTTTTGGGTATTTTCTTTTTACAATTTGGATTTATCTCCTCCCTACACATGGATTGATGCTATTGGCCCATAGAAACCTTAATTGGACCATAGTCTAAAGATTTCTGAAAATCTAGACCCTTAGGCTAAGGTCCTTTATACCTATTTTCAACTAATTCCAATTGCACATTGGAAAATTCTTTTTAAATTTCTGTTTCAGGGAAACTCATCTGAATTATAAGAGATATTTTTCTATCCAAAAATATTCAAAATCTGAATATTCTCTCTCTAGAATATTTTCTCTCTCTAGGTTAAAACAGCCACAAACAAGATCTCTTATATTTCAGAAAAGGAATTGATTACAGGGGAATATACTAGACATCAAAAAGGGGTTGGGGGAGGAATCTTACATTCTACCCCACTTAAAAAACGCGAGATGTCCTCATCTCGCAACTTGGAATAATTTCGCAAGATGCACGAATATGAGACTTAGAGAAAAATTTTAATCACGATTAACCACCAAGAAAAGTCTTAAAGAGAGCAAGATTCAAAATAAGAACAAGATTTAAACTTTATTCATTCACGGAACTTATACAGTAAAGATAGAAGAACTCTTTACACTTCCATAAGCCTGTCCATCATATGGTCACAAAAGCAGTCCTCACAAGCTGCACAAGTATAGGGTAACTCATCTATGGGAATGATTCTGCTGGTTATTGCCGCACCTATCTCAGTGGTATGAGGTGATCTAACAAAAGAACCTCTGAGAGGCAAGCCAAAAACGGGATAAAGGCATATCTTCTCATGAGGAAGAAAACACGCCAGTAAGAAGACCCGCTCAGAAAACCCAAGATGCCTTGATCTCATGATGCAGTAGTATCGGGGACCCAAACCCAAAGCTTCAATAACCATGGCCAAGCGGACATTGTTACGAAAGTGCTGCTGACCCCAGGGTGTTACCCTAGTTATGTTTTGATAGGTCCGCCATTTGGTCTGCGCTACAGAAGTTCCTAGGTGAGGAAAAAGTGAGCGCTCATACTGTTCTATAAAGTCTTTCTTCACAGACTCTCTTGCGTCTTGAAGGTGAGAAATCATCAGGGATAAAACTAATTCCTGTTGCCAAGCCATGAAGGAGATTAAGAAAGAAAGGAGATTGATGGGAGTAAGATTACTGTGAGCGGCAAGTAAAAATTACGACTTATATAAAGGAAGGAGCTAGCGTAACCTAGAAGCCAACGGTAACTTGCCACTGAAGTTTTACCGTCTTTCCATGATTTGAGTTTGACACATTTTTCTATAGAAGGCATTAAGAATTTTGAGATGAGGGAATAAAAGAAACTTGTAGGCTAAGTCACCTACTTTCATTGAATTCAGATATAAGGGTCACAATATCTGGGGGATAACTTCTTATACTCCCCAAGAGATAAAGAACTTCTTTTGGGCCGTACTCGAATGAAAACCAAAACCTTGGTATCCAAAACACCGATTCTCACTTCTAAACTCATTGTTCTAAATCCTTAAAATAGGCGTGACTCCTGAGAAGTATTTTAGGAAAAGGGTATTCCTTTTTTTAAACAGAAACTTTCTTTTATTTTAGAGAGGGAATAATTATAAGATCCGAAAGGGAGATTTTTACTCTTGTATACCTCGAAGGCTGGGGAGGAATCTTACATCCTACCCCACTTAAAAAGTGCGAGATGTCCTCATCTCGCAAGGTAGAGGACAGCTCTTATTCTTAAGATCCAATTTTATTCTGGGGTTCCTTGTATTCTGGTCAACCCAACAGAACACTAGGATAAATATCCCTTATATAGAACTCATAATTAAATAACAATTCATTCACATCTTATCATTCATATCTTTAGCATGATAATGGTCCATTAGACCGAAAAATTTCCTTCTGAACATTCCTTCAAGAGAATTTCAGTTAAGCTAGTCCTCAATTTGACATCCCTTAACTTGATCTACCGGTCAAGTATTAATAGTAGCAATCTAACAGCACAACCCACTAACCTCATAGTGATTGGCTGAATTCATTATCATCATTCTAGTTATGAATATCATCACAGGGACTCGTCCCATTCCCCCTCATTGTGGTTTCATTATATTTCAACTAATTTTTAAAAATCAACATTTTTCAATCAGCATTTTCAATCAGAATCCAAATCAATTCATTCATTCTCAAACAGAATTAAAAATCATATCAATCACATTCGAAATCATCATCTAGATAGCATTAACGCTTATAATTTCAAGTCTTAGATTTACTCGTATATACTGTCAGTAAAGAGCTGCAGTATACTCTCGGTATATACGGGTAGTCACGGCCCTTGGAATTATGAGGTAAATACTATCATGTCTAGGCCTCAAGCAAGTCAGGGATTCTATATAATTGCGGCACTTCCATCTGAAGACCCAATTACCAAATTACGAGTTTCAGTTTGAATATCAAATTGTATGAATTATATCAGACAATTATAACCTTTTTGTGTTTCTTGATAAATTTTTGATATATTTGTCTTCTTAGTTGATCTTTATTAACCAAATGCTCTGATACCAACTGTAAGATCCCTGTTCCCACCGAGCAATGGATTCAGGGTACTGGCAGCGGAAGTAGCGCTTCTCGCGCGGGACAGGGGTCCCACACTCGGGGCCTCGCCCACGGATATCCGGATAAGAGACTAATCCGTCGGTTGATCCAAAACCGAACCCGGAAAAACTTCCTCTACCGGAAAGCACGGGCGATTCCACCAGGATAACTTTTTACTCTAACGTAGTCAAGATCATTTCTGATCGAGATGATCCGATTACATCTATAAGATACTTAGTCAGTTCAAGGAAGAAACTTGCACTTGGATCATTGGGATCAACGCTTTTTTCCCCATTCAAGAGGCACAGCCGTTGATTCCTATCCATAGAACAGTTTCTGTCCGGGATTTTTTTTTTCTATCGTAAAAACAAAAGTTTGAGTCTCGATTTACGGATCCATCAGTCCAGCCTAACCCCATCCGATCCCATGGGTTAGCTAACCGCCCAACCACTGTAGTGATGGGATCCAATTAAAAATTTGGTTAGGTTTGTCCCGGGTACCAAGGAAAAGAGTTCCAAGGCCCCCTAGCCGGATGTTCATGCAAAATAAAACTAGTCACACCACTCACACACCCAATATGAAATTGCCTTTTTCAACCAGATTCAACCAGTTTAAAACAATCCTTTAATAAAACCATAGTATCATTGATCACCATCTTCCAATTTATCCAATTGATTCTTAATTTCCCATCATTCCTTCATCAGAGTATCTATGGCATCATTGGCAACTAGAACGCTCAGGAGCCGTTCGATAGTTCCTAGCCCATAATACTTGGCAATATAATCACTTAACATGATGGACTCTCGTTGAAGATCAGCAAGATCAACCAACAGATCCATATAAGGAGCCATGGACTCATCCATTGAAGACCAGCAAGGTCAATCAACCAGATCCATGCTCGATTTCAGAAAACAACTCCAACTCTATTCCAATATCTTCCTCGACGCACGCGTGGGTATCCTAGGCGACCCAGAGCTCGAGCACCGTATGGTTAGCACCCTCTAGGATCCTTCGCAGGTAACCTAGCGCTTCACGCATAGGCCGCTTCCTTGGCCCCTCATCCACCGTACCGGAAGCTCACCATTTTAATCGCACCGAGGCTGGTCAAGACCTCGGCCGACCTTGCTACGCGAGACGTCCTTCATTGACTCCCCGTCAGCAGTTGCAACTTTCTCATCACGACCTTAATCACAAGACGGTCAAAATGCTCCCCCCAGCATTCTTGACATAAAACAATCATTTACAGACAGCATTTACAAACAGCATTTACAAACAGTTTACAATACAATTTCTATTTTAACTTTCATTTTTCAACATTATCCCTCCTCAATCTACATTACTTATTCCATATTCCATTTATATGTATACTCATCCCTCACATCATTTCCATCTCATCACTTCAGATTCCCTCACATCACAATCGTATATTCACATCCATACATCCACAACTATATGCGTACATTCACATCTACATGCATACATCTACATCCCTATGCATACATCCACATCCACCTTCACATTCACCTCTATACATCTACATCTACATGCATACATCCACCTCTACATCCACATCTACGTCTATACACCTACATCTACATGCATACATCCCCATCCACATCCACATCTACATCTATACATCTACATCTACATGTATATATATACATCTCCATTCACAACTACATCTACATGCGTACATCCATATCTCCATTCCCATCTACATCTATACATCTACATCTACATGCATCCATCCACCTCCACATCCACATCTACATCTATACATCTACATCTATATGTATACATCCACATCTCCATTCACAACTACATCTACATGCATACATCCATATCTCCATTCCCATCTACATCTATACATCTACATCTACATGCATCCATCCACCTCCACATCCACATCTACATCTATATGTATACATCCACATCTCCATTCACATCTACATCTATACCTCTACATCTACATGCATCCATCCACATCTCCATTTACATCCTCATCTACACATCTATTTCTACATGCATACATCCACGTCCCATGCATACATCCACCTCCACATTCACACTCACATCCATACATCTACATCTACATGCAACATCCACATCTCCATGCATAATAAAATTCTTTTAATTAATCTAGGATGATAGTTCCTAGAATATGGTAGGAATTCCTCTTTTTATACTTTGAATGAATTTATTTTATGCGTAATTTCTATAAAAATTTTGCCATAGCTCCGCTACTATGACTGATAAATCTCAATTTTTTTCTAAGGGATAAAGCTCATTATTAAAGAAATAATTAGAATGGTCTCTAATTGGATCATCAATCCATAATGGTCTCTAATTGGATCATTAAGAAAACAATTAGAATGGTCTCTAATTGGGCCATCAATCCATAATGGATTGAATCATCAATGTGCATAAACTAAAAACATAGCAAAAAGCCATTAATTTGGCCTCAAGCATAGCTTAATCTTGGATTAAGAAAAGGCTTTATGAAAAGCTTCATTTGGATTGAGAATGGTTCATGAGTATGACCATTTCTTGAGTGAGAGGGAGAAATTACATAAAAACCATTAGAATTTAAACATAAATGGAAATTAACTTCTATAGCATTTATTAAATTATGTAACTCTTCACTACTATTCACCAATTAACTTCAATAGCATTTAAAAAACCATACCAATTAAACTTCTCAAGCTTGAGAGGGGTTGAGAAGAGAGAATCATTGAGAAATTATAGAAAGATCAAAATTCAATATACTTACCTTATAATTTGCTTGATTCTTTATTCACGGTAGAGGCCCCCAACCAATCAATTGGTTTAGTATGTTGATGGAGCCACCAATGGGGATTGAAGAAAGAGAGAAGTATCAAAAACTAGTGAATTATTAAAGAATTCACAACTCTTGGCTTAGGTAGAGTAGAGTAACAATGCATAAGACACTCTATATTTTGGCTTAGGTGGAGTAGAGTAACAAGCATAAGACTCTATCTAATTTGGCTTAGGTGGAGTAGAGTAACAAGGCATAAGACTCTATCTAATTTGGCTTAGGTGGAGTAGAGTAACAAAGCATAAGACACTATATATTTTGGCTTAGGTGGAGTAGAGTGACAAAGCATAAGACACTATATATTTTAGCTTAGGTGGAGTAGAGTAACAAGCATAAAACACTATCTAATTTGGCTTAGGTGGAGTAGAGTAACAAGGCATAAGACTCTATCTAATTTGGCTTAGGTGGAGTAGAGTAACAAAGCATAAGACACTATATATTTTGGCTTAGGTGGAGTAGAGTGACAAAGCATAAGACACTATATATTTTAGCTTAGGTGGAGTAGAGTAACAAGCATAAAACACTATCTAATTTGGCTTAGGTGGAGTAGAGTAACAAATCATAAGACTCTATCTAATTTGGCTTAGGTGGAGTAGAGTAACAAGCATAAGAGACTATATATTTTTGGCTTAGGTGGAGTAGAGTAACAAGGCATAAGAGACTATATTTTTTTCAACAAGGGGAGGCTTCTATTTATAGGAAAATTTGAGCTCCTAACCAAACAAACTGATTCTAGAATTTTCCAAGTCAGTTTGGTCACTTTTTGACCATTTTTAGGTCAATTAAGCTAACTTTTTGGAACTAGACTTGAATGAGGAGAGAGGAGAGATGAAATATCTTAATTTTTATGAGTTTAAAACTCATTCAAGCATGTGAAATATGCACCTCCTTTAAAGAATTCTCCTTCCTTACATATGTGTCATAATGGAATCATTTTAATATTGCTCATAGTTTTTTACTAATAAGCCTTGTACATTTTCAACTCTTCATCTTATGTGAGCATTTAAGGGACTCCCCTTCCTTACATATGTGTCATAAAAAAATCATTATTCCCAAAATATCTCATATTTTTAATATTGCTCATAGTTTTTTATTAATAACCCTTGTACATTTTCAACTCTTCATCTTATGTGAAATATGCACCTCCTTTAAAGAACTCTCCTTCCTTACATATGTGTCATAATGGAATCATTTTAATATTGCTCATAGTTTTTTTTTACTAATAAACCTTGTACATTTTCAACTCTTCATCTTATGTGAGCATTTAAGGGACTCCCCCTTCCTTACATATGTGTCATAATAGAATCATTATTCCCAAAATATCTCATATTTTTAATATTGCTCATAGTTTTTTACTAATAAACCTTGTACATTTTCAACTCTTCACCTCATATGAGCATTTACTCATTTTTGGGTATTTTCTTTTTACAATTTGGATTTATCTCCTCCCTACACATGGATTGATGCTATTGGCCCATAGAAACCTTAATTGGACCATAGTCTAAAGATTTCTGAAAATCTAGACCCTTAGGCTAAGGTCCTTTATACCTATTTTCAACTAATTCCAATTGCACATTGGAAAATTCTTTTTAAATTTCTGTTTCAGGGAAACTCATCTGAATTATAAGAGATATTTTTCTATCCAAAAATATTCAAAATCTGAATATTCTCTCTCTAGAATATTTTCTCTCTCTAGGTTAAAACAGCCACAAACAAGATCTCTTATATTTCAGAAAAGGAATTGATTACAGGGAAATATACTAGACATCAAAAAGGGGTTGGGGGAGGAATCTTACACATTCTTGACCAGATACATCATTTTCCATCCCATCACATCGGATTCATTCACTTCACATAACATCCATTCCTATCTTTCTTCATTTACACTACGTCTCATCACATCCATTTCTCATTATATCTCATTCGTTCAGATCTTATATTATTCATTCACATTCTGATGATTCACATGACATCTCATCTCATCCATTCGCTCATATCGACTTCATATCCATTCACATTCATAGTTGCATTCATTATTCCACACACACATCCACATTCGTACATCCACATTCACATCTAAATTTATACATCCATTTTCACATCCACATTCATATTCACATACATCCACATTCACATTCCATATCTACATCCATATCCCCATTCACACATCCACACATTCACATTCACATACATCCACATTCACATTCACATATCTACATCCATATCCCCATTCACACATCCACATTCACATTCACATACATCCACATTCACTGTAAGATCCCTGTTCCCACCGAGCAACAGATTCGGGATACTAGCAGTGAAAGTAGCACTTCTCGCGCGGGACAGGGGTCCCACATTCGGGGCCTCACCCACGGATATCCGGATAAGAGACTGATCCGTCGGTTGTTCCAAAACCGAACCCGAAAAAACTTCCTTTACCGGAAAGCACGGGCGATTCCACCAGGATAACGTTTTACTCTAACGTAGTCAAGTTCATTTCTGATCGAGCTGATCCAATTACATCTATAAGATACTTGGTCAGATCAAGGAAGAAACTTGCACTTGGATCATTGGGATCAATGCTTTTTTCCCCATTCAAGAGGCACAGCCGTTGATTCCTATCCATAGAACAGTTACTGTCCGGGATTTATTTTATCTATCGTAAAAACAAAAGTTTAAGTCTCGATTTACCGATCCATCAGTCCAGCCTAACCCCATCCGATCCCATGGGTTAGCCAACCGCCCAACCACTGTAGTGATGGGATCCAATTAAGAATTTGGTTAGGTTTTATCCCGGGTACCAAGGAAAAGAGTTCCAAGGCCCCCTAGCCGGATGTTCATGCAAAAATAAAACTAGTCACACCACTCACACACCCAGTATGAAATTGCCTTTTCACAAATTCAACCAGTTTAAAACAATTCTTTAATAAAACCATAGTATCACTGATCACCATCTTCCAATTTATCCAGTTGATTCTTAATTTCCCCATCATTCCTTCATCAGAGTATCTATGGTATCATTGGCAACTAGGACGCTCACCACCTGTCCACTCAGGGGCCGCTTCCTAATTCCTAGCCCATAATACTCGGCAATATAATCACTTATCAAGATGGACTCTCATTGAAGATCAGCAAGATCAACCAACAGATCCATATAAAGAGCCATGGACTCATCCATTGAAGACCAGCAAGGTCAATCAACCAGATCCATGCGCGATTTCAGAAAACAACTCCTACTCTTGTTCCAATATCTTCCTCAACGCACGCATGGGTATCCTAGGCGACCCAGAGCCCGAGCACCGTATGGTCAGCACCCTCTAGGATCCTTTGTAGGTGACCTAGCGCTTCACTCATAGGCCGCTTCCTTGGCCCCTCATCCACCGTACCCGGAAGCTCACCATTTTAATCGCACCGAGGCTGGTCAAGACCTTGGCCGACCTTGCTACGCGAGACGTCCTTCATTGACTCTCCGTCAGTAGTTGCAACTTTATCAGTTCACAAGATGGTCAAAATGCTCCCCCAGCATTCTTGACATAAAACAGTCATTTACAAACAGCATTTACAAACAGTTTACAATACAGTTTCTATTTTAACTTTCATTTTTCCACATTATCATCAATCTACATTACTTATTCCATATTCCATTTATATGTATACTCATCCCATCACATCATTTTCCATCTCATCACTTTAGATTCCTTCACATCACCTATCATATATTCACATCCATACATATATCCACATCCACATCCACTTTCACATCCATACATCCACATCTACATCCATACATCTATTTTTACATCCACATCTACATGCACATTCATGCATCCACATCCATACATCCGTATCTACATACACATTCACATCCATACATCCACATCTATATGCGTACATTCACATCTACATGCATACATCCACATCTCTATGCATACATCCACATCCACATTCACATTCACCTCCATACATCTACCTCTATATGCATACATCTACCTCCACGTTCACATCCACATCTATATATCTACATCTACATGCATACATCCACCTCCACATCCATATCCACATCGACATCTACATGCATACATCCACCTCCACATTCACATCTACATCTATACATCTACATCTACATGCATACATCCACATCTCCATTCACATCTACATCTATACATCTACATCTACATGCATCCATCCACCTCCACATCCACATCTACATCTATACATCTACATCTACATGAATACATCCACATCTCCATTCACATCTACATCTATACATCTACATCTACATGCATCCATCCACATCTCCATTTACATCCTCATCTATACATCTACTTCTATATGCATACATCCACCTCCACATCCACATCTACATCTATACATCTACATCTACATGCATACATCCACATCTCCATTCACATCTACATCTATACATCTACATCTACATGCATCCATCCACATCTCCATTTACATCCTCATCTATACATCTACATGCATAATAAAATTCTTTTAATTAATCTAGGATGATAGTTCCTAGAATATGGTAGGAAGTCCTCTTTTTATGCTTTGAATGAAATTATTTTATGCGTAATTTCTATAAAAATTTTGCCATAGATCCGCTACTATGACTGATAAATCTCAATTTTTTCTAAGGGATAAGGCTTATCATTAAGGAAATAATTAGAATGGTCTCTAATTGGATCATCAATCCATAATGGATTGAATCATCAATATACATAAACTAAAAGCATAGAAAAAAGTCATTAATTTGGCCTCAAGCATAGCTTAATCTTGGATTAAGGAAAAGCCTTATGAAAAGCTTCATTTGGATTGAAAAGGGTCATAAGTATGACCATTTCTTAAGTAAGAGAGAGAAAAACCATTAGAATTAAATATAAATAGAATTTTATGTAATTCTTTACTATCATTAATTAATTAACTTCAATAGCATTTCAAAAACCATACCAATTAAGCTTCTCAAGCTTGAGAGGGGTTGAGAAGAGAGAATCATTGAGAAATTATAGAAAAGATCAAAATTCACTATACTTATCTTATAATTTGCTTGATTCTTTGTTCACGGTAGAGGCCCCCAACCAATCAATTGGTTTAGTATGTTGATGGAGCCACCAATGGGGATTGAAGAAAGGGAGAAGTGTCAAAAACTAGTGAATTATTAAAGAATTCACAGTTCTTGGCTTAGGTGGAGTAGAGTAACAAAGCATAAGACACTATATTTTTTTCAACAAGGGAAGGCTTCTATTTATAGGAAAAATTGAGCTCCTAACCAAAAAAACTTATTCTAGAATTTTCCAAGTCAGTTTGGTTGAATTTGGACTAGATTTGGATCTAGTTTGGTTACTTTTTGATTCGATTTAGTTCCATTTTGATTTGGTTTGGTTCAAGAGAGATGAGAGATAAAAATATCACATTATTTTTTAGTTTAAAACTCATTCAAGCATGTGAAATATGCACCTCCTTTAAAGAACTCCCCTTCCTTATATATGTGTCAAAATTTTATTGCTCATAGTTTTTTTTACTAATAAATCTTGTACATTTTCAACTCTTCATCTTATGTGAAATATGCACCTTCTTTAAAGAACTCCCCTTCCTTACATATGTGTCAAAATTATATTGATCATAGTTTTTTACTAATAAACCTTGTACATTTTCAACTCTTCATCTTATGTGAAACATGCACCTTCTTTAAAGAACTCCCCTTCCTTACATATGTGTCAAAATTTTATTGCTCATAGTTTTTTACTAATAAACCTTGTACATTTTCAACTCTTCATCTTATGTGAAATATGCACCTTCTTTAAAGAACTCCCCTTCCTTACATATGTGTCAAAATTTTATTGCTCATAGTTTTTTTACTAATAAACCTTGTACATTTTCAACTCTTCATCTTATGTGAAATATGCACCTTCTTTAAAGAATTCCCCTTCCTTACATATGTGTCAAAATTTTATTGCTCATAGTTTTTTACTAATAGACCTTGTACATTTTCAACTCTTCATCTTATGTGAGCATTTACTCATTTTTGGGTATCTTCTTTTACAAATTGGATTTATCTCCTCCCTACACATGGATTGATGCTATTGGCCTATAGGAACCTTAATTGGACCATAATCCAAAAATTTCTGAAAATCTAGACCCTTAGACTAAGGTTCTTTATACCTATTTCCAATTAATTCCAATTGCACATTGGAAAATTCTTTCGGAATTTCTGTTTCAAGGGGATTCATTTTAATAAGGTGAGATATTTTTCTATCCAAAAATATTCAAAATCTGAATATTCTCTCTCTAGAATATTTTCTCTCTCTAGGTTAAAACAGCCACAAACAAGATCTCTTATATTTCAGAAAAGGAATTGATTACAGGGGAATATGCTAGACATCAAAAAGGGGTTGGGGGAGGAATCTTACATTCTACCCCACTTAGAAAATGCGAGATGTCCTCATCTCGCAAACTGGGATAATTTCGCAAGATGTACGAATATGAGACTTAGAGAAAAATTTTAATCAAGATTAATCACCAAGAAAAGTCTTAAAGAGAGCAAGATTCAAAATAAGAACAAGATTTAAACTTTCTTCATTCTCGGAACTTATACAGTAAAGATAGAAGAATTCTTTACACTTCCATAAGCCCGTCCATCATATGATCACAAAAGTAGCACTCACAAGCTGCACAGGTATAGGGTAACTCATCTATGGGAATGATTTTGCTGGTTATTGCCGCACCTATCTCAGTGGTATGAGGTGATCTAACAAAAGGACCTCTGAGAGGCAAGCCAAAAACGGGATAAAGGCATATCTTCTCATGAGGAAGAAAACACGCCAGTAAGAAGACCCGCTCAGAAAACCCAAGATGCCTTGATCTCATGACGCAGTAGTATCGGGGACCCAAACCCAAAGCTTCAATAACCATGGCCAAGCGGACATTGTTACAAAAGTGTTGCTGACTCCAGGGTGTTACCCTAGTTATGTTTTGATAGGTCCGCCATTTGGTCTAAGCTACAGAAGTTCCTAGGTGAGGAAAAAGTGAGCGCTCATACTGTTCTATAAAGTCTTTCTTCACATACTCTCTTGCGTCTTGAAGGTGAGAAATCATCAGGGATAAAACTAATTCCTGTTGCCAAGCCATGAAGGAGATTAAGAAAGAAAGGAGATTGATGGGAGTAAGATTACTGTGAGCGACAAGTAAAAGTTACAACTTATATAAAGGAAGGAGCTAGCGTAACCTAGAAGCCAATGGTAACTTGCCACTGAAGTTTTACCGTCTTTCCATGATTTGTGTTTAACACATTTTTCTATAGAAGGCATTAAGAATTTTGAGATGAGGAGATAAAAGAAGCTTGTAGGCTAAGTCACCTACTTTCATTGAATTCAGATATAAGGGTCACAATATCTGGGGGATAACTTCTTATACTCCCTGTAAGATTCCTCCCCCAACCCCTTTTTGATGTCTAGTATATTCTCCTGTAATCAATTCCTTTTCTAAAATATAAGAGATCTTGTTTGTGACTGTTTTAACCTAGAGAGAGAAAATATTCTAGAGAGAGAATATTTAGATTTTTAATATTTTTGGATAGAAAAATATCTCTTATAATTCAGATGAGTTTCCCTGAAGCAGAAATCTAAAAATAATTTTCCAATGTGCAATTGGAATTAATTGGAAATAGGTATAAAGAACCTTAGCCTAAGGGTCTAGATTTTCAGAAATCTTTAGACTATGGTCCAATTAAGGTTTCTATGGGCCAATAGCATCAATCCATGTGTAGGGAGGAGATAAATCCAAATTGTAAAAAGAAAATACCCAAAAATGAGTAAATGCTCACATGAGGTGAAGAGTTGAAAATGTACAAGGTTTATTAATAAAAAACTATGAGCAATATTAAAAATATGAGATATTTTGGGAATAATGATTTTATTATGACACATATGTAAGGAAGGGGAGTCCCTTAAATGCTCACATAAGATGAAGAGTTGAAAATGTACAAGGTTTATTAGTAAAAAACTATGAGCAATATTAAAATGATTCCATTATGACACATATGTAAGGAAGGGGAGTTCTTTAAAGGAGGTGCATATTTCACATAAGATGAAGAGTTGAAAATGTACAAGGTTTATTAGTAAATAAACACATATGTAAGGAAGGGGAGTTCTTTAAAGGAGGTGCATATTTCACATAAGATGAAGAGTTGAAAATGTACAAGGCTTATTAGTAAAAAAACTATGACACATATGTAAGGAAGAGGAGTTCTTTAAAGGAGGTGCATATTTCACATAAGATGAAGAGTTGAAAATGTACAAGGTTTATTAGTAAAAAAACTATGAGCAATACAATTTTGACACATATGTAAGGAAGGGGAATTCTTTAAAGGAGGTGCATACTTTACATGCTTGAATGAGTTTTAAACTCATAAAAATTAAGATATTTCATGTCTCCTCTCTCCTCATTCAAGTCTAGTTCCAAAAAGTTAGCTTAATTGACCTAAAAATGGTCAAAAAGTGACCAAACTGACTTGGAAGATTCTAGAATCAGTTTGTTTGGTTAGGATCTCAAATTTTCCTATAAATAGAAGCCTCCCCTTGTTGAAAAAAAACATAGAGTCTTATGCCTTGTTACTCTACTCCACCTAAGCCAAATTAGATAGAGTCTTATGCCTTGTTACTCTACTCCACCTAAGCTAAATTAGATAGAGTCTTATGCCTTGTTACTCTACTCCACCTAAGCCAAATTAGATAGAGTCTTATGCCTTGTTACTCTACTCCACCTAAGCCAAATTAGATAGTGTCTTATGCTTGGTTACTCTACTCCTCCTAAGCCAAAATTTATAGTGTCTTATGCTTCGTTACTCTACTCCTCCTAAGCCAAAATATATAGTGTCTTATGCTTTGTTACTCTACTCCACCTAAACCAAAACATATAGTGTCTTATGCTTGTTACTCTACTCCTCCTAAGCCAAAATATATAGTGTCTTATGCTTTGTCACTCTACTCCACCTAAGCCAAAATATATAGTGTCTTATGCTTTGTCACTCTACTCCACCTAAGCCAAAATATATAGTGTCTTATGCTTTGTCACTCTACTCCACCTAAGCCAAAATATATAGTGTCTTATGCTTTGTTACTCTACACCACCTAAGCCAAAATATATAGAGTCTTATGCTTTGTTACTCTACTCCACCTAAGCCAAATTAGATAGAGTCTTATGCTTGTTACTCTACTCCACCTAAGCCAAAATATAGAGTGTCTTATACATTGTTACTCTACTCTACCTAAGCCAAGAGTTGTGAATTCTTTAATAATTCACTAGTTTTTGATACTTCTCTCTTTCTTCAATCCCCATTGGTGGCTCCATCAACATACTAAACCAATTGATTGGTTGGGGCCTCTACCGTGAATAAAGAATCAAGCAAATTATAAGGTAAGTATATTGAATTTTGATCTTTCTATAATTTCTCAATGATTCTCTCTTCTCAACCCCTCTCAAGCTTGAGAAGTTTAATTGGTATGGTTTTTTAAATGCTATTGAAGTTAATTGGTGAATAGTAGTGAAGAGTTACATAATTTAATAAATGCTATAGAAGTTAATTTCCATTTATGTTTAAATTCTAATGGTTTTTATGTAATTTCTCTCTCTCACTCAAGAAATGGTCATACTCATGAACCATTCTCAATCCAAATGAAGCTTTTCATAAAGCCTTTCCTTAATCCAAGATTAAGCTATGCTTGAGGCCAAATTAATGGCTTTTTGCTATGCTTTTAGTTTATGCACATTGATGATTCAATCCATTATGGATTGATGACCCAATTAGAGACCATTCTAATTGTTTTCTTAATGATCCAATTAGAGACCATTATGGATTGATGATCCAATTAGAGACCATTCTAATTATTTCTTTAATAATGAGCTTTATCCCTTAGAAAAAAATTGAGATTTATCAGTCATAGTAGCGGAGCTATGGCAAAATTTTTATAGAAATTACGCATAAAATAAATTCATTCAAAGTATAAAAAGAGGAATTCCTACCATATTCTAGGAACTATCATCCTAGATTAATTAAAAGAATTTTATTATGCATGGAGATGTGGATGTTGCATGTAGATGTAGATGTATGGATGTGAGTGTGAATGTGGAGGTGGATGTATGCATGGGACGTGGATGTATGCATGTAGAAATAGATGTGTAGATGAGGATGTAAATGGAGATGTGGATGGATGCATGTAGATGTAGAGGTATAGATGTAGATGTGAATGGAGATGTGGATGTATACATGTAGATGTAGATGTGGATGTGGAGGTGGATGGATGCATGTAGATGTAGATGTATAGATGTAGATGGGAATGGAGATATGGATGTATGCATGTAGATGTAGTTGTGAATGGAGATGTATATGTATACATGTAGATGTAGATGTATAGATGTAGATGTGGATGTGGATGGGGATGTATGCATGTAGATGTAGGTGTATAGACGTAGATGTGGATGTAGAGGTGGATGTATGCATGTAGATGTAGATGTATAGATGTGGATGTGAATGTGGAGTGGATGTATGCATGTAGATGTAGATGTATGGAGGTGAATGTGAATGTGGATGTGGATGTATGCATAGGGATGTAGATGTATGCATGTAGATGTAGATGTATGGAGGTGAATGTGAATGTGGATGTGGATGTATGCATAGGGATGTAGATGTATGCATGTAGATGTGAATGTACGCATATAGTTGTGGATGTATGGATGTGAATATACGATTGTGATGTGAGGGAATCTGAAGTGATGAGATGGAAATGATGTGATGGGATGAGTATACATATAAATGGAATATGGAATAAGTAATGTAGATTGAGGAGGGATAATGTGGAAAAATGAAAGTTAAAATAGAAATTGTATTGTAAACTGTTTGTAAATGCTGTTTGTAAATGCTGTCTGTAAATGATTGTTTTATGTCAAGAATGCTGGGGGGAGCATTTTGACCGTCTTGTGATTAAGGTCGTGATGAGAAAGTTGCAACTGCTGACCGGGAGTCAATGAAGGACGTCTCGCGTAGCAAGGTCGACCGAGGTCTTGACCAGCCTCGGTGCGATTAAAATGGTAAGCTTCCGGTATAGTGGATGAGGGGCCAAGGAAGCGGCCTATGCGTGAAGCGCTAGGTTACCTGCGAAGGATCCTAGAGGGTGCTGACCATACGGTGCTCGGGCTCTGGGTCGCCTAGGATACCCACGCGTGCATCGAGGAAGATATTGGAACAGAGTTGGAGTTGTTTTCTGAAATCGAGCATGGATCTGGTTGATTGACCTTGCTGGTCTTCAATGGATGAGTCCATGGCTCCTTATATGGATCTGTTGGTTGATCTTGCTGATCTTCAACGAGAGTCCATCATGTTAAGTGATTATATTGCCAAGTATTATGGGCTAGGAACTATCGAAACGGCTCCTGAGCGTTCAAGTTGCCAATGATGCCATAGATACTCTGATGAAGGAATGATGGGAAATTAAGAATCAATTGGATAAATTGGAAGATGGTGATCAATGATACTATGGTTTTATTAAAGGATTGTTTTAAATTGGTTGAATCTGGTTGAAAAAGGCAATTTCATATTGGGTGTGTGAGTGGTGTGACTAGTTTTATTTTGCATGAACATCCGGCTAGGGGGCCTTGGAACTCTTTTCCTTGGTACCCGGGACAAAACCTAACCAAATTTTTAATTGGATCCCATCACTACAGTGGTTGGGCGGTGGCTAACCCATGGGATCGGATGGGGTTAGGCTGGACTGATGGATCCGTAAATCGAGACTCAAACTTTTGTTTTTACGAAAGAAAAAAAAAATCCCGGACAGTAACTGTTCTATGGATAGGAATCAATGGCTGTGCCTCTTGAATGGGAAAAAAAGCGTTGATCCCAATGATCCAAGTGCAAGTTTCTTCCTTGAACTGACTAAGTATCTTATAGATGTAATTGGATCATCTCGATCAGAAATGATCTTGACTACGTTAGAGTAAAAGTTATCCTGGTGGAATCGCCCGTGCTTTCCGGTAAAAGAAGTTTTCCGGGTTCGGTTTTGGAACAATCGACGGATTAGTCTCTTATCCGGATATCCGTGGGCGAGGCCCCGAATGTGGGACCCCTGTCCCGCGCAAACTTTTGTTTTTACGATAGAAAAAAAAAAAATCCCGGACAGTAACTGTTCTATGGATAGGAATTAACGGCTGTGCCTCTTGAATGGGGAAAAAAGCGTTGATCCCAATGATCCAAGTGCAAGTTTCTTCCTTGAACTGACTAAGTATCTTATAGATGTAATTGGATCATCTCGATCAGAAATGATCTTGACTACGTTAGAGTAAAAGTTATCCTGGTGGAATCGCCCATGCTTTCCGGTAAAGGAAGTTTTCCGGGTTCGGTTTTGGAACAATCGACGGATTAGTCTCTTATCCGGATATCCGTGGGCGAGGCCCCGAATGTGGGACCCCTGTCCCGCGCGAGAAGTGCTACTTCCGCTGCTAGTATCCCGAATCTGTTACTCGGTGGGAACAGGGATCTTACAGTTGGTATCAGAGCCTTTGGTTAATAAAGATCAACTGAGAAGATAAATATGTCAAAAATTTATCAAGAAACACAAAAAGGTTATAATTGTGTGATATAACTCATACAATTTGATATTCAAACTGAAATTCATAATTTGGTAATTGGTTCTTCAGATGGAAGTACCGCAATTATATAGAAACCCGGACTTGCTTGAGGCCTAGACATGATAGTATTTACCTTATAATTCCAAGGGCCGTGACTACCCGTATATACCGAGAGTATACTGCAGCTCTTTACTGACAGTATATACGAGTAAATCTAAGACTTGAAATTATAAGCGTTAATGCTATCTAGATGATGATTTCGAATGTGATTGATATGAATTTTAATTCTGTTTGAGAATGAATGAATTGATTTGGATTCTGATTGAAAATGCTGATTGAAAAATGTTGATTTTTAAAAATTAGTTGAAATATAATGAAACCACAATGAGGGGGAATGGGACGAGTCCCTGTGATGATATTCACAACTAGAATGATGATAACGAATTCAGCAAATCACTATGAGACTAGTGGGTTGTGCTGTCAGATTGCTACTGTTAATACTTGACCGGTAGATCAAGTTAAGGGATGTCAAATTGAGAACTTGCTTGACTGAAATTTCCGTGTGGAGGAATGTTCCGAAGGAAACTTTTCGGTCTAATGGACCATTATCATGTTAAAGATATGAATGATATAATCTGAATGAATTGTTATATAATGATAAGTTCTATATAAGGGATATTTATTCCAGTGTTCTGCTGGGTTGACCAGAATATAAGGAACCCCAGAATAAAATTGGATCTTAAGAATAAGAGCTGTCCTCTACCTTGCGAGATGAGGACATCTCGCACTTTTTAAGTGCGGTAGAATGTAAGATTCCTCCCCAGCCTTCGAGGTATATAGGAGTAAGAATCTCCCTTTCGGATCTTATAATTATTCCCTCTCTAAAATAAAAGAAAGTTTCTGTTTAAAAAAAGGAATACCCTTTTCCTAAAATACTTCTCAGGAGTCACGCCTATTTTAAGGATTTAGAACAATGAGGTTAGAAGTGAGAATCGGTGTTTTGGATACCAAGGTTTTGGTTTTCATTCGAGTATGGCCCAAAAGAAGTTCTTTATCTCTTGGGGAGTATAAGAAGTTATCCCCCAGATATTATGATCCTTATATCTGAATTCAAAGAAAGTAGGTGACTTAGCCTACAAGTTTCTTTTATCTCCTCATCTCAAAATTCTTAATGCCTTCTATAGAAAAATGTGTCAAACACAAATCATGGAAAGACGGTAAAACTTCAGTGGCAAGTTACCGTTGGCTTCTAGGTTACGCTAGCTCCTTCCTTTATATAAGTCGTAACTTTTACTTGTCGCTCACAGTAATCTTACTCCCATCAATCTCCTTTCTTTCTTAATCTCCTTCATGGCTTGGCAACAGGAATTAGTTTTATCCCTGATGATTTCTCACCTTCAAGACGCAAGAGAGTCTGTGAAGAAAGACTTTATAGAACAGTATGAGCGCTCACTTTTTCCTCACCTAGGAACTTCTGTAGCGCAGACCAAATGGCGGACCTATCAAAACATAACTAGGGTAACACCCTGGGGTCAGCAACACTTTCGTAACAATGTCCGCTTGGCCATGGTTATTGAAGATTTGGGTTTGGGTCCCCGATACTACTGTGTCATGAGATCAAGGCATCTTGGGTTTTCTGAGCGGGTCTTCTTACTGGCATGTTTTCTTCCTCATGAGAAGATATGCCTTTACCCCGTTTTTGGTTTGCCTCTCAGAGGTCCTTTTGTTAGATCACCTCATACCACTGAGATAGGTGCGGCGATAACCAGCAGAATCATTCCCATAGATGAGTTACCCTATACTTGTGCAGCTTGTGAGGACTGCTTTTGTGACCATATGATGGACGGGCTTATGGAAGTGTAAAGAGTTCTTCTATCTTTACTGTGTAAGTCCCGTGAATGAATAAAGTTTAAATCTTGTTCTTATTTTGAATCTTGCTCTCTTTAAGACTTTTCTTGGTGGTTAATCGTGATTAAAATTTTTCTCTAAGTCTCATATTCGTGCATCTTGCGAAATTATTCCAAGTTGCGAGATGAGGACATCTCCCGTTTTTTAAGTGGGGTAGAATGTAAGATTCCTCCCCCAACCCCTTTTTGATGTCTAGTATATTCTCCTGTAATCAATTCCTTTTCTAAAATATAAGAGATCTTGTTTGTGACTGTTTTAACCTAGAGAGAGAAAATATTCTAGAGAGAGAATATTCAGATTTTTAATATTTTTGGATAGAAAAATATCTCTTATAATTCAGATGAGTTTCCCTGAAGCAGAAATCTAAAAAGAATTTTCCAATGTGCAATTGGAATTAATTGAAAATAGGTATAAAGAACCTTAGCCTAAGGGTCTAGATTTTCAGAAATCTTTAGACTATGGTCCAATTAAGGTTTCTATGGGCCAATAGCATCAATCCATGTGTAGGGAGGAGATAAATCCAAATTGTAAAAAGAAAATACCCAAAAATGAGTAAATGCTCACATGAGGTGAAGAGTTGAAAATGTACAAGGTTTATTAATAAAAAACTATGAGCAATATTAAAAATATGAGATATTTTGGGAATAATGATTTTATTATGACACATATGTAAGGAAGGGGAGTCCCTTAAATGCTCACATAAGATGAAGAGTTGAAAATGTACAAGGTTTATTAGTAAAAAACTATGAGCAATATTAAAATGATTCCATTATGACACATATGTAAGGAAGGGGAGTTCTTTAAAGGAGGTGCATATTTCACATAAGATGAAGAGTTGAAAATGTACAAGGTTTATTAGTAAATAAACACATATGTAAGGAAGGGGAGTTCTTTAAAGGAGGTGCATATTTCACATAAGATGAAGAGTTGAAAATGTACAAGGCTTATTAGTAAAAAAACTATGACACATATGTAAGGAAGAGGAGTTCTTTAAAGGAGATGCATATTTCACATAAGATGAAGAGTTGAAAATGTACAAGGTTTATTAGTAAAAAAACTATGAGCAATACAATTTTGACACATATGTAAGGAAGGGGAGTTCTTTAAAGGAGGTGCATATTTTACATGCTTGAATGAGTTTTAAACTCATAAAAATTAAGATATTTCATCTCTCCTCTCTCCTCATTCAAGTCTAGTTCCAAAAAGTTAGCTTAATTGACCTAAAAATGGTCAAAAAGTGATCAAACTGACTTGGAAAATTCTAGAATCAGTTTGTTTGGTTAGGAGCTCAAATTTTCCTATAAATAGAAGCCTCCCCTTGTTGAAAAAAAACATAGAGTCTTATGCCTTGTTACTCTACTCCACCTAAGCCAAATTAGATAGAGTCTTATGCCTTGTTACTCTACTCCACCTAAGTCAAATTAGATAGAGTCTTATGCCTTGTTACTCTACTCCACCTAAGCCAAATTAGATAGTGTCTTATGCTTTGTTACTCTACTCCTCCTAAGCCAAAATTTATAGTGTCTTATGCTTCGTTACTCTACTCCTCCTAAGCCAAAATATATAGTGTCTTATGCTTTGTTACTCTACTCCACCTAAACCAAAACATATAGTGTCTTATGCTTGTTACTCTACTCCTCCTAAGCCAAAATATATAGTGTCTTGTGCTTTGTCACTCTACTCCACCTAAGCCAAAATATATAGTGTCTTATGCTTTGTCACTCTACACCACCTAAGCCAAAATATATAGAGTCTTATGCTTTGTTACTCTACTCCACCTAAGCCAAATTAGATAGAGTCTTATGCTTGTTACTCTACTCCACCTAAGCCAAAATATAGAGTGTCTTATACATTGTTACTCTACTCTACCTAAGCCAAGAGTTGTGAATTATTTAATAATTCACTAGTTTTTGATACTTCTCTCTTTCTTCAATCCCCATTGGTGGCTCCATCAACATACTAAACCAATTGATTGGTTGGGGGCCTCTACCGTGAATAAAGAATCAAGCAAATTATAAGGTAAGTATATTGAATTTTGATCTTTCTATAATTTCTCAATGATTCTCTCTTCTCAACCCCTCTCAAGCTTGAGAAGTTTAATTGGTATGGTTTTTTAAATGCTATTGAAGTTAATTGGTGAATAGTAGTGAAGAGTTACATAATTTAATAAATGCTATAGAAGTTAATTTCCATTTATGTTTAAATTCTAATGGTTTTTATGTAATTTCTCTCTCTCACTCAAGAAATGGTCATACTCATGAACCATTCTCAATCCAAATGAAGCTTTTCATAAAGCCTTTCCTTAATCCAAGATTAAGCTATGCTTGAGGCCAAATTAATGGCTTTTTGCTATGCTTTTAGTTTATGCACATTGATGATTCAATCCATTATGGATTGATGACCCAATTAGAGACCATTCTAATTGTTTTCTTAATGATCCAATTAGAGACCATTATGGATTGATGATCCAATTAGAGACCATTCTAATTATTTCTTTAATAATGAGCTTTATCCCTTAGAAAAAAATTGAGATTTATCAGTCATAGTAGCGGAGCTATGGCAAAATTTTTATAGAAATTACGCATAAAATAAATTCATTCAAAGTATAAAAAGAGGAATTCCTACCATATTCTAGGAACTATCATCCTAGATTAATTAAAAGAATTTTATTATGTATGGAGATGTGGATGTTGCATGTAGATGTAGATGTATGGATGTGAGTGTGAATGTGGAGGTGGATGTATGCATGGGACGTGGATGTATGCATGTAGAAATAGATGTGTAGATGAGGATGTAAATGGAGATGTGGATGGATGCATGTAGATGTAGAGGTATAGATGTAGATGTGAATGGAGATGTGGATGTATACATGTAGATGTAGATGTATAGATGTAGATGTGGATGTGGAGGTGGATGGATGCATGTAGATGTAGATGTATAGATGTAGATGGGAATGGAGATATGGATGTATGCATGTAGATGTAGTTGTGAATGGAGATGTATATGTATACATGTAGATGTAGATGTATAGATGTAGATGTGGATGTGGATGGGGATGTATGCATGTAGATGTAGGTGTATAGACGTAGATGTGGATGTAGAGGTGGATGTATGCATGTAGATGTAGATGTATAGATGTGGATGTGAATGTGGAGTGGATGTATGCATGTAGATGTAGATGTATGGAGGTGAATGTGAATGTGGATGTGGATGTATGCATAGGGATGTAGATGTATGCATGTAGATGTGAATGTACGCATATAGTTGTGGATGTATGGATGTGAATATACGATTGTGATGTGAGGGAATCTGAAGTGATGAGATGGAAATGATGTGATGGGATGAGTATACATATAAATGGAATATGGAATAAGTAATGTAGATTGAGGAGGGATAATGTGGAAAAATGAAAGTTAAAATAGAAATTGTATTGTAAACTGTTTGTAAATGCTGTTTGTAAATGCTGTCTGTAAATGATTGTTTTATGTCAAGAATGCTGGGGGGAGAATTTTGACCGTCTTGTGATTAAGGTCGTGATGAGAAAGTTGCAACTGCTGACGGGGAGTCAATGAAGGACGTCTCGCGTAGCAAGGTCGGCCGAGGTCTTGACCAGCCTCGGTGCGATTAAAATGGTGAGCTTCCGGTACGGTGGATGAGGGGCCAAGGAAGCGGCCTATGCGTGAAGCGCTAGGTTACCTGCGAAGGATCCTAGAGGGTGCTGACCATATGGTGCTCGGGCTCTGGGTCGCCTAGGATACCCACGCGTGCGTCGAGGAAGATATTGGAACAGAGTTGGAGTTGTTTTCTGAAATCGAGCATGGATCTGGTTGATTGACCTTGCTGGTCTTCAATGGATGAGTCCATGGCTCCTTATATGGATCTGTTGGTTGATCTTGCTGATCTTCAACGAGAGTCCATCATGTTAAGTGATTATATTGCCAAGTATTATGGGCTAGGAACTATCGAAACGGCTCCTGAGCGTTCAAGTTGCCAATGATGCCATAGATACTCTGATGAAGGAATGATGGGAAATTAAGAATCAATTGGATAAATTGGAAGATGGTGATCAATGATACTATGGTTTTATTAAAGGATTGTTTTAAACTGGTTGAATCTGGTTGAAAAAGGCAATTTCATATTGGGTGTGTGATTGGTGTGACTAGTTTTATTTTGCATGAACATCCGGCTAGGGGGCCTTGGAACTCTTTTCCTTGGTACCCGGGACAAAACCTAACCAAATTTTTAATTGGATCCCATCACTACAGTGGTTGGGCGGTGGCTAACCCATGGGATCGGATGGGGTTAGGCTGGACTGATGGATCCGTAAATCGAGACTCAAACTTTTGTTTTTACGATAGAAAAAAAAAATCCCGGACAGTAACTGTTCTATGGATAGGAATCAACGGCTGTGCCTCTTGAATGGGGAAAAAAGCGTTGATCCCAATGATCCAAGTGCAAGTTTCTTCCTTGAACTGACTAAGTATCTTATAGATGTAATTGGATCATCTCGATCAGAAATGATCTTGACTACGTTAGAGTAAAAGTTATCCTGGTGGAATCGCCCGTGCTTTCCGGTAAAGGAAGTTTTTCGGGTTCGGTTTTGGAACAATCGACGGATTAGTCTCTTATCCGGATATCCGTGGGCGAGGCCCCGAATGTGGGACCCCTGTCCCGCGCGAGAAGTGCTACTTCCGCTGCTAGTATCCCGAATCTGTTACTCGGTGGGAACAGGGATCTTACACTCCCCAAGAGATAAAGAACTTCTTTTGGGCCGTACTCGAATGAAAACCAAAACCTTGGTATCCAAAACACCGATTCTCACTTCTGAACTCATTGTTCTAAATCCTTAAAACAAGTGGGACTCCTGAGAAGTATTCTAGAGAAAGGGTCTTCCTTTTTTAAACAGAAACTTTCTTTTATTTTAGAGAGGGAATAATTATAAGATCAGAAAGGGAGATTCTTACTCCTGTATACCTCAAAGGCTGTGGGGAGGAATCTTACATTCTACCCCACTTAAAAAGTGCGAGATGTCCTCATCTCGCAAGGTAGAGGACAGCTCTTTTTCTTAAGATCCAATTTTATTCTGGGGTTCCTTATATTCTGGTCAATCCAACAGAACACTGGGATAATTATCCCTTATATAGAACTCATCATTAAATAATAATTCATTCAGATCATATCATTTATATCTTTAACATGATAATGGTCCATTAGACCGAAAAGTTTCCTTCGGAACATTCCTCCACGGAAATTTCAGTCAAGCAAGTTCTCAATTTGACATCCTTTAACTTGATCTGCCAGTCAAGTATTAACAGTAGCAATCTGACAACACAACCCACTAATCTCATAGTGATTTGCTGAATTCATTATCATCATTCTAGTTATGAATATCATCACAGGGACTCGTCCCATTCCCCCTCATTGTGGTTTCATTATATTTCAACTAATTTTTAAAAATCATCATTTTTCAATCAGAATTTTCAATCAGAATCCAAATCAATTCATCAATTCTCAAACAGAGTTAAAAATCATATCAATCACATTCGAAATCATCATCTGGATAGCATTAACGCTTATAATTTCAAGTCTTAGATTTACTCGTATATACTGTCAGTAAAGAGCTGCAGTTATACTCTCGGTATATACGCTAGTCACGGCCCTTGGAATTATAAGGTATATACCATCATGTCTAGGCCTCAAGCAAGTCAGGGATTCTATATAATTGCGGTACTTCCATTTGAAGACCCAATTACCAAATTACGAGTTTCAGTTTGAATATCAAATTGTATGAATTATATCACACAATTATAACCTTTTTGTCTTTCTAGATAAATTTTTGATATAATTGTCTTCTCAGTTGATCTTTATTAACCAAATGCTCTGATACCAACTGTAAGATCCCTGTTCCCACCGAGCAACAGATTCGGGATACTAGCAGCGAAAGTAGCACTTCTCGCACGGGACAGGGGTCCCACATTCGTCGGGGCCTCACCCACGGATATCCGGATAAGAGACTAATCCGTCGGTTGTTCCAAAACCAAACCCGGAAAAACTTCCTTTACCGAAAAGCACGGGCGATTCCACGAGGATAACTTTTTACTCTAACGTAGTCAAGATCATTTCTGATCGAGATGATCCAATTACATCTATAAGATACTTGGTCAGATCAAGGAAGAAACTTGCACTTGGATCATTGGGATCAACGCTTTTTTTCCCATTCAAGAG
This sequence comes from Cibotium barometz, assembly GCF_041138505.1. NCBI lineage: Eukaryota > Viridiplantae > Streptophyta > Polypodiopsida > Cyatheales > Cibotiaceae > Cibotium > Cibotium barometz. The sequence goes on from NC_141058.1 coordinate 29,681,636, forward strand.
GCACAGCCGTTGATTCCTATCCATAGAACAGTTACTGTCCGGGATACATTTTATCTATCGTAAAAACAAAAGTTTGAGTCTCGATTTACGGATCCATCAGTCCAGCCTAACCCCATCCGATCCCATGGGTTAGCCACCCGCCCAACCACTCTAGTGATGGGATCCAATTAAGAATTTGGTTAGGTTTTATCCCGGGTACCAAGGAAAAGAGTTCCAAGGCCCCCTAGCCGGATGTTCATGCAAAAAAAAAACTAGTCACACCACTCACACACCCAATATGAAATTGCCTTTTCACAGATTCAACCAGTTTAAAACAATCCTTTAATAAAACCATAGTATCACTGATCACCATCTTCCAATTTATCCAGTTGATTCTTAATTTTCACATCATTCCTTCATCAGAGTATCTATGGCATCATTGGCAACTAGGACGCTCACCACCTGTCCACTCAGGGGCCGCTTCCTAATTCCTAGCCCATAATATTTTGGGTATAATGATTCCATTTTGACACATATGTAAGGAAGGGGAGTCCCTTCAATGCTCACATAATATGAAGAGTTGAATATGTACAAGGTTTATTAGTAAGAAACTATGAGCAATATTAAAATATGAGATATTTTGGGTATAATGATTCCATTTTTGACACATATGTAAGGAAGGGGAGGGCCTTCAATGAGGCGCCTAATTCACATGCTTGATTGAGTTTAGCTTAACTGACCTAAAAATGGTCGAAAATTGACCAAACTGATTTGGAAAATTCTAGAAAATTAATAATTCACTAGTTTTTGACATTTCCCTCTTCCAAAGATTGGTGGCCACTCTTGCCCAAACAAGAGTTGAACCCTCAAACCATCAAGTCAAAGGAAAGCTATCAAAGTCATTAGTAAGTTGGTGATTCTCTTTTTTTTTTCATTTATTTTATGGATTTTATGGTTTTAAGTGGTTTGTATGCTTTATGTCTTCTCTAAAAATGTTATGCCTCATTACAAAAAGGCATTCCCCTCTCTTCTCTAGCAAAACCAACCATTCTCTATCCTAAGTGAATGGTTAATTGATTAATGTCAAGTTTTTATAATGTTTGTTTCAATTAGGTGGAAAAAATATTTACTTTAGGATAATTTCAATACTTTTGGTGCACTTTTAATTAGTTATAAAGACTTAGAAATTTAAAAAATGGTCAGCCATACAAAGGAGGTTATGGCAAAATTTTTAGAAATTAGTGAAATAAAATTCATCTTTTCTTATTCTAGAAGAGTAATCCTTATGGTTTCTATATTCTAAAGTCATTTTCATGCATAGAAGATGCATTTTGATAATATACATAAAGGATAAATTTTTATATTAAAAGTGTTACTTTTATCATATTTGAATTTCATGCATAGAGGTATGCATAAAAGTTGATTATTTTATTATAAAAGTGTTACTTTTATCATATTTGAATTTCATGCATAGAGGTATACATAAAAGTTGATTATTTTATTATAAAAGTGTTACTTTTATCATATTTGAATTTCATGCATAGAGGTATGCATAAGATCCATTTATGATGAAAATCACACTTTTAGTATAAAAAGAATATCTTTTATGCATATCTCTATGCATGAAATCCAAATATGATAAAAGTAACACTTTTATAATAAAATAATCAACTTTTATGCATACCTCTATGCATGAAATTCAAATATGATAAAAGTAACACTTTTATAATAAAATAATCAACTTTTATGCATACCTCTATGCATGAAATTCAAATATGATAAAAGTAACACTTGTATAATAAAATAATCAACTTTTATGCATACCTCTATGCATGAAATTCAAATATGATAAAAGTAACACTTTTAATATAAAAATTTATCCTTTATGTATATAATCAAAATGCATCTTCTATGCATGAAAATGACTTTAGAATATAAAAACCATAAGGATTACTCTTTTAGAATAAGAAAAGATGAATTTTATTTCACTAATTTCTAAAAATTTTGCCATAACCTCCTTTGTATGGCTGACCATTTTTCAAATTTCCAAGTCTTTATAACTAATTAAAAGTGCACCAAAAGTATTAAAATTATCCTAAAGTAAACATTTTTCTACCTAATTGAAACAAACATTAATCAATTAACCATCCACTTAGGATAGAGAATGGTTGGTTTTGCTAGAGAAGAGAGGGGAATGCCTTTTTGTAATGAGGCATAACATTTTTAGAGAAGACATAAAGCATACAAACCATTTAAAACCATAAAATCCATTTAAAAAAAAAAAGAGAATCACCAACTTACTAATGACTTTGATAGCTTTCCTTTGACTTGATGGTTTGAGGGTTCAACTCTTGTTTGGGCAAGGGTGGCCCCACCAATCTTTGGAAGAGGGAAATGTCAAAAACTAGTGAATTATTAACAGTGCATAAAAACACTATTATTTTTCAACAAAGAGGGAGGCTTCTATTTATAGGAAAAATTGAGCTCCTAACCAAACAAACTGATTCTGAAATTTTCCAAATCAGTTTGGTCATTTTTTGACCATTTTTAGGTCAGTTAAGCTAACTTTTTGGAACTAGACTTGAATGAGGAGAGAGGAGAGATGAATTATCTCAATTTTTATGAGTTTAAAACTCAATCAAGCATGTGAATTAGGTGCCTCATTGAAGGCCCTCCCCTTCCTTACATATGTGTCAAAAATGGAATCATTATATCCAAAATATCTCATATTTTAATATTACTCATAGTTTCTTACTAATAAACCTTGTACATATTCAACTCTTCATCTTATGTGAGCATTGAAGGGATTCCCCTTCCTTACATATATGTCAAAATGGAATCATTATACCCAAAATATCTCATATTTTTAATGTTGCTCATAGTTTCTTACTAATAAACCTTGTATATAGTCAACTCTTCATCTTATGTGAGCATTTACTCATTTTTGGGTATCTTCTTTTACAAAATTGGATTTATCTCCTCCCTACACATGGATTGATTCTATTGGCCCACAGGAACCTTAATTGGACCATAATCCAAAAATTTCTGAAAATCTAGACCCTTAGGCTAAGGTCCTTTATACCCATTTCAATTAATTCCAATTGCACATTGGAAAGTTCTTTCTGAATTTCTGTTTTAGGGAAATTAATTTTAATAAGATGAGATATTTTTCTATCCAAAAATATTAAAAAATCTGAATATTCTCTCTCTAGAATATTTTCTCTCTCTAAGTTAAAACGATTAGAAACAAGATCTTTTATATTTCTGAAGAGGAATTTAATTACATGAGAAGATGTTGGACATCTTGAGAGGCTGGGGAGGAATCTTACATTACTATGAGATCCCAATTCGCACCATGCAATGGATTCGGGCGCTAGCAGCGGAAGAAGCACTTCTGCGTGGGCCAAGGTCCCACACTTGGGGCCTCGCCCACGGATATCCGGACAAGAGACTAATCCGTCGGTTTTTCCAAAACCAAACTCAGAAAAACTTCCTTCACCCGGAAAGCACGGGCGATTCCACTAGAATAACTCTTTACTTTAACGTAGTCAAGACCATTACTGATCAAGCTGATCCGACTGCACGTATAAAGATACTCGGTCAGAAAAAGGAAGAAACTTGCACTTGGATCATTGGGATCGACGGTTTTTTTTCCATCAAGAGGCATAGCCGTTGATTCCTATCCATAGAACAATTACTATCTGGGATTTACTTTATCTATCGTAATAACAGAAATTGAGTCTCGATTTACGGATCCATCAGTCCAGCCTAACCCCATCCAGTCCCATGGGTTAGCCAACCTCCCAACCACTGTAGTGATGGGATCCAATTAGGAATTTGGTTAGGTTTTGTCCCGGGTACCAGGGAAAAGAGTTCCCAGGCCCCCTAGCCAGAAATTCATGCAAACATAAAACTAGTCACACCACTTACACACCCAATATGAAATTGCCTTTTTCTCAACATCAACTAACTTTAAAACAATCCTTTAATGAAACCATTATGTCACTGATGACAATCCTCGAGATCTCTGGTTGAATCCATATTTCCAGTCATTCATTCATCGGTGTACTTATGGCATCATTGGCAACCAGAACGCTCACCACCTGTTCACTCATGGGCCTTTTCAATAGTTCCTAGCTCATAGTACCCGACAATATTTTCACATATAAAAATCAAGATGGAATCCTCGTTGAATATCAGCAAGATCAATCAACAGATCCATATAAGAGAGCCATGGACTCATCCGTTGAGGACCAGCAAGGTCAATCAACCAGATCCATGCCCAGTTTCAGAAAACAACTCTTACTCCTTGTTCCAATATCTTCCACGACGCACGTGTGGGTATCTTCGGCGACCCAGAGCCCGAGCACCGTATGGTCAGCACCCTCTAGGATCCTTCGCAGGTGACCTAGCGCTTCACTCATAGGCCGCTTCCTTGGTCCCTCATCCACCATACTGGAAGCTCACCATTTAAATCGAACTGAGGCTGGTCAAGACCTCGATCGACCTTGCTACACGAGAAGTCCTCCATTGACTCTCCGTTTAGCAGTTGCAACTTTATTAGTTAGGCCTTCATGACCTTAATCCATAAGACGGTCAAAATGCTTCCCCAACATTCTTGACATAAAACAATCATTTACAAACAGTCACAAAATACAGTTTCTATATCGAACTCTCATCTTTCCACATTATCCCTCCTCAGTCCATATTACTTATTCCACATTCGATTCAATGTGTACTCATTCTTATCCATTTACCCATATCGACGACACATTATTTCACATACACATTCACATTCATTATTCTACATACATATCCATGTTCGTACATCCACATCATACATCCAATCCCACATCCGTATTCATACATACACATCCATATCCACATCCATACATCCACATCCATACATCCACATCTACATGCATATATCCATCTTCACATCCTCGTTCATACATCCACATTCACATACATACATCCACATTCACATACATACATCCACATCTGTATCTACATCCATACATCCACATTCACATTCATACATCAACATCCGTATCTACATCCATACATCCACATCCACATCCACATCCACATTCACATTCATATCCATATATCCACATCTACATCTACATTCACATTCATACATCCACATCCGTATCTACATCCATACATCCACATCCACATCCACATCCACATTCACATTCACATCCATATATCCACATCTACATGCATACATCCATTATCACATCCTCATTCATACATCCACATTCCCATCTCCACATCCACACATCCACATACATACATCCATTTTCACATTCCCATTCATATAACCCCATATGCCTTCACATTTAGTCTTTTTCATCACATCCATTCTCGCCCTATCACAACCCATATACATCTTATCCTATCACATACACTTCTTACCTCATCCCATACACATCTTATCACATCTTAATTCATCTTATCACCTCCTAACTTATTTCATAAGCATCTTATCACCTCTTATCACATCTTATACACCTCTTATCACATCCTATCACATCTCATATCTGTTTATAGAATACAAGAGAATTCTTATATTTGATATAAGATTTCTTTACACATTTATTTATGCATAAATTCCATTTAAGGAGATTAATACTTTCGAAGTGAAAATCAATCTTTTATGCATCTTCCTATACATAAATTCATTTTAAATGAAAATGACACTTGAATTAAAATTCAATCTTTTATGCATCTTCCTATAGGCATAAATTCAATTTACATGAGAATGACACTTTTGAATTAAAAATCAATCTTTTATGCATCTTTCTATGCATAAATTCAATTTACATGAGAATGACACTTTTGAATTAAAAATCAATCTTTTATGCATCTTCCTATGCATAAATTCAATTTAGATGAGAATGACACTTTTGAATTAAAAATCAATCTTTTGTGCATCTTCCTATGCATAAATTCAATTTAGATGAGAATGACACTTTTGAATTAAAAATCAATCTTTTATGCATCTTCCTATGCATAAATTCAATTTGGTAGGAATTACACTTTTAGAATAAAAGAATTTCTCTTATGCATCTAAGTTATGCATATAATCCATTTATGATGAAAATCACTCTTTTAGTATAAAGAGAATATCTTTTATGCATACCTCTATGCATGAAATCCAAATATGATAAAAGTAACACTTTTATAATAAAATAATCACCTTTTATGCATACCTCTATGCATGAAATTCAAATATGATAAAAGTAACACTTTTAAAATAAAATAATCAACTTTTATGCATACCTCTATGCATGGAATTCAATATGATAAAAGTAACACTTTTATAATAAAATAATGAACTTTTATGCATACCTCTATGCATGAAATTCAAATATGATAAAGGTAACACTTTTATAATAAAATAATCAACTTTTTTGCATACCTCTATGCATGAAATTCAAATATGATAAAGGTAACACTTTTATAATAAAATAATCAACTTTTTTGCATACCTCTATGCATGAAATTCAAATATGATAAAGGTAACACTTTTATAATAAAATAATCAACTTTTATGCATACCTCTATGCATGAAATTCAAATATGATAAAAGTAACTCTTTTATAATAAAATAATCATCTTTTATACATACCTCTATGCATGGAATTCAATATGATAAAAGTAACACTTTTATAATAAAATAATCAACTTTTATGCATACCTCTATGCATGAAATTCAAATATGATAAAAGTAACACTTTTATAATAAAATAATCAACTTTTATGCATACCTCTATGCATGAAATTCAAATATGACAAAAGTAATAGTTTTATAATAAAATAATCAACTTTTATGCATACCTCTATGCATGGAATTCAATATGATAAAAGTAACACTTTTATAATAAAATAATCAACTTTTATGCATACCTCTATGCACGAAATTCAAATATGATAAAAGTAAAACTTTTCTAATAAAATAATCAACTTTTATGTATACCTCTGTGCACGAAATTCAAATATGATAAAAGTAACACTTTTATAATAAAATAATCAACTTTTATGTATACCTCTATGCACGAAATTCAAATATGATAAGAGTAATTCTTTTATAATAAAATAATCATCTTTTATGCATACCTCTATGCATGGAATTCAATATGATAAAAGCAACACTTTTATAATAAAATAATCAACTTTTATGCATACATCTATGCATGAAATTCAAATATGATAAAAGTAACACTTTTATAATAAAATAATCAACTTTTATGCATACCTCTACGCATGAAATTCAAATATGATAAAAGTAACACTTTTATAATAAAATAATCACTTTTTATGCATAACTTGATAAGAATAACTTCCATGCTTGGAAATTTAGATTAACAAACTTCGTGAGATAGGAAAAGGCTATTGGGACTACATTGAAGGTGAACATTAGAAGGCACCAAAGATACCGGAGGTTAATCCACCTACTGAACATGTAAAAGAAAACAAGGATTGGAATCAAGGACCAAGAAAAGTCATGTATTAGCTTTCTATTAGTATATAGGACACCATGATTGGGCATATACAAGATATCAAGTCACCCAAGAAGGCATGGGACACCTTGGTGAATCTGTATGAAACTAACACCAAGGCACGAACAAAGATTCAGTTGAAGAATGAGCTTCATACTATGGAGAAGAAAAATATGTTTGTGAATGATAATGCCTTAAAGATCAAGGGCACTATGGAATCCCTTGCATCTATTGGTGTTTCTGTTGATGATGATAATAAGATGGAAGTATATCTACAAGTTCTTGGGCCACAATACAAGGCATTCAAGACGTTTATTCAAACTCCAGAGAATATTTCCAACTTTATAGATTTGTTGTCAATGCTGATCATTGAAGAAAAGAGTTTGGGTGAGGACCATTCTTCACAAAACAATGGCAGTTCAAAGTAATAAGCCTTCTACACAAGTGCAGGTAGAGGCTGAGGCCATGGCCAAGGTAGTGGGGCCAAACATGTAATCAGAATTATGGTCAGCAGACAGCAGCACCAACAAACACTCCCAGGATTCACAACAACAACATAGATGGAAGAGGCTAGTTTAGAGACAAGGGAAGTCAAAGAGGTCGTGGTAATTGGCAAAGGCAACATAATGTTACATGAGGCTATTTTTAATTCAGTAAGCCTGGACATGTGCAAGCAGATTGCTATAATAAACATAATGACATGCGAAATGAAAAAATGTAGCAAAATAACTATGCATCCTCTAGTAGAAATAATGAGGATAATGAGAGGTTGTTTGTTATGTAACATGTAGTTAATGTTGTGTCTGGAAATGATGTATCAGCATGTAAGGATGATGTGTGGTATGTTGATTCAGGTGCTTTGAACCACATGACAAGTGGTTCAAGGAAATTAAAAGTCTTGAAAGATAAAGTTTTGTTAACATAGGGGATGACACTGCTCATCTGATTGCCCATGTTGGAGATGTGCCATTGTCTATGCAGGATGGTAAGGTGAAGTACCTTGCAGATGTACTTCATGTTCGAAACATTACAAAGAATCTAGTTTCTGTTGGCTAAATGATTGAGCAGGGTATGTAGATGTGGTTTAACCCTAATGGTTGTTATGTAGAAGACTTTAAAGATAAGTGCAGGTTGGTTACAAAAGGTAACATAGTGGGTAGAATGTTTACACTGAATGTAAATATGCATGAAGTAAAGTGCTGCAATGTTTACAAATGGTTCAAGAGTTGTTGGAGATACAGACATTTGGTATAAGAGAATTGGACATGTAAATGTGCAAAGAATGAAGTATATGCAGAGTAAAGAAATTGCGACAGGGCTGCCCAAGTTTAAGGTTGATGGTATGTAGAACGTATGTGAAGCATGTCAATTTTGAAAGTAAACAAAGCATGTATTTTCACATGACAGAAATGTGAGCAAGAATGTACTAGATGTTATGCATTCAGATGTATGGGGTCCTTCAAAAACTACGTCCATGGGTGGCTACAAGTATTATGCAACATTCATTCATGAGACCACACAAAGAAAGTGTGGGTGTATTTCATGAGGGAGAAGAGTCACAAGTTTTCACTCATTTTTCAAATTTCAGAGTGATGGTTGAAAAGTAGACAGGGAAGCATGTGAAGTGCCTAAGGTCAAATGAAGGGGGAGAGTACTTCTCCAATGTGTTCTCTAATTTCTTGCGAAAGAATGGCATTCTCTTCTAGGATTTGTGTGAGTGTGTGTGTGTGCTTCCAAAGAGCTCAAGCTTCCTTCTCCCCTGCATCTTTTCAATAGTGGCAAAATGCACATGGCCAAATAAATTGGTAAGTTGATAATCGCCATTATCATAAAACTTTTGGATAATAAACAAACCTTCCCAACGTTTTAACAATTTGGCATCAAAATGGTCATCGAGGCAGCTATCATATTTGATACAAGCATGTACTTATGTATACCTTTTGCCTTAAGTAAAGAATCAAGCCTTTCCTTAACATTCTAAGAATTAGTGATAAAGTGATCAATAGCTACTTCTCTATCCAATTCTAAATGATGCAAGATTATGAGTCAATCTTGAAACACATCATCAAGGTCCCTGTTTATCATCTTTAATAATTCAACATTTGGTAGATAAACTTTAATATAGAAGCAAGTGTTTCTTGTCCATAAACAAGATGAAAATGAGTGAATTGTGTTGAGGCTTTAAAAGTAGTCCTATATGCCCAAAGTGCCCCATCCAAATGATGTTCATCCTAAGTTTTTGGCTTAGCTTCCACATGTTTAGCTATAATTTTGTATTAAATACCATTAATCTTTTTAGCTAAACCATTACATTTTGGGTAATAAGGACTAGAATATCGATGTTTAATATTGAGTTTATCGATGTTTAATATTGAGTTTATCAAGAATCTATGTCAATATTCCTTCTCGAAATCATGGAACATGGTCAGAAACCAACTCCAAAGCTGTGCCAAAACGGCAACATATATGAGAAAAAATGAATATGGAAACTATAAGTTTTGTCAGCCTTGAACAACTTGCTGCTTTAGCCCATCTAGTCATATATTCCAAAGCAACCAAAATATAAACTTTACCATTTTGGGTTCTAGGCAAAGGTTTGATGGCATTAATACCCCATTTCTCAAATGGTTCATAAGTCACAGAATAGGTTTTCTTGGTCCATAAATCAATCTTAAACATGATAAGTTTTACACCAATGAACCACATCTACATGTAAACTAGGCCAATTATACCCTACTTGTAAGATCTTTTTAACATTCAAGTCATGTGCAAAGTGTCCACCACATACCTCATCATGACAATGTTGAAGAATACGTGGAATATCGATAGCATTTGAAACTCTCCATAAGACCATATCCTTCTCTTTGTGATAGAGAAGATCCCCTATAAGTAAATATGAGAGCTCATTATTTAAAAGCCTCCATTTCTGTATCGTTGTTGTCAAACCAATAGGTAACTCCCCAGTTTGTAACCATTGCAAAAGTTCCTTCAATGTTTCTTCTCCTTGAAATTTGGTTTCCTTCTCAAAAGGCCATTTCCAACCAAAACTGCCATTTTTTCTTTCACTAATTGATCTTCTTCTTGATTCTTCTCCCTATGTACATGTAACAACTGTACCACCTTGAATTGCTTAAAGAGATCTCGGATCCTTCGCACATGCTCTTTTAATTTATCATTTTTACATGCCCAAATACCAAGAACATGTTTAACAAGTAACAATGCATCCCCTTTAATGATAAACTTATCCACTCCTACTTGCTTACATCTCATTAATCCTTCCTCAAGAACAACATATTCAGCTTCATTGTTGGTTTGTACATTTTCTAAGACTATCTTTTCTTTGAACACAGTTTGACCATGTGGGTTATATAAGACTAAACCACCACCAACTGTCCATGTCTGTCTTTGATATGTTCCGTCAAAAAACAATAAGAAGGCATTAAAGGTTTTAGAGGTTGTATCCCTTTTAGTGGTTCCTCAATTCGTAGCCATTTTTCATAAATTCTATGAGATAATATGTCTGCAAAGTGAAGCCATGTTGCTTTCTTCCATTTTAAAAGTATAGTCAAATTCCTACAATTCCAAAATCCACTTAACAATCCTATGAGACCTTGTCAGATGGTAAACAACAAGTGGAAAAATTTTCTCCACAGTATCAAAATAAAGGGTTTGCTTACCAAATATGCATGAAATTTTCTCACTGCAAATATCAAACCTAAAACAAGCCATTTTGTGTCAGATTAACTCTTTTCTCTGGTAGTCATTGTTGAGATTCAAGCTCAATGTCAGTGTGAGCCAGCTATGCTATGTGCTGGCAGATTACGTAGGAACATGTGTGAGACATAAATGACCGCGTGTCCAGCTGGTCATAGTGTGTGGACATTAGCTAGGGTTAGTAGAGTGTGGACACAACTTATTGTGTGTTGTGTGGATTATGGATTAGTGCATTATGCTTTGTGTGAGAGTGGACATGGCTTCCCTCTATGGTTAGGGTTTGCAATATACATTAGGGTTTGCTCCTGTGTGTGTGTCTCCTCCCCCTCTACCGTTCTTTCAACATGGTATCAGAGCCTTGTGCTGTTTATTAGGGTTTATGAGTGAGTGAGTGAAGAGGGAGAAGAAGCTGTGAAGCTTGCCATTGGAGCTGTGAAGCTTGGAGCACACCAAATACTATCAGATCTGAGAGCTTGGCCTACCGGGTAAGGTCCTCTAAACATCCTTGAGTGGATTGCAGGTGATACAGGCAAAAACAAAGCAAATCAAAGCAAAGCAAAATTCTGGTTTTTGAAGCTTTCCATTAAAGCTTGGGAACATTGATGTATGGTGGAAATACGTGTGATTCTGGCAAAAGACATATGTATTTGACAATGAGAGATGTAATGGAAACTCTTATGCAAGCCCTATTGTGTTTTTGGAGCAATTTGAATGCATTTCAAAGTGTGAAAATCTCTGGTTTTTGAGCTCTCACAAAACAGTGAAAAAGAAGCCCAAAATTGAAGCATTTGGAGTGTGATTTTGGCTAAAATCCAACCATTGGTGGATTGCACATGTACCTAGGAGTGTTGGGGACTTGAATACCTCATCAAACAACATTATAATCACTCGCAAATCCCCTAATTGCAGGCGGTGCAGTGAAAACAGGGTAGTTTTCTGGTTTTTTGACTACGAGGAGATCAAATTTCAACTTGGTGCTTGATATCTTCCACAATTTCTTTAGCAATTGGATGCTTTACACTTTGGAGAAGAGGGCTATGTGCTTTGTTTGGTCAATGATGCTTAATTGAGTTGGGAATGAGCTGATTAAAACAGGCTGTCCACTGGTTGCAGAGAAACAGAGCAATTTTAATTGAGCAATTAATCTTTGGTCTTTTACAATTGGACAAATTCCTCTTACATGGAGTTGATGGACACTAATGCTAAGCTAATGAATGCCTGGTTGCTCAATTTGGACAAATATTGAAGGAATTAGAGCAAATTTTCTACTGGTTTTGGGAGGTGAAGGGCTATAGAGGCAATGATCTTTTCTTCTTTTTTTCATCAAGTTTAGCAGGCAACATCGACTTGGCCTCCATCAAGTTTGGCAGGCAACATCGACTTGGCATACATCAACACACAGGATCAGGTCGTTGACATCTTCACAAAGGCCTTGGGAGCTGAGAAGCTCCGTAAATTTTGAGATATGCTTGGAGTTCACGAGCTGGAGTTAGCTTCTTGAGGGGGAGTGTTGAGATGTCAAGCTCAACATGAGTTGACACTCACATGACCGTTCGACATTTACATCACTAGAGCGGGTTTGGTAGCTGGCACCGACATATCTTCGCGAGAGATTCTACAGCTAGACTACATCAACTAGTCCACACCCATCCACTCCACTTTAGCATGTTCGCATTATGGACCGCTTATATATACTCTAGTATGTGTGTTGGTCTCTTTATCTCTTTCCTAGACCTCTTTGGTTAAAGAAGAAGAAGAACAATTTTCAACCTCTCATCTTGTGTGTTCTCTTCTAGGGTTTGTGTGAGTGTGTGTGTGTGCTTCCAAAGAGCTCAAGCTTCCTTCTCCCTTGCATCTTTTCAACAGTGGCAAAATGCACATGGCCAAATAAATTGGTAAGTTGATAATTGCCATTATCATAAACCTTTTGGATAATGAACAAACCTTCCCAACGTTTTAACAATTTGGCATCAAAATGGTCATCGAGGCAGCTATCATATTCAATACAAGCATGTACTTATGTATACCTTTTGTCTTAAAGAATCAAGCCTTTCCTTAACATTCTAAGGATTAGTGATAAAGTGATCAATAGCTGCTTCTCTATCCAATTCCAAATGATGCAAGATTATGAGTCAATCTTGAAACACATCATCAAGGTCCCTGTTTATCTTCTTTAATAATTCAACATTTGGTAGATAAACTTTAATATAGAAGCAAGTGTTTCTTGTCCATAAACAAGATGAAAATGAGTGAATTGTGTTGAGGCTTTAAAAGTAGTCCTATATGCCCAAAGTGCCCCATCCAAATGATGTTCATCCTAAGTTTTTGGCTTAGCTTCCACATGTTTAGCTATAAATTTGTATTAAATACCATTAATCTTTCTAACTAAACCATTACATTTTGGGTAATAAGGACTAGAATATCGATGTTTAATATTGAGTTTATCAAGAATCTACGTCAATATTCCTTCTCAAAATCATGGAACATGGTCAGAAACCAACTCCAAAGTTGTGCCAAAACGATAACATATATGAGCTCACTCAGAACTTCAGTGGTAACGAGGATGTCAGGAAGCACATTGAAGTTTTTGAACACGTGTGTGATTCCTTGGAAGAGCAGAATGAGCTACATAAATGCAAAACCTTAGGCTTAACCTTGAGTGGAAAAGCCGAAGATTGGTATCGAACCTTAAGGGTTGAAGAGCGCACTCACTACCCCACTCTCAAGAGATTGTTCTTGAAAGAATACATACGTGAGGGTGTGCTTTGGGGAGTAGCATCTCAACTCCAAAAAGCTGAACGCGAGGAAGGGGAGTCAGTGAGAGACTTTATTAGTCGATTGAAGCATCTAAATTCTCGCTGCCCTCCCGATGAGCACTTCAATAACAACCAACTGCTCGATAGATTCATCCGAGGTTTGCGCCACGAGGACATATACAATGGCTTAGTCATTAGAGGTCTTACAATGTGGAAAGCAGTCAATCACTGCCAATGCAATCCAGTTAGAAGACAACTTGATGATTGTGTTGCAGGTAAAAAGGTGTCTTCGGAGACAAAATCCGTTAGTTCGCGAGTATCTGGGAAGAGCCAATGACGGTAAAACCTATGACCAAGGAGCCCAAGATATCCGAAATGTCTGTGACCGACCTTACTAAGGCTCTCCAAGAATACTTTAGGGGTAATCGAGCTCCTCAAAATAGCCATATGTACCTAAGAAGAGAGCAACAATGGTGTTCGGTTTGCTTAGGACCACATAGCATGAGTGAACGTCCCACATTCAGAGTCAAATTCAATGGGAACTACAATGCATGTGGTAAGTATGGCCATCAATCTAAGGATTGCCTAGTACTTAAGCGAATGTTGGCAAATCAAGCACCACTAGCCTGGGCAACCACACCTCAAGTGCCCGTGCTGATGCTTGCACCACCTATCGAGCAACCGTCACAGCACATAGTTCCAAGGAACCCGAATGTAGTCCAGTCTGTGCCGTTACCAGCGCCAATACTAGGACCACAACCTCCACATCCAAGGATTACTCCTATAAACCAGATGGGTTGTGAGTCACATAGTGCGTGTGGGGATTATGAAGAGGAGATAGACCCCACTACTCCATATGGGATTGATACGTTTGAAATAACTCCCCAGTACTACATGGAGGATCATTTCGGGCAAGTCAAGCCTGTACGCCACAAGAGGGCAAAACCTTAATACCTTGGCAAGGAGACCACCTCTTCAATGCTATGATTGTGGTGGACCGCATCGTGTAGCAGAGTGCCCTAATAGGCTACAGAAGATCGCTACTTAAATGCAACCAAATCAAGGGAGCACATCGGGAATGCCGGTACTTACATGTAATCGTTGTGGCATAGATCATTTGATTGCTCAATGTCCACATAATCCTAGTGCACCCAAGATTACGCCATTGAATTTGGTTGAGGTCACCAACCAGGCACACGAGGAACCACACCTGTTGTACCCGCAAATGTAGTTATAGGACGGTCAATGCTTCAAAATCAAAACTACATTCTTGAAGAGAGGGATACTGCATCAATTGCTTGAGCAAAGAAAAAGAAAACGCGACGGAAGAGATCGCTTAATGCCACGAGCTCCAAGCCTAGTTCAAAGACTAACATAGGAACAGGAGACGACCCCGTGTATATGAATGATCCTGAAGATGATTCCGATTCAATAGAAACCATGGGGACCAAAGCCACTACCTTAAGGGAGGAACCCACTCGGGAGCTCAACGACGGAGAATCAAGCGAATACATAAATAAGGGAAAACAGAAGGAAACTTCGTCGGCCCCACAACCAAATCAGCTAATGCCCTCTCGGCCACCCAAACTGACTGAGACTCCCCAAGACAAGCCACGTGGGCCAAAAACCCTCAAGAAAAAGATTGGAACTTACGCAAACCCAGTTGAGGAGATTGAACAAGTGCAACACTTAAGGGGTTTGGTGGAAGAAACACAAAGAGAACTAGAGCCAAACCTGAGAAAAATCAAAATTCCAGACACAGTGTTTCCTACACAAGTTCAGCCTCACAGGAGCCATAAACCGTTAGCTATACCTAGTATCATTCGGGAAGAAAGTGAGGATAGGACATCCGGAAGTGGGCAAACACCCTTCTTGTTGGAAAGAATGTTTAGTGAGGGAATGTCCGACCCTATCGAAGAGGAAGTGATTCCATCTTCACCAGTCCCTAGTCAAGGAGCGATATCTCAAAAAGTACCGTTAATGTGTCCAAGTTAATGGATTTCATGTCCTCTGAAATCAGAACCACGATCATATCCAAATTATACGGAGATCCTGAGCTATTCTTAGCTCTTCGGGCATTTCTCAATGAACTGAAGGCGGGGTTACCACAATTTGCAAATATGGATAGGCCCGACATGCTTCAAGATGAAGGGGAACATTGGGATCTACAACCCAACCCAGATGAAGACTCGGTCATTGAAATACCTGTTAACAAGTTGGGACAGTACTTTGAAGGTGACGAATCTAATGCAACCCTCCCCATTACTACCAAGGGATTAACTCTAAAGGGAATCCTTGATGGTGGTGCTGGAGTGAGCATTGTGACTAAAAACTGTTGGGAATCTATGGGAAGACCTCACCTCGAAGTCACAAACATAGTGGTTAAGATGGCAAACGGAACTATTGCCAAACCTATTAGAATGTTAAGGGACCTGAAGTCAAGGTCCTGGGATACAAGGTAAAACATACCTTCATTGTAATGGATTTCTCCAAGCATCCTATGTCATATCAAATGATCTTAGGATGTCCTTTCATGAGGGAAGCACAAATGGTGCATGACTGGTCGAAAAACCATGTCTACCTACAATTCCAGGACTCTGTCATTCGAGTTGATCTTGAGAATGGTCGTGCGCATCCTTTAGGAAGCAAGGTTATCATCGATAATCGATCGGATACCACTATTCACTCAGTCCCATTAAGGTATTGCTATACATGCAACTCGGGGGGGGTCACTCGTATAAATATGTAAGTATCACGTGGGTTCAACAGAAGGACATTTTAAATATTTAAAACTTATAGAAATATATTTACAGAGGGGATTTATTTATTGTATTTAAAAAAATTACAGATTTGAATAAGAAAAGATACATAATATTCACTAAAAAATTCACAGATAAGGGACTTTTTAAATAGGCCTTGAATGCACGTGATATAGAGGATTTACATTTAGTGACCCCCCCGAGACATGCAAAAAAGAGACTGATGATGAAAAAGATTCTCCTTATATGGATATCCTACTGGGTATGATTGAGTCAGATAACGTGGATTGGGTACACCTAGCGGCAACCATAGACACATGGGGAAATAGAGGCACAAGTTGGGTAATGCCTGAGGGGCAAGATATGCCACCGTTAGTGCCAATAAACATGATAGGTGTTATGCACTTGACTCGTGATGGCGAGAAAGCGGAAAACTCCACTGACACTCAAAGTAGCGAAGACTCTTACCAATGCAACTCTGAGTATGAATCTCAAGAAGAAACTGACTCTGAGCCTAATGGGGGGGATGAATCAAATATTCACCCAAATGTGGAAGCAATGTGCTCAAGGCCTGGGAGGTGACCTCCTGCAGTTCATCCGAAAGTGAGGGGGACACAAGTGAAGATCGACCAAGTGAGTCCAAATCTGATAGAAACAAAAATCAAAAACTTGGTAAGAAGAAAACGAGACATAAGCGCCAACGCTATCAAGCTAATGTACGAACTGCAATAAACAAAGAGAGATCCACTGCAGAATGGCTTAGTTATGTAGGAGCTATTGACACTCATCGAAAGTTAGCGGATAATTGGGGACAATACCTCCAAAGTGTCATGTGGTATATTCTGCAACCTCATGACGTCGCCCAATTAGAAATTGAAGAGAAACCTAAACTGAGTCGTACTGCGAGAAGGCGGCAAAACCAAGAGTTAGCTCAGCAACAAAAGGAGGCAGAATTAAAAGAAAAAAGCCTGGCACAACAAGAACCAGTAGACTTACACCCTGCAGAGCCGAGCATTTCAAATCATTTACCACATGGGAATGTAAAGTGGTCTACACAAAAGCCCAACGAACGCCTACTAATGGGAGTAGCGGTGTCTACGATGGCCCTGCGGTAGTTAAGGAGATAGACTTAGCAGATCTGGGTGAGGAGTCTAAACCAATTTTTATTGCTCAAGACCTCACCAAGGTGGAAGAAGCTGCACTTACGAAGCTTCTTAAAGAATTCAAGGACATATTTGCTTGGACATATCATGATATGAAGGGTGTTCCATCCTCTGTGGTGCAACACACGATTCCAATGATTAGCATTGCTAAACCAGTCCAGCAACGTCCCTACCCAATGAATCCTAAATACGCAAGGATTGTACAAGAGGAAATTGAAAATCTTGTAAAATGTGGATTCATATACCCTATTGAGCACTCAGAATGGGTTTCTCCGATAGTCATCGTACCCAAGAAGAATGGGAAACTTAGAGTGTGCGTTGATCTCAAAAAGGTTAATGCAGCCACCAGAAGGGATCATTACCCCTTGCCGTATTCTGAACATGTGCTTGAAAGAGTTGCAGGCAAGGAGGCATATAGCTTTTTAGATGGGTACTCGGGTTACAATCAGATCACAATTGCAGTAGAGGACCAAGCTAAAATAGCATTTATCTCACAGAGTTTGGAGTGTTTGCCTTTCGCGTTATGGCTTTTGGCTTGACCAATGCACCTGCAACATTCCAACGATTGATAAACACAGCCTTTAAGGAATATCTAAGGGACTTTTGTGAAGCTTTCTTAGATGATCTTTGTGTTCATTCCTCTTGGGACGCGCACTTGATGTGTTTACAAAAAATATTTGAAAGGTGTAGATTATATCGCATCTCATTGAATCCTTTCAAATGCCAATTCTGGGTTAAACACGGAGTTATCTTAGGGCATATAGTGTCCAAAAATGGGATTTCCACTGACGAGAGTAAAATCAAGGTCATTCTGGAATTGCCCCCACCCACCAACTATAAGGGAGTCCAACGCTTTATGGGCCATGTTGGTTATTATCGAAGGTTTATTCTATTCTTCGCGGAGATAGCTCGACCGTTGTATAAGCTTCTCATCGAGTTTATTTGGACTGAAGATTGTGACCGTGCATATGAGCTATTAAAGAAGGCCTTGGCGAGTGCTCCAATCTTGAGAATGCCTAACTGGGATTTAATCTTCCATGTGCATATTGATGCATCAAACTTTGCTATTGGGTGTGTGTTAACTCAACCTGGAGAACACAAACTAGACTACCCCATTAGCTTTGCCAGTCGCCAGTTGAACGATGCAGAGATGAACTACACCACTACAGAGCGAGAAGGGTTGGCAATGATATATGCAGTAAGGAAATTTTGTTATTACCTTCTTGCACCAAGTTTGTTTTCTATGTGGATCATCAAGCATTAATGTATCTAGTAAACAAACCATGCTCCATAGGAAGAATCACACGATGGCTATTGATTCTTCTTGAGTTTGATTTCACTGTTGTTGTGAGACCTGGCAAAAAACATGTTATGGTTGATCATTTGTCTCGCATACCTAATGGTGAAGCTCCTATGGGAGTTGATGATGACTTACCTGACACTTCCCTCTTCATGGTGGAGACAATGCCTGAATGGAGTGAGAAGATTGTTAACTTTTTGGTTAATGGCTTTCCACCCAAGGAGCTTCGTAAAGATCTAGCTCGAAAGTTGATCAAAGAATGCGAACCCTATTGCCTGATAGCCGGGACTTTTTATAAAAGAGGAAAGGATGAGGTTCTTAGGCGTTGTGCCCAAGAGGATGAGTATCTATACATTTTGCAAGAGGCACATATGGGCGTAGTCGGTGGTCACTTCTCAAGAGACTTAACCGTGCAAAAGATCTTACAATCAGGGTATTGGTGGCCCACTATGTTCCAAGATGCATCACTCTTTGTGAAGGGTTGCGATGAATGCCAACGATACAAGAAACCCCAGTGGAAAGATCAGATGCCCCTACATCCGATCAAAGTAAACCAACCATTTGAAAAGTGGGGTTTAAACTTTGTAGGTCCAATTAGCCCCGCGGCCTGCAACACACAATCTCGCTATATTATTGTGGCCACTGACTATATGACCAAATGGGCTGAAGCGAAAGCGACACGTAAGGCAGATGCAAGGACAACAGCCAAGTTCCTCTTTGAAAATATAATCACACGCTTCGGTTGTCCTTTTGAACTTGTGCGCGACAATGGTACGCATTTTATAAATGATGTGATTAAGGAACTCACAATAAATTTCATGATATCCCATCATAAATCTACTCCTTATTATCCGCAAGCGAATGGCCAAGCCGAGAGTACCAACAAGACCTTAATCTCTATTTTGACAAAGACAGTTGAAGCTCATCACATGGATTGGGATCTAAAGCGACAGCTTTATGGGCCTATCGTACTGCGTACAAAGTGGCTATTAATTGCATACCATTCAAAATGGTATATGGCCAAGAAGCAGTCATGCTGTGGGAATTTGTCATTCCTAGTCTTTGTGTTGCTACTCAAGAGGGTTGGGATGGTAACCCCTTAGTAGAGCGTCTATATATCCTTGAGCGGCTAAACGAAGAAAGACAATTGGCTATGTACAATGCCCTTGTGGAGAAGGATAGAAGGAAAAAATGGTTTGATCACCACCTAAAGGACAAGGACATCAAGGTTGGAGATAAAGTCCTGATGTATGGAGTGCGTAACGAAAAGAAAAAGCTCAAATATGCTGGTAAGGGACCGTATAGAGTATGTGAAATTACCCCGCAAGGTACCATCCGAGTGGAGACTCTCGACGGAGTTGAAACTATTGGATTCCTCAATGGGAGTAAATTCAAAAGATACTATGACCCCCTGAGCCAAGAGGAGTTACATGCAATCCATCAAAAGAAGGCAGCTAAAGAACAAGCTGAGCTTAAGAAGATACAAGCGAGAGTTGAAGCCAAAGAACGTCAACAGTGTGCTAGGCACCAACAAGAAGCCAACTTGGGGATTACACAAGCATTTTTCGAGGAGGCAGAGGAAGATTCACTGGAATCTGACCCACCTCTAAGATACCCAATTGAGTTACAGAGTCTTTACGGGGAGGTGTTGTATAATGCATTATTGGATACAGGAGCTCAACACAATTTGCTATCATATGGTGTGTAGTGTCAACTTGGAAAACCACCTTTATCCAAGAGTGCTATCCAAGTTAAAGGAATCAACAAGAAGAAAACCCCTGTCTCAGGAATTCTGCACACTCCGGTTGCGTGTATGATAAGGGGACCGTAATTCAAAGCTTTTTGGTTATGCCTGTGGGGGGTACCATGGAAGGGACTGTAAACTTAGGGCGCAAATGGATGTTGGCCACCAAGTGCAATATCGATTGGGCAACCAGGCGAGTTACAACGCAAGAACCTACTCTTGGCCTGTTGACCGCTCAAAATACCGCACCTAAGTCATCAACTGAAATGCTAGATAATGAAAAATCACAAAGTCCCCAGTGGCAAAACAATCTTTGATTGTTTGCCACCCCTCTAACGCTTCAACGCCAAGAGTGGAAACAGGCAGTGTGGTCTCTAAGGCTACGCTTACTATACCAAAGAGTACATACAAATGGGTCCCAAAAGCTCCATTCACTCATATAGACTACACATTATCTCACATACACCTTCATATTCATTATTCTACATACATATCCATGTTCGTACGTCCACATCATACATCCAATTTCACATTCATACATACGCATCTACATGCATACATCCACATCCACATTCATACATCCATACCTCCATTTCCACATCCACACATCCACATTCATATTCATACATCCACATTCACATGCATACATCCATTTTCACATCCTCATTCATACATCCACATTCACATACATACATCCATATCCGTATCTACATCCATACATCCACACCCACCTCTTCATTCACATTCACATCCATACATCCACATCTACATACATACATCCATTTTCACATCCTCATTCATACATACACATCCACATACATACATACACATCCGTATCTACATCCATACATCCACATCCACATCCACATTCACATTCATACATATACATCTACATGTATACATCCACATCACATTCATACAACCATATTACATCCATTCTCGTCCTAACACATCCCATATACATCTTAACACATCCTAACTCATCTTAACACATTCTATCACATCTCATACACATCTTATCACATCTTTTCACATCTCATACACCTCTTATCACATCCTATCACTTTCCATACGCATCTACCGTCTCAAGTATTAACAGTAGCAATTTGACAGCACAATCCACTAATCTCATAGTGATTTGCTGAATCATTTTCATCATTTATCATTACAGGGACTCGTCCCAATCATCCACATTGTGGTTTTGCTCAGCTTATTACATTTCAACCCATTTTCAGGGATCATCATTTTTCAATCAGAATCCAAATCAATTCATCAGTTCCCAAACAGAATTAAAAATCATATCAACCACATTCGAAATCATCATCTGGATAGCATTAACGCTTATAATTTCAAGTCTTAGATTTACTCGTATATACTGTCAGTAAAGAGCTGCAGTTATACTCTTGGTATATACGGGTAGTCATGATACTTGGAACTATAAGATAGATACCATCATGTCTAGGCCTCAAGCAAGTCAGGGTTCCATACAATTGTGGTACTTCCATCTGAAAACCCAATTACTAAATTACGAATTTTTCAGTTTGAATATCAAATTGTATGAATTATATCACACAATTACAACCTTTTTGTGTTTCTTGATAAATTTTTGACATATTTGGCTTCTCAGTTGATCTTTATTAGCAATTGCTCTGATGATTGTATCCTGTGACGTCAAAATACTCTTCCAAGGCTTCCACCCATTTCTCCACAGCCTCGCCCAGGTTCTCCCCTTCTCCTTTGAAGGTTCCTAGTTGAGTCCTATGAAAAGCCTTGCGAACATCAAGGTCAAGCTCATCATCTTGAGAGACAGGGTCTGGCTGACGACCACGGTTTCCTTGTCTCATGATTCTGCCAAAATTTATATATTATTAAATTTTTATTTTGATATTATTCACGAGATCCTAAGACTTAAGAGTTTGGAAAACAATTTCTTATACAAGACAAGATCTTAATGGAGATCTATGACATATGTCCGATAACAGATCGTCCGCCATAAACAATCATTTATCCAACAGGAATTTTGTCACCGGAAAACGTTTCTTTATTTATATAAAAGTTGCAATATGTACATAGAGCAACTCGGCTCTGAGTTCAAAATCTCCTCGGAAGACATATAAGAGGACCGTACTGGGCCATAGTCATGCCCTGTTACATAAGTTCTCTAACTACGAAGGGGGCTATTATTTTCTCCTTAGGGATAAATCGACTAAGGAGTCTATAAATTCGACATGAAAGTCTGAAATTTCGAGGCGTCGAATGATATAGAATGACACCACGCACATTTTCAGCTTTAACAAGATCATAGTCAATGAGAGATTCTGCCACAGCATTGTACAGCGGTCGCAAGGGGCGTGGACATATTGCCCTGCAAACCACTTATGTTGTATTCTCTCCGCTGGGGTAGGAAAATATAAATCCGCGAAATGGCGTGCGAGTCTTGCTCGGCTTGTTTGAGTTGAAGCGGAAGAGATGAGATGCTCGAAGGCAAATGCAATCATATCTTGAGACTGGGTGAGGTCGGAAATACCAGATAAATGGGGAACTTCCATCTATAAAAACAATTTCTTTGATTAAAATTTCTTCATTAAAGAAGCTTACGGAATGAAAATACATTATGAAAATGCTATTTCTGAATTCTTATTACCAATTTCAGATAAGAATTTAATTATCTTTATTAGCTTTCAATTTCGCTCTGATACCAACTGTAAGATCCCGGTCTCCACCGTGCAACAGATTCGGGGTACTAGCAGCGGAAGTAGCACATCGTGCGTGGGTAGGGTCTCACACTCGGGGCCTCGCCCACCACGGATATCCGGACAAGAGACTAATCCGTCGGTTTGTCCAAAACCGAAACCAAAAAAACTTCCTTTACCTAGAAAGCACGGGCGATTCCACCAGGATAACTCTTTACTCTAACGTAGTCAAGATCATTACCGATCAAACTGATCTGACTGCACTTTAACGGTACTTGGTCAAATCAAGGAAGAAACTTGCACTTGGATCATTGGGATCAATGCTTTTTTCCCCATCAAGAGGCACAGCCGTTGATTCCTATCCATAGAACAATTTCTATCCGGGATTTACTTTATCTATCGTAATAATAGAAATTAAATCTCGATTTACGGATCCATTAGTCCAGCCTAACCCCATCCAGTCCCATAGGTTAGCCAACCGCCCAACCACTGTAGTGATGGGATCCAATTAAGAATTTGGTTAGGTTTTGTCCCGGGTACCAAGGAAAAGAGTTCCAAGGCCCCCTAGCCGGAAGTTCATGCAAACATGAAACTAGTCACACCACTTACACACCCAATATGAAATTGCCTTTTTCTTAGCATCAACTAGCTTTAAAACAATCCTTTAATAAAACCATTATGTCACTGATGACAATCCTCAAAGTCTCTGGTTGAATCCTTATTTCCAGTCATTCTTTCATCGGTGTACTTATGGCATCATTGCCAACCAGAACGCTCACCACCTGTTCTCTCAGGGGCCTTTTCCATAGTTCCTAGCTCATAGTAACCGGTAATATATTCATATAATAGAATGGAATCTCCATGGAAGATCAGCAAGATCAACCCACAGATCCATATAAAAGAGCCATGGACTGATCCGTTGAGAACCAGCAAGGTCAATCAACCAGATCCATGCCCGGTTTCAGAAAACAACTCTTACTCCTTGTTCCAATATCTTCCACGACGCACGTGTGGGTATCTTCGGCGACCCAGAGCCCGAGCACCGTATGGTCAGCATACATCTATGCATGAAATCCAATTATGCTAAAAGTAACACTTTTGTAATAAAATAATCATCTTTTATGCATACCTCTATGCATGAAATTCAATTATGCTAAAAGTAACACTTTTGTAATAAAATAATTATCTTTTATGCATACCTCTATGCATGAATTTCAATTATGCTAAAAGTAACACTTTTATAATAAAATAATCATCTTTCATGTATACCTCTATACATGAAATTCAAATATGATAAAAGTAACACTTTTACATTAAAATAATAATCTTTTATGCATACCTCTATGCATGAAATCTAATTATGATAAAAGTAACACTTTTATGTTAAAATAATAATCTTTTATGCATACCTCTGCATGAAAATCAATTATGCATAATATAAAAATCAAATTCTCTATGATTACAATGAATATCTTCAATTAATCTAGGATGATAATTCTTAGAATATTGTAGGAAGTCCTCTTTTCATGCTTTGAATGAAATTATTTTATGCGTAATTTTTATAAAAATTTTGCCATAGCTTCGCTGCTATGACTGATAAAATCTCAATGTTTCTAAGGGATAAAGCTTAACATTAAGAAATAATTAGAATGATCCCTAATTGGATCAATATTCCATAATGGATTGAATCATCAATATTCATGAAATACATAAACTAAAAGCATAGAAAAAAAACCATTAATTTGGTCTCAAGCATAGATTAATCTTGGATTAAGGAAAAGCTTTATGAAAAGCTTCATTTGGATTGAGAATGGGTCATGAGTATGACCATTTCTTGAGTGAGAGAGAGAAATTACATAAAAACCATTAGAATTTAAACATAAATGGAAATTTATGTAATTCTTTACTATCATTAATCAATTAACTTCAATAGCATTCATCAAATTATGTAACTCTTCACTACTATTCCTCAATTAACTTTAATAGCATTTAAAAACCATACCAATTAAGCTTCTCAAGCTTGAGAGGGGTTGAGAAGAGAGAAACATTATGAAATTACAGAAAAGATCAATATTCACTATTTACCTTACAAATTGCTTGATTCTTTGTTCACGGTAGAGGCCCCCAACCAATCAATTGGTTAAGTATGTTGATGGAGCCACCAATGGGGATTGAAGAAAGAGGGAAGCTCCAAAAACTAGTGAATTATTAATAAATTCATAGTTCTTGGCTTAGGTGGAGTAGAGTAACGATGCATAAACACTATATATTTTTCAACAAGGGGGAGGCTTCTATTTATAGGAAAAATTGAGCTCCTAACCAAACAAACTGATTCTAGAATTTTCTAAATCAGTTTGGTCAATATTTGACCATTTTTAGGTCAGTTAAGCTAACTTTTTGGAACTAGACTTGAATGAGGAGAGAGGAGAGATGAAATATCTCAATTTTTATGAGTTTAAAACTCATTCAAGCATGTGAAATATGCACCTCGTTTAAAGAACTCCCCTTCCTTACATATGTGTCAAAATGGAATCATTATACCCAAAATATCTCATATTTTTAATATTGCTCATAGTTTTTTACTAATAAGCCTTGTACATTTTCAACTCTTCATCTTATGTGAGCATTTACTCATTTTTGGGTATCTTCTTTTACAAATTGGATTTATCTCCTCCCTACACATGGATTGATGCTATTGGCCCATAGGAACCTTAATTGGACCATAATCCAAAAATTTCTGAAAATCTAGACCCTTAGGCTAAGGTCCTTTATACCCATTTCCAATTAATTCCAATTATACATTGGAAAGTTCTTTTTGAATTTTTGTTTTAGGGAAACTTATTTTAATAAGATGAGATAATTTTCTATCCAAAAATATTAAAAATCTGAATATTCTCTCTCTAGGTTAAAATAGTTAGAAACAAGTCTTTTATATTTTTGAAGAGGGATTAATTACAGGGGAAGATGCTGGACATTTTGAGAGACTGGGGAGGAATCTTACATTCTCTCCCACTTGAAAAACGCGAGATGCCCTCATCTCGCAAACTGGGGGTAATTTCGCAAGATGCACAAGTATGAGACTGAGAGAAAATTTTTAATTAAGATTAATCACCAATTAAAAAAGTCTCAAAGAGAGTTAGGGTCAAGACAAGAACAAGATTTAAACTTTATTCATTCTTGGAACATATACAGTAAAGATAGAAGAACTCTTTACACTTCCATAAGCCCGTCCATCATATGATCACAAAAGCAGTACTCACAAGCTGCGCACGTATAAGGTAACTCATCCATGGGAATGACTCTATTGGTTATTGCCGCACCTATCTCAGTGGTATGAGGTGATCTAACAAAAGGACCTCTGAGAGGCAAGCCAAAAACGGGGTAAAGGCATATCTTCTGATGAGGAAGAAAACACGCCAGTAAGAAGACCCGCTCAGAAAACCCAAGATGTCTTGATCTCATGATGCAGTAGTATCGGGGACCCAAACCCAAAGCTTCAATAACCATGGCCAAGCGGACATTGTTACAAAAGTGCTGCTAACCCCACGGTGTTACCCTAGTTATGTCTTGATAGGTTCGCCATTTGGTTTGAGCTACAGAAGTTCCTAGGTGAGGAAAAAGTGAGCGCTCATACAGTTCTATAAAATCCTTCTTCACAGACTCGCTTGCATCTTGAAGGTGAGAAATCATCATGGATAAAACTAATTCCTGTTGCCAAGCCATGAAGGAGATTAGGAAGAAGGAGATCGATGGAAGTAAGATTACTGTGAGCGATAAGTAAAAGTTACGACTTATATAAAGGAAGAAGTTAGCGTAACCTAGAAGCCAACGGTATCTTGCCACTGAAGTTTTACCGTCTTTCCGTGATTTGGGTTTGGCACATATTTCTATAGAAGGCGTTAAGAACTTTGAGATGAGGAGATAAAAGAAGTTCGTAGGTTAAGTCACTTACTTCCTTTGGTCCACAATATCTGGGGGATAACTACTTATACTCCCCTAGAGATAAAGAAATTCTTTTGGTCCGTATTCAATTGAAGACTATAACTACTTCTTTGATTTCTCTGACTGTCCTCTTCTTATCTGTATATTGTCTCTGTCAATCCTGGGCAGCGTTTACATCTTTATGAATTGCCTGCATTTTTTGCTCTAAGTCGCCAAGCATTTGACTGGTCATCTCGACCCTAATCAATGGGTCAAACCTAGTTAATGGAGTTAAGCAATCTTGTCCGAGACGGACCCTGATTAGATTGGTATGAAAGAATTGGTCTCTGAATTTGGGTTCTAGACTTCCCTGTGCCCTTTCCATGGTAGGAGTCGGGCAGTCTTTTTAACTGATGACCAAAACCTTGGTATCCAAAACATCGGTTCTCACTTCTGAACTCATCGTTCTGAATCCTTAAAATAGGTGGGCTCTTGAGAAGATATTCTGGGGAAAGTGTCTTCCCTTTTTAAACAGAATCTTCTTTTATTTTAGAGAGGAAATAATTATATTAATTATAAGATCAGAAAGGGAGATTCTTACTCCTGTATACCTCTAAGGCTGGGGGAGGAATCTTACATTCTACCCCACTTAAAAGGTGCAAGATGTCCTCATCTCGCAAGTAGAGGACAACTCTTTTGCTTAAGATCCAATTTATTATGGGGTTCCTTATATTCCGATCAACCCAACAGAATATGGGGATAAATATCCCTTATATAGAACTCATCATTAAATAACAATTCATTCAGATTATATCATTCATATCTTTAACACGATAATGGTCCATTAGACCAAAAAATTTCCTTCTGAACATTCCTCCACGGGAATTTTAGTTAAGCAAGTTCTCAATTTGTCATCCCTTAACTTGATCTACCGTCTCAAGTATTAACAGTAGCAATTTGACAGCACAATCCACTAATCTCATAGTGATTTGCTGAATCATTTTCATCATTTATCATTACAGGGACTCGTCCCAATCATCCACATTGTGGTTTCGCTCAGCTTATTACATTTCAACCCATTTTTAGGGATCATCATTTTTCAATCAGAATCCAAATCAATTCATCAGTTCCCAAACAGAATTAAAAATCATATCAACCACATTCGAAATCATCATCTGGATAGCATTAACGCTTATAATTTCAAGTCTTAGATTTACTCGTATATACTGTCAGTAAAGAGCTGCAGTTATACTCTTGGTATATACGGGTAGTCATGATACTTGGAACTATAAGATAGATACCATCATGTCTAGGCCTCAAGCAAGTCAGGGTTCCATACAATTGTGGTACTTCCATCTGAAAACCCAATTACTAAATTACGAATTTTTCAGTTTGAATATCGAATTGTATGAATTATATCACACAATTACAACCTTTTTGTGTTTCTTGATAAATTTTTGACATATTTGGCTTCTCAGTTGATCTTTATTAGCCAATTGCTCTGATGATTGTATCCTGTGACGTCAAAATACTCTTCCAAGGCTTCCACCCATTTCTCCACAGCCTCGCCCAGGTTCTCCCCTTCTCCTTTGAAGGTTCCTGGTTGAGTCTTATGAAAAGCCTTGCGAACATCAAGGTCAAGCTCGTCATCTTGAGAGACAGGGTCTGGCTGACGACCACGGTTTCCTTGTCTCATGATTCTGCCAAAATTTATATATTATTAAATTTTTATTTTGATATTATTCACGAGATCCTAAGACTTAAGAGTTTGGAAAACAATTTCTTATACAAGACAAGATCTTAATGGAGATCTATGACATATGTCCGATAACAGATCGTCCGCCATAAACAATCATTTATCCAACAGGAATTTTGTCACCGGAAAACGTTTCTTTATTTATATAAAAGTTGCAATATGTACATAGAGCAACTCGGCTCTGAGTTCAAAATCTCCTCGGAAGACATATAAGAGGACCGTACTGGGCCATAGTCATGCCCTGTTACATAAGTTCTCTAACTGCGAAGGGGGCTATTATTTTCTCTTTAGGGATAAATCGACTAAGGAGTCTATAAATTCGACATGAAAGTCTGAAATTTCGAGGCGTCGAATGATATAGAATGACACCACGCACCATTTTCAGCTTTAATAGGATCATAGTCAATGAGAGATTCTGCCAAAGCATTGTACAGCGGTCGCAAGGGGCGTGGACATATTGCCTTGCAAACCACTTATGTTGTATTCTCTCCGCTAGGGTAGGAAAATATAAATCCGCGAAATGGCGTGCGAGTCTTGCTCGGCTTGTTTGAGTTGAAGCGGAAGAGATGAGATGCTCGAAGGCAAATGCAATCATATCTTGAGACTGGGTGAGGTGGCGAATACCAGATAAATGGGAAACTTCCATCTATAAAAACAATTTCTTTGATTAAAATTTCTTCATTAAAGAAGCTTACGAAATGAAAATACATTATGAAAATGCTGTTTCTGAATTCTTATTACCAATTTCAGATAAGAATTTAATTATCTTTATTAGCTTTCAATTTCGCTCTGATACCAACTGTAAGATCCCGGTCTCCACCGCGCAATGGATTCGGGGTACTAGCAGCGAAAGTAGCACATCGTGCGCGGGTAGGGTCTCACACTCGGGGCCTCGCCCACGGATATCCGGACAAGAGACTAATCCGTCGGTTTGTCCAAAACCGAAACCAGAAAAACTTCCTTTACCCACAAAGCACAGGCGATTCCACCAGGATAACTCTTTACTCTAACGTAGTCAAGATCATTACTGATCAAACTGATCTGACTGCACCTTTAACGGTACTTGGTCAAATCAAGGAAGAATTGCACTTGGATCATTGGGATCAACGCTTTTTTCCCCATCAAGAGGCACAGCTGTTGATTCCTATCCATAGAACAATTTCTATCCGGGATTTACTTCATCTATCGTAATAATAGAAATTAAATCTTGATTTACGGATCCATCAGTCCACCTAACTCCATCCAGTCCCATAGGTTAGCCAACCGCCCAACCACTCTAGTGATGGGATCCAATTAAGATTTGGTTAGGTTTAATCCCGGGTACCAAGGAAAAGAGTTCCAGGGCCCCCTAGCCGGAAGTTCATGCAAACATGAAACTAGTCACACCACTTACACACCCAATATGAAATTGCCTTTTTCTTAGCATCAACTAGCTTTAAAACAATCCTTTAATAAAACCATTATGTCACTGATGACAATCCTTAAAGTCTCTGGTTGAATCCTTATTTCCAGTCATTCTTTCATCGGTGTACTTATGGCATCATTGGCAACCAGAACGCTCACCACCTGTTCTCTCAGGGGTCTTTTCCATAGTTCCTAGCTCATAGTAACCGGCAATATATTCATATAATAGAATGGAATCTCCGTGGAAGATCAGCAAGATCAACCCACAGATCCATATAAAAGAGCCATGGACTCATCCGTTGAGGACCAGCAAGGTCAATCAACCAGATCCATGCCCGGTTTCAGAAAACAACCCTTACACCTTGTTCCAATATCTTCCACGACGCACGTGTGGGTATCTTCGGTGACCCAGAGCCCGAGCACCGTATGGTCAGCACCCTCTAGGATCCTTCGCAGGTGACCTAGCGCTTCACTCATAGGCCGCTTCCTTGGTCCCTCATCCACCGTACCGGAAGCTCACCATTTAAATCGAACCGAGGCTGGTCAAGACCTCAATCGACCTTGCTACGCGAGACGTCCTCCATTGACTCTCCGTCTCAGCAGTTGCAACTTTATCAGTTCGGTCTTCATGACCTTAATCCTCAAGACGGTCAAAATGCTTCTCCAGCATTCTTGACATAAAACAGTCATTTACAAACAGTCACAAAATACAGTTTCTATAACGAACTCTTGTCTTTCCATATTATCCACTCTCGAACCACATTACTTATTCCACATTCCATTCAATGTGTACTCGTTCTCATCCATTCACTCATATAGACTACACATTATCTCACATACACCTTCATATTCATTATTCTACATACATATCCATGTTCGTACGTCCACATCATACATCCAATTTCACATTCATACATACGCATCTACATGCATACATCCACATCCACATTCATACATCCATACCTCCATTTCCACATCCACACATCCACATTCATATTCATACATCCACATTCACATGCATACATCCATTTTCACATCCTCATTCATACATCCACATTCACATACATACATCCACATCCGTATCTACTTCCATACATCCACACCCACCTCTTCATTCACATTCACATCCATACATCCACATCTACATACATACATCCATTTTCATATCCTCATTCATACATACACATCCACATACATACATACACATCCGTATCTACATCCATACATGCACATCCACATCCACATTTACATTCATACATATACATCTACATGTATACATCCACATCACATTCATACAACCATATTACATCCATTCTCGTCCTAACACATCCCATATACATCTTAACACATCCTAACTCATCTTAACACATTCTATCACATCTAATACACATCTTATCACATCTTTTCACATCTCATACACCTCTTATCACATCCTATCACTTCCCATACGCATCTTATCAAATCTTATCACATCTCATACACCTCTTATCACATCTTATCACATTTCATATCTTTTTTAAGAGAATTCTTATATTTGATATAAGATTTCTCTACACATTTATTTATGCATAAATTCCATTTAAGGAGACTAACACTTTCGAAATAAAAATCAATCTTTTATGCATCTTCTTATGCATAAATTCAATTTGGTAGGAATTACACTTTTAGAATAAAAGAATTTCTCTTATGCATCTAAGTTATGCATAAAATCCATTTCTGATGAAAATCACACTTTTAGTATAAAAAGAATATCTTTTATGCATACCTCTATGCATGAAATCCAAATATGATAAAAGTAACACTTTTATAATAAAATAATCAACTTTTATGCATACCTCTATGCATGAAATCCAAATATGATAAAAGTAACACTTTTATAATAAAATAATCAACTTTTATGCATACCTCTATGCATGAAATTGAAATATGATAAAAGAAATACTTTTATAATAAAATAATCAACTTTTATGCATACCTCTATGCATGAAATCCAAATATGGTAAAAGTAACACTTTTATAATAAAATAATCAACTTTTATGCATACCTCTATGCATGAAATCCAAATATGGTAAAAGTAACACTTTTATAATAAAATAATCATCTTTTATGCATACATCTATGCATGAAATCCAATTATGCTAAAAGTAACACTTTTGTAATAAAATAATCATCTTTTATGCATACCTCTATGCATGAAATTCAATTATGCTAAAAGTAACACTTTTGTAATAAAATAATCATCTTTTATGCATACCTCTATGCATGAATTTCAATTATGCTAAAAGTAACACTTTTATAATAAAATAATCATCTTTCATGTATAATACCTCTATACATGAAATTCAAATATGATAAAAGTAACACTTTTACATTAAAATAATAATCTTTTATGCATACCTCTATGCATGAAATCTAATTATGATAAAAGTAACACTTTTATGTTAAAATAATAATCTTTTATGCATACCTCTGCATGAAAATCAATTATGCATAATATAAAAATCAAATTCTCTATGATTACAATGAATATCTTCAATTAATCTAGGATGATAATTCCTAGAATATGGTAGGAAGTCCTCTTTTCATGCTTTGAATGAAATTATTTTATGCGTAATTTTTATAAAAATTTTGCCATAGCTTCGCTGCTATGACTGATAAAATCTCAATGTTTCTAAGGGATAAAGCTTAACATTAAGAAATAATTAGAATGATCCCTAATTGGATCAATATTCCATAATGGATTGAATCATCAATATTCATGAAATACATAAACTAAAAGCATAGAAAAAAAACCATTAATTTGGTCTCAAGCATAGATTAATCTTGGATTAAGGAAAAGCTTTATGAAAAGCTTCATTTGGATTGAGAATGGGTCATGAGTATGACCATTTCTTGAGTGAGAGAGGGAAATTACATAAAAACCATTAGAATTTAAACATAAATGAAAATTTATGTAATTCTTTACTATCATTAATCAATTAACTTCAATAGCATTCATCAAATTATGTAACTCTTCACTACTATTCCTCAATTAACTTTAATAGCATTTAAAAACCATACCAATTAAGCTTCTCAAGCTTGAGAGGGGTTGAGAAGAGAGAAACATTGTGAAATTACAAAAAAGATCAATATTCACTATTTACCTTACAAATTGCTTGATTCTTTGTTCACGGTAGAGGCCCCCAACCAATCAATTGGTTAAGTATGTTGATGGAGCCACCAATGGGGATTGAAGAAAGAGGGAAGCTCCAAAAACTAGTGAATTATTAATGAATTCATAGTTCTTGGCTTAGGTGGAGTAGAGTAACGATGCATAAACACTATATATTTTTCAACAAGGGGGAGGCTTCTATTTATAGGAAAAATTGAGCTCCTAACCAAACAAACTGATTCTAGAATTTTCTAAATCAGTTTGGTCAATATTTGACCATTTTTAGGTCAGTTAAGCTAACTTTTTGGAACTAGACTTGAATGAGGAGAGAGGAGAGATGAAATATCTCAATTTTTATGAGTTCAAAACTCATTCAAGCATGTGAAATATGCACCTCCTTTAAAGAACTCCCCTTCCTTACATATGTGTCAAAATGGAATCATTATACCCAAAATATCTCATATTTTTAATATTGCTCATAGTTTTTTACTAATAAGCCTTGTACATTTTCAACTCTTCATCTTATGTGAGCATTTACTCATTTTTGGGTATCTTCTTTTACAAATTGGATTTATCTCCTCCCTACACATGGATTGATGCTATTGGCCCATAGGAACCTTAATTGGACCATAATCCAAAAATTTCTGAAAATCTAGACCCTTAGGCTAAGGTCCTTTATACCCATTTCCAATTAATTCCAATTATACATTGGAAAGTTCTTTTTGAATTTTTGTTTTAGGAAAACTTATTTTAATAAGATGAGATAATTTTCTATCCAAAAATATTAAAAATCTGAATATTCTCTCTCTAGGTTAAAACAGTTAGAAACAAGTCTTTTATATTTCTGAAGAGGGATTAATTACAGGGGAAGATGCTGGACATTTTGAGAGACTGGGGAGGAATCTTACATTCTCTCCCACTTGAAAAACGCGAGATGCCCTCATCTCGCAAACTGGGGGTAATTTCGCAAGATGCACAAGTATGAGACTGAGAGAAAATTTTTAATTAAGATTAATCACCAATTAAAAAAGTCTCAAAGAGAGTTAGGGTCAAGACAAGAACAAGATTTAAACTTTATTCATTCTTGGAACATATACAGTAAAGATAGAAGAACTCTTTACACTTCCATAAGCCCGTCCATCATATGATCACAAAAGCAGTACTCACAAGCTGCGCACGTATAAGGTAACTCATCCATGGGAATGACTCTGTTGGTTATTGCCGCACCTATCTCAGTGGTATGAGGTGATCTAACAAAAGGACCTCTGAGAGGCAAGCCAAAAACGGGGTAAAGGCATATCTTCTGATGAGGAAGAAACCACGCCAGTAAGAAGACCCGCTCAGAAAACCCAAGATGTCTTGATCTCATGATGCAGTAGTATCGGGGACCCAAACCCAAAGCTTCAATAACCATGGCCAAGCGGACATTGTTACAAAAGTGCTGCTGACCCCACGGTGTTACCCTAGTTATGTCTTGATAGGTTCGCCATTTGGTTTGAGCTACAGAAGTTCCTAGGTGAGGAAAAAGTGAGCGCTCATACAGTTCTATAAAATCCTTCTTCACAGACTCGCTTGCATCTTGAAGGTGAGAAATCATCATGGATAAAACTAATTCCTGTTGCCAAGCCATGAAGGAGATTAAGAAGAAGGAGATCGATGGAAGTAAGATTACTGTGAGCGATAAGTAAAAGTTACGACTTCTATAAAGGAAGAAGTTAGCGTAACCTAGAAGCCAACGGTATCTTGCCACTGAAGTTTTAACGTCTTTCCGTGATTTGGGTTTGGCACATATTTCTATAGAAGGCGTTAAGAACTTTAAGATGAGGAGATGAAAGAAGTTCGTAGGTTAAGTCACTTACTTCCTTTGGTCCACAATATCTGGGGGATAACTACTTATACTCCCCTAGAGATAAAGAAATTCTTTTGGTCCGTATTCAATTGAAGACTATAACTACTTCTTTGATTTCTCTGACTGTCCTCTTCTTATCTGTATATTGTCTCTGTCAATCCTGGGCAGCGTTTACATCTTTATGAATTGCCTGCATTTTTTGCTCTAAGTCGCCAAGCATTTGACTGGTCATCTCGACCCTAATCAATGGGTTAGACCTAGTTAATGGAGTTAAGCAATCTTGTCCGAGACGGACCCTGATTAGATTGGTATGAAAGAATTGGTCTCTGAATTTGGGTTCTAGACTTCCCTGTGCCCTTTCCATGGTAGGAGTCGGGCAGTCTTTTTAACTGATGACCAAAACCTTGGTATCCAAAACATCGGTTCTCACTTCTGAACTCATCGTTCTGAATCCTTAAAATAGGTGGGCTCTTGAGAAGATATTCTGGGGAAAGTGTCTTCCCTTTTTAAACAGAATCTTCTTTTATTTTAGAGAGGAAATAATTATATTAATTATAAGATCAGAAAGGGAGATTCTTACTCCTGTATACCTCTAAGGTTGGGGGAGGAATCTTACATTCTACCCCACTTAAAAGGTGCAAGATGTCCTCATCTCGCAAGTAGAGGACAACTCTTTTGCTTAAGATCCAATTTATTATGGGGTTCCTTATATTCCGATCAACCCAACAGAATATGGGGATAAATATCCCTTATATAGAACTCATCATTAAATAACAATTCATTCAGATTATATCATTCATATCTTTAACACGATAATGGTCCATTAGACCGAAAAATTTCCTTCTGAACATTCCTCCACGGGAATTTTAGTTAAGCAAGTTCTCAATTTGTCATCCCTTAACTTGATCTACCGTCTCAAGTATTAACAGTAGCAATTTGACAGCACAATCCACTAATCTCATAGTGATTTGCTGAATCATTTTCATCATTTATCATTACAGGGACTCGTCCCAATCATCCACATTGTGGTTTCGCTCAGCTTATTACATTTCAACCCATTTTTAGGGATCATCATTTTTCAATCAGAATCCAAATCAATTCATCAGTTCCCAAACAGAATTAAAAATCATATCAACCACATTCGAAATCATCATCTGGATAGCATTAACGCTTATAATTTCAAGTCTTAGATTTACTCGTATATACTGTCAGTAAAGAGCTGCAGTTATACTCTTGGTATATACGGGTAGTCATGATACTTGGAACTATAAGATAGATACCATCATGTCTAGGCCTCAAGCAAGTCAGGGTTCCATACAATTGTGGTACTTCCATCTGAAAACCCAATTACTAAATTACGAATTTTTCAGTTTGAATATCAAATTGTATGAATTATATCACACAATTACAACCTTTTTGTGTTTCTTGATAAATTTTTGACATATTTGGCTTCTCAGTTCATCTTTATTAGCCAATTGCTCTGATGATTGTATCCTGTGACGTCAAAATACTCTTCCAAGGCTTCCACCCATTTCTCCACAGCCTCGCCCAGGTTCTCCCCTTCTCCTTTGAAGGTTCCTGGTTGAGTCTTATGAAAAGCCTTGCGAACATCAAGGTCAAGCTCGTCATCTTGAGAGACAGGGTATGGCTGACGACCACGGTTTCCTTGTCTCATGATTCTGCCAAAATTTATATATTATTAAATTTTTATTTTGATATTATTCACGAGATCCTAAGACTTAAGAGTTTGGAAAACAATTTCTTATACAAGACAAGATCTTAATGGAGATCTATGACATATGTCCGATAACAGATCGTCCGCCATAAACAATCATTTATCCAACAGGAATTTTGTCACCGGAAAACGTTTCTTTATTTATATAAAAGTTGCAATATGTACATAGAGCAACTCGGCTCTGAGTTCAAAATCTCCTCGGAAGACATATAAGAGGACCGTACTGGGCCATAGTCATGCCCTGTTACATAAGTTCTCTAACTGCGAAGGGGGCTATTATTTTCTCTTTAGGGATAAATCGACTAAGGAGTCTATAAATTCGACATGAAAGTCTGAAATTTCGAGGCGTCGAATGATATAGAATGACACCACGCACCATTTTCAGCTTTAATAGGATCATAGTCAATGAGAGATTCTGCCAAAGCATTGTACAGCGGCGCAAGGGGCGTGGACATATTGCCTTGCAAACCACTTATGTTGTATTCTCTCCGCTGGGGTAGGAAAATATAAATCCGCGAAATGGCGTGCGAGTCTTGCTCGGCTTGTTTGAGTTGAAGCGGAAGAGATGAGATGCTCGAAGGCAAATGCAATCATATCTTGAGACTGGGTGAGGTGGCGAATACCAGATAAATGGGAAACTTCCATCTATAAAAACAATTTCTTTGATTAAAATTTCTTCATTAAAGAAGCTTACGAAATGAAAATACATTATGAAAATGCTGTTTCTGAATTCTTATTACCAATTTCAGATAAGAATTTAATTATCTTTATTAGCTTTCAATTTCGCTCTGATACCAACTGTAAGATCCCGGTCTCCACCGCGCAATGGATTCGGGGTACTAGCAGCGAAAGTAGCACATCGTGCGCGGGTAGGGTCTCACACTCGGGGCCTCGCCCACGGATATCCGGACAAGAGACTAATCCGTCGGTTTGTCCAAAACCGAAACCAGAAAAACTTCCTTTACCCAGAAAGCACAGGCGATTCCACCAGGATAACTCTTTACTCTAACGTAGTCAAGATCATTACTGATCAAACTGATCTGACTGCACCTTTAACGGTACTTGGTCAAATCAAGGAAGAATTGCACTTGGATCATTGGGATCAACGCTTTTTTTCCCATCAAGAGGCACAGCTGTTGATTCCTATCCATAGAACAATTTCTATCCGGGATTTACTTCATCTATTGTAATAATAGAAATTAAATCTTGATTTACGGATCCATCAGTCCAGCCTAACTCCATCCAGTCCCATAGGTTAGCCAACCGCCCAACCACTCTAGTGATGGGATCCAATTAAGATTTGGTTAGGTTTAATCCCGGGTACCAAGGAAAAGAGTTCCAGGGCCCCCTAGCCGGAAGTTCATGCAAACATGAAACTAGTCACACCACTTACACACCCAATATGAAATTGCCTTTTTCTTAGCATCAACTAGCTTTAAAACAATCCTTTAATAAAACCATTATGTCACTGATGACAATCCTTAAAGTCTCTGGTTGAATCCTTATTTCCAGTCATTCTTTCATCGGTGTACTTATGGCATCATTGGCAACCAGAACGCTCACCACCTGTTCTCTCAGGGGTCTTTTCCATAGTTCCTAGCTCATAGTAACCGGCAATATATTCATATAATAGAATGGAATCTCCGTGGAAGATCAGCAAGATCAACCCACAGATCCATATAAAAGAGCCATGGACTCATCCGTTGAGGACCAGCAAGGTCAATCAACCAGATCCATGCCCGGTTTCAGAAAACAACTCTTACGCCTTGTTCCAATATCTTCCACGACGCACGTGTGGGTATCTTCGGCGACCCAGATCCTGAGCACCGTATGGTCAGCACCCTCTAGGATCCTTCGCAGGTGACCTAGCGCTTCACTCATAGGCCGCTTCCTTGGTCCCTCATCCACCGTACCGGAAGCTCACCATTTAAATCGAACCGAGGCTGGTCAAGACCTCAATCGACCTTGCTACGCGAGACGTCCTCCATTGACTCTCCGTCAGCAGTTGCAACTTTATCAGTGCGGTCTTCATGACCTTAATCCTCAAGACGGTCAAAATGCTTCTCCAGCATTCTTGACATAAAACAGTCATTTACAAACAGTCACAAAATACAGTTTCTATAACGAACTCTTGTCTTTCCATATTATCCACTCTCGGACCACATTACTTATTCCACATTCCATTCAATGTGTACTCGTTCTCATCCATTCACTCATATAGACTACACATTATCTCACATACACCTTCATATTCATTATTCTACATACATATCCATGTTCGTACGTCCACATCATACATCCAATTTCACATTCATACATACGCATCTACATACATACATCCACATCCACATTCATACATCCATACCTCCATTTCCACATCCACACATCCACATTCATATTCATACATCCACATTCACATGCATACATCCATTTTCACATCCTCATTCATACATCCACATTCACATACATACATCCACATCCGTATCTACTTCCATACATCCACACCCACCTCTTCATTCACATTCACATCCATACATCCACATCTACATACATACATCCATTTTCATATCCTCATTCATACATACACATCCACATACATACATACACATCCGTATCTACATCCATATATGCACATCCACATCCACATTTACATTCATACATATACATCTACATGTATACATCCACATCACATTCATACAACCATATTACATCCATTCTCGTCCTAACACATCCCATATACATCTTAACACATCCTAACTCATCTTAACACATTCTATCACATCTAATACACATCTTATCACATCTTTTCACATCTCATACACCTCTTATCACATCCTATCACTTCCCATACGCATCTTATCAAATCTTATCACATCTCATACACCTCTTATCACATCTTATCACATTTCATATCTTTTTTAAGAGAATTCTTATATTTGATATAAGATTTCTCTACACATTTATTTATGCATAAATTCCATTTAAAGAGACTAACACTTTCGAAATAAAAATCAATCTTTTATGCATCTTCTTATGCATAAATTCAATTTGGTAGGAATTACACTTTTAGAATAAAAGAATTTCTCTTATGCATCTAAGTTATGCATAAATTCCATTTCTGATGAAAATCACACTTTTAGTATAAAAAGAATATCTTTTATGCATACCTCTATGCATGAAATCCAAATATAATAAAAGTAACACTTTTATAATAAAATAATCAACTTTTATGCATACCTCTATGCATGAAATCCAAATATGATAAAAGTAACACTTTTATAATAAAATAATCAACTTTTATGCATACCTCTATGCATGAAATCGAAATATGATAAAAGTAACACTTTTATAATAAAATAATCAACTTTTATGCATACCTCTATGCATGAAATTGAAATATGATAAAAGAAACACTTTTATAATAAAATAATCAACTTTTATGCATACCTCTATGCATGAAATCCAAATATGGTAAAAGTAACACTTTTATAATAAAATAATCAACTTTTATGCATACCTCTATGCATGAAATCCAAATATGGTAAAAGTAACACTTTTATAATAAAATAATCATCTTTTATGCATACATCTATGCATGAAATCCAATTATGCTAAAAGTAACACTTTTGTAATAAAATAATCATCTTTTATGCATACCTCTATGCATGAAATTCAATTATGCTAAAAGTAACACTTTTGTAATAAAATAATCATCTTTTATGCATACCTCTATGCATGAATTTCAATTATGCTAAAAGTAACACTTTTATAATAAAATAATCATCTTTCATGTATAATACCTCTATACATGAAATTCAAATATGATAAAAGTAACACTTTTACATTAAAATAATAATCTTTTATGCATACCTCTATGCATGAAATCTAATTATGATAAAAGTAACACTTTTATGTTAAAATAATAATCTTTTATGCATACCTCTGCATGAAAATCAATTATGCATAATATAAAAATCAAATTCTCTATGATTACAATGAATATCTTCAAGTAATCTAGGATGATAATTCCTAGAATATGGTAGGAAGTCCTCTTTTCATGCTTTGAATGAAATTATTTTATGCGTAATTTTTATAAAAATTTTGCCATAGCTTCGCTGCTATGACTGATAAAATCTCAATGTTTCTAAGGGATAAAGCTTAACATTAAGAAATAATTAGAATGATCCCTAATTGGATCAATATTCCATAATGGATTGAATCATCAATATTCATGAAATACATAAACTAAAAGCATAGAAAAAAAACCATTAATTTGGTCTCAAGCATAGATTAATCTTGGATTAAGGAAAAGCTTTATGAAAAGCTTCATTTGGATTGAGAATGGGTCATGAGTATGACCATTTCTTGAGTGAGAGAGGGAAATTACATAAAAACCATTAGAATTTAAACATAAATGAAAATTTATGTAATTCTTTACTATCATTAATCAATTAACTTCAATAGCATTCATCAAATTATGTAACTCTTCACTACTATTCCTCAATTAACTTTAATAGCATTTAAAAACCATACCAATTAAGCTTCTCAAGCTTGAGAGGGGTTGAGAAGAGAGAAACATTGTGAAATTACAGAAAAGATCAATATTCACTATTTACCTTACAAATTGCTTGATTCTTTGTTCACGGTAGAGGCCCCCAACCAATCAATTGGTTAAGTATGTTGATGGAGCCACCAATGGGGATTGAAGAAAGAGGGAAGCTCCAAAAACTAGTGAATTATTAATGAATTCATAGTTCTTGGCTTAGGTGGAATAGAGTAACGATGCATAAACACTATATATTTTTCAACAAGGGGGAGGCTTCTATTTATAGGAAAAATTGAGCTCCTAACCAAACAAACTGATTCTAGAATTTTCTAAATCAGTTTGGTCAATATTTGACCATTTTTAGGTCAGTTAAGCTAACTTTTTGGAACTAGACTTGAATGAGGAGAGAGGAGAGATGAAATATCTCAATTTTTATGAGTTCAAAACTCATTCAAGCATGTGAAATATACACCTCCTTTAAAGAACTCCCCTTCCTTACATATGTGTCAAAATGGAATCATTATACCCAAAATATCTCATATTTTTAATATTGCTCATAGTTTTTTACTAATAAGCCTTGTACATTTTCAACTCTTCATCTTATGTGAGCATTTACTCATTTTTGGGTATCTTCTTTTACAAATTGGATTTATCTCCTCCCTACACATGGATTGATGCTATTGGCCCATAAGAACCTTAATTGGACCATAATCCAAAAATTTCTGAAAATCTAGACCCTTAGGCTAAGGTCCTTTATACCCATTTCCAATTAATTCGAATTGTACATTGGAAAGTTCTTTTTGATTTTCTGTTTTAGGGGAGCTTATTTTAATAAGATGAGATAATTTTCTATCCAAAAATATTAAAAATCTGAATATTCTCTCTCTAGAATATTTTCTTTCTCTAGGTTAAAACAGTTAGAAACAAGTCTTTTATATTTCTGAAGAGGGATTGATTACAGGGGAAGATGCTGGACATTTTGAGAGGCTGGGGAGGAATCTTACAGGTTTGCTTTTAGATGGTCCTCCAACATGCTTTATGCTTCCTTGAATAGTATATCTCCTCCATGAGTAATGAGGTAGATTTAAATGGGAAAGGGAATGGGAGGGTCTTACCACTTGCCTTATGCATTGGTCAAGGGCAGTGTCTACTCCACAATTACAATAGCTTTTATGCATGTTAGCTAAATGATACCCTTTAGGGTTTGAAGTTACAAGCTTAATGAGTAATTGGTTGAGGTAAATACTCAAACAAATAAGGATTATCATCTTTGGCTCAAGAAGGAGAGGACATGGCTCATAATGTTGCCAATGCCTCTTACAAAAGTAATGCCAAAAGATGCTTAAAATCATGACAACTAACAAGGTA
This sequence comes from Cibotium barometz, assembly GCF_041138505.1. NCBI lineage: Eukaryota > Viridiplantae > Streptophyta > Polypodiopsida > Cyatheales > Cibotiaceae > Cibotium > Cibotium barometz. The sequence continues at coordinate 29,724,983 of NC_141058.1, forward strand.
GAGCATTTAGGGATTCTATGCTCAACCTTACAACTCATCTTATACGATGAAAAATCAGAATATGCAGCGGAATGAAATGCCTTGGGCTTGGGAAACGAGAACATATGGCTTATGGCATGCCTATGCCTCTTACAAACAAGGGCCTCAAGGGTAATATACAATAACATTGTAAATGAACACTTAGTGTACATGTGTTCAAGTTTAAAACCACTCAAAAATCTGAGTTTGATGATGAAAAAACCAGAATTCTTCAACCTCTTTAGCTTATGAGGTGAAGACAATTGGTTCATGGTTGCACCATTGCTTTTTGGAAGAAGCGGTGGATGATGAAGACTTGAATGTGGCACTTATGGTGTGTGCCCGGCCTCCATGTTGATGAAGAAGAGCCTTCTTAATGTAAATGACCTCCTCCTTTGATGGTTAAGACCACCTTAGTGTTGAGCAACACTTTAGTTGATGATTAATATCACCATTAGTGTGTATAAAACACAATTAGTGCTAAAAAGTACATTTTTAGTGTCAAATGACACTTATTTTGGTGATTAACTCACCATTAGTGTTTAATAACACTATTAGTGTTTAAGAGCACTTTCTCTTTACTGGATTAACAGAGTAATTAATGTTAAACAATACAATTAGTGCTTAGAAGCACACTTAATCACTTTGAAGGCTTAAAAATTGATGTTGATGTTGAAGCTTGATGGGCATGAGGCTTATGGCTACCTCATGTGAATGAGAACTCTTCAAAGACAAAAGAAGAACTCAGCAACAAAACATTCACACCACCATTTGAGTGATTAAAGCAAGGGAGGAGATGATTGAGCAAGAAAAACCTCCAAAAATCAAGCTTTAATGGAAGCTTGAGAGTGAAGATGAAAAAAGGCGCCTGAACTTTTGCTTCCAACCGGCGCGTTCGTGAACTATTGGAGCTCTAGTCAGCTGTAGGGTCTCCACACAATGGGCTATCAAAGCCCTAACGAGGCTTGCTTTATTGTGGTCTACAGCCAAGCAATGGCTGTACGACCAGCGCAGCAGGCAGAAAACGCAGGCGGGTTACTGCAGTCGAGATTCCGCGGCGCCGTAGGGAGGAAACACAAAATCGCCTGTACGAATTGATGCGCCTACTCCTTCTCTACATCTCCCATGAAGAATTCGTGGAGAGATACGCCCTCTACAAGCTTGTGGAAGGCCTCCAAGTGCTAGGGGTTGAGCTCCACACAAAGAAGATGAGGAAAAAGTGGATATTTTTTACCTAATCTACACCACAAATGGTTCAAATCACCTAGGATCTGATACCATGTTGAGAAAACGTGGTGCTCATGCTAGATCAAGTGTGTGGAGAGGAGAGACTCACAAAATACAAGAATAATATCTTGCTTATTAAGTTGCTTATACATACAACTAGGCCTTGCTCTCATACAAAATGCCTCATGGCCTCACCTTTAAATAGGTGAACAAGTGGACCTCAAGTCCATTCACACTCACACCCTTCTCTCACCCTTCTACAAAACCTTAGTCTCTTAATATACACTACCATCTCTGTAACTGGATGTGGCCACAAGGGTCATAAAAAGCTATCTACCCACATCACAACCTATGACCCGCTGGACAAATTGGTTCCAAGAGGCTGCAACACCATTGCAAAAAATATGATCTACCCAAGGAAAGGGGGAGCATGTACTCACGCTCGACATTCTAATGCTTCCTCCCTAACATTCTTCCCTGACCATGTAATTGCCAAATTCAAGGGGATGTATATATATAGCTTCATACATAAAAACGAAAAGAAAAGAAAAACAAAAAATAGTAAAAAGAGCAAGAGCACAAAAAGAAAAGAAATATCCGTATATAATCAGGAACTAGATTGACCTGTCCTAAACCTACTGATGCTATATCTGTGTTTGCAGATATGGCAAATGCAAGAGCATCACACGCTTCATCCACCTTTGGTGAGAGGTATCATCTGTACCTTTCTCAGATATTTCACATGTGCTATCCTGTGATTAAAACTGAATTGGATCATATAGATATACTAGCTAGAGAGGAAAATGTTGAGGAATTAGAATGGCTAATTTGCCTATTGACCATGACTGACCCCTACTCCATAGAGGACATATCCCCGCTAGCCCAAAACTTTCATTTTCCACAAGATGACTATCCTCGCATGGTTGCATTCTTGATGAGTCTATGTGGATGGGAAAACGAAAAAGATATATCTGACAACGATGAATGGACGGATGAAACTCATGGCACTACCGAGGCTGACTTTATTTATTTGGATGATGCGGATAGAGGCTTAGCCTTAGGGCTAGAGCCAGGACTCTACAACATCCTCTTACCATATCCTCAGTAGTAGTGTGGTGACTGGTAGGTAGGTTAGTGTTTTCAAGTTTTTTCTAGTTTGGAGTCATTAAACGAGTCTTTAATTTTTCACACTGATGTGCCTCTTGAGGTATAGTGCTTTTAGTTGGTTGTACAGGTTGAAACATTTGAGGTGGGTTCACTTTCAAGTCCTGAGATAGCCGCAACGCTCATACATAAATATCTCATTAAATTGCGGGCATTTCTCTCATCAGATCAAGGAGATATCCAAAATACAGATGTAATTCTTCCATGCCCACTCTCTTTCATTTTTACTGTTCAATTAATTACATGAACTGAAGGCATGACCACATGGAACTTGTCAAAGTACCACTTAGTTTTTGAAGTTACCTGACGGGCTAGTGTAAATCATTAATGAGCTTAACCTTATTGGATATATTCCTGAGAATGCATTGAAGTCTTTAGTTAACCTTGGAATACAATTGTCTTAGGTCTAGGGTCAAACCATCTTAATGTTTGACACCTGGCCATGTGTGTGTTGACCTCTAAGACATAGCTTTTACCCCTTGGTTAAAAGGATGTAAGAACACATTATGGTTCAGAAGCGAAGATAAAAAGAAATAAATTATAAAAAAAAGCCTACAATAAATGGCAATGCAAGTCTATTATGTGCCCTAATGTTGGCCTATCGCCTTATTGACACTTGTTGGTAGGCAAGGAGTATTCTACTCCAGACCGATGCCTTGGTTGGTAGGGGGTAGCCTTGCCTAAGGTGAACTAATAGATTCTTGGATAATGCTTTGTGTTAAACATGGTACCAGGATCGATGTTAGTTTTGCCTTAGGGAGGTCGCCATTGTGTGTAAAAATTATCACGTGCATAAAGAAATAAAGGCAAAAGGCTCCTGTAACTCTGATGTTTCTTGTGTCCCTAGGCTCATGGTATTAACTTGTTCTTAGAGTAGACACATTGTGGTCATCTGTTTATTTATTAAGCTTCGTTATTTCCCTTGACTTAGGCCACTTATAAACCTTGATTAACCTTTGACACCTTGCTAACTCTTGATTTACTTTCAATAATTTTAAACTCCTGTTATTTTGCTACACTAGCTCATTCATGTGACCCCTTAAACTAAGTTCTCATAGCAACATCCATTGTGGTCTAACATGCTCGAATTTATTACACTTTATATCTTTTGAATTCCAGCATACTTTCACTCTACTTCCCTGTTTTGTAGACGGTCTACCATAACAAACCCTATCGAGCTTACTATACCATAGCTTTCGAGGACGGAATCTACATCAAGAAGGGGGGCATGTTAACCTATGATGACGGACATTGAGACGTACTATGTTTTACGTCATGTGATTAATTTAAATATTCTGAGTCATGGGCCGGGCTTGTCGGCACCATATGTAAAGGATAAAGGGATTGGGTGATCACCGATGAGAGGCGCACCTTGAATATCAGCAAGATAAGGGTTAGGATCGACCGGCCATGTATGGGCGCCCATGTGTGAACGGCTAAGTCACCTATAAGAGTCAAAAGTAAGCCTAAAACTCTCATTCTCATGTGTTGAATACAAGAGTGCTCTTGCCTTATCTTCTTGGTTTCCTTCTCCTGCGTGAGAGAGAGAGAGAGAGAGAGAGAGAGTGAGAGAGCGAGCGAGCACTGTGTAGGGGCACGGCGGCGGCGAGGCGGTAGAGCGGAGACGGCGGCTCCTCCTTCACTGCTGCGACGCGGGAATCCTTCACGGCGGTGGTTTGAGCGGTGAGTGACACACCTTTGCATTTTGTTTGAGCTTGCTTGCCTGGTTGTATGCTTGCAGCCATTCGTGGCTTGCATATAGTGTTCGGCAAGTCCCCAGGTACGACTCGTGCGGCAAAAGCGCACAATCTACCATAGACCTTAGACATGGCACATGCCTACTTTACGGTAGCCCATCATGACTATCACTACTTACCAAGGTTTACTTATTATAGGTCAATTTGTAATAGGGTTTATCTTTCTATTTACTATAGGAGAACTTATTTGCAATAGGGTTTATCTTTCCGTTTACTATAAGAAAACTTATTTGCAATAGGGTTTATCTTTCCGGTCAATTTGCAATATGGTTTATCTTTCTATTTACTATAGGAGAACTTATTTGCAATAGGGTTTATCTTTCCGCCGTCAATTTGCAATAGGGTTTATCTTTCCATTTACTATAGGAGAACTTATTGGAATAGTATCGACGATTAATTTCGGGATATACATTCTCTATGTGATAGATAAAGAAGAAAACATTTAGAACTTCAATCGAGAATAGAGAGGAAGATGCTTTCACTCGTTCATAAAACCAATAGAGCATTTTTGGTCAAACAAGATATTTGATCCACTCATATAAATATATATATCTATTTACGTATTTGTATGTACATATTCTTTATTCTCTATTTCATAGAATCTTTGTTCTTCATTGTTCAAACCAACTCCATGTTCCCCTATCAAATTATTTCCACATGATACGGGTAATACCATACTAGCATTATCAATGTGTTAATAAGCCATGAAAAATAAAAGATGTATTGGCTCACAAACTAGTTTACAGAAAAGAAAACAGAGCACAGCTTTTAAGATATGCAACTAGAATGTCCTAATGTAAATAAGCTTCAAAAAGAAATAAAAAAAAACAAACTAAAAATATATGCACTAGAATGTCCTAATGCAAATAAGCTTCAAAAAGAAATAAAAAAAATAAACTAAACACATCCAAAAATCTAAAACGGTATGTTTTTTGGAATGTCACCTCCTAATAAACATCATGTAATATTCAATGATCCCAATAGCTTGGAATAGATAGAAGAATGGACCTAAGCCCTAGGCTGGTCCTCCTTGTAGACGGATGGAGAAAACAAGAGGGAGCAACCTATTCAAGCATAGCATGCAAGAATCCAATAGAACACATGCAAGCAAGAGTAGAGAAGAAGGGATAAGAAGGAAAGCTCACAAGTATTCTATTACAATGTGTCTTTCTTACTGTCAATATTGATTTGTATAAAAGTAGCCCACTAGTTTTCACACTAGGCTAGCTAAAACTTAAAAATGGCCAAGCCACTATTACTGGTCTTATGAAAGTATATGCATAAAGTTCTTCACCATATGCCGAACTACTAATGTGAGGGCAAAATCACATTGATGAAGTCCCTGTTGGCCTAGTGGAAGAGTGAGGACATCCACTCAAATAGCGAAAGAGGTCAAATGATAGCCACATCAATCCATTGCTAGCAATGGAAACCCTAAATTGCATTGGTCTTTTACATGATTTTGACACCCACAAGGGTGTTTTCCATGACTTTGATACACACAAGGCTTTGACCTTGTTACATTAAGCCAAGAAATAGCTTCGCAATTATGATTAGGAGTGGAATCTACTTCAAAAACATAAGTTTTTAGCTCCATTATAAGTGTGTATTAGGGTGGAAAAGTTAATTACATTTTATATAATTTCATGAATTATTGAAATTAGAAACATGCAAAAGTAATAAACATAATTTAAAAAAAAGCACCATAAACTAGGATTAATAACCTTAATCACCCCCATCAAGTCTAAAAAACCTCAAAAAACTCCAAAAACTAGACCAAACCATCTCTCGGTTTGGGAGACATAAGCCAACAATCTTTTGAAAAAAGATTTAAGTCAACATATTTAAGCCTAGAAATGTGAGCCATGAGTCAACATATGTGAGCCTAGAGACATGATCCTAGAGAGTCAGCATACGTGAGCCGTGAGTTAGCATACATGAGCCTGAAGACATGACGATCTCTCAGGTTGGGAGACATAAGCCCACAATCTTGTGAAAAAAGATACAAGTCAACATATGTGAGCCTAGAGATGTGAGCCTGGAGACATGAACGCCATGAGTGTAGAAGCATGAGTCAACAGACATGATTGGAAGGTAAACCTAATAATATACCATGAAATCAAAAAAGAGCCTTGAAGAATTGTAAAGACACATCTACCCGTGTCTTATAAATATTTTCCTATCATACACACAGGTACAATTTTAAAGGAAAATTCTTGTCCTTTGTAATTATTAGGGCATACAAAAAAGGCATAAGCCTTTAGATGTGAGTCTCCAAGCCTGAACCTATATCTATGAGTCTAAATATGTAAGTTTACAACCTGAGCCTGAACGAGTGAGTTTGCCATGCATGACATGAATCTAACTCATCAGACTCATGTGAGCTTATTTCATATAAAAATTATGTAGGTCCGCCAAATGTGAGTCTAGAGGCATGAATCTGCCAGACATGAGTCTAGAGGGATGAGCCTATACACATAAGCCTATAGGCATGAGCCTATAGCCATGAGCCTAAAGGTATGAGTTTATAATTGTGAGCCTAAAGATATGAGCCTAGATTTTTTAACTTAAAAAATTAAGAGGACAAAAGAACCAAAAAAAGTCAAAGAAAAAAAAACATTTATTTTTTTGTAAGAATAAAAGTGTCTGAATTCATTTTTAAACACGCTTCAAGAAGCACACTAGAGGTGATTTCAACATGGTGCAACCCTTGATACGAACTCGATTTGGACTAATTGTTAGAAACGAACCCAATCTAGACTAATTGTTAGAATCGATAATACAAAGTTAACTATAGTGCATCAAACCACACCTCTTTATACCCACCTAGCCTTTGGTCCCAGCAGTAAAATGACCAACACCACTTATTAATAGAGTGTGCTACACTATTAAGACAAGATACCTTTATATCTACCTCAAGCAAGGAATTTTGGTAAGAAATGAGCTAACTAAATATATACCTGAGAGGAAGGAGGAATAGTGGAACCCTTGGAAATGGGAGCCACCATGGTCCCCCAAGCCTCACATTCAACAAATGGCTAAATAAATAAATAAATAGTGCCATAAACGTTTTAAAAAGGGTATTAAATTGACCTATCCTTGGATATTAAAATGCTCTATCTTTGTGCAAAGCTCCAATGAAGGAGCAAGAGTAGGACCATGAACCAGAGGGTTCTCAAACCATGTCGAACACCACAATGTTTTAAAATATTTAGTTGTGATAATGAGATGGGTTATCCGATGCTATGGCCATGGCTTAGTAGCCCAACAACCACATCTAGCATCACAATCAGGACATCACATTGTCTCTTTTAACATATTATTAGGGATAATCATTCCACAAAACATTTAATATTAAAAAGCACACACAAAGTGCAAGCAAGAATCCCACCTTCTACAAGAGCCCACTTCACCAAAGAACCAAGTTTCACTTCCTCTTTATTCGGATAAGGAACAAGGAACATGAGGAAGGGTAAGGAGCAAATATCTAGGACTACCTCAAAACTAAGTAAAGAGCCAATGTCTAGGACTACCTCAAACCAAAGATAAAGAGCCTATGTCTAGGACTACCTTAAACCTAAGGGATTCACAAGATTAATCACATAACATTTTCTCAGCTACTACAATAGCAGCAAGCCTGTAGCCACAAAGCAAACCAGTGTAAGGCCCAGTGTAAGGCAAGTGCCATTAGAAAACCACATATCCCTAACTCTATGTGGGATAAGAAATTCTAAACCCTGGGATAGAGGGTTTTACGCAACCTTTCAAATCCTTACGTTCCACTTCAAGTGAATATGTAGAAAATATGCTTAGGATGGTGTTTGAAATGGGAAGGGGGGTTACAATAAACATAGCACCTAGAGGATGAAAAATGGCTAAAACCAAGCCAATACACATCTCAAGGATGATGACCAAAATTGATAAAACTAGAGATCCCATTCATTACCTATAAAATTTTGATCAAGTGTGTGAAGCCATGGGTAGGATTGACAATCCCACCAAAATCTACTCGTTTGGACTTTACCTTGAAGGTAAAGTAGGCTAGTGGTTTAGGTCTCTAAACCCATGTGAAAATGCTAGCTGTGAGGTCTTAAGACACACCTTTATTGTTGTTATCCAATGGAGCTAAATGAGTCCCATTTCATAAATGTATAACCTCAAGAAAGAGGAAGGTGAGATAATTCATGACTTCATTACTAAAACCAAGTATCTACATATGAGATGTAAGCCCCACAAAAAGATTGGATGATTTATTACTCAGTGATCGATTTATGAGATTAAGAGGCTTCATGAACATCTCTATAGGTCTAGACACTACATCTTTGAGGCATTGCACCTTTGATTGGTGTTAAGAGCAAGAGGCTTCATGAACATCTCTATAGGTCTAGACACTACATCTTTGAGGAATTGCACTTTTGATTGGTCTTAAGAGCAAGAGGCTTCATGAATATCTCTATAGGTCTAGACACTACATCTTTGAGGCATTGCACCTTTGATTGGTCTTAAGAGCAAGAGGCTTCATAACCACCTCTAGATATGGTCTAGACCTATAGTAAACACTACAAGTCTACATCTCTATAGGTCTAGACACTATATCTATGATGAGTGATGTCATGAGGCAATACACCTAGTAGACAATCTACAACAAGAAGATAAAGATATAAAATCCGTCCACCTAAAGGGACGCATCATCCAATGCCTCTGTGAGTAAAGGAGTCCGACTAGCACTAGAAAAAGTCTTAGATAAGACATGAGCATAGACAATTGGTAAAAAATTTGCTCAACCAAATAGGCCAATAGTGGGCAAGGCCAACCCCAAGGGTAAACTCAAGGCTAGCCCTAGCCAATTCCTCAAGCCAAACACCTATAATTATTGCCACAAAGAGACATGGTTTAGGGTGCAATTTATCATCAAAACCATACAAGCACGAAGTGTCCCACCGCTCTACTGAGGCCATGATAGCAATAGTTTTGTGCACATTATAAGCACCACAAAACCACGACACATCCTATTATTGGTACCAAGGAAACCCAACAAGGAGGACTTTAGCATCATAGCAGCCCATGTTCTCGGTGCCCCATGTTCTCAGTGTCAAAGTAACCCACTAACCCATTTTTAGCACAACAATACTCTACGACTCTATCAGCCAACTTTAAGAATCCAAAATAGGAGAGCTTCGAGTAAATTACCCTCAAGGAGTATTGTGGGTCTAATCTTTGTGTGGTCTTATCAATGGCATATAGATTATATCTTTATACCTTAGTCATAGTATATTCTATTCTTTATAATTTTAGATACCAATACTTATACCAAATAATTAATGATGCTTTGTATCATCACAACTATAATCCTTTTAAGCATAAAGCATAAAATCTAGTAGAGATAGATGATCTTAAAGTACAATGAAAGATTGTGTTCATCATGATTCTTTGTCTTTATCTCTCTACTTATAGTGTATGTTGTCTGTTAATGATGTTTGGTAATAATTGATTAGTATGTGTTAATCACTATATGTTGGTCATCCGCTAAATTGGCTTGCTCTAAGTTACTAAGCTCCGCATCAGTTTTTGTAGCCACTATCTAGGGTGCTTAATCTTGTTTATGTCTATCTCCCTATTATTTACTGTAAGTTTCATCTGAATCAATGGCCTCAATGTAGCAAAGTCAAAGAATGTCCATCTCCATAGGGAGAACACACTTCTTAGACTTCTTGCATGTTTTGCTTTGGGACCCTTGTAGCACAACATAGGGGAGCTCTAGAAAATTTTGTGGACTTTTGGGGGAATGTGTAGCTTATCTACTTTATAATTAGACTCTACTCCAACCCCAAAGCTAGGCTAAAAAGATATAGTCAACTCTCATATTTAGAAATTGTTATTTTTCTTGCTATTTCTTACAATTAAATTGAGTTAAGCAATTGAACAATTAAATTGAGTTGACCAATTGAATAATTAAATTAATAATTCTCATAATAATTTAGGACACTATACCCTAGGAAGTTCTATCTACATCTTAGGGTAAGGTTTCATTAATAATTCTCATATTAATTTACTACACTATACCCTAGGAAGGTCTATATACACCTTAGGATAAGGTTTCATTAATAATTCTCATATTAATTTACTACACTACACCCTAGGAAGGTCTATATACACCTTAGGACAAGGTTTCATTGAGGCTATATAAATCGTAAGGCTTTAATACCATAAATACTCTTTTTTCCATAGAAATATAAATTATATTAAAGTTGATTATATTTTAACTTTTTTGAGAATGATAAGGTTTTGCACTTATCCCAAAACTAGAGAATTAATTGACCCTTATATAGCACATTAGCCTTAGACTTAATTATTGAAATAATTATTTTAGATGTGATACATAAGTATGTGTTTTACACCTATATTAATCTAAGGAAGGGTTAGGCTAAGAGAGTTAATCAAAGATTGCAAAGAGAGAAAATGCCCATGCACATGCAATATTTTAGAGTTCAAAATGGATAAAGTGATTATAAGGGAGATTAGATTTTAAGGTAACTTGAATAATTGATTCTAGGGGTAAATTATGCTATTAATATTGCTAGAGATTAAAGAGACAAAGCCACCAATTACCACATTACCTATGGGAATGTGTGCATAAAATATCACCCCAAAGATCAGTACGCAATGGCAGGAGTTTATGGCTGCAAGCATTTTCAGCCATAGGGAGAAATTGACGAAAAGTTGAAAATGCATCTAATTTGGCTTTCAAACCATACACCCAACAAAAATGGGTGTAATCATCAACGAAAGTCATAAAGTACAGATGTCCTATAGAAGATGGTACCCTCATAGGGCCACATACAAGCTGCAATGGCTGAGTAGCTCGCACATTGTCATCTTTCGAAAAGGAGTGATGATGCATCTTTCCCAATATTGATGAAATTATGAAACCCTAATCAAAGGCTATGGAAGCTAATCTAATCCTATTTAACAACATAATGAAAATCCTAATGACTTAATCAAGCTTGACTCAAGCACAATTAGGTTACGAGATGGAAATGTATACTCATAGAGAGGCTTGAGAGCTGCTTGTGTTCATTGCTTGGAAATGAACCTTTTAACATAAGGGTACACCTATTACAAATATGCTCATGTGGGATAATGCCCAAGTGTGATGTGGCTGGATGCTCATGATCCTAGTCCTCTACTCATACCTTGCCCTTAATGGCACCACAAATTTCAACACCCCCACTTGGTGCCATGATGTATAGGCTACTACTACAAGGTGGTTGGATGTGAATTATAAAAGATCCAACACCCCCCCTAGGTGCATAAATTTCTACTCTCAGGTGGTCAGGTGTGATTTTTAAAAAAACACAATACAAAGGACTAGGTCTACTTATCAGTGAACTTTTACAATAATGGGCTAAGGTGGTGAGGCTTGTCGATGTAGCTTTGGTTTAGAAGAGATGCTCGTCAGAGACCACCTCTTTTCTTGATGAAGCCTCCACATAGTTTGCCTCCTTGTTCTTCAGTTTGCATTCTTCTTCCTTGTGCCTGAGCTTTTTGCAATGTCCACATTTAGGCTTGTGCTTGAGCCCGCATTCACTTTTAAAGTGCCCTTTCCTTCTACAGTGGTAGCATTCTTTTATGCCCTTTTTGGTGTAAAAAGCTTATTCCCTTGATGAACTTTGTATTCCATTGTTCTCTTCTTCAATTAGTGATGAAATATAACCCTCAAATGTTGGTAGCATTCTTTTATGCCCTTGTTGGTGTAGAAAGCTTGTTCCCTTGATGAACATTATATTCCATTATTCTCTTGTTCAAGTGCTGATGAAATACAACCCTCAAATGTTGGTTCAAGTAAATTCTTTAGAGTGGTTACTAGTGCACCATATTCCTCTAGCATGCTTTTTATGAGTATGGCAGGTGCATCCTTTTCACCAATATTTGCATCAATGCCATCTAACTGGGTTATGATACTTTTCATTTTGCTTATGAATTGTGCACGAAATTCCATCTTTAAGCCAAAAAAATCTATTTTTAAGTGAATTTATTGCTTTTTGGCCTTGGAACCAAATATTAAATTCAACTCACCCCATGATTGTTTTGTCATGGTTTTGGAATCAATGTGATGAATAATATTACTGTCCAAGTACAAAATGGCAGTGCCTGTTCATCTTTTTCAATCCAATCCCTAGTTGGATTAGTAGGTCCATTTTCTTTAATTAGTTTCCATAGCTTCTTGTGCATGAGAAGATACTTCATTTATGTGGCCCAAGTGTAAAATTCTTCCTAGAGAGCTTCTCAACATTTGTGATACTGCTTGACATCATTACAAAGGTCTTCTCAAAGTTTGACTCTCGCTAGTGTGTCTAATTGCGTACAAATTTGGCGTTTAAAAAAACTGCTCAAATTATTTTGAGTGTTAACCCAAGTGACAAAATGATGTGATTTTATGCTCAACTAGGACTAATGCAACCCAAGAAGTTTAATTTTAACCTTCAGTTAAACCAATTTCTACTAATGTGATTAGTGCTATAAATAGTGATTAATATCAATTAATTTTGGAGGATCAAATTGAGCATGTATAAGGTAGATTTGATGGGGGTTTTGGCACACCTATATTACCCTTGGTTTAGAGAGAGTCCCCAAGCCTAGAAACTCCTTCAATGGCACCTTAAATTGGTGCAAATGGGTGACTTAACCCGACTGGTTTTTAGCAGAGTTTGGCTCAACCCTTGGTTGATTTGAGCTCAGATTTGAGATGTAGGTAGCTAAAGCTATGGCTAACCTTGCCCTAAGAAGGATTAAGCTAATTATGATGCTACACAAAGAATGGAGCAAATGTTCAGTTGCTTGGCAAACGACGATTTTTGGTTGTAGTGTGCAAATATGGCGAACTCCCTTCATAAGATGAGGCACCTAGGTGTGGGAAAGATCTTCCAAAATTTTAAGAGGCAATGGTGGCCTGTGGAGTGAGAATTGAGTCTCACAAATTTTAGCCACAAGGGGGATGAGAGGATAAGATTAAGATAAGTGAATGATTAGTGACTTAAACACATTAATGAGTTGAGGTAAACTAAATAGAGTGATTAGAAGAAGCCCAAGGGAGAGAGGGAGGCTCTGATACCATGATGAAATTATGAAACTCTAATCAAAGGCTATGCAAGATAACCCTAATCACACTAATTAAGTTAATATAATCCTATGGAGGATGAACCCTAATTAACAACAGAATGAAAATCCTAATGACTTAATCCCAGGGGATTCACTCTTTGAAAACTAATGATTTCACGTGAGTGTACAAGAGGGGTTTTTTGAAATGAGGCGTAAGCTTATAAGGGAGGGGTAAGGCCATGTATTTAGGTGAGTCCTAAATCTTAAATTTAAGTTAGGGGGAGGGGGCCTTGGTAGTACTTACTTTCACGGTGCATATATGGTAATGATCTAATGATATCAAGAAATGATCACAACATGCTTCAATAATGATTCAAGTAGGTTGTGTGGTGACTTACAATGATGATTTGCTAGTACTTAACATCTATTTCTTGGTAGCATGCATGAAGTACTTATGTTTGCTTAATAAGGTTCAAAGTACTTATGTTATCTTAATAAGGTTCAAAGTAATATACTTTATTATAAGGAGAGGGGGTGTGTAAATGCTAGAGAAAAAACATAGATATAAGGAAGGGGGTGACATAGTCATTTTTAAAGGTATCCTTATAAGCTTAAATAGGGGGTGTTATCATCTTATGAGAATCATATATAGGGGGTTTTCTTGAGGTATGCACGCATGTGATGTCCCTCTTTGTTGTTGCGAGTGAATCCCTTGGGATTGACATATGCAACTAGACTTAGTGAAGGGGGACGAAGCCCACGGTTGTTTCAGCAGTAAATCATGCTTGCTTCTAATTCCTTGATCCACCAAAATTGCTACCCATTAAAGAAACATTAGGAAAGAATGTGTTGATCTTGGAAAGGTTCAACAAATGATAGATGAAATTGCTCTCGTCAAATCACACGTATCCATGCAGTTTTATTCGAAGCTCCATTAGATATTGAAAGAAAGAGCATTACATGTTGTAGGGGCCAAAAGCACAAATTGTAGAAGGGTGGAAACAATTGATTATTATTGAAAATGAGAACAAGGGAAGCCCATAGGTGCTTACAAGCATAAGAGATTGTTGCTACAACCAATGACCTCCAGAAGATATGCAAGAATGAGATCAAAAGTGAGGGGAAAGTTGAGAACCCTTATATATCCCTCCAGAGAGATGATTGGCCAGCTGTTCTGATAGCTGTCCAGTAGTATAAAATGACTAAAAATGGTAGAAAATGCCTAAATAATATCTACTAAATATGCCAATGTAGGGTGTCATAAAATGACTAGTACAAGCATGAAAAAAAGGTGATGTAGATCCTCTAAAGATGATATATTCCAACACCTCCTCTTCAGCGCTTCCAAAGGGGCAGTCCAACACCAGCACGTTGAAGTAACACCTCCAAAGTAGCTCTTGGAAGTGGTTTGGTGAGGAGAATAGCCACATTGTCCTTGGTAGAAGAATAGGCCAACCAAAGAAGTCCCAACTCGATCCATTCACGTACAAAATGATAATGCACCAAAGACCAAATGTAACTCCTCTCAATAGAGGACATCTCTACTTCCATGGCTTGCCGCCACACTGTGGCTGTGAAAGATCCTCCTCTGGACTCTCACGCTCATCGATCTCCTAGAGAGAACTCATGAGATCATAATTCATTATGTGATGAGATGTGGAAGCCTGAGATGAACGGTGAGGTCCAAGGGTGGTGGTAGAGATCTGATTATGGAGCTATGCATGTGAGACTAGAATCTCTAAAGAGTTGTTAAACCCACCGAGGTAGGCCACTCTTCCTCTCAAAGCATGAAGAAGAAGATCCAATTGCAGTAGAGGACTCATCCGATGCTATTGGGAGAGGTGATGAAGTAAGCACTGGTGGGGGTAATCCTGAAGTCAAAGAAGGACTTGTAGAGGGAGTGGGAACTGTAGAAGTTGTTGCAACATGAACTCGTGGCTGTAAAGTAGTAGCTAGCATTGAGGTTGTTGCAACATAAACTCGTGGCTGTAAAGCAGTAGCTAGCACCGGAGTTGGAGGAGAAGCTCGATGTGGAAGAGGTATAAGATAACTAACATCGACCGGGAATGGATCATCCAGAAAGTTGGAAGATGCATTAGGTGGAGAGGAATCAATACCAAACAAGCTCTCATCAAACCGAGCATCACGGGAAATGATGATGTCATTCACCACCGAATCCTAGAAGTGGTACCCTTTGGATCTCAGACTGTAGCTTGTGAAGGTCATCCTCTTTGACTTTGGTGCAAGTATGGTCCTCTTCTAATCTGGGACATGCACATAAGCGACACAACCGAAAACTCATAGATGAGAAACAAAAAGCTTTGTGTCCTATAAAAGCCTCCTTTAGAGTCATCCCCTCAACTGCTTTTGTGAGAGAGCAGTTAATGAGATAAAGTGAGGTAGCCACAGCTTCACCCCAAAATGCAAGAGGAAGACCTGCATGATGCAACAAAGAATGAGCCATCTCTTTTACGGTTCAATTCTTCCATTCCACAACTCCATTCTGTTGAGGAGTGTAAGGAACTGTGGTCTATCGGTGAATGCCCTTTGATGCAAGGAGGTTATCAAACGATATAATCTCGCTACCATTATTAGTCTAGAGAAAAGAAAATGCACCCCCATATTGATTTTCCACCATTGCAATCCAAGTCTTGAAACTGAAAAAAGCATCTGACTTGCGAGCCAAAAAACATACCCAGAATTTACGAGTGAAATCATCCACAAGAAGAAGAAAATATCAAGCCCCTCTAATAGATTCAACCTCCATGGGTCCAACAAGATCTACATGTATAAGCTCCAGTCTTTGGGTTGCTCAATGAGTGGCCTTGTCTAGAAATGCATCTCGATGATGCTTGCCCAGCATGCAGGGGATGAGAAAATGTGTGAAAGAGACCTGAGCTAAGGTAGTCCGCTCACAACCTAAGAATGGAACTTCTGTAAGGCAGCAATAGGGACATGACCGAAGTGAGAATGCCACAAAGAAGTATCTGCCTCACAAACCAAACTTTAAGCCATCAAGGGGGAGAAAGCTGATGAATATGTGAGTTAGTGTGAGGGATTTGGGAAGAAAAGTTTGTGATCTTGTAGAGACACCCTTCATGGACTCCATTGGCAACAACTGAGAGAATCTTCCTGTTGATCACTTCAATTACCTCATCATCAAAGTACACACCAAGTCCCTTTGAGAAGCTTTGTATACAGAAAATAGATTTTTGGAAATCCGTGAAACATGTAAAACATCAAGTAAGGTGGCAAAGGAACCTAAAGAAACATTACCAACACCGGTGTGACAGGAAGTGAAGAGTTGTCACGTGATACGAACTGAAGAAGAGAGAGTCTAGTAGTCCTCTAAGATATGGGCTTGATTGGTCATGTGGGCTTGACAGGAAGTGAAGAGTTGTCACGCGATACGAACTGAAGAAGAGAGAGTCTAGTAGTCCTCTAAGATATGGGCTTGATTGGTCATGTGGGCAGAAGCACCACTATCTGGAGAAGTCATCTCGCTTGTGATCACAAGGAGTGAATCTTGTGAAGAAGTAGATGAATCTGTGATGACTGCCATGTATGCAATTTTGGCAGATCTCTCCTCTAAAACTTTATCCTTGCCCTTGTCTTTGGTGTTGTCCTTGTCGTCAAATGCTTTGGAAGCATCCTAGGCCTTATACATGGCTTTGGCTGCTCGTGAGTCATCATGACGAGCAAAGCAGCGAGCCTCAGTTGTGTGACCTGTCCTGCCCACAATAATCACATTCATTAGTTTTGTCCTTGGACTCCTTTGAATCCTGCTTACCCTTGCCGTTGCCTTTGTTTTTGTTGTTGTTGTTGGAGGTCCCTTTTCCGCCTTTGCCTTTGCCCTTGTTAGAGGCAACAAAAGTAGACTCTGACTTGCCTTTTTCTTGAAGCATGCACTTCTTGTGGAGATAACTCATGACTTCCTCAAAAGGGGGGAGAGGATCATCGAAATAAATATTATCCTTAAAAGAATCAAAGGAAGCAAGCAATTTACCAAGAAGTTTATGGATGGGATTGTTGATGGTGCTCCCATACTCCTCAAGCTATAGCTTGAGGATGGGTGAACTCTCCTATCTTCTTAATCAAGTTATCTGATTCATTGATTGTAAGCTTCTCCAAATCTGACTCCAATTTAGCAATCTTCATAGTCAAAACTCTCCCATACCTCCTCTGGATCTTTGTCCACATCTTCAATCCTAGGAGAAGCAAACTGCTCCTCACTGGAACCCTCAAAATAAATAGAGTCAATCTGCTCCAACTATATACCGAGAATGCTTTACAAAAGCATCCTCTGAAAATATCGGCATCGCAAGATGTAGACTCTATAGAAAAGATGGGGTTCATCTGCCCAAACTTTGTACCATGAGTTGCCCAATGCTATACATAAGCACACTCCACTGAGGTGGGCATCGCTAGATGAAAGGACTCCATATCCCCCTCTGAAAAAAAATGTCGTCGGACTGATACGATCCCAACCTGATTCTGATCCAAAGCCAAAAAACTCTGGAAGTACCGCTGTCCCCCAGGCACGGTTAGACCACAGATCCAAAGTATCCCACCGGGTCCAAAAGTCCATCCTCCAAAACAACAAACCTGCACATTGCATCAAATTGGCAGAGGGAGGGGCATCCTCAGAACCATCACAAAGAGAGGCAGAGGTAGACTCCTCACAATGAGGAAGGGAAGCAGGAATATAAATTGCAGTGGTAACAAAGTCCTCAAGAGCATCAGTGAGAGCAGAAGATTGTTCCATAAGTAGAATTAGATCCCAAAAATCAGCACAACAAACAAGTGATCCATGTGAAAGGATCACACCTCATAGGCAAAACACCCTCTTTTCTCTGCAAACACTATAAAGAACACAAGCTCGGACAAAATAAACTCTGCTCAGGATCTTTGAAAAGATCACTACTCTCCTCCAAAAATTTGTAAACGCCTATCACAGGAAGAAAGTCTCCGTAAATACAAACAGCTCCCGAAACTGATCGTCAAGTGAAGTAGCTGGAGATGGGCCCCCTTTGAGTGTAGAAAACTCCTGTGGGAAGCAAAACACAACCAAAAACTGCTATCTAGCAAAAAAACAACACTCCACCACCAACAGAAGGCAAGGAATATGAAGAAACCGGGTAACTTTGTAGGCCAGGAACAAAACACAGGTATAGATGCTCCAAAATCAGCAAAACGCTGATTGAAATAAGAAATTCAATGCCCTCCTCAAGTACCAAACTGCCTCCAAAGCCACAATCCACCCCTCTGCAACAAGTGATTTGTGTCCACTGTAGAAGAAAATGTAGCCAAACAAGAGCTACAAACCTGAAAATTCAGGCCAAGAAGTGTCCACACCTCCTATGAGGAAAAACGCTGAAGGTACCTTCAGGTCCAATGGGAGGAGCCCAGGTGAAGGTAGAGCTACCAACAGAAACAACTAAGAAAAACATAGCAACCATGGCTGTAAATCTGAAAATGCAGAAGTGTTTGGAGTAAGAGATAGGGCAAATTCTGGAAAAGCAGAAGAGATATGGTACCATCAAGTCCTCATATCAGCAAACAAAAATAGCAAACCTATTGTTGTCCTGCATAGAATAGGCAGCTCACACTACAAGGGGGTAGATGTTGAAAAACACTGCAATCTAGTGTACAAAACACCTGTAGAAAAAACACAGCACTCTAGGTGCTGGAGCCCTAAAAATAGAGTAGAAAATAGGTGAGGGGGAAGTCTCAGGAGGTCAAACCGGCTATGGATGACCATGGGCTATAATGGAGAAGCGCCTGAAAGAGGCAAGCGACCAACAACAACCTGAGAGATAAAAACGCAGATCTCTCCACCTTGCTGAAAACGCAAAAAGGCAGGAGGGAGCATCCAACACTATTCTTCATCGGCGCTCTGATACCATGATAGAATGTGCAGTGGAAGAAGGGAAAGTGGAAACATAGGAGAGAGAGTGAGAGAGAGAGATGGAAACACAGTGAGAACCTGCTCTCAATATCATCATCCAAAGGAATACATGTCCCGAGCAAGGAAGGAGAAGGCCTCATATGTGAGGGATTGTAGAAAATAATGCTAAACAATGACAAAGGAGTGAGGGTATGCCGGCTATATATATGCCCAGAAGTAGGCAGCCAACCAGCTCACGACTACTAGGGAAAAAACCTCCACGACTAGGATAAAAAGTGCCCAAGGACCATAGTAATGTGTTCGTAACTTTGGAAAAACTGATTTCACTATTTTATATCAATGAGGAGCCACGAATAAAAGAACCATACTACCTTCTTTGAATTCATCATGTCGGCGACGTTGGTTAGTTGCTTGTTGACCTTGATCCTGAACTCGAATCATCTGATCTCAAACTTGAAGAAGAACATCTTGCATTTCTTGAACTAATTGATCCGCTAATGCCACCTTGTGTTGAAGATCAAAGTTCGATGGCACAATTGGTGTATGACCATAAGTGTCTTGAAAAGGACTCATAAGTGGCTTGGTGTATGACCATAAGTGGCTTGAAAAGAACTCATGCCTATTGTTGTGTGATGAGAATTATTGTAAGAAAATTCCATCAATGGTAGATAATCTTCCCAAGATGCGAGGCGAGACTGAATATAATGTCTGAGCACCTTGTCGTGCATTCATAATTGGTTGAGTGAAGATATACTTCAAGGAATGATGATCTGTCTTAATAACAACAGAATCTGCGCCTAGAAGATAGTGTTTCCAAGCTCAATAAGTATGAACAATTTCCAAGAATTCTTTATCGTATACTAGATAACATGTTTGAATTGTTGAATGCTTGACTTTCAAAAGGCAATGGCATGGCCTTGTTGCATAAGAATTGCGCTAGTTGCAATATCAAAAGCATTTGTCATGAGACTTCGAAAGGAAGATTGGGGTCTGCAATTGCCATTACTAGGATTGTTGTGTCAAAGCAATCTTTAGCTTATCAAAGGCGTGTGAAGCATCATCTGTCCATCGAAAAACAGGGGTTGACTTAAAAACCTCTGTCTCAAAGGTGCTGAAATTCCCAAAAACTTAAAGACCTTTGTATGATAAAAATTGGCCAGATCCAAGAATGATTTGACATCATGAATATTTTACGGTGTTAGAGCCAATCTTGAATAACTTGTATCTTCTTAGGATTACCATCAGTTGAAATGATGTGTCCAAGGTACTCCAGTGATGTCTTGAAAAATTCACTTTTCTCTACTGACAAAAAGTACATTATCTTGCAAAACCTGAAAAACTTGATATAGGTGCTTTTGGTGCTCATCGATTGAAGCACTAAATACCAGAATATCGTCAAGATAAATAATCACGAACTTGTCCAGAAATGGTTGAAAGAGGTCATTCATGAGGCTCAAAAAAGTTATCGGGGCATTGGTTAACCCGAAAGGCATGACCAAATACTCATAATGTCCATACTTTGTGCGAAAGGCAGTCTTGTGCTCACCACCTTCACGAATACAGATCTGATGATATCCAAACTTGAGATCAATCTTGGAAAATAATTTGGCATGAAGCATTTGGTCAAATAATTCGTTAATTCGAGGAAGAGGATATTTATTCTTCATGGTCAGTTTGTTGAGAGTACGATAATCAATGCAAAGTCACATTGACTTATCTTTCTTTTTCACGAGCAAAACTGGTGCACCAAAAGGACTCTTACTAGGACGAATATGACCTTTGTCCAAGAGTTTTGTTAACTAGTGTTGAATTTCTTGGGATTCAGCAAAAGAGACTCGATATGGAGCAGGATTTCGTGGTGAATTGCTAGGAAGTAAATCAATCGGATGATCCACTGAACGTCGAGGAGGCAAAATTGGAGGTAGTTCTGCAGGAAACAAATCCAAATGTGGGGCAAAGAAAGGTTTAGTCAAATATGCCACTTTGGAATTCTGGTTAGGCACCGTCTCCTTTGTTGCAGAGAAAACCATTAAGAGTGTTGAAGAAAAACCGGCCTTATGAACCCACTGCTTCGCCTGTAATGTGGACAAGGTTGGTGTGGAGGGTTGATCGTGAACACCTTGGAGATCGATGTCCATACCATCTTTGACACACTGTAAAGTGTGGTTGCAGAAACTGATGAGAGGATTATACTGATGTAACCATTGATGACCCAAGATCATATTGTATCGGGATAAAGGCATAACCTCAAAATCCATCTTATCACGATATTGGTGAATGCGGAAGGAAAGTTGAGGAGCCATAGTATTGCAATTAAAACCCGATCCGTCTGCAAACTTAATCTCGTAAGTGTGGGGACTACGAGTAGTGTGTATCTTCAGAGAGGAGAACATTAAGCATTAGTCCAAGCATAGTATTCATAGTCTAGATCTACATTGGATCTATGACAATCATTGTAGTTACTCATTCATTCAATAATATATAGTAGGAGTAGGTTAAGTAAAGAGTCTCTCTCTTTGTCTTCTCTAGACTTCTCTATGTCATGAGCATGTGAGTAGAGTTAATCTTTATTGCTTTCCGTTAATCATCATTAAGCACACTTCCGCATGGTAGTCATGTTACATTGGTATTAGAGCATCTAGGTCTCCTTCTAGGTAGAAGTTGTGCATGTTAAATTAGGGTTTGCAAGAAAAAATTAGGGTTTCCTTGTTTTGCATCCTTGCAACAAGTTCTCAATCCTATATTCAATGGGCAAAGTCAAAAATTAGGATTGGCGTTTTTGTGTTTTCAGCCCATTTTTGCATGTAGCATAGGTTCAATATAGACTAGGAGCATCAAAATTCTTATCCTAGGTCTAATCTATGTAGGAAATGGCTTCTTTTCAACATTCCTTGGACCAAAACCTCACCCCAATGGAGAGGTACATGCAAATTTGCAGGTAGATGTGCAAAGAGTTTGAAGCCAAGGTCCAACGGCAACAAGAACACAGGGCGGAATGGAAGTGGTTAGATAAGGAGTGGCATCGACGAGAAGAAGAACATAGGGCCAAATGCAAGCGAATAGATAAGGAGCGGCGTCAATGGGAAGAAGACGATGATAGAACATTCTTTGAGTAGTGGAAGAACCTGATGGCAACCATGAGTCCAAGTACAAGCAAGGAAGTAGTACTGACAGTTAAGCTTGATAAGTGTGCTGCAATACCATATAGACACACGGATCCGTAGGTCGAGGTCAACCAAGGAGGACAAGTGTCTAATTGCGTAGAGCCACTATCAGTTATTAGCGGTCATCATAGACTATGAGGTTTCAACAGTTATGGAGACATTATCTCTTGGGAGGCAAATTCCAGCTTGTAACTGACCACAATAGTCTAAAGTGGATCTTCACCCAGCCTAACCTCAACATGCGGCAAAGGAGATGGATTGAAATTCTACAAGAATATGATTTCAACATCAAATTCCGCCCTGGGAAAGATAATGTGGTAGCAGACGTACTTAGCCGCAAAATCTTTCTTGAATGCAGTTTCAATGCCAAATAATCCCATACTGGTCAAGGTGGAAGAAGTCTCATCTCATGATCCAGATTATCAGAGGATGAAAAAATTAGTAGAAGAAGGGGGACATTCAGAGAAAGAGAAGAATCTAATCAAGGGATACTCCACTCATGAAGGAATCCTCTACTTCAATCACAGGCTATGTATCCCTAAGGATCCTGCTTTAAAGAAACTAATCCTCCATGAAGCTCATGATAGCCCTGCTATAGGACACCCAGGTTATGCAAAAACATTAAATGCTATAAGAAGGAGCTTTCATTGGGCAGGCTTGAAAAATGATGTGCTTCGGTACTTGAAGCAATGTCTCTCATGCCAAAGGATCAAAGCTGAAAGGGTCAAGATGCCTCGAAAACTTCAACTCTTAGATATTCCCCAAATGAAGTGGGAGTGCATTAGTATGGATTTTGTCACAAGTCCCCCCACTGTTGAAGGAGGATATGACTCCATTCTAGTAGTAGTGGACTTACTTACCAAAGTAGCTCACCTTATACCAGCAAAGAAGACCTTCAAAGCTTCTGATGTTGCTCGAATATTCATCAAGGAAGTCCTCAAACTTCATGGTCTCCCAAAAAGGATAGTAAGTGATCGGGATTCTGACTTCACCTCAAAATTTTGGCAGTCTTTATTTCAAGCTCTGGGAACTCAACTTTGCTTTAGCACAGCTTATCATCCAGAGACCGACGGCCAGACTGAGAGAGTCAATCAAGTAATTGAAGACATTCTCAGAGCATACTGTGGACGGGAACCCAGAAGGTGGATTCAATACCTTCCTCTGGTAGAATTTACCTACAATGCGTCTTATCATCAAAGCATAGGAATGTCACCATTCAAAGCACTCTATGGGCAAGAATGCTTGTCTCCTCTAAATTTCTCTGATCCGACCATAAGAGTTGAGGCATCCAGGAAAATGCTCGAAGAGATGGAGGAACAAACCAAGGTTATCCAAAAGGATATTAAAGCTGCCCAAGATCGACAAAATCATTATACTGACAACAAGAGGTCTGAAAGGATCTTCAAGGAAGGAGACAGAGTTCTTCTACGAGTCCGACCCAAACGAAGTTCTCTATCACTCAGGAAATATAAGAAGCTCAGCCCTAGGTATTGTGGTCCTTATACAGTTATCAAGTGTCTAGGTAAAAGTGCCTATAAACTCCAACTCCCAGCCCATATCAAAGTCCATAATGTATTTCATGTAAGTTTGTTAAAACCATATGTCCCCAGTCTCGATCATATTCTTGATGATGAACAAATTGTAATCCCTACTCAAGGAGCCCTTGAATTACAGCCCAGTAGCATCATAGATTCTAGGGAAAGGAAACTCCGAAATAGAACTCTTGTAGAACATCTAGTTCAGTGGAAAGATTACCCTAAAGAGGATGCAACTTGGGAAGATGAAGCTACACTCTTAAAGGATTATCCCCAATTCATGACGAGATGAGGACATCTCGATTTCTTTAAGGGGGAAAGGATGTAACGTACCCATCTTCACTAATAAAGAAATGTCCATGTAATTATGAGTTTTTATGGTATAAATATCAATGATTTTATTATTTGAGTCATTTCTACTTAGAATCTTTAAATTCTGAGCCCAAATTTAGAATCTGCACGCGATTTTACCCTAATATAGGATTTTACAGCATCCAAAACGGACACCGGATCAAGCCTATACGCTAATTTCAATCATTTTAGTTAAAAAACGGCGACCTTTAAACCTTAATAAATGCACGACCGCACGTCCGATTGACGAACGGTCTGAACCCCTGCGACCAGGAGAACCTCTCGGACAAAAAAAAATTTCGCCCCTGGGGCGGTCCGACACGCAAATCGAGACGGACGTCCCAAATTTGGGTACCCTATCCCAAAATTTGGTCCGTACACACTTACTAGGGTGCCATACAATGACCGCCCAAGAACCAAAGGACGGCCGCCCACTGTATGGTCCACGCGTACCCTTAGGTGGACACCCATGCTGCCCCAGACCAGATAAGGTACATGCGTACCATTCCTTTCCCGGACAACCGACACCGTACCTTTCCCCTAGACCCATGCAGGCCACTGATCCATAGCCTCTGAAGGTACACCGTCCTTTCGTCCTTGCTTTGCGCAGCGCCCGTACCCTCACCCCTCTGCTATATAAACCCCCGGGGTGCTCCACAGAAGGCACGCATTTTTGTGTAGCGTATGCCCTGTTGTGCCGCCGTCCGTCCCTCCGTAGCGTACTTGCTGCAAGTACAGCCGCCCTTGCAGCCACCCCTCTCACACCCCCTCATTTGGCTCTTTTCAGATAAGCCAATTTTCCTGCATCCTCCTCTTGCTAAGGGCCAGTGTCCTTAACTCTTCTCCCCCCCGTGTGAATAGACTTACAGAGAGGCTTGCAGCAACCCCTCCCAGCCCTCTCCACGTTTTTGCCTTTGCCCTTAAGGACATCTAACAATCCCCCCCCCCCATTTGCGTAGACTTTAGTAAGGGTTTTTTGACTCAAGCGAGGGTTCGTGCGCCATATTCTTTTGCTCATACGGTGAGCAAACGAGCTCGGAATTTAGATCCGACTGAAGCGTTTCGATCGCAACAGCGAGCTCTACAAGGCGACACCTAAGATGGCCTCATCTTGGAGACGACAAAATATTGCCTCAAGAGGAGCACATAACAACGAGATGAGGGAAGATGCGCCCAACGCGGCTCCAGTCCTCCCTTTTCAAGCCCCTCAAGGAAACGGTGGCCAGGTTAGCTTGGTTAATTTTTAAAAAGAAGGGATTTTTCTTAAATTAGTGTTAATGAATGGTGTCTTTTCCTCTTAAAATGACGATATAAAAATTATATGAAGTTATGAATTATGTGATGTTGTATTCGATAAATTGCGTTGAAATTGTTATCTTCATGAATTATGAATATTTAGTAAATTGCATTGAAGATGTTATCTTTAGAATTCAAGATTTTTTTTGCCTTCAACGCTAACTCCGTTCCGTGCTTGTGTAGCCGGGCGGCGTCGTTAGCAAAGCTCGGGAATGGCCCAAGGTATCCCTCATACCTTTGGGGGAATAAGGATCGCTGATTGAGGCGAGAGATTATGAGGCTGCCTAGTTCTGAGGGCCCAGGCTAGTGCGGTAAATAAGCTCACCCTAGAGTGCAGACATCCCTCTGAGGGGCGAGAGGATCGAGCGATGGAGCCTGAGAGGGCGACAAGCCGGCTTGAGTCCTCGCCAGCGGCCGACGATGAGGTGTATGGTCCCGTAGGGTTTTGCCCAGCATGTAGAGGCTGGAAGGCCGAATTCTAGATCATCGGCAGAATAAGAATAAGAGAGCCAGTTTGGCTTGTATGAAATTGGTTCATGTATAAACTTTTTATATAATTACATCTTGTCTTTAGTATGATTGTATTGTGTAAGAAGGCTGTCTTAACGAAACTTGTGAAAAAGGGCCTTAATTAAGGAATATGTTTATTTATGTTAAACAGTGTGGTAGGATTAATTAGAAAACAAATTGATGCATGAGTAGGGTGGAAAGTGGGAGGATGGAATACCTTGACGGCACCATCCTACGGACGGGTGGACCCGATTAGTCGGGTAGCTTTCCAGCAGATTAAGTGAAAGCCCTACGTTAGATAGTTAGGTTCTTGGGCAACTCTATTCTAGAAGACTAGGCCAGCGGCTGTGCCTTGCATAAGATGAGAAAAAAAGCGTTGTCCCTAGAAATCAAGTCTAGTAGTTGCCTAATTTATGATCAATTGCCCTATGGGTGATTTGATGTTTAGAAAATCACGCCCCCCTGCGGGATAGAGCTAGGTCATACCTATAAATTGTATCCTGGAATCTCTACAGGGTCAAGGTGTCGATGAATAGGAAATTTTTCCCAAGATAAGACTTAGCGGACTATCTTAAGTGTTTCTCCCATTTTTAGAAGGGAGGAACCTTACATGCATGAAATCCAAATATGATAAAAGTAACACTTTATAATAAAATAATCATCTTTTATGCATACATCTATACATGAAATCCAATTATGCTAAAAGTAACACTTTTGTAATAAAATAATCATCTTTTATGCATACCTCTATGTATGAAATTCAATTATGCTAAAAGTAACACTTTTGTAATAAAATAGTCATCTTTTATGCATACCTCTATGCATGAATTTCAATTATGCTAAAAGTAACACTTTTATAATAAAATAATCATCTTTCATGTATACCTCTATACATGAAATTCAAATATGATAAAAGTAACACTTTTACATTAAAATAATAATCTTTTATGCATACCTCTATGCATGAAAACTAATTATGATAAAAGTAACACTTTTATGTTAAAATAATAATCTTTTATGCATACCTCTGAATGAAAATCAATTATGCATAATATAAAAATCAAATTCTCTATGATTACAATGAATATCTTCAATTAATCTAGGATGATAATTCCTAGAATATGGTAGGAAGTCCTCTTTTCATGCTTTGAATGAAATTATTTTATGCGTAATTTTTATAAAAATTTTGCCATAGCTCCGCTGCTATGACTGATAAAATCTCAATGTTTCTAAGGGATAAAGCTTAACATTAAGAAATCATTAGAATGATCCCTAATTGGATCAATATTCCATAATGGATTGAATCATCAATATTCATGAAATACATAAACTAAAAGCATAGAAAAAAAACCATTAATTTGGTCTCAAGCATAGATTAATCTTGGATTAAGGAAAAGCTTTATGAAAAGCTTCATTTGGATTGAGAATGGGTCATGAGTATGACCATTTCTTGAGTGAGAGAGAGAAATTACATAAAAACCATTAGAATTTAAACATAAATGGAAATTTATGTAATTCTTTACTATCATTAATCAATTAACTTCAATAGCATTCATCAAATTATGTAACTCTTCACTACTATTCCTCAATTAACTTTAATAGCATTTAAAAACCATACCAATTAAGCTTCTCAAGCTTGAGAGGGGTTGAGAAGAGAGAAACATTGTGAAATTACAGAAAAGATCAATATTCACTATTTACCTTACAAATTGCTTGATTCTTTGTTCACGGTAGAGGCCCCCAACCAATCAATTGGTTAAGTATGTTGATGGAGCCACCAATGGGGATTGAAGAAAGAGGGAAGCTCCAAAAACTAGTGAATTATTAATGAATTCATAGTTCTTGGCTTAGGTGGAGTAGAGTAACGATGCATAAACACTATATATTTTTCAACAAGGGGGAGGCTTCTATTTATAGGAAAAATTGAGCTCCTAACCAAACAAACTGATTCTAGAATTTTCTAAATCAGTTTGGTCAATATTTGACCATTTTTAGGTCAGTTAAGCTAACTTTTTGGAACTAGACTTGAATGAGGAGAGAGGAGAGATGAAATATCTCAAATTTTATGAGTTTAAAACTCATTCAAGCATGTGAAATATGCACCTCCTTTAAAGAACTCCCCTTCCTTACATATGTGTCAAAATGGAATCATTATACCCAAAATATCTCATATTTTTAATATTGCTCATAGTTTTTTACTAATAAGCCTTGTACATTTTCAACTCTTCATCTTATGTGAGCATTTACTCATTTTTGGGTATCTTCTTTTACAAATTGGATTTATCTCCTCCCTACACATGGATTGATGCTATTGGCCCATAGGAACCTTAATTGGACCATAATCCAAAAATTTCTGAAAATCTAGACCCTTAGGCTAAGGTCCTTTATACCCATTTCCAATTAATTCCAATTGTACATTGGAAAGTTCTTTTTGATTTTTTGTTTTAGGGAAACTTATTTTAATAAGATGAGATAATTTTCTATCCAAAAATATTAAAAATCTGAATATTCTCTCTCTAGAATATTTTCTCTCTCTAGGTTAAAACAGTTAGAAACAAGTCTTTTATATTTCTGAAGAGGGATTGATTACAGGGGAAGATGCTGGACATTTTGAGAGGCTGGGGAGGAATCTTACATTCTCTCCCACTTGAAAAACGCGAGATGCCCTCATCTCGCAAACTGGGGGTAATTTCGCAAGATGCACAAGTATGAGACTGAGAGAAAATTTTTAATTAAGATTAATCACCAATTAAAAAGGTCTCAAAGAGAGTTAGGGTCAAGACAAGAACAAGATTTAAACTTTATTCATTCTTGAAACATATACAGTAAAGATAGAAGAACTCTTTACACTTCCATAAGCCCGTCCATCATATGATCACAAAAGCAGCACTCACAAGCTGCGCACGTATAAGGTAACTCATCCATGGGAATGATTCTGTTGGTTATTGCCGCACATATCTCACTGGTATGAGGTGATCTAACAAAAGGACCTCTGAGAGGCAAGCCAAAAACGGGGTAAAGGCATATCTTCTGATGAGGAAGAAAATACGCCAGTAAGAAGACCCGCTCAGAAAACCCAAGATGTCTTGATCTCATGATGCAGTAGTATCGGGGACCCAAACCCAAAGCTTCAATAACCATGGCCAAGCGGACATTGTTACGAAAGTGCTGCTGACCCCACGGTGTTACCCTAGTTATGTCTTGATAGGTCCGCCATTTGGTTTGAGCTACAGAAGTTCCTAGGTGAGGAAAAAGTGAGCGCTCATACAGTTCTATAAAATCCTTCTTCACAGACTCGCTTGCGTCTTGAAGGTGAGAAATCATCATGGATAAAACTAATTCCTGTTGCCAAGCCATGAAGGAGATTAAAAAGAAGGAGATCGATGGAAGTAAGATTACTGTGAGCGATAAGTAAAAGTTACGACTTATATAAAGGAAGGAGTTAGCGTAACCTAGAAGCCAACAGTATCTTGCCACTGAAGTTTTACCGTCTTTCAATGATTTGGGTTTGGCACATATTTCTATAGAAGGCGTTAAGAACTTTGAGATGAGGAGATAAAAGAAGTTCGTAGGTTAAGTCACTTACTTCCTTTGGTCCACAATATCTGGGGGATAACTACTTATACTCCCCTAGAGATAAAGAAATTCTTTTGGTCCGTATTCAATTGAAGACTTGAAAAGATGCAGGGGGGAAGAGAGCTTGAGCTCTTGCAAGCACACACACACACTCACAAAACCCTAATAGAGAACACACAAGGTGAGAGGCTGAAAATCTTCTTCTTCTCTACTCAACACTCAACACACCATATACAAGAATAAGAGTACACACAATATGAAAGGTACTCAACCAAATACATACACGGGTTCTCTATAGTGTGAACCCGACTAAATGAGCTGGCGCTATAACTATGCCAGTCTCTAGAGTGACTGTCACACAGCCTGTCATCCCACTGGCCGCATATCACCCAAGATCTCACCAACCATGCCAGTGGTGTAAGTGCGGGGCCTATCCCCCAGGCGGGTCATCAGTGTCCACCGCCTCACTAGAGCTCGATATCTCAACACTCCCCCTCGAGCTCAACTCCATCTCATGTACACCAAGCGAAGCCCTGAATCTGCGGAGCTTCTCTGTACCCAATGCTTTGGTGAAGATGTCAGCTACCTGATCCTCTGTGCTGACATAAACAAGGTCAAGGTCTCCTGCCAAGACCTTCTCTCTCACGAAGTGGTAGTGGACCTCTATGTGCTTCGTACGAGCATGAAAGAGTGGGTTCCTGGCCAACTGTATACTACTAATGTTGTCACAGAAAATGACAACTTGTCTATCCACTAATAGACCCAAATCTCCAAGTAGCTTCCTCAACCAAGCTACCTCACATGCTGCCATAGCAGCTCCTCTGTACTCGGCCTCTGTACTCGATAGAGCAACCGTAGGCTGCTTCTTGCTACTCCAAGTCACAGCAGCACTCCCCAAAGAAAACATGAATCCATTGGTAGATCTTCTGTCTGAGATACTACCAGCCCAATCAGCATCTGTGTACCCATGTACACATATCTCTGTCCCAGTCTCATAGAATAGTCCACATTGTAAAGTAGACTTCACATACCTCAGTATGCGTCTCACTGCATCCAAATGCGGTTTCCGTGGAACCTGCATAAACTGACTCACCAACCCAACAGCATAGCTCAAATCTGGTCTGGTGATCGTCATGTAGATCAAACTTCCTACTATGCTCCTGTACATAGTAGGATCCTCCAAGATCTCTCCTGAATCTGCACTCAACTTGCCATTCTGAGCCAATGGCACAGAAATAGGCTTACAGCCTATCATGCCATACTTGGACAACATGTCCAAGCCATACTGTCTCTGCAGTAATCCAATACCATGTGGTGACCTAATCACCTCAATGCCCAAGAAATATCTGAGCTCCCCTAGATCCTTCATCTCAAACTTCTGTCTAAGCAAGATCTTTACATCAAAGATCTCTGCATCATGGTCCCCCGTAATGATCAAGTCATCTACATAGATGACAACAAGCACAACCCCTCTATCACCATGTCTCACATACAATGAGAAATCTGCATTGGCTACATGAAAGCCAATAGTGACAAGATATTCAGAAATCTTGTCAGACCATGCTCTTGGTGCTTGCTTTAAGCCATACAAGGCTTTCTTCAACCTACAAACATACTCGGGGTGACCTACATCCTCATAACCAGGTGGCTGCAACATATACACCTCTTCTTGCAAATCCCCATGCAAGAATGCATTCTTTACATCCATCTGATGTAAAGACCATTGCTTTGACGCAGCCACTGCTATCACAACTCTCACCGTTGCCATCTTGGCAACTGGGCTGAAAGTTTCCTCATAATCAATCCCATATGTCTGCGCATATCCTTTGGCTACCAATCTAGCCTTGTACCTGTTTATGCTTCCATCACTGTTATGTTTAACTTTGTACACCCACTTGCATCCAATGGCTTTCTTGCCTTCAGGCAATTGCACTAAATCCCAAGTTTCATTTCCATATAGTGCATCCATCTCCTCATCCATAGCTTTCTCCCAACACACATTTCCAACTGGGCTCAACAACCTGCACAACCTTTGCCATATATGCATAGTGATGTGCCACATAACCATCATATGTAAATCTCTACACAGGGTTCTTCACTCTCCCTGATCTTCGCAGCTTTTCATTCATGGCTTCCATAGCCTTCTTCACACCAGGTGTTCTCATAGCTGGGATCCCAAGCTCCTCATCAAGGCTCATATCTGAGCCACTAGACTCTCCATCAACATGAGAATGCCCTGCAGAAATGTCAGGCATACCAAGGAGCTCAACCATTTTCTCTTTTCCTTTACGTGATGTAGTAATCACATTTGCAGGGCTGGTATTATGACGCAGCCTGCCACTCCATGGTCTATCAACAGACCCACTAGATGAGGACTCTCCTGGTCCACTCAAAGACTGTGATTGCTGACCTGCATTCTGTGCAACCACATTTCCACTCACATCAGTCCCAACAGCTTCTTTTTCAGCAGCATACCAGCTGCTCATCTCATCAAAGACAACATCCCTGCTTACTCTCAACTCACGTGTAGCAGGGTTATAACACCTGTATCCCTTTTGCTCAAGGGAATATCCAATAAACACACATTTTTCAGCTTTCGGATCCAGCTTAGTTCTCAGCTCATCTGGCACATGCACATATGCAATGCATCCAAAGACTTTCAGATGAGACAAATCTGGTTTTCTGCCAGTAAACCTCTCCTCTGGAGTTACATCATGTATGGCTGCAGTTGGAGTCCTGTTCATGATGTATACTGCTGTAGAAACAGCCTCAGCCCAATAGCAATGCGGCATATTCTTCTCTTCCATCAATGCTCGCGCAATCTCAGCAATGTGCCTGTTTTTCTGCTCAGCAACTCCATTTTGCTGCGGAGTATATCTGCATGTGAATTGTCTCCGAATACCATTCTTCTTCAAAAATTCAGAGAACTCATTGGAGAAGTATTCTCCCCCTCCATCTGACCTTAGGCACTTTACATATTTCCCTGTTTGCTTTTCAACCAAAAACCTAAAATTCTGAAAGTGAGTGAACACCTCACTCTTCTCCTTCATGAAATATACCCACACTTTCCTTGTGTGGTCATCAATGAAAGTGACATAGTACCTGCAGCCTCCCATAGATACGGTCATCGTAGGACCCCATACATCTGAATGCACAACATCTAGTGCATTTCTGCTCACATATCTGTTACGTGGAAACACATGCTTTGTTTGCTTCCCAAATTGGCATGCTTCACATATTTTCTGCATACCTTCCACTTTAAATTTTGGCAGCCCTGTCACAATTCCTTTTGTTTGCATAGACGTCAATCTCTGCACATTTACATGTCCAATTCTTTTATGCCATATGTCTGTGTCTGCAACAACTCCTGAACCATTTGCAAACATCGCAGCACTCATTTCAGGCATGTCTACATTCAACGTAAACATTCTGCCCACTCTGTTGCCTTTTGCAACCAACCTGCACTTGTCTTTGAAATCTTCAACATAACACCCATCAGGGTTAAACCGAACCTGCAAACCCTGCTCAATCATCTGGCCAACTGAAACCAGATTCTTTGTTATGTTCGGTACATGAAGTACATCTGCAAGGTACTTCACTTTGCCATCCTGCATAGACAATGGCACATCTCCAACGTGGGCAATTGGATGAGCAGTGTCATCCCTTGTTTCCACAAAATCTGGTCTTTCCGGGTTTTTCATCTCCTTGAACCACTCCCCATGACTCGTCATGTGGTTTGAAGCGCCTGAATCCACATACCATACATTATCTTTTTGTGCTGCATCAACATTTTCAGACATGGCATTCACAACATGCTGCATAACAAACAACCTTTCATTATCCTCATTATTTCTGCTTGAGGATGCATAGTTGTTTTGCTGCACTTTCCCATTTTGCATGTCAGCTTGCTTCTTATAACATTCTGACTGCACATGTCCAGGCTTACCACAATAATAGCATTCACGTGCATCATTATATTGCCTTTGCCAATTTCCACGGCCTCTTTGACTCCCCCTGCCTCTGAATTTGCCTCTTCCACCTGCGTGTTGTTGTTGTTGTTGGTTCTGGGACTGTTGTTGTTGCTGCTGCTGCTGGCCATAATTCTGATTACTTGTTCGGCCACCTCCTTGACCGCGTCCACGGCCTCCTCTACCTCGTCCTCTTCCTGAACTCGTGTAGAAAGCCTGTTGCTCTGAACTGTTTTTACTTTGTGAAGACTGTTGGTCTTCACCCAAGTTCTTCTCTTCGATAATCAGCATAGACACCAAATTTGTAAAGTTGGGAATGTTTTCCCGAGTCTGAATAGACGTCTTGAACGCCTTGTATTGTGGCCCGAGACCAATAGATGCAAGGGATTCCACAATACCCTTTATCTTCAACGCATAGTCATTCACAGACATGCTCTTTTTCTCCACAGTGTGAAGTTCATTCTTCAACTGTATCTTACGTGCCTTGGTGTTTGTTTCATAAAGCTTTACCAAGGTGTCCCACGCCTCCTTGGGGGACTTGGCATCCTGAATGTGCCCAATCATGGTGTCCTGTATACTAATGGAAAGCCAATACATAACCTTCCTGGCTCCTTGGTTCCAATCTTTAAACTCTTTCACATCTGCAGAGCAGTCGGATTTACCGGTATCTCCGGTGCCTCTTCATGCTCACCTTCTATGTAGTCCCAATAACCTTTTCCCATCAGGAAATTTGTCAACCTGAACCTCCAAGCATGGAAGTTATTCTTATCCAGCTTCTCAGCCACAATCTATGTTATGCCATCATTAGACATCTTGCCAAACACACAATTTTACCAGAACCTGCACTCTGGTTTTTCTGCACATGAAATGCTGTATTTTCTGCACAGCGGTACTGCAGTACTCTCAAATGTCACAACCAGTGACTTCAATGTGCATACATACACCCAATGGCAACTGTAGACCTCTTTGCAGCACCCACAGTGTCTGCACAGTCAATCTGTCTTCCTGCAGTTCTTAAAACAGAGTTCTGCAGAGAATCGATGACTTACCCGCAGTGCTCGAAATCGCCTGCTTTCTGTAAAACGGAGGTCCAGACGCGCCCGAAACGCGTTTTCGGCCCGAAAATCTTAGTCCGTAGGACTGTATAGTTGCCCTATAGCTTCACTCCCGCGAAGAAAGCTCCTCAATCGGAGATCGTTTGCCGGTGCCTCCCGTAGAGCTCCCGACAAGGGTGTAGTCACCAACACAATAGGGAAGAGTAGTTGAAGCTCTTACCCTTGTACCGCTTCCTGTGGTTCTCTTGCTTGCAGCTCAGCCCTTAGCACGAACCAGGCTCTGATACCATGAAAAGATGCAGGGGGGAAGAGAGCTTGAGCTCTTGCAAGCACACACACACACTCACAAAACCCTAATAGAGAACACACAAGGTGAGAGGCTGAAAATCTTCTTCTTCTCTACTCAACACTCAACACACCATATACAAGAATAAGAGTACACACAATATGAAAGGTACTCAACCAAATACATACACGGGTTCTCTATAGTGTGAACCCGACTAAATGAGCTGGCGCTATAACTATGCCAGTCTCTAGAGTGACTGTCACACAGCCTGTCATCCCACTGGCCGCATATCACCCAAGATCTCACCAACCATGCCAGTGGTGTAAGTGCGGGGCCTATCCCCCAGGCGGGTCATCAGTGTCCACCGCCTCACTAGAGCTCGATATCTCAACAAGACTATAACTGCTTCTTTAATTTCTTTGACTGTCCTCTCCTTATCCGTATATTGTCTCTGTCAATCCTGGGCAGCGTTTATGTCTTTATGAATTGCCTGCATTTGTTGCTCTAAGTCGCCGAGCATTTGATTGGTCATCTCGACCCTAATCAATGGGTCGGACCTAGTTAATGGAGTTAAGCAATCTTGTCCGAGACGGATCCTGATTAGATTGGTATGAAAGAATTGGTCTCTAAATGTGGGTTCTAGACTTCCCTGTGCCCTTTTCATGGTAGGAGTCGGGCAGTCTTTTTAACTGATGACCAAAACCTTGGTATCCAAAACATCGATTCTCACTTCTGAACTCATCGTTCTAAATCCTTAAAATAGGTGGGCTCCTGAGAAGGTATTCTAGGGAAAGTGTCTTCCCTTTTTAAACAGAATCTTCTTTTATTTTAGAGAGGGAATAATTATATTAATTATAAGATCAGAAAGGGAGATTCTTACTCCTGTATACCTCTAAGGCTGGGGGAGGAATCTTACATTCTACCCCACTTAAAAGGTGCAAGATGTCCTCATCTCGCAAGTAGAGGACAACTCTTTTGCTTAAGATCCAATTTATTATGGGGTTCCTTATATTCCGGTCAACCCAACAGAATATGGGGATAAATATCCCTTATATAGAACTCATCATTAAATAACAATTCATTCAGATTATATCATTTATATCTTTAACACGATAATGGTCCATTAGACCGAAAAATTTCCTTCTGAACTTTCCTCCACGGGAATTTTAGTTAAGCAAGTTCTCAATTTGTCATCCCTTAACTTGATCTACCGTCTCAAGTATTAACAGTAGCAATTTGACAGCACAATCCACTAATCTCATAGTGATTTGCTGAATCATTTTCATCATTTATCATTACAGGGACTCGTCCCAATCATCCACATTGTGGTTTCGCTCAGCTTATTACATTTCAACCCATTTTCAGGGATCATCATTTTTCAATCAGAATCCAAATCAATTCATTAGTTCCCAAACAGAATTAAA
Source organism: Cibotium barometz (assembly GCF_041138505.1). NCBI lineage: Eukaryota > Viridiplantae > Streptophyta > Polypodiopsida > Cyatheales > Cibotiaceae > Cibotium > Cibotium barometz. Next base: position 29,761,321 of record NC_141058.1, read on the forward strand.
AATCATATCAACCACATTTGAAATCATCATCTGGATAGCATTAACGCTTATAATTTCAAGTCTTAGATTTACTCGTATATACTGTCAGTAAAGAGCTGCAGTTATACTCTTGGTATATACGGGTAATCATGATACTTGGAACTATAAGATAGATACCATCATGTCTGGGCCTCAAGCAAGTCAGGGTTCCATACAATTGTGGTACTTCCATCTGAAAACCCAATTACTAAATTACGAATTTTTCAGTTTGAATATCAAATTGTATGAATTATATCACACAATTACAACCTTTTTGTGTTTCTTGATAAATTTTTGACATATTTGGCTTCTCAATTGATCTTTATTAGCCAATTGCTCTGATGATTGTATCCTGTGACGTTAAAATACTCTTCCAAGGCTTCCACCCATTTCTCCACAGCCTCGCCCAGGTTCTCCCCTTCTCCTTTGAAGGTTCCTGGTTGAGTCCTATGAAAAGCCTTGCGAACATCAAGGTCAAGCTCGTCATCTTGAGAGACAGGGTCTGGCTGACGACCACGGTTTCCTTGTCTCATGATTCTGCCAAAATTTATATATTATTAAATTTTTATTTTGATATTATTCACGAGATCCTAATACTTAAGAGTTTGGAAAACAATTTCTTATACAAGACAAGATCTTAATGGAGATCTATGACATATGTCCGATAACAGATCGTCCGCCATAAACAATCATTTATCCAACAGGAATTTTGTCACCGGAAAATGTTTCTTTATTTATATAAAAGTTGCAATATGTACATAGAGCAACTCGGCTCTGAGTTCAAAATCTCCTCGGAAGACATATAAGAGGACCGTACTGGGCCATAGTCATGCCCTGTTACATAAGTTCTCTAACTGCGAAGGGGGCTATTATTTTCTCCTTAGGGATAAATCGACTAAGGAGTCTATAAATTCGACATGAAAGTCTGAAATTTCGAGGCGTCCAATGATATAGAATGACACCACGCACCATTTTCAGCTTTAATAGGATCATAGTCAATGAGAGATTCTGCCACAACATTGTATAGCGGTCGCAAGGGGCGTGGACATATTGCCCTGCAAACCACTTCTGTTGTATTCTCTCCACAGGGGTAGGAAAATATAAATCCGCGAAATGGCATGCGAGTCTTTCTCGGCTTGTTTGAGTTGAAGCGGAAGAGATGAGACGCTCGAAGGCAAATGCAATCATATCTTGAGACTGGGTGAGGTCGAGAATACCAGATAAATGGGGAACTTCCATCTATAAAAACAATTTCTTTGATTAAAATTTCTTCATTAAAGAAGCTTACGGAATGAAAATACATTATGAAAATGCTGTTTCTGAATTCTTATTACCAATTTCAGATAAGAATTTAATTATCTTTATTAGTTTTCAATTTTGCTCTGATACCAACTGTAAGATCTCGGTCTCCACCGCGCAACGGATTCGGGGTACTAGCAGCGGAAGTAGCACATCGTGCGCGGGTAGGGTCTCACACTCGGGGCCTCGCCCACGGATATCCGGACAAGAGACTAATCCGTCGGTTTGTCCAAAACCGAAACCAGAAAAACTTTCTTTACCCAGAAAGCACGGGCGATTCCACCAGGATAACTCTTTACTCTAACGTAGTCAAGATCATTACTGATCAAACTGATCTGACTGCACCTTTAACGGTACTTGGTCAAATCAAGGAAGAAACTTGCACTTGGATCATTGGGATCAACGCTTTTTTCCCCATCAAGAGGCAGAGCCGTTGATTCCTATCCATAGAACAATTTCTATCCGGGATTTACTTCATCTATCGTAATAATAGAAATTAAATCTCGATTTACGGATCCATCAGTCCAGCCTAACCCCATCCAGTCCCATAGGTTAGCCAACCGCCCAACCACTGTAGTGATGGGATCCAATTAAGAATTTGGTTAGGTTTTGTCCCGGGTACTAAGGAAAAGAGTTCCAAGGCCCCCTAGCCGGAAGTTCATGCAAACATGAAACTAGTCACACCACTTACACACCCAATATGAAATTGCCTTTTTCTTACCATCAACTAGCTTTAAAACAATCCTTTAATAAAACCATTATGTCACTGATGACAATCCTCAAAGTCTCTGGTTGAATCCTTATTTCCAGTCATTCTTTCATCGGTGTACTTATGGCATCATTGGCAACCAGAACGCTCACCACCTGTTCTCTCAGGGGCCTTTTCCATAGTTCCTAGCTCATAGTAACCGGCAATATATTCATATAATAGAATGGAATCTCCGTGGAAGATCAGAAAGATCAACCCACAGATCCATATAAAAGAGCCATGGACTCATCCGTTAAGGACCAGCAAGGTCAATCAACCAGATCCATGCCCGGTTTCAGAAAACAACTCTTACTCCTTGTTCCAATATCTTCCACGATGCACGTGTGGGTATCTTCGGCGACCCAGAGCCCGAGCACCGTATGGTCAGCACCCTCTAGGATCCTTCGCAGGTGACCTAGCGCTTCACTCATAGGCCGCTTCCTTGGTCCCTCATCCACCGTACCGGAAGCTCACCATTTAAATCGAACCGAGGCTGGTCAAGACCTCGATCGACCTTGCTACGCGAGACGTCCTCCATTGACTCTCCATCAGCAGTTGCAACTTTATCAGTGCGGTCTTCATGACCTTAATCCTCAAGATGGTCAAAATGCTTCTCCAGCATTCTTGACATAGAACAGTCACAAAATACAGTTTCTATAATGAACTCTTGTCTTTCCATATTATCCACTCTCAGACCACATTACTTATTCCACATTCCATTCAATGTGTACTCGTTCTCATCCATTCACTCATATAGACTACACATTATCTCACATACACCTTCATATTCATTATTCTACATACATATCCATGTTCGTACGTCCACATCATACATCCAATTTCACATTCATACATACGCATCTACATGCATACATCCACATCCACATTCATACATCCATACCTCCATTTCCACATCCACACATCCACATTCATATTCATACATCCACATCCACATGCATACATCCATTTTCACATCCTCATTCATACATCCACATTCACATACATACATCCACATCCGTATCTACATCCATACATCCACACCCACCTCTTCATTCACATTCACATCCATACATCCACATCTACATACATACATCCATTTTCACATCCTCATTCATACATACACATCCACATACATACATACACATCCGTATCTACATCCATACATCCACATCCATATCCACATTCACATTCATACATATACATCTACATGTATACATCCACATCACATTCATACAACCATATTACATCCATTCTCGTCCTAACACATCCCATATACATCTTAACACATCCTAACTCATGTTAACACATTCTATCACATCTCATACACATCTTTTCATATCTCATACACCTCTTATCACATCCTATCACTTCCCATACGCATCTTATCAAATCTTATCACATCTCATACACCTCTTATCACATCTTATCACATTTCATATCTTTTTTAAGAGAATTCTTATATTTGATATAAGATTTCTCTACACATTTATTTATGCATAAATTCCATTTAAGGAGACTAACACTTTCGAAATAAAAATCAATCTTTTATGCATCTTCTTATGCATAAATTAAATTTGGTAGGAATTACACTTTTAGAATAAAAGAATTTCTCTTATGCATCTAAGTTATGCATAAAATCCATTTATGATGAAAATCACACTTTTAGTATAAAAAGAATATCTTTTATGCATACCTCTGCATGAAATCCAAATATGATAAAAGTAACACTTTTATAATAAAATAATCAACTTTTATGCATACCTCTATGCATGAAATCCAAATATGATAAAAGTAACACTTTTATAATAAAATAGTCAACTTTTATGCATACCTCTATGCATGAAATCGAAATATGATAAAAGAAACACTTTTATAATAAAATAGTCAACTTTTATGCATACCTCTATGCATGAAATCGAAATATGATAAAATTAACACTTTTATAATAAAATAATCAACTTTTATGCATACCTCTATGCATGAAATCCAAATATGGTAAAATTAACACTTTTATAATAAAATAATCAACTTTTATGCATACCTCTATGCATGAAATCCAATTATGCTAAAAGTAACACTTTTGTAATAAAATAATCATCTTTTATGCATACCTCTATGCATGAATTTCAATTATGCTAAAAGTAACACTTTTATAATAAAATAATCATCTTTCATGTATACCTCTATACATGAAATTCAAATATGATAAAAGTAACACTTTTACATTAAAATAATAATCTTTTATGCATACCTCTATGCATGAAAACTAATTATGATAAAAGTAACACTTTTATGTTAAAATAATAATCTTTTATGCATACCTCTGCATGAAAATCAATTATGCATAATATAAAAATCAAATTCTCTATGATTACAATGAATATCTTCAATTAATCTAGGATGATAATTTCTAGAATATGGTAGGAAGTCCTCTTTTCATGCTTTGAATGAAATTATTTTATGCGTAATTTTTATAAAAATTTTGCCATAGCTCCGCTGCTATGATTGATAAAATCTCAATGTTTCTAAGGGATAAAGCTTAACATTAAGAAATAATTAGAATGATCCCTAATTGGATCAATATTCCATAATGGATTGAATCATCAATATTCATGAAATACATAAACTAAAAGCATAGAAAAAAAACCATTAATTTGGTCTCAAGCATAGATTAATCTTGGATTAAGGAAAAGCTTTATGAAAAGCTTCATTTGGATTGAGAATGGGTCATGAGTATGACCATTTCTTGAGTGAGAGAGAGAAATTACATAAAAACCATTAGAATTTAAACCTAAATGGAAATTTATGTAATTCTTTACTATCATTAATCAATTAACTTCAATAGCATTCATCAAATTATGTAACTCTTCACTACTATTCCTCAATTAACTTTAATAGCATTTAAAAACCATACCAATTAAGCTTCTCAAGCTTGAGAGGGGTTGAGAAGAGAGAAACATTGTGAAATTACAGAAAAGATCAATATTCACTATTTACCTTACAAATTGCTTGATTCTTTGTTCACGGTAGAGACCCCCAACCAATCAATTGGTTAAGTATGTTGATGGAGCCACCAATGGGGATTGAAGAAAGAGGGAAGCTCCAAAAACTAGTGAATTATTAATGAATTCATAGTTCTTGGCTTAGGTGGAGTAGAGTAACGATGCATAAACACTATATATTTTTCAACAAGGGGGAGGCTTCTATTTATAGGAAAAATTGAGCTCCTAACCAAACAAACTGATTCTAGAATTTTCTAAATCAGTTTGGTCAATATTTGACCATTTTTAGGTCAGTTAAGCTAACTTTTTGGAACTAGACTTGAATGAGGAGAGAGGAGAGATGAAATATCTCAATTTTTATGAGTTTAAAACTCATTCAAGCATGTGAAATATGCACCTCCTTTAAAGAACTCCCCTTCCTTACATATGTGTCAAAATGGAATCATTATACCCAAAATATCTCATATATTTTAATATTGCTCATAGTTTTTTACTAATAAGCCTTGTACATTTTCAACTCTTCATCTTATGTGAGCATTTACTCATTTTTGGGTATCTTCTTTTACAAATTGGATTTATCTCCTTCCTACACATGGATTGATGCTATTGGCCTATAGGAATCTTAATTGGACCATAATCCAAAAATTTCTGAAAATCTAGACCCTTAGGCTAAGGTCCTTTATACCCATTTTCAATTAATTCCAATTGTACATTGGAAAGTTCTTTTTGATTTTTTGTTTTAGGGAAACTTATTTTAATAAGATGAGATAATTTTCTATCCAAAAATATTAAAAATCTGAATATTCTCTCTCTAGAATATTTTCTCTCTCTAGGTTAAAACAGTTAGAAACAAGTCTTTTATATTTCTGAAGAGGGATTGATTACAGGGGAAGATGCTGGACATTTTGAGAGGCTGGGGAGGAATCTTACAGGTTTGCTTTTAGATGGTCCTCCAACATGCTTTATGCTTCCTTGAATAGTATATCTCCTCCATGAGTAATGAGGTAGATTTAAATGGGGAAGGGAATGGGAGGGTCTTACCACTTGCCTTATGCATTGGTCAAGGGCAGTGTCTACTCCACAATTACAATAGCTTTTATGCATGTTAGCTAAATGATACCCTTTAGGGTTTGAAGTTGCAAGCTTAATGAGTAATTGGTTGAGGTAAATACTCAAACAAATAAGGATTATCATCTTTGGCTCAAGAAGGAGAGGACATGGCTCATAATGTTGCCAATGCCTCTTACAAAAGTAATGCCAAAAGATGCTTAAAATCATGACAACTAACAAGGTAGAGCATTTAGGGATTCTATGCTCAGCCTTACAACTCATCTTATACGATGAAAAATCAGAATATGCAGCGGAATGAAATGCCTTGGGCTTGGGAAACGAGAACATATGGCTTATGGCATGCCTATGCCTCTTACAAACAAGGGCCTCAAGGGTAATATACAATAACATTGTAAATGAACACTTAGTGTACATGTGTTCAAGTTTAAAACCACTCAAAAATCTGAGTTTGATGATGAAAAAACCAGAATTCTTCAACCTCTTTAGCTTATGAGGTGAAGACAATTGGTTCATGGTTGCACCATTGCTTTTTGGAAGAAGCGGTGGATGATGAAGACTTGAATGTGGCACTTATGGTGTGTGCCCGGGCTCCATGTTGATGAAGAAGAGCCTTCTTAATGTAAATGACCTCCTCCTTTGATGGTTAAGACCACCTTAGTGTTGAGCAACACTTTAGTTGATGATTAATATCACCATTAGTGTGTATAAAACACAATTAGTGCTAAAAAGTATATTTTTAGTGTCAAATGATACTTATTTTGGTGATTAACTCACCATTAGTGTTTAATAACACTATTAGTGTTTAAGAGCACTTTCTCTTTGTTGGATTAACATAGTAATTAGTGTTAAACAACATAATTAGTGCTTAGAAGCACACTTAATCACTTTGAAGGCTTAAAAATTGATGTTGATGTTGAAGCTTGATGGGCATGAGGCTTATGGCTACCTCATGTGAATGAGAACTCTTCAAAGACAAGAGAAGAACTTAGCACCAAAACATTCACACCACCATTTGAGTGATTAAAGCAAGGGAGGAGATGATTGAGCAAGAAAAACCTCCAAAAATTAAGCTTTAATGGAAGCTTGAGAGTGAAGATGAAAAAAGGCACCTGAACTTTTGCTTCCAACCGGCGCGTTCGTGAACTATTGGAGCTCTAGTCAGCTGTAGGGTCTCCACACAATGGGCTATCAAAGCCCTAACGAGGCTTGCTTTATTGTGGTCTACAGCCAAGCAATGGCTGTAGGACCAGCGCAGCAGGCAGAAAACGCAGGCGGGTTACTGCAGTCGAGATTCCGCGGCGCCGTAGGGAGGAAACACGAAATCGCTTGTACGAATTGATGCGCCTACTCCTTCTCTACATCTCCCATGAAGAATTCGTGGAGAGATACGCCCTCTACAAGCTTGTGGAAGGCCTCCAAGTGCTGGGGGTTGAGCTCCACACAAAGAAGATGAGGAAAAAGTGGATATTTTTTACCTAATCTACACCACAAATGGTTCAAATCACCTAGGCTCTGATACCATGTTGAGAAAACGTGGTGCTCATGCTAGATCAAGTGTGTGGAGAGGAGAGACTCACAAAATACAAGAATAATATCTTGCTTACTAAGTTGCTTATACATACAACTAGGCCTTGCTCTCATACAAAATGCCTCATGGCCTCACCTTTAAATAGGTGAACAAGTGGACCTCAAGTCCATTCACACTCACACCCTTCTCTCACCCTTCTACAAAACCTTAGTCTCTTAATATACACTACCATCTCTGTAACTGGGGGATGTGGCCACAAGGGTCATAAAAAGCTATCTACCCACATCACAACCTATGACCCGCTGGACAAATTGGTTCCAAGAGGCTGCAACACCATTGCAAAAAATATGATCTACCCAAGGAAAGGGGGAGCATGTACTCACGCTCGACATTCTAATGCTTCCTCCCTAACCTTCTTCCCTGACCATGTAATTGCCAAATTCAAGGGGATGTATATATATAGCTTCATACATAAAAACGAAAAGAAAAGAAAAACAAAAAATAGTAAAAAGAGCAAGAGCACAAAAAGAAAAGAAATATCCGTATACAATCAGGAACTAGATTGACCTGTCATAAACCTACTGATGCTATATCTGTGTTTGCAGATATGGCAAATGCAAGAGCATCACACGCTTCATCCACCTTTGGTGAGAGGTATCATCTGTACCTTTCTCAGATATTTCACATGTGCTATCCTGTGATTAAAACTGAATTGGATCATATAGATATACTAGCTAGAGAGGAAAATGTTGAGGAATTAGAATGGCTAATTTGCCTATTGACCATGACTGACCCCTACTCCATAGAGGACATATCCCCGCTAGCCCAAAACTTTCATTTTCCACAAGATGACTATCCTCGCATGGTTGCATTCTTGATGAGTCTATGTGGATGGGAAAACGAGAAAGATATATCTGACAACGATGAATGGACGGATGAAACTCATGGCACTACCGAGGCTGACTTTATTTATTTGGATGATGTGGACAGAGGCTTAGCCTTAGGGCTAGAGCCAGGACTCTACAACATCCTCTTACCATATCCTGAGTAGTAGTGTGGTGACTGGTAGGTAGGTTAGTGTTTTCAAGTTTTTTCTAGTTTGGAGTCATTAAACGAGTCTTTAATTTTTCACACTGATGTGCCTCTCGAGGTATAGTGCTTGTTAGTTGGTTGTACAGGTTGAAACATTTGAGGTGGGTTCGCTTTCAAGTCCTGAGATAGCCACAACGCTCATACATAAATATCTCATTAAATTGTGGGCATTTCTCTCATCAGATCAAGGAGATATCTAAAATACAGATGTAATTCTTCCATGCCCACTCTCTTTTGTTTTTACTCTTCAATTAATTGCATGAACTCAAGGCATGACCACATGGAACTTGTCAAAGTACTACTTAGTTTTTGAAGTTGCCTGACGGGCTAGTGTAAATCATTAATGAGCTTAACCTTATTGGATATATTCTTGAGAATGCATTGAAGTCTTTAGTTAACCTTGGAATACGATTGTCTTAGGTCTAGGGTCAAACCATCTTAATGTTTGACACCTGGCCATGTGTGTGTTGACCTCTAAGACATAGCTTTTACCCCTTGGTCAAAAGGATGTAAGAACACAGTATAGTTCAGGAGCGAAGATAAAAAGAAATAAATTATTAAAAAAAAGCCTACAATAAATGGCAATGCAAGTCTATTATGTGCCCTAATGTTGGCCTATCGCCTTATTGACACTTGTTGGTAGGCGAGGAGTATTCTACTCCAGACCGATGCCTTGGTTGGTAGGGGGTAGCCTTGCCTAAGGTGAACTAATAGATTCTTGGATAATGCTTTGTGTTAAACATGGTACCAGGATCGATGTTAGTTTTGCCTTAGGGAGGTCGCCATTGTGTGTAAAAATTATCACGTGCATAAAGAAATAAAGGCAAAAGGCTCCTGTAACTCTGATGTTTCTTGTGTCCCTAGGCTCATGGTATTAACTTGTTCTTAGAGTAGACACATTGTGGTCATCTGTTTATTTATTAAGCTTGGTTATTTCCCTTGACTTAGGCCACTTATAAACCTTGATTAACCTTTGACACCTTGCTAACTCTTGATTTACTTTCAATAATTTTAAACTCCTGTTAATTTGCTACACTAGCTCATTCATGTGACCCCTTAAACTAAGTTCTCATAGCAACATCCATTGTGGTCTAACATGCTTGAATTTATTACACTTTATATCTTTTGAATTCCAGCATACTTTCACTCTACTTCCCTGTTTTGTAGACGGTCTACCACAACAAACCCTATCGAGCTTACTATACCATAGCTTTCGAGGACGGAATCTACATCAGGAAGGGGGGCATGTTAACCTATGACGGACATTGAGACGTACTATGTTTTACGTCATGTGATTAATTTAAATATTCTGAGTCATGGGCCGGGCTTGTCGGCACCATATGTAAAGGATAAAGGGATTAGGTGATCACCGATGAGAGGCGCACCTTGAATATCAACAGGATAAGGGTTAGGATCGACCGGCCATGTATGGGCGCCCATGTGTGAACGGCTAAGTCACCTATAAGAGTCAAATGTAACCCTAAAACTCTCATTCTCATGTGTTTAATACAAGAGTGCTCTTGCCTTATCTTCTTGGTTTCCTTCTCCTGCATGTGAGAGAGAGAGAGAGAGAGAGAGAGAGAGAGAGAGTGAGTGAGAGAGCGAGCGGGCACTGTGTAGCGGCACGGCGGCGGTGAGGCGGTAGAGCGGTGACGGCGGCTCCTCCTTCACTGCTGCGACGCGGGAATCCTTCACGGCGGCGGTTTGAGCGGTGAGTGACACACCTTTGCATTCTGTTTGAGCTTGCTTGCCTGGTTGTATGCTTGCAGCCATTCGTGGCTCGCATATAGTGTTCGGCAAGTCCCCAGCTACGACTCGTGCGGCAAAAGCGCACAATCTACCATAGACCTTAGACATGGCACATGCCTACTTTACGGTAGCCCATCATGACTATCACTACTTACCAAGGTTTACTTATTATAGGTCAATTTGTAATAGGGTTTATCTTTCTATTTACTATAGGAGAACTTATTTGCAATAGGGTTTATCTTTCCGTTTACTATAGGAAAACTTATTTGCAATAGGGTTTATCTTTCCGGTCAATTTGCAATATGGTTTATCTTTCTATTTACTATAGGAGAAATTATTTGCAATAGGGTTTATCTTTCTGCCGTCAATTTGCAATAGGGTTTATCTTTCCATTTACTATAGGAGAACTTATTGGAATAGTATTGTAAGACCCCCGCCGACCCGTAGGGCGGGGGAATCCTTTTGATATGCAGTCAAGTCTCATGTTATTCTCCGATTGACGACACGTCGATCTCGTAGAAATACGAGGTTACGAGCAAACGGACGGACCTAACTCTATCTCGCAAGGGAAGCGTAGTCATCCTAAAGGAAATTCTAATCCCCAGCACGAAATGTGCGTGGAGATGGAGCAAGACCCACACTTGGTTCAAGGAAGCCAACGCCTATTTCCCCCGTATTCATGAGGCACGGCCGCTGGCTCGGTCCCCTAAAACAAGTCTTGTTCATGACTCTACTATTCCCTAAATATCGTAGGTTACGACTAGTAGAAAGCTACCCGACTGATCGGGTCCACCCATCCTTAGAATGGTACCGTCAGGGCATCCATTCTCCCACTTTCCACACACTCACCCGTTCAATTGTTTCCTAATTAAGTCCTACCACACTGTGAAACACTTAAAAACAAATTCCTTTGTTAATTAATTACACTTGATTCCTTAAAGAAAATCTTCCTTAGCACAACATTGAAATCAACGAGCATACTTACAGTGAAAAATATTTACAAAAGACCCTAAAATCGGGCCGATATCCCAATCCAAACTTCATGTCCAAACCATAACCACAACCACAACCACATCGATGATCTAGAATTTGATCTTCCAGCCTCAACCAGCTGGGTAAACCTCACGGACCGTCTCCCCTCGTCGTCAACCAGCCGACGAGGGCCAAGCCGTCCTGTCACCCCCTCAGGTACTGACGCTTGTACCAAACCCTCTCGCTCTTCGGAGGGGACGTCTCCTCATGAGGTGGGGGTTAAGTCACCGCACTAGCCTGGACCCACAGAACTAGGCAGCATATATACATCACCCTGGTGGTGAAAACCAATTCCCAGTGGCATAGGAGGGGATTGCCCTGGGCCGACTCCCGGCCTCGCTATATCCTCCGCTCGGCTACACAGGCAAGCACGGAGTTAGCTAAGGGGGGGGAGAAGCTGTACCTGCATGTTAGCAATAAACCAGCAGTATATCCAATAAAGAAAAGACATAGCCTTTATTCAATGAATTCATACATTAACAAAAAACCATCGTTTTGGAAAGACAATGATTCAAAAGCAAGATTATTTTCCTATAACTTTACTTAAGAGTAACCATAAGGTACTTTAGGCCATCTATACTAGGGGTCTAACCTTGGTTTCTTTCCTATTATTTCGAATCTTTGCATTAAGCTTTATAAGAGAGAATTTTACTTAAACTTGCTAAATGACCAACCTGGTTATCGTTTTCATGCCTATTCACTTCAAGAGGGGCGAAGTCGATTGTAGGGACGCGATTCGCTTCATTCCCTCCTTGGGCAGCGCGTGGTTCTTCAATTCGACGGCGTTTCGGCGCCATAGGAGCACTAGAGTTTTAAGAGGATAGAGAGAAAACGAGGTGAATATAAGAGGTTGGGAGCGTGGAAAGAAAAGAGAGAATTCTACTGGTTCAAACGGATTCGAAAACGGAGTTCGTTTGGGGTAGGAAAAGCTTGTTGGGCTTATGGGCAGGAACGACCTCTTAGCCTAAGTTTAAGTCGCCGCATATGGGGGGGGGGGAATTGAGAGGGTGTCCTTAACTTGGAGAGCTCTTGAGAAGAGTGTACGTCTAGGGAGGCCTAGGGAAGAGTAAGGCAAGGGTTGGAGGAGAGGCACACTTTAAGTCTATTCACACGGGGGGGGAGAAGAGTGTAGGACATGTCCTAGAGCTTGAGAGAGAGCTTGGGCGTAGGGGCTTGCTGGGGGCTTGTCTGGAGAAGGGGGCTGGGAGGGTCCTTTTATAGGTGCTGGAGGGTGGACGTCCGGGTGCGGGAAGGTGACACCTGGGTGGTGTAGGTGTCCGGGAGACACCTGGGGGTGGAGGTGTCTCGAGGAGAGAGAAAGTGTGACACATGGGGGTGGAGGTGTCCCCAAGAGAGAGAGAGCGCGACACCTGTGGATAGAGGGTTCTGGGAGGAGGGGGTACGTGTAGGGGTGTGCTGGAGGGTGCGTCTAGGTCGTGTACACGCTTGGGTGTCCCGGGCGGATTGTCGGTTTTTTTCACGGGCGGCGCCCGTGGTGGGGCCCACGCCGGCCGCCCGTCGTCCGAGGGGTCAAAAAATATTTTTTGACGGAAATGTCCGGCCTTGCCCCGTGACCACGGGGGCGTATTCCGTTCGTTGATTAGACGCCTGGATAGTTACTATTTTTGGTCGGAAGTTCGCAGATTAAAGGCTTAAAAGCTTAATTAAACCCATTCCGGGTGCCCGTTTTTAGTTCAAAAAAAACTATTTTAAGCGTAAAATTACGCGTAGATTTCAAATTTGGATTCAAAATTATAAATTTCTAAGTAAAAATGGCTCATTTTCCAAAAATAGAAGTTTTTTGATCGTAAAAATGACAAACTAAGTTATATTTTTCAACTCTGAAGCAAGTACATTGTTATTTACAATGGGTATGTTACATCCTTCCCTACTAAAAGAACTCGAGATGTCCTCATCTCGGCACGAACTCTGGGTAATTCTTTTGGAGGGTTGACTCTTCCTCCCAAGTGGCATCCTCCTCAGGGTAATCTTTCCATTCCACTAAATGTTCCCTAAGGATTCTATTGCGAAGCACTCTTTCTCTGGAGTCGATGATTCTATTAGGTCTCATTTCAAGGACTCCCTGAGTTGGCATTACAATTTGTTCATCATCAAGAACATGATCAGGATGAGGCACATATGGCTTTAGTAAGCTTACATGGAATACATCATGGATCTTGAGGTGGGTTGGGAGGCGAAGTTTGTAGGCATGTTTTCCCAAACATTTGATGACTTCAAAAGGCCCACAATACCTTGGACTCAGTTTCCTAAATTTTCCAAGAGATAAAGAACTTCTCTTTGGCCGCACTCGAAGAAAAACTTTGTCTCCTTGCTGAAAAATTCTTTCAGATCTTTTGGTGTCAGCATAATGCTTCTGTCGATCCTGGGCGGCTTTAATATCCTTACGAATAGCTTTGGTTTGTTCTTCCATTTCTTCAAGCATTATCCTGGAGGCTTCAACCTTTAGTGTGGGGTCAGAGAAATTTAAGGGAGATAAACACTCCTGACCATAAAGAGCTTTGAATGGTGACATCCCTATGCTTTGGTGATAGGATGTATTGTAAGAGAATTCCACTAGAGGGAGATACTGAATCCACTTCTTTGGTTCATGCCCACAATAGGCTCTCAGGATGTCTTCTATAACCTGATTAACTCTCTCACTTTGACCATCTGTTTCTGGGTGGTAAGCTGTACTGAAACAAAGTTGTGTTCCAATAGCCTGGAATAATGATGTCCAGAACTTTGAAGTGAAGTCAGAGTCCCGGTCACTGACTATTCTTTTTGGCAATCCATGAAGCCTAAAGATTTCCTTGATGAAAAGGCGGGCAATATCAGAAGATTTAAATGTCTTCTTTACTGGGATAATATGGGTGACTTTGGTAAGCATATCCACAACTACTAAAATAGAATCATACCCTCCTTGTGTTGTGGGAAGACTTGTGACAAAATCCATACTGATACATTCCCACTTCATCTGAGGAATGTCCAGAGGTTGGAGTTTCCCGGGCATTTTGATTCTTTCAGCTTTAATCCTTTGACATGAAAGGCATTGTCTGATGTATTGAAGGATATCTCTCTTCATTCCAGGCCAAAAACAACTTCTCCTTAAGGCATTCAAGGTTTTTGCATAACCTGGGTGTCCTGCTACGGGGCTATCATGAGCTTCATACAAGATCATCTTCTTCAGTGCAAGATCTTTGGGAATACATAACCTATGCATGAAGTAGAGGCATTCATCATCGAGGGTGTATCCCTTGATCAATATATTTTCCTTTTCTGTGGGTGCCTCCTTGTGAACTAGGCTTACTAGCTTTTGGTAATCAGGGTCATGAAGTGAAACCTGCTTTACCTTCTCTAGGATGGGGTTATTTGGCATAGAGATTGCACTTAGGAAGGATTTGCGACTGAGGGCATCTGCTACAACATTATCCTTTCCAGGACGAAATTTGATATCAAAATCAAACTCTTGCAGAATCTCAATCCACCTCCTTTGCCTCATGTTGAGATTGGGCTGGACTTTGGTGGTCAGTTACAAGCAGAAACTTACGGCCTAGGAGATAGTGTCTCCATAACTTGAAACAATGAATAACTGCAAGGAGTTCCAAATCATGGGTGGCATAATTGACTTCATAGGATTTAAGCTTACGAGAAGTGTAAGCCACAGGGCTTTCTTCTTGAATTAAGACACCACCAAGTGCAAGGCCACTAGCATCAGTGACAACCTCAAACTCTTTGGTGAAGTCAGGGAGCTTCAGAACTGGTGCTGAGGTGAGGATAGCTTTAAGTTGGCTAAAACTGATTTGGTGGATTGGTAACCATACTATCTTACATTCCTTCTTGAGCAGATCAGTTAAGGGTGCGGCTATCTTGGCATAATCCTTGATGAAGATCCTATACCATCCTGTGATGCCTAGAAACCCACGGATTTCTTTGACTGTCCTAGGGGGTGGCCATTCCAATATATCCTTGACTTTGGCAGGGTCTACTGAGATGCCCCTTGAGGAGACAATGAACCCTAGATATTCAATTTGGGAAGTGAAGAAGGTACATTTGCTTTTCTTGGCATAGAGCTTATGTTCGCGCAGTATTTGCAATACTTTGCGTACATGCTCCTCATGTTCCTCTTTTGACTGAGAATAGACCAAGATGTCATCAAAGAAGACAAGGACAAATTCATCCAAGTAGGGTCGGAAGATATCCTGCATCAGGCGGTTGAAGGTGGCGGGAGCATTGGTTAATCCGAATGGCATGACTGTAAATTCATAGTGGCCATAGCGGGTATTGAAAGCGGTTTTGGAGATATCTGATTCCTTGATCCTAATTTGATAGTAGCCAGACCTTAAATCCATCTTGGAGAAAACTTTGGATCCATAAAGTCTGTCAAGAAGTTCGTCGATGCGAGGAATGGGGTATTTGTTTTTGACAGTGACCTTGTTTAGGCCTCGGTAGTCAATACAAAGCCGAAGCGAGCCATCCTTCTTTCTCTGGAAAAGAACAGGCGCTCCCCATGGGGAATTACTAGGGCGAATGAATCCTTGCTCAATGAGCTGCCTAAGTTGTTCCTTGAGCTCTATGGCTTCGGGAAGAGACATTTTGTAAGGTCTCCTTGAAACTGATTCAGCACCAGGGATTAACTCAATCCCATGATCTACTTCTCGAGATGGGGGTAGTTTTGTAAGTTCCTCTGGAAAGATATCTAAAAACTCCTGGAGCCAAGAGGGTTCTAAATCTGGGTTGCTTTCTTCTACCTTGTTGAGTTTGACAAGGAAGATCTGTTGGCCCTTGCGCACTCCCTTAAGAAGACGATTAGCTTTGACCAAATGAAATTTGGGTTTACCTGTTTTTCCCTGGGCTGATACTACCTGTCCTTGACTATTCTTAAAGGTGATGCTTCCTTCAGCATTGTTTGCAATTAACCAATCCATACCAAGGATTCCATCATAAATCCCTAATGGTAAGCTTCTAAAATACCCATGGGTTGATTCACCATCCAATTCAAATTCAAGATCTCCCACACAATGTCGGGATACTTCTTCTTTTCCACTAGCTAACTCAACAATCATTGCTTGGGCTGGTTTTTGATCTAACTGTAACTTACGCAAGCATTTTGGAGAAAGAAATGAATGCGTACTACCACAATCAACCAAAAGCTGGAAAGATCTACCTTGATAAGTAGCCGGAGCTTGGATAACAGAAAACTGCTGATTAGGTCCTTGATGTTCTATAGCTGCATGAATGGTGGCTTGCTCTTCTTCTTCCATCTCTAAAGTTGGTTCACCAATCATAGAGCAGACACGGGCAGTCGCTCCACGACCTCTACCACGTCCACCACCACCTCGTCTAGCCTGGCGGTTATTAGGAATCCCACGACCTGGAACTACCCGGCCGCCTTGTGGAGCAGCAGTGACATTAGGATTGAGAGAGGGTCTTGCAAGTTTGGGGCATTCATTCCGGAAGTGGCCAACTTCATTGCAATAAAAGCACCTTTGGTCCCCATAGGATTCTGAAGTGGAATTAGCATAACTGCGGGGGACAAAATTATTGGGGTACTGACCAATAGTGTTGTGGCGGAAATTCGATTGGTAATTCCTCTGAAGGCGCCCCCTTGGGTTAGACTCAGGATAGACTCTCTTCTTTGCTTGACCACTCTTTACTTCTTTAGCCAGAGGTTTGGCTCGGGTAAGAGCATCTTGCAAGGTAGTTGGCCTCATTGCTTCAAGGCGAGAATCCAAAGGTTCATTCAGCCCTTGGCAAAATCGGGCCACTTGTTGAGTGATTGACATAGGTGGAGCATATTTGCCAAGTGTGACAAATTTTGAGTAGTATTCCTCCAAGGTTAAGCTAAGCTACTTGAGGCTGAAGAACTCGTTCATCTTAATAGATTCATGAGATGGGGGAAGATAACGGCCCTTCACAGCTTGCTTAATGTCACTCCAGGTTTGGGTATCTTCAGTGACGCCCTTATCTCGGCACCATTGCTTCCACCAAAGTTTGGCGTCCCCAGTAAGACGGAATCTGGCAAGCATGGATTGATTCCCAATTCCTGTACCAGCAGCCGAAAAGTAATCGTCCATGGCTTCTATCCAAACTTCTACATCCCTTTCAATCTTTGAACCTGCCCCATTAAATGAGGGAGGTTGCATTTGTTTGAGGAGAAGCTTCTTCTCCTGTGTATCTGTATATAATGCATTGGGAGCAAGAAGTTGACGATCCTGGTTATCAATAAGAAGCTAAATTTAGAATCATGTCACTTAGGTGGTTTAATACACATAAGACAATGAGTGTGAAAATCAAAACCTTTTATTCCAAGCTTTAATATTTACAAGTAAACCAAGCCATTTACAAGTAAACCAAGCCATTTACAAGGATTGGACTAAATCCAATCTTATTTATTTACATGGTAGTCCTCTAGGGAACCTAATAAAGATCTGCGGTGGTAACATTGAAAAAGTAGGGGGGTTCTCCCATGGTTTCAAGAACTCGATAAGTCTCTGGTAGGGGAGGTAAACCTCATCTAGAAAGACGAGTAACGGCTACTCTATCAAGGGATACAACTTGAGTCACCTTATCATAAACCCAACGATTCTGCAGCATGCGATTCCCATCGATAGTTACATAGGTGTTACGAGGAGTGCCAATAAACCAGAACAGACGAACCATCCGCAACATCTCGGCATAACGGATCCGCCTCAAGTCGTTGGTGAGATTGCCGACGTGCTCAGCTCGAATGATGAAGTAGGTAGATCGACGATGCCAATACTCAGTTCTGTTCCATCCCCTTTCGATGCGAGTGTAAAGAGGAAGGGTTAGCTTGTCTACAATGTGCATCATAGTGTCACGGAACTCGAATTCGGAAGAGCGACAAGCAGTCATGAACATGCATTGGAATACCAGGAAGCGAGAATAGGGATCCATCTCGTCCTCCTGCATCCAGCCGTAACTAGATTAGTTTAACAAGAATTCCTAGAGCAACAAGAGAATACAATATAAAATCTCCCAAGTCTAAACCTGCTCTGATACCACGTGTAAGACCCCCGACCCGTAGGGCGGGGGAATCCTTTTGATAGGCGGCCAAGTCTCATGTTATTTTCCGATTGACAACACCTCGATCTCGTAGAAATACGAGGTTACGAGAAAACGGACGGACCTAACTCTATCTCGCAAGGGAAGCGTAGTCATCCTAAAGGAAATTCTAATCCCCAGCACGAAATGTGCGTGGAGATGGAACAAGACCCACACTTGGTTCAAGGAAGCCAACGCCTTTTTCCCCCGTATTCATGAGGCACGGCCGCTGGCTCGGTCCCCTAAAACAAGCTAAAACAAGTCTTGTTTGTGACTCTACTATTCCCTAAATATTGTAGGTTACGACTAGTAGAAAGCTACCCGACTGATCGGGTCCACCCATCCTTAGAATGGTACCGTCAGGGCATCCATTCTCCCACTTTCCACACACTCACCCGTTCAATTGTTTCCTAATTAAGTCCTACCACAGTGTGAAACACTTAAAAACAAATTCCTTTGTTAATTAATTACACTTGATTCCTTAAAGAAAATCTTCCTTAGCACAACATTGAAATCAACGAGCATACTTACAGTGAAAAATATTTACAAAAGACCCTGAAATCGGGCCGATGGCTGGCTGACGACGAGGGCCAAGCCGTCCTGTCACCCCCTCAGGTACTGACGCTTGTACCAAACCCTCTCGCTCTTCGGAGGGGACGTCTCCTCATGAGGTGGGGGTTAAGTCACCGCACTAGCCTGGACCCACAGAACTAGGCAGCATATATACATCACCCTGGTGGTGAAAACCAATTCCCAGTGGCATAGGAGGGGATTGCCCTGGGCCGACTCCCGGCCTCGCTATATCCTCCGCCCGGCTACACAGGCAAGCACGGAGTTAGCTAAGGGGGGGGAGAAGCTGTACCTGCATGTTAGCAA
The DNA here is from genome assembly GCF_041138505.1 of Cibotium barometz. Taxonomy (NCBI): domain Eukaryota; kingdom Viridiplantae; phylum Streptophyta; class Polypodiopsida; order Cyatheales; family Cibotiaceae; genus Cibotium; species Cibotium barometz. The sequence goes on from NC_141058.1 coordinate 29,780,798, forward strand.
TAAACCAGCAGTATATCCAATAAAGAAAAGACATAGCCTTTATTCAATGAATTCATACATTAACAAAAAACCATCGTTTTGGAAAGACAATGATTCAAAAGCAAGATTATTTTCCTATAACTTTACTTAAGAGTAACCATAAGGTACTTTAGGCCATCTATACTAGGGGTCTAACCTTGGTTTCTTTCCTATTATTTCGAATCTTTGCATTAAGCTTTATAAGAGAGAATTTTACTTAAACTTGTTAAATGACCAACCTGGTTATCGTTTTCATGCCTATTCACTTCAAGAGGGGCGAAGTCGATTGTAGGGACGCGATTCGCTTCATTCCCTCCTTGGGCAACGCGTGGTTCTTCAATTCCACGGCGTTTCGGCGCCATAGGAGCACTAGAGTTTTAAGAGGATAGAGAGAAAACGAGGTGAATATAAGAGGTTGGGAGCGTGGAAAGAAAAGAGAGAATTCTACTGGTTCAAACGGATTCGAAAACGGAGTCCGTTTGGGGTAGGAAAAGCTTGTTGGGCTTATGGGCAGGAACGACCTCTTAGCCTAAGTTTAAGTCGCCGCATATGGGGGGGGGAATTGAGAGGGTGTCCTTAACTTGGAGAGCTCTTGAGAAGAGTGTACGTCTAGGGAGGCCTAGGGAAGAGTAAGGCAAGGGTTGGAGGAGAGGCACACTTTAAGTCTATTCACACGGGGGGGGAGAAGAGTGTAGGACATGTCCTAGAGCTTGAGAGAGAGCTTGGGCGTAGGGGCTTGCTGGGGGCTTGTCTGGAGAAGGGGGCTGGGAGGGTCCTTTTATAGGTGCTGGAGGGTGGACGTCCGGGTGCGGGAAGGTGACACCTGGGTGGTGTAGGTGTCCGGGAGACACCTGGGGGTGGAGGTGTCTCGAGGAGAGAGAAAGTGTGACACATGGGGGTGGAGGTGTCCCCAAGAGAGAGAGAGCGCGACACCTGTGGATAGAGGGTTCTGGGAGGAGGGGGTACGTGTAGGGGTGTGCTGGAGGGTGCGTCTAGGTCGTGTACACGCTTGGGTGTCCCGGGCGGATTGTTGGTTTTTTTCACGGGCGGCGCCCGTGGTGGGGCCCACGCCAGCCGCCCGCCGTCGTCCGGGGGGTCAAAAAATATTTTTTGACGGAAATGTCCGGCCTTGCCCCGTGACCATGGGGGCGTATTCCGTTCGTTGATTAGACGCCTGGATAGTTACTATTTTTGGTCGGAAGTTCGCAGATTAAAGGCTTAAAAGCTTAATTAAACCCATTCCGAGTGCCCGTTTTTAGTTCAGAAAAAACTATTTTAAGCGTAAAATTACGCGTAGATTTCAAATTTGGATTCAAAATTACAAATTTCTAAGTAAAAATGGCTCATTTTCCAAAAATAGAAGTTTTTTGATCGTAAAAATGACAAACTAAGTTATATTTTTCAACTCTGAAGCAAGTACATTGTTATTTACAATGGGTATGTTACAAGTATCGACGATTAATTTCGGGATATACATTCTCTATGTGATAGATAAAGAAGAAAACATTTAGAACTTCAATCGAGAATAGAGAGGAAGATGCTTTCACTCGTTCATAAAACCAATAGAGCATTTTTGGTCAAACAAGATATTTGATCCACTCGTATAAATATATATATCTATTTACGTATTTGTATGTACATATTCTTTATTCTCTATTTCATAGAATCTTTGTTCTTCATTGTTCAAACCAACTCCATGTTCCCCTATCAAATTATTTCCACATGATACGGGTAATACCATACGAGCATTATCAATGTGTTAATAAGCCATGAAAAATAAAAGATGTATTGGCTCACAAACTAGTTTAGAGAAAAGAAAACAGAGCACAGCTTTTAAGATATGCAACTAGAATGTCCTAATGTAAATAAGCTTCAAAAAGAAATAAAAAACAACAAATTAAAAATATATGCACTAGAATGTCCTAATGCAAATAAGCTTCAAAAAGAAATAAAAAAAATAAACTAAACACATCCAAAAATCTAAAACGGTATGTTTTTTGGAATGTCACCTCCTAATAAACATCATGTAATATTCAATGATCCCAATAGCTTGGAATAGATAGAAGAATGGACCTAAGCCCTAGGCTGGTCCTCCTTGTAGACGGATGGAGAAAACAAGAGGGAGCAACCTATTCAAGCATAGCATGCAAGAATCCAATAGAACACATGCAAGCAAGAGTAGAGAAGAAGGGATAAGAAGGAAAGCTCACAAGTATTCTATTACAATGTGTCTTTCTTACTGTCAATATTGATTTGTATAAAAGTAGCCCACTAGTTTTCACACTAGGCTAGCTAAAACTTAAAACTTAACACTGGTCTTATGAAAGTATATGCATAAAGTTCTTCACCGTATGTCGAACTACTAATGTGAGGGCAAAATCACATTGATGAAGTCCCTGTTGGCCTAGTGGAAGAGTGAAGACATCCACTCAAATAGCGAAAGAGGTCAAATGATAGCCACATCAATCCATTGCTAGCAATGGAAACCCTAAATTGCATTGGTCTTTTACATGATTTTGACACCCACAAGGGTGTTTTCCATGACTTTGATACACACAAGGCTTTGACCTTGTTACATTAATCCAAGAAATAGCTTCGCAATTATGATTTGGAGTGGAATCTACTTCAAAAACATAAGTTTTTAGCTCCATTATAAGTGTGTATTAGGGTGGAAAAGTTAATTACATTTTATATAATTTCATGAATTATTGAAATTAGAAACATGCAAAAGTAATAAACATAATTTAAAAAAAAGCACCATAAACTAGGATTAATAACCTTAATCACCCCCATCAAGTCTAAAAAACCTCAAAAAACTCCAAAAACTAGACCAAACCATCTCTCGGTTTGGGAGACATAAGCCAACAATCTTTTGAAAAAAGATTTAAGTCAACATATTTAAGCCTAGAAATGTGAGCCATGAGTCGACATATGTGAGCCTAGAGACATGATCCTAGAGAGTCAGCATACGTGAACCGTGAGTTAGCATACATGAGCCGGAAGACATGACCATCTCTCAGGTTGGGAGACATAAGCCCACAATCTTGTGAAAAAAGATACAAGTCAACATATGTGAGAACACCATATTGGGGAATATGGGAATTTCTCACAAGTTTGGGACACGTGGTCAAAAGTTTGGATTAACCATAACTTGAACACCACTAATCCAAAATGAGCGCTTTATAGCTCCTTAGATTCCATTTTTCAAGCGCTTTCCAACGATAGGTCATATGATAGGGTTTTGAGAAACTTACAAACATGTTATCCATGTCCCCTTTTTTAAGTATTCAAAAATGGGAATTGGAAAATTCCCAATTTCACTAATATGGTGTTTGAGCCTAGAGATGTGAGCCTGGAGACATGAACGCCATGAGTGTAGAAGCATGAGTTAATAGACATGATTGGAAGGTAAACCTAATAATATACCATGAAATCAAAAAAGAGCCTTGAAGAATTGTAAAGACACATCTACCCGTGTCTTATAAATATTTTCCTATCATACACAGGTACAATTTTAAAGAAAAATTCTTATCCTTTGTAATTATTGAGGCATACAAAAAAGGCATAAGCCTTTAGATGTGAGTCTCCAAGCCTGAACCTATATCTATGAGTCTAAATATGTAAGTTTACAAGCTGAGCCTGAACGAGTGAGTCTGCCATGCATGACATGAATCTAACTCATCAGACTCATGTGAGCTTATTTCATATAAAAATTATGTAGGTCCGCCAAACGTGAGTCTAGAGGCATGAATCTGCCAGACATGAGTCTAGAGGGATGAGCCTATACACATAAGCCTATAGGCATGAGCCTATAGCCATGAGCCTAAAGGTATGAGTTTTTAATTGTGAGCCTAAAGATATGAGCCTAGATTTTTTAACTTAAAAAATTAAGAGGACAAAAGAACCAAAAAAAGTCAAAGTAAAAAAAAAAACATTTATTTTTTTGTAAGAATAAAAGTGTCTGAATTCATTTTTAAACACGCTTCAAGAAGCACACTAGAGGTGATTTCAACATGGTGCAACCCTTTGATACGAACTCGATTTGGACTAATTGTTAGAAACGAACCCAATCTAGACTAATTGTTAGAATCGATAATACAAAGTTAACTATAGTGCATCAAACCACACCTCTTTATACCCACCTAGCCTTTGGTCCCAGCAGTAAAATGACCAGCACTTATTAATAGAGTGTGCTACACTATTAAGACAAGATACCTTTATATCTACCTCAAGCAAGGAATTTTGGTAAGAAATGAGCTAACTAAATATATACCTGAGAGGAAGGAGGAATAGTGGAACCCTTGGAAATGGGAGCCACCATGGTCCCCCAAGCCTCACGTTCAACAAATGGCTAAATAAATAAATAAATAGTGCCATAAACTTTTTAAAAAGGGGATTAAATTGACCTATCCTTGGATATTAAAATCTGGGGGGGGGGTCACTATATGTAAAATATCCCTATCGCGTGCGTTCGAGGCCTATATTTTAAATCCCTTATTTGTGAATTTTTTATTCTATATAATATCCCCTTTTCTTTATGAATCTGTAAATTTTTTTGAAAAAATTTTAAATCATATCCTTATGTAAATATATTTCTGTAAGTTTCATAAATTAAAATTATGCTTCTGTTGAACGCACGTGATATTCACATTTTTTGTGAGTGACCCCCCCGAGATTAAAATGCTCTATCTTTGTGCAAAGCTCCAATGAAGGAGCAAGAGTAGGACCATGAACCAGAGGGTTCTCAAACCATGTCGAACACCACAATGTTTTAAAATATTTAGTTGTGATAATGAGATGGGTTATCCGATGCTATGGCCATGGCTTAGTAGCCCAACAACCACATCTAGCATCACAATCAGGACATCACATTGTCTCTTTTAACATATTATTAGGGATAATCATTCCACAAAACATCTAATATTAAAAAGCACACACAAAGTGCAAGCAAGAATCCCACCTTCTACAAGAGCCCACTTCACCAAAGAACCAAGTTTCACTTCCTCTTTATTCGGATAAGGAACAAGGAACGTGAGGAAGGGTAAGGAGCAAATATCTAGGACTACCTCAAAACTAAGTAAAGAGCCAATGTCTAGGACTACCTCAAACCAAAGATAAAGAGCCTATGTCTAGGACTACCTTAAACCTAAGGGATTCACAAGATTAATCACATAACATTTTCTCAGCTACTACAATAGCAGCAAGCCTGTAGCCACAAAGCAAACCAGTGTAAGTGCCATTAGAAAACCACATATCCCTAACTCTATGTGGGATAAGAAATTCTAAACCCTGGGATAGAGGGTTTTACACAACCTTTCAAATCCTTACGTTCCACTTCAAGTGAATATGTAGAAAATATGCTTAGAATGGTGTTTGAAATGGGAAGGGGGGTTACAATAAACATAGCACCTAGAGGATGAAAAATGGCTAAAACCAAGCCAATACACATCTCAAGGATGATGACCAAAATTGATAAAACTAGAGATCCCATTCATTACCTATAAAATTTTGATCAAGTGTGTGAAGCCATGGGTAGGATTGACAATCCCACCAAAATCTACTCGTTTGGACTTTACCTTGAAGGTAGGCCAGTGGTTTAGGTCTTTAAACCCATGTGAAAATGCTAGCTGTGAGGTCTTAAGACACACCTTTATTGTTCTCATCCAATGGAGCTAAATGAGTCCCATTTCATAAATGTATAACCTCAAGAAAGAGGAAGGTGAGATAATTCATGACTTCATTACTAAAACCAAGTATCTACATATGAGATGTAAGCCCCACGAAAAGATTGGATGATTTATTACTCAGTGATCGATTTATGAGATTAAGAGGCTTCATGAACATCTCTATAGGTCTAGACACTACATCTTTGAGGCATTGCACCTTTGATTGGTGTTAAGAGCAAGAGGCTTCATGAACATCTCTATAGGTCTAGACACTACATCTTTGAGGAATTGCACTTTTGATTGGTCTTAAGAGCAAGAGGCTTCATGAACATCTCTATAGGTCTAGACACTACATCTTTGAGGCATTGCACCTTTGATTGGTCTTAAGAGCAAGAGGCTTCATAACCACCTCTAGATATGGTCTAGACCTATAGTAAACACTACAGGTCTGCATCTCTATAGGTCTAGACACTATATCTATGATGAGTGATGTCATGAGGCAATACACCTAGTAGACAATCTACAACAAGAAGATAAAGATATAAAATCCGTCCACCTAAAGGGACGCATCATCCAATGCCTCTGTGAGTAAAGGAGTCCGACTAGCACTAGAAAAAGTCTTAGATAAGACATGAGCATAGACAATTGGTAAAAAATTTGCTCAACCAAATAGGCCAATAGTGGGCAAAGCCAACCCCAGCCAATTCCTCAAGCCAAACACCTATAATTATTGCCACAAAGAGACATGGTTTAGGGTGCAATTTATCATCAAAACCATACAAGCACGAAGTGTCCCACCGCTCTACTGAGGCCAAGATAACAATAGTTTTGTGCACATTATAAGCACCACAAAACCACGACACATCCTATTATTGGTACCAAGGAAACCCAACAAGGTGGACTTTAGCATCATAGCAGCCCATGTTCTTGGTGCCCCATGTTCTCGGTGCCAAAGTAACCCACTAACCCATTTTTAGCACAACAATACTCTACGACTCTATCAGCCAACTTTAAGAGTCCAAAATAGGAGAGCTTCCAGTAAATTACCCTCAAGGAGTATTGTGGGTCTAATCTTTGTGTGGTCTTATCAATGGCATATAGATTATATCTTTATACCTTAGTCATAGTATATTCTATTCTTTATAATTTTAGATACCAATACTTATACCAAATAATTAATGATGCTTTGTATCATCACAACTATAATCCTTTTAAGCATAAAGCATAAAATCTAATAGAGATAGATGATCTCAAAGTACAATGAAAGATTGTGTTCATCATGATTCTTTGTCTTTATCTCTCTACTTATAGTGTATGTTGTCTGTTAATGATGTTTGGTAATAATTGATTAGTATGTGTTAATCACTATGTGTTGGTCATCCGCTAAATTGGCTTGCTCTAAGTTACTAAGCTCCGCATCAGTTTTTGTAGCCACTATCTAGGGTGCTTAATCTTGTTTATGTCTATCTCCCTATTATTTATTGTAAGTTTCATCTGAATCAATGGCCTCAATGTAGCAAAGTCAAAGAATGTCCATCTCCATAGGGAGAACACACTTCTTAGACTTCTTGCATGTTTTGCTTTGGGACCCTTGTAGCACAACATAGGGGAGCTCTAGAAAATTTTGTGGACTTTTGGGGGAATGTGTAGCTTATCTACTTTATAATTAGACTCTACTCCAACCCCAAAGCTAGGCTAAAAAGATATAGTCAACTCTCATATTTAGAAATTGTTATTTTTCTTGCTATTTCTTACAATTAAATTGAGTTAAGCAATTGAACAATTAAATTGAGTTGACCAATTGAATAATTAAATTAATAATTCTCATAATAATTTAGGACACTATACCCTAGGAAGTTCTATCTACATCTTAGGGTAAGGTTTCATTAATAATTCTCATATTAATTTACTACACTATACCCTAGGAAGGTCTATATACACCTTAGGATAAGGTTTCATTAATAATTCTCATATTAATTTACTACACTACACCCTAGGAAGGTCTATATACACCTTAGGACAAGGTTTCATTGAGGCTATATGAATCGTAAGGCTTTAATACCATAAATAGACTCTTTTTTCCATAGAAATATAAATTATATTAAAGTTGATTATATTTTAACTTTTTTGAGAATGATAAGGTTTTGCACTTATCCCAAAACTAGAGAATTAATTGACCCTTATATAGCACATTAGCCTTAGACTTAATTATTGAAATAATTATTTTAGATGTGATACATAAGTATGTGTTTTACACCTATATTAATCTAAGGAAGGGTTAGGCTAAGAGAGTTAATCAAAGATTGCAAAGAGAGAAAATGCCCATGCACATGCAATATTTTAGAGTTCAAAATGGATAAAGTGATTATAAGGGAGATTAGATTTTAAGGTAACTTGAATAATTGATTCTAGGGGTAAATTATGCTATTAATATTGCTAGAGATTAAAGAGACAAAGCCACCAATTACCACATTACCTACGGGAATGTGTGCATAAAATATCACCCCAAAGATCAGTACGCAATGGCAGGAGTTTATGGCTGCAAGCATTTTCAGCCATAGGGAGAAATTGACGAAAAGTTGAAAATGCATCTAATTTGGCTTTCAAACCATACACCCAACAAAAATGGGTGTAATCATCAACGAAAGTCATAAAGTACAGATGTCCTATAGAAGATGGTGCTCTCATAGGGCCACATACAAGCTGCAATGACTGAGTAGCTGGCACATTGTCATCTTTCGAAAAGGAGTGATGATGCATCTTTCCCAATATTGATGAAATTATGAAACCCTAATCAAAGGCTATGGAAGCTAATCTAATCCTATTTAACAACATAATGAAAATCCTAATGACTTAATCAAGCTTGACTCAAGCACAATTAGGTTACGAGATGGAAATGTATACTCATAGAGAGGCTTGAGAGCTGCTTGTGTTCATTGCTTGGAAATGAACCTTTTAACATAAGGTTACACCTATTACAAATATGCTCATGTGGGATAATGCCCAAGTGTGATGTGGCTGGATGCTCATGATCCTAGTCCTCTACTCATACCTTACCCTTAATGGCACCACAAATTTCAACACCCCTGTTTGGGACATCATAGCATAGCGGAGGCTACACTCTAACCCTCACACTTTGTCAATCCGTGAATGCAACCCGGTTAGCGCATAGAGGCTATCCCGAATGGGAGAAGGTTAGTTAACCACACACTAATGACTTCTAGTCCTACTCAATCCTTCTTCAACACTCAAGCAATCAATCTAACATAATCAAAGCATCAAGATTAGGCTACACTTAAGCATAAAAATGCAACTTATGCAAGAATCTAACATGCAATGAGCTATCACACAAGCCTCAACTACACATCATTTCATGCACAAGCTTCATCACATGCACTCTACAATTCACAAATCAGATTTTAGCATCAAAACATCATTAAGAAATCTAGATTAGCAAGTGTGTAGACCATAACCTCATATCATTGAAAATGTAGAGAATAGAGAGTACAAGATTGAAGCAAGAATGGAGATGGAGAGCACATGAGAAGGAGCTATGGAGCAAGCTCTCTCTATGAGCCTCTCAACCAAATGACCAAAGAGTCCTCTTTAGCTCTCAAATGGGCCACCTTTTATACAAAAACTCTAGAACTCCCAAAAGTTCCCATGTGGGATTATTATCAAGCCCTCTTCCACATTCATCTACAACTTGGAATTCTTTACAAGAGCCCTAAGTGTCTTTTTTGTTGCATCCTTGCATTGATCTTCATTCATCATGCAACACTCCCCCCTTCCTATTTTGCGCACGTCCTCGAGCGCGGTAGGAGCACGAACTGCAAAAAACAATGGATACAAGTAATGCCTTTTATTGAGAAAAAAAAAGAAAAGAAAAGAAAAGAAACCAGCAATGATAATTTCACACGTGAGCATACAAGTGCAAGGCTGATTAAAGTTTTAAAGAGTACTAAAATAGGTGAGTAAAGACTAGTCAAAGTGAGACCAAGTGGTAGATAGTGCTATGCAAAGGCAAGTGTGCTTGCACACCACAGGTTATGACCACAGTCTCAATGTCCTACAAGTATTTAAGTTATTCCTAAGTGGCAAACCTACTCCTAAATATGAGCAAAGGTGATTGGAACTCTCTTTTTTTTTTTTTTGATGTGTGTGTAGAAGGTGATAAAGATTAAGGTTCCATCCCAATGAGACCCAAGGAATGGCCAAGAGACCTCCGCCAAGAGAATCTAAAAACCACTAAGTATCTCAAGGGCGACAGACCCTTTTTCTTTCTTTTATGACATAAGGAGTACCCCATGAAGATGAGGGCATCGGTCTCGAGGGCCCATAATGTACCCCAGAGTCCTACCAACATCTATCAAGGCGATAGATTCCTTGAAGGTCTTTTTCTGAAGCTTTTAGACGTCAGTGTTCATCCCATGGAAACCAAGGCATCGGCCCCAAGGTGCTAAGACAACCCCAGGTCCTACCAAGCATTCCTCATGGCTGTAGACACATCATGTCTCAATTCACTTTGTATATATATATTTTTAGGGTATATTTTCATAAATTTTTATTACTCCTAGCACCTAGCTCATACCTAAGAGGTAGCTACCACTAGGGATAACTAATATACCTTGAAAGCATAAGAACTTGGCATACTCCATTGGTATATATCCTACACTGTCTTTAAATAGAAATATCTTCTACTAAGTTCACTAAGAATCTAGAATTCACTCACCATATTTTAACCAACTAATCAAAAACTTAAACCAGCCAACATTGTGTGAACATGCAAACCATATATCCAAAAGATAAAAGCACATAAAGAACAAAAGATTATGATTTGAATACACCTGTTGTAGTGCCCATTGATGTTGTTCGTTTGCATTGATGCATTGCTGATTTTGTGTAGATTGCTCCTCCTTGGTCTTTGTAGGCGTAGCATGTCTCCCCCCTTCCTAATTTGTGTGCACGGTAGGTGGACTATTGGGGCGTGTTTGATGCTCTTGCTTAGCTGAGATCTCTGCAAAATGGTTATTAACAAACAAGAAAAGAAAAGAAAAGAATAAAATTTGCTATTGGTGCCAATCACCGAATATAGCCGAGGGGAAAAACCCAGTGGGAGAAAAGTGCCCTGGCTTGTCGATCTTATTGTGGAGTCGATGTGCTTACCCTTGCGCTAGTGATGGATCTGTGTCCATGTCTGCTGGAAAGATGGTATCAATTTCCTCAGGATGCAGGGATAACCCCTCACAAAAACCGGCCTCTGGAGAAGGTGGTAGAGGAAGGAGTGCTTCCTCACTAAAATATGGCATTGGTTCTATGGGAAGGTTAAGCAGACAATTTCGATTTTGGAACTGCGCAATATAGGTACTCATATTGATCCAATATTGACATGTTGAGGCTTGGGGAAGGAGGGCTTGCAAGATCGATGATTGCAAGTCATTTAAGCTTGTATCCCTCCATTGTTGTGCTTGAGCCTCCTCAGGTAATCTACGCTGATTTGGTCCTCTCTGGTATTCTCACATTAAGAAGATTATGGCGTTGGGGTGTAATTCCCACAATTTGCTTCATTAAGCCCGTGCCATACCGTCTAAAGTAAGAGCGGCATATCCAACAAATATGTGAAGCTTCTCCTAATACGAGTCGTGCACACTCTTGACAATGTGGAAATGGGTGATGCTGTTGATAGAATAACGTGACAAAGTGATGCCCACAGCAATTTTCACCTAAGGGAGCATAGAAGTACCTAGAATGAGTTTGAAACGGAGGAGCACTATAACCCCCGCAATGATCAGGTCGAGTACTATCAGGGTCAATGCATGGTGGACATGTATCTCGCCAAATATCCATCAGGAGTTATCTGGACGTAGAACAATGAAATTTAGAACACTCATATCCATCATTACAATTCCAATAAAAAACAAGATTATCTCAAAAAGAACACATCTTCTAAAGGCATAAGGAACTACATTATTCAAACATTGATCTACCAAAGAGCTTCAATTGTAGTGTTAATGCCTTATCTTTGGTTTTAGGTATATCCTTTTTAAGAGGTGGGAATTTTAGCAATTGTCTTGGAATTTGAGCAAGATAAGAGGATTTAGGCATTGAAATGCTAGAATCTATGCTCAAATGAGACTCATTTGGACTTGTCTCAGGTACACAAGTTGATGGTGGAATTGGGTAGTAAGGAGAAATTGGGACAACCGGTGTTTCAATACATGTTTTAGGAAGATCAACACAAGTAGATTTGTAGGTGCTATCACAGCCACCTATCCTATCTTGAAGAGTTTGTGTTGAATTCTTTTGCACCCACTGATATGGAAAATCAAGGGTGGCTTTTGGAATCTTTCTGAAACACTCTTTTACCCCTAGCAAACCATGGCATTTTGGAAGCCAAATCGCTGTTGGTCCCTCATAATAGCCTTGTGCTTTAAGAACATGTTTTGGGACCCATCGAGTAACAATCCGAGGTTTAGGCTTGGAAATGATGTGCTTTTTAGGAGGCTTAGCAATTGGAATAGATGGTACAAGTTTGTACGCATCTTTGGGTAGCCAAATTGATAATTCCTTCTTGCCTGGCCTTCTTTGAGCAGCAACTAGAGTAGTTGGAACATGCCAGCCATGGCCCTCACTTGAGTACTCATCAATTATCCACATCATTTGTTTTGGAGCTTCAAGAGCAGATTTTGAGAGTGGGTTGTGTAAGGTAGAAACATTACCCTTTTGACACGATAAAGCTCGTGGAGCAGCAGATCCCAAGATGCAATCAGAATCAATTTGCAACTTGTATTGTCTATTCTTCCAATCTAATGAGCAATTGGTAGCATTTAACCACGATCGACCGAGAACAGCCTCTACTACTGCCTTGGACTTACGTGCCACATAAAAGGGCACTGACATCTGGTGATCCTGAATGGTCATCATAATGACACATTTTTCCTCTATAGGGTTATCTTCACCTGAGAAGCTTCGTAAGTCAACAGGAATGTGTACAAGTGTGGGTTGACCCAAGGCTTTCCATGTGTCAAACGAGAGAACATTATAATTTGCACCAGAGTCAATTAAGGCAGAGACAAAGTAGGTAGTCTCATGAAGATGGAGGCACACTTGAATATTGAATGGATCGACATATGGTTCATCAGTAGCCAACTGTATGGCCAACATAGAAGCTTTGCGACGCTCCTTGGATTTTGTAACTCTAGCTTTAGCCTCCTCTTGAGCCTGACGTTTAAGTAGGTCAAGTGCTTCTTTCCGTGTTTGTGCAGCATGCATCTGTTGAAGCATGGCTTCAGTTAATGGTTCATTGTATTTCTTGAGACGACTTTGATTAATGAAGTTAGGCATTTGCTCACCTTCTAGTGTCTCTAAATGCACTGCACCACTTGGAGTAAGCTCATTAATCACAAACGGTCCTAGGCCACGTTTTTTGAGCTTTCTCTTATGCTTCTTAAGTGTGTACAAGAGCACAAGGTCTCCTTTTTTGAATCGGCCAGTTGTTACATTTCTATCATACCATTGCTTTTGTCTCCTCTTCTCAGCATACATCCCCATTACCGCCAATAAGCGGGTCTCATCAAGCTTTTCCAATTCGTCTACGCGTTGTGAAAGCTCATGACCAGTCCAATCCAATTGTTTAGCTACTCGTAGAGTAGGTACAAGAAATTCAATGGGAAGAATCGCGTCTAATCCAAAAGCAAGCTCAAATGGGTTTGTGCCCACAGATGTTTTATAGGCTGTCCTATATGCCCAAAGAACTGAGTGTAACTTTTTCTCCCAATCAGTCCTATGTCCCTCAACAATCTTTGTGAGTGCTGTACAGAGAATCTTGTTAGTACTCTCAGCTTGTCCATTGGTCTGGGGATGATAGGGTGCAGAACGCGTGTGAATTACCATAAATTCTTGAAGCAAAAATTCTATGACTTCATTTACAAAGTGCACACCTTGATCACTAACGATTTCAATGGGTACGCCATAGCGTGTAAACATGTACTCATACAAGAACTTGGCTGTGGTTCTGGCATCATTTTTGACTGTAGCCTTTGCCTCTACCCATTTGGTCAAATAGTCTGTTGCGACTATAATATATTCCGCATGCGTGTGACGAGCTGGAGGTTTAATGGGACCGACAAAATCAATACCCCATTTTGCAAAAGCACGTGTGCTTAACATAGGCCGCAATGGCATATTGTCCGTTGTGATGGGAGGTTTGGTCCTTTAACAATCATCACAACATTTCACATATTCTTCGGCATCCATTTGTAAGGTTGGCCACCAAAGCCCAGACCACTTAATCAACTTAGCTGTGGTATTGCCCGGAAAGTGTCCACCCCCAACACCTGCATGTGCGTGAGTCAAGATTATTAAGTAGTCAGCTTCACATACACACATGCGTAAGTTGCCATCCTTGCCCCTCTTGTAGAGTTGGCCCTCTATCAGCATATAGTTTGCCGCTTCAACTTTAATAGCATGCTTTCGATGTTTAGGAATTTTTTGATCCGTATGACCATGCTGAAGATAGTCCACAATATACTTACTCCAACTTGGTGTAGTTGAAATTTGGAATAATGTGACATTATGAATTGGCTGTTGAATTTGACATGAAGCACAGTTACGAACAAATGTTTCAGCATCTGCATGCATGGTAGGCCACCATTGCCCATCCTGAGATATACGTCGCACACAAGTAGTAGAGCTGATGCATGGATTCCATCGATACCTGCGTGTGCCCATTCCAAGATCTCCTCATATTGGTCGGGGTTAGGTACAAGCCTCAACACTCCATCATTACCCTGACGATATAATCTCCCTGAGATTAACTTGAATGGTCGCCATAGGTCCACATTAGGACCCGCTAGTTGTATCTGTCCACTTGTCAAAATTTCTAAAATGGATTCAAATCATCTAGGAGCTATCTCTACAAGGAAAAGTGTTGAATCTAACATATCATCATCCACACCCACAGGAGCTTTGCCAGAGGTGATTCGAGACAAATGATCTGCCCTTAGATGAGTTGTTCCTTTTCGAACTGCCACTTCAAAATCAAACTCAAGAAGGATGATAAACCACCTCACAATCCTTCCAGTTGCACAAGGCTTATTTACCAAATATAGCAATGCTTGATGGTCCACAAAAAATATGAATTTGTTTGCCAAAAGGTAATGGCGAAACTTTTTCACTGCATATATCATGGACAATCCTTCTCTTTCTGTTGTGGTGTAATTCTTCTCAGCATTGTTCAACTGTCGACTAGCATATGAGATTGGGAAATCCTTATTATGTTCTCCCGATTGAGCCAAAATACATCCAATTGCAAAGTTTGAAGCATCAATATGGACATGAAAGATTTGGTTCCAATCTGGTGCCCGGAAGATGGGTGCAGTCACTAATGCTTGCTTCAACTTTTCAAAGGATTCCTCACACTCATCAGTCCAATTAAACTTTACAAGAAGAGCATATAATGGTCTGGCTAGGACAGTGTACCGTAGATGAATCTACGGTAATAGCCACAACGTCCCATGAATGTTTGTACCCCTTTAGGGTTGATAGGCCGAGGTAATGAGACAATGACATCAATTTTATCCATATCTGTTGAAATCCCATTGCGAGAAACAATATGGCCCAAAATTTTCCCTTGTCTTACCATGAATTTGCACTTGTCAGGATTCAAGCATATACGATAAAGTTGACACTTTTGAAACACAAGTCTGAGGTGTTCTATATGATCATCACGCTCTTGTGAGTGAACACATAAATCATCCATAAAGATCTCAAGAAATTGCCTAAGGTACTCCTTGAATACATGACTCATTAACCGCTGAAAGGTTGCTGGTGCATTTGTTAGACCAAATGGCATAACACGATAGGCAAAGATGCCATCTTCAGTAGCAAAGGCTGTCTTGTGTTGATCCTTTGGATCAATTGACACTTGATTGTAACCGGAGAATCCATCCAAGAAACTATATGCTTTTTTCCCTGCAACTCGTTCCAGAACATGATCCGTGATTGGAAGTGGGTAATGATCACGCACAGTAGCTACATTTACCTTCTTGAGGTTTACACATACTCGAAGTTTTCCATTTTTCTTGGGCACCACTACAATAGGGGAGACCCATTCAGTGTGTTCAATCTCATAGATAAATTCTGCCTCTAAGAGCTTGTCTATTTCTTCCTTTATCTTCTGTGAAAAATTCTCATTGTAAGTATAAGGACGTTGCTTGGAAGGCTTTGCATCCTCTCGCAATGGAATTGTATGTTGACATATGCTTGGATCAACTCCTTTGAGGTCTTTATAACTCCAAGCAAAAACATCGCGATACTCCTTTATTGTTTGTATTAATAACTTCTCCTCATCTAAGGACAAGTCTGTGGCAATCCACACATAGCGAGGCTCTTCTCTTGGCTTAGCAATATCAATCTTTTTTGCATCTTCTGGACCATCATATGAAACCCCTGGCATGCTTGGTTTTTGTCGCATGGGCTGTTGAAGAACAATCTTCCGATCTTGAAGAGTGTATTGTGTGAAATTGGGAGGAACATTGAGACCTTGTTCTTGTCCACTTGAGTCTTCACTCATTGAAGACCATGCGGTTTTGAGCTCTCCTTTGCCATCTTGCATCAGATTTTTCTATTCAACCGTTGTCTTTGCACTTCCGACACTCTCTTTTAAATCGGTTTTAGATTTGAGTTTTGGTTTTTGTTTCTTCGTTTTTTTACGATTTTTGCTAACAGTTGTTAGCTTTTCCCCTGCTTGGAATCCATCTGATCGTTTTACTTGGTCTTTGATACTATCTTGTGCTTGGACATAGTATAGATATCCGTTCTTTCCTGAGAAGTGAGGTGGTGGTCGAGAGTTTTCACTCTTAGACTCCTCCTTTTCTTTTTGTAGTCTCTCACGTTGTTCCCGCTCATCTTGTCTACTGATTCTCTTATGGCTCTTACAACATTTACGTTTAGGTCGGCTTCGAGGGATCTCTACTTGAACCTCCCTTCCTCTCAAGAGTAGGCGTGCCTTTCCTAACTCATCCTCAGGGATTATCACATTATTATCAAAATCAGAGACCCAGCCATCTTCCTTATCAACATCATTAGAAGCAAATTCGAGTGTTAAATCCTCCACTGAGACTTCCTCGACATGCAGAGCTATTGTGGATGTATCCCTATAGTACAAATCATGTAGAAGGGCACGTGGTTGTACCATTCATATAGGAATAATATCATATCCATCTGAGTCACAAAATTGAATTGGCTTCGGTAAAGCACATGTCGATAATGTTGCAAGGACATGACTCCATTCTAGTGGATCAATTAAATGCTCAGGGAAGGGTTGTGGAATGTATGCCTCATCTGATACACTTCGATTACCCTTAAGTCTCTCAGTGTTGAAACCCCTACATGAGGCTCCACACATCCACAGATCTTCTCGCCCATCTGACAATGTAACTCTTGAGCCCTCAGATGAAGCAGAATCAAACTCATCTATTGGAGACCTTGTTACATCACGATATGAGTGATTCCTTAGGTTGACCCTTGTGATGATAGAATCATGTCGGAGGTACAAATAATTGTATCCCCAATCTTGAATCATTTGAAATTGTCGCATGAATGGTCTACCCAATATCACTTCATAGTTTGGATGCTTTCCAAAATCCACTACTGCAAAGGTGTGCTCATATTCAATCCCACATGTGGTGACCAATATGTTCTCAAGTAACCCAAGGGGATGTTCTAAGCTTCCATCTGCTAGCTGCAAGCGCATCCTGGTACTCCTAATAGCTGGTTTGCCCCACTTTTCCCAAATGGACCTTGTCACAATGCCCACTCCTGCACCACTATCAAGTATTGCAGTTGAAACTACTTTTCGCACTTCTAATGGGAGGGTAGCATTTCCCTGATCGTCCTCACAAAATTTTCCTACTTTGTTGATAGGAACTGGCATAACATGCTTTGTCTCAGGGTGTATAGTACACTCATGGTGACCCTTTTGTAGCAATACCTGCTCTGACAAACATGTGGCAATATCATTCCACAACTCAGGTCGAATTTTTATCAAATCAAGCAATGGTAAGGTACAAGCCACTGGTGCTGACAAAATAGCTTGCACGATACTCATATCCTTCTCCTTTGTGAACCTTTTATGCATGGAGGGTATCCTCAAGGTTTGGAAACAGTTCTCATATTCTCCCAGATATGATGGTAAGGTTTTCATTGTATGCTTACTTCTAGGAGAAACAATTGTTTGAACTTCCTCCTAGATGCTTGGGCGTCCAAAGCTGTTTTCTGTGCCCCTGGTAAAATCCACCTTAGAGAATGGAGGCGAACTAATAGAGGACATGTTCTCATTAACTTTCTCATGAACTGCGGCCCACATCTCATTTGCCATGTCCTCATTAGCATCAATAACTTCATCATTGCATGGGAAGACAAGGCTAGGTGGTGGCAGAATACCTCCTTTCAATTGGGTGTCAATTGGTGCAGACCTTTCGCTATGAGCTTGTGAAATGAGCTCACTTTTCATTTCCCAACTTGATGACACTTCTGGTATGGTTTCTAATGTTGGCTTAAGAGAGGTTGGGCCCCAAGGAATAGGTGGTGGTGGACCCTCAAGTATTGACTGAGCTTCCCTAATGAGTTGCTGATGTACAGCTAGATTGATCTTCTCCTCACGAGGGTTTGGGTATTCTTGAAGCTTCTTGGGTAGCTCAGATAAAGCTGCAATGCGACTTCTATGAGCATCAATGATGGCATCTAGAGTCTCATTCACTTTATCCACAAAAACAGAACCCCCAGAACTATCCTCAGTCGTACTAGTCTCATCTTGTTTAGCACTAGGCCCAGGTTGAGGTTGATGCTCCTCATGCACTTCTTGGGATGTAAAAGTTTTATCCCTCATGTTTTGTTTAGAGGCTTCTTGAGAACTAGTGGATGCACTTTTAGTTTGCTTGTTTCGGTTCTTCTTCCTCCTAGTGGTTTTTTTTCTATTGTCCACTAGATTTGCCTTTGCATCCCTAGTTCGAGGTGTCTCATCAATCTGTATTTCGGCATTTCGTGTCTGTGATCTAGTCATGACTCTAAGTGGCACGACATCCTCATTCTCAGAAGAAGGTGGTGATGGAACTGCCCCTACAAGGTTGAGTGAGACCTTTGGTTGAGAGGTGCCTTCCTCATGTGGTTTCAGCAAACAATCTTTTGGGAAGTGTTCTACACAACACCCTAGACAATATCTTTCAATTGGTGGAAACTGTTGTACTGTTGTATTGGATCGAGATGCTTGCCTTGAGCGATGTGGACAATCACGAGCCCAATGGGGTTCTCCGCACTCATAACAAGGGCCCATTAGTTTGGCTTCTACTTTCCTTTGCTGCCATTGACCTGAGGGGCCTGGAGTCCTAGGTTGGTAGCCGCCTAGCAACATTAAAGAGTTTTGTTCCCCTGGTTGAGTGTCCAAGTGCTGGGCTTGGGTATGCGGGACTTTCAAAGAGATTTTCTTTGGATGAATATGATGCATATTCCTCCTCCACATAGCCTGGGTTTACCAAGTCTCTACACATATTTGAATTGTCGTAGTCAACAACCCTCACAGGAGCAGTCCCAGGAGCAGGAGGTTGGGCACCAAGAACAGGTCGTGCTTGCTCTTGTGCCATCGGTAGCTTACGTTCAAAATTAGTATACTATTGATACATTTGTGGAGCCACTCCATCCCTTGGCTGCTCATGCTCCTGTCTCATTCTTGCAATGCGAGTACATTCCTGTGTGGTATGGGTAAAGTTCCAAGCACAGGCTTGGCACCACTTCTTTGTGGGTTGGTTTGTGACTAGAGGAGAAAAGGTATTACATTCCTCTGTTTTGTGGTTACCGCCACATGCTCCACAAAGATGAGGACCTGTAGGAAGTACACTCCTCATTCTCTGCTGCTGTTGTTGTGGCTGCATGGGTGGACGATAGGTCTGTCCCAATCTCCTTAGTACTAGGTTAGCTATCTGGTCTGGATTTACTAGCGCGCTAGACCCTGAACTTTGGTCATCACCCCACTGATCTCTAGTTTTCACCTCTGGGCCAGAACCATCTTGGAATTTTAAGTTATCGGTGAAATCCATAGCATCATGGCAACACTCATTGAAATTGGTGTGCTTCTTCGCATAGAGATGTGTATGCAGTGTTGAATTTTTTAGTTCTTTTAAGAAGAGAGAAATTAATCGACTTTGGGCGGGCTTCTCATCTTCTGGGCAACGATTAATGTACTGCTTCATTCTATTTACACAGTCTCTAACACTCTCATTCTCGCCTTGCTTGAAAGAGTAGATGTGTGCTGCCGTGTCATGTTGAATTCCCATCAAGGAAAAAGCAGCAATGAATCTCTCTTTCAAAACTTGTAAAGAAGATTTGTCTGAAGCCTCTAATGCTTGAAACCAAGCAAGGGCTTTTCCCTCAAGAGTGAGTCCAAATCCTTCAATTTGAGTATGCTTGTCAGCCACTTGCTCAGCTCGAACTGCTGGCCTAAATGCTGCTACATGGTCGTATGGATCTCCCGCCCTTCATACTTCTTTACCAGTTTCTGAAGAGTTGATGGCCTTACTTGTCTTGAATACTCATCATAGGGCCTACGGCCTCTCACTCTCAGTGGGAATTGTTCCTCTCTTTGGTAAGATGGTCCACCTGCATCCCAAATTGGTGTAGGGCCCCTATTACTAGCCTCACCAAACCCCTCCAAAGATCTTGTCACCTGCATTTCAGGAGGTGCATTTATGGGAGGCCGAGTTGGCTCCCCTACCCTCCGATTGTCATAGTGAGAAAGATGTTGTTGTGGTGTGACCGGTGGTCGCACATTTGGTGTAGGACTATATCTTGGTGCTAGAGTTGGACTACTAGCAGTGGTCCACTTTGATGTTGAGGGTCCCTCTCTAGTGAACTCTCGTAGGGGGGAGGAGAAACAGTTTCTCCAAGAAAGACTGTCTCTCCTGGTTTGGCTGTATTTGTTGAGAACACTTCCATGAATAATGGTTGTCCTTTCCACGTGAGCTCCCGAATCTCTTTCCAATCTAAGGTTCGGTATTCATTGGCCCATTTATCAATTATTCGGTTCATGTGTCCTGCAAGCTTCTCAACTACCACCACCAGTGCTAGAGGAAGATCTAGCTCCGGCAATTTAGTTGTGGCATAATATCCCTCTAAAGAGTCCTTATAGACCTCTTGAAGTGGGTCATCCTGTAAGAACTTTGTCACTCGAATTTGTCGTACAAACTCCCATTGGTTCTCAGCCCCCTGATCCATTTTGCTCTTGCCTTTCCTATCCCTTTCCAAATTTAGATCTACAAGAAGTAAATCATCAATGGATGGCTTTGAGGACTGGGCATTGGAGGGTCCAGGCATGTCCGGCTCAATGAGCCAATCATCTCTAGACTCCCTTGCGTTGGAAAGCTTCGATAAGTCAAAGAACTCGGTTTTATAGAGCTCCCCTAATTTGTCTACATTTTCTGGATGGTAGGTGACTTCGTAGCGAACACCATCTCCACCCATGTACATGTTATCCTGGTCATTGACTAGAGGTGCTCTATCAAGTTCTGAGAAAATGTCTGCGATCTTAACAAGATACCGTTGTTGTGGATCCCTAAAGATCTCAGCTCCTTGAGCATTTGTGTAGACATATTGGAGTCTCACATTGAGTGTTAACCCCATGGTGTCGGCTTCAAATGGATTAAAAGATCTTGCGGGTGTCCTATTTGGGGCTACGGAATGACTATTTGACGGCCCAAGATTGTCCATGGACAATGAGCTAGTTGTTCTGGAGGAAAGGGTATCGGATTGGGATTCGAAAAGGGTTTCAGCAATATCTGCCAAATTTCCTACCGATTGGGTCCCACTTTCCTGCGTAGGTACTCTAGAAGGTGCCCTAGGCCCTATAGCAGAATCTATAAGACGTCCCGACCGCAAGTGCATAAGGTCAATTTTTTTTTGGTTTTTTATGTGTTTTCTTGTTTTTTTTTTGTTTTGTCTTTTTTTTTTGTGAAGGCAACTAAAATGAGTATGGGTGGTGTAACTATCTATCCTATTTTTTATTATATATATATTTTTTTAATTTTTTTTTCTTTTCCTAATTACAAAAAATATGAATCACGCTAAAAAAATACTAATTATGCACAAAATTACAAAAATTTTAAAACAAAGCAAGTTACCCTAATTATGCAAAAAATTAAAAAAATGAAAAATTACAAAATATGCAAAGAATATGGACTCCTAAAAAAAACACATAATTTATAGAAACTTTTTTTTAAATTTCTATTTCTTTTCTTTTGTTTTCTTTTGTTTTCTTCTCCTTGGTTGTTTTCTTTTTGTTTTTTTTAAATACTAATAAATTTCGTACTAATTACACAAAATATGAATCTACTAATTATGCACGCAATTACAAAAATTCTAAAAAAATAAAAATAAAATATGCAAGCTACTTTAATTATGCAAAATTTTACAGAAATTTAAAAAATGAACAATGGATTCAAAATACAAACACAAAAATTGTTTTTTTTTCTCCTTTTTTTATAAATAAATTTATTATTTTATGGTTTTTTTTTCTTTTTTTCTTTCTTTTTTCATAAGATGAGGCACCTAGGTGTGGGAAAGATCTTCCAAAATTTTAAGAGGCAATGGTGGCCTGTGGAGTGAGAATTGAGTCTCACAAATTTGAGCCACAAGGGGGATGAGAGGATAAGATTAAGATAAGTGAATGATTAGTGACTTAAACACATTAATGAGTTGAGGTAAACTAAATAGAGTGATTAGAAGAAGCCCAAGGGAGAGAGGGAGGCTCTGATACCATGATGAAATTATGAAACTCTAATCAAAGGCTATGTAAGATAACCCTAATCACACTAATTAAGTTAATATAATCCTATGGAGGATGAACCCTAATTAACAACAGAATGAAAATTCTAATGACTTAATCCCAGGGGATTCACTCTTTGAAAACTAATGATTTCACGTGAGTGTACAAGAGGGGTTTTTTGAAATGAGGCATAAGCTTATAAGGGAGGGGTAAGGCCATGTATTTAGGTGAATCCTAAATCTTAAATTTAAGTTAGGGGGAGGGGGCCTTGGTAGTACTTACTTTCACGGTGCATATATGGTAATGATCTAATGATATCAAGAAATGATCACAACATGCTTCAATAATGATTCAAGTAGGTTGTGTGGTGACTTACAATGATGATTTGCTAGTACTTAACATCTATTTCTTGGTAGCATGCATGAAGTACTTATGTTTGCTTAATAAGGTTCAAAGTACTTATGTTATCTTAATAAGGTTCAAAGTAATATACTTTAATATAAGGAGAGGGGGTGTGTAAATGCTAGAGAAAAAACATAGATATAAGGAAGGGGGTGACATAGTCATTTTTAAAGGTATCCTTATAAGCTTAAATAGGGGGTGTTATCATCTTATGAGAATCATATATAGGGGGTTTTCTTGAGGTATGCACGCATGTGATGTCCCTCTTTGTTGTTGCGAGTGAATCCCTTGGGATTGACATATGCAACTAGACTTAGTGAAGGGGGATGAAGCCCACGGTTGTTTCAGCAGTAAATCATGCTTGCTTCTTATTCCTTGACCCACCAAAATTGCTACCCATTAAAGAAACATTAGGAAAGAATGTGTTGATCTTGGAAAGGTTCAACATATGATAGATGAAATTACTCTCGTCAAATCACACGTATCCATGCAGTTTTATTCAAAGCTCCATTAGATATTGAAAGAAAGAGCATTACATGTTGTAGGGGCCAAAAGCACAAACTGTAGAAGGGTGGAAACAATTGATTATTGTTGAAAATGAGAACGAGGGAAGCCCGTAGGTGCTTACAAGCATAAGAGATTGTTGCTACAACCAATGACCTCCAGAAGATATGCAATAATGAGATCAAAAGTGAGGGGAAAGTTGAGAACCCTTATATTTCCCTCCAGAGAGATGATTGGCCAGCTGTTCTGATAGCTGTCCAGTAGTATAAAATGACTAAAAATGGTAGAAAATGCCTAAATAATATCTACTAAATATGCCAATGTAGGGTGTCATAAAATGACTAGTACAAGCATGAAAAAAAGGTGATGTAGATCCTCTAAAGATGATATATTCCAACACCTCCTCTTCAGCGCTTCCAAAGGGGCAGTCCAATACCAGCACGCTGAAGTAACACCTCCAAAGTAGCTCTTGGAAGTGGTTTGGTGAGGAGAATAGCCACATTGTCCTTGGTAGAACAATAGGCCAACCAAAGAAGTCCCAACTCGATCCATTCACGTACAAAATGATAATGCACCAAAGACCAAATGTAACTCCTCTCAATAGAGGACATCTCTACTTCCATGGCTTGCCGCCACACTGTGGCTGTGAAAGATCCTCCTCTGGACTCTCACGCTCATCGATCTCCTAGAGAGAACTCATGAGAGCATAATTCATTATGTGATGAGATGTGGAAGCCTGAGATGAACGGTGAGGTCCAAGGGTGGTGGTAGAGATCTGATTATGGAGCTATGCATGTGAGACTAGAATCTCTAAAGAGTTGTTAAACCCACCGAGGTAGGCCAGTCTTCCTCTCAAAGCATGAAGAAGAATATCCAATTGCAGTAGAGGACTCATCCGCCGATGCTATTGGGAGAGGTGATGAAGTAAGCACTGGTGGTGGGGGTAATCCTGAAGTCAAAGAAGGACTCGTAGAGGGAGTGGGAACTGCAGAAGTTGTTGCAACATGAACTCGTGGCTGTAAAGTAGTAGCTAGCATCGAGGTTGTTGCAACATAAACTCATGGCTGTAAAGCAGTAGCTAGCACCGGAGTTGGAGGAGAAGCTCGATGTGGAAGAGGTATAAGATAACTAACATCGACCGGGAATGGATCATCCAGAAAGTTGGAAGATGCATTAGGTGGAGAGGAGTCAATACCAAACAAGCTCTCATCAAACCGAGCATCACGGGAAATGATGATGTCATTAACCACCGGATCCTAGAAGTGGTACCCTTTGGATCTCAGACTGTAGCTTGTGAAGATCATCCTCTTTGACTTTGGTGGAGAGGAGTCAATACCAAACAAGCTCTCATCAAGCTCTCATCAAACCAAGCATCACGGGAAATGATGATGTCATTAACCACCGGATCCTAGAAGTGGTACCCTTTGGATCTCAGACTGTAGCTTGTGAAGATCATCCTCTTTGACTTTGGTACAAGTATGGTCCTCTTCTAATTTGGGACATGCACATAAGCGACACAACCGAAAACTCATAGATGAGAAACAAAAAGCTTTGCGTCCTATAAAAGCCTCCTTTGGAGTCATCCCCTCAACTGCTTTTGTGAGAGAGCAGTTAATGAGATAAAGTGAGGTAGCCAGAGCTTCACCCTAGAATGCAAGAGGGAGACCTGCATGATGCAACAAAGAATGAGCCATCTCTTTTACGGTTCAATTCTTCCATTCCACAACTCCATTCTGTTGAGGAGTGTAAGGAACTGTGGTCTATCGGTGAATGCCCTTTGACGCAAGGAGGTTATCAAACGATATAATCTCGCTACCATTATTAGTCTAGAGAAAAGAAAATGCACCCCCATATTGATTTTCCACCATTGCAATCCAAGTCTTGAAACTGAAAAAAGCATCTGACTTGCGAGCCAAAAAACATACCCAGAATTTACGAGTGAAATCATCCACAAGAAGAAGAAAATATCAAGCCCCTCTAATAGATTCAACCTCCATGGGTCCAACAAGATCTACATGTATAAGCTCCAGTCTTCGGGTTGCTCGATGAGTGGCCTTCTCTAGAAATGCATCTCGATGATGCTTGCCCAGCATGCAGGGGATGAGAAAATGTGTGAAAGAGACCTGAGCTAAGGTAGTTCGCTCACAACCTAAGAATGGAACTTCTGTAAGGCAGCAATAGGGACATGACCGAAGTGAGAATGCCACAAAGAAGTATCTGCCTCACAAACCAAACTTTAAGCCATCAAGGGGGAGAAAGCTGATGAATATGTGAGTTAGTGTGAGGGATTTGGGAAGAAAAGTTTGTGATATTGTAGAGACACCCTTCATGGACTCCATTGGCAACAACTGAGAGAATCTTCCTGTTGATCACTTCAATTACCTCATCATCAAAGTACACACCAAGTCCCTTCGAGAAGCTTTGTATACAGAAAATAGATTTTTGGAAATCCGTGAAACATGTAAAACATCATGTAAGGTGGCAAAGGAACCTAAAGAAACATTACCAACACCGGTGTGACAGGAAGTGAAGAGTTGTCACGTGATACGAACTGAAGAAGAGAGAGTCTAGTAGTCCTCTAAGATATGGGCTTGATTGGTCATGTGGGCAGAAGCACCACTATCTGGAGAAGTCATCTCGCAAGTGATCACAAGGAGTGAATCTTGTGAAGAAGTAGATGAATCTGTGATGACTGCCATGTATGCAATTTTGGCAGATCTCTCCTCTAAAACTTTATCCTTGCCCTTGTCTTTGGTGTTGTCCTTGTCGTCAGATGCTTTGGAAGCATCCTGGGCCTTATACATGGCTTTGGCTGCTCGTGAGTCATCATGACGAGCAAAGCAGCGAGCCTCAGTTGTGTGACCTGTCGTCCTGCCCACAATAATCACATTCATTACTTTTGTCCTTGGACTCCTTTGAATCCTGCTTACCCTTGCCGTTGCCTTTGTTGTTGTTGTTGTTGTTGGAGGTCCCTTTTCCGCCTTTGCCTTTGCCCTTGTTAGAGGCAACAAAAGTAGACTCTGACTTGCCTTTTTCCTGAAGCATGCACTTCTTGTGGAGATAACTCATGACTTCCTCAAAAGGGGGGAGAGGATCATCGAAATAAATATTATCCTTAAAAGAATCAAAAGAAGCAAGCAATTTACCAAGAAGTTTATGGATGGGATTGTTGATGGTGCTCCCATACTCCTCAAGCTATAGCTTGAGGATGGGTGAACTCTCCTATCTTCTTAATCAAGTTATTTGATTCATTGATTGTAAGCTTCTCCAAATCTGACTCCAATTTAGCAATCTTCATAGTCAAAACTCTCCCATACCTCCTCTGGATCTTTGTCCACATCTGATGGGCATTCAATCCTAGGAGAAGCAAACTGCTCCTCACTGGAACCCTCAAAATAAATAGAGTCAATCTGCTCCAACTATATACCGAGAATGCTTTACAAAAGCATCCTCTGAAAATATCGGCATCACAAGATGTAGACTCTATAGAAAAGATGGGGTTCATCTGCCCAAACTTTGTACCATGAGTTGCCCAATGCTATACATAAGCACACTCCACTGAGGTGGGCATCGCTAGATGAAAGGACTCCACATCCCCCTCTAAAAAAAAATGTCGTCGGACTGATACGATCCCAACCTGATTCTGATCCAAAGCCAAAAAACTCTGGAAGTACCGCTGTCCCCCAGGCACGGTTAGACCACAGATCCAAAGTATCCCACCGGGTCCAAAAGTCCATCCTCCAAAACAACAAACCTGCACATTGCATCAAATTGGCAGAGGGAGGGGCATCCTCAGAACCATCACAAAGAGAGGCAGAGGTAGACTCCTCACAATGAGGAAGGGAAGCAGGAATATAAATTGCAATGGTAACAAAGTCCTCAAGAGCATCAGTGAGAGCAGAAGATTGTTCCATAAGTAGAATTAGATCCCAAAAATCAGCACAACAAACAAGTGATCCATGTGAAAGGATCACATCTCATAGGCAAAAAACCCTCTTTTCTCTGCAAACACTATAAAGAACACAAGCTCGGACAAAATAAACTCTGCTCAGGATCTTTGAAAAGATCACTACTCTCCTCCCAAAATTTGTAAACGCCTATCACAGGAAGAAAGTTTTCGCAAATACAAACAGCTCCCGAAACTGATCGTGAAGTGAAGTAGCTGGAGATGGGCCCCCTTTGAGTGTAGAAAACTCCTGTGGGAAGCAAAACACAACCAAAAACTGCTATCTAGCAAAAAAACAGCACTCCACCACCAACAGAAGGCAAGGAATATGAAGAAACTGGGTAACTTTGTAGGCCAGGAACAAAACACAGGTATAGATGCTCCAGAATCAGCAAAACGCTGATTGAAATCAGAAATTCAATGCCCTCCTCAAGTACCAAACTGCCTCCAAAGCCACAATCCACACAAAACCCCCTCTGCAACAAGTGATTTGTGTCCACTGTAGAAGAAAATGCAGCCAAACAAGGGCTACAAACCTGAAAATTCAGGCCAAGAAGTGTCCACACCTCCTATGAGGAAAAACGCTAAAGGTACCTTCAGGTCCAACGGGAGGAGCCCAGGTGAAGGTAGAGCTACCAACAGAAACAACTAAGAAAAACACAGCAACCATGGCTGCAAATCTGAAAATGCAGAAGTGTTTGGGGTAAGAGATAGGGCAAATTCTGGAAAAGCAGAAGAGATATGGTACCATCAAGTCCTCATATCAGCAAACAAAAATAGCAAACCTATTGTTGTCCTGAATAGAATAGGCAGCTCACACTACAAGGGGGTAGATGCTAAAAAACGCTGCAATCTAGTGTAGAAAACACCTGTAGAAAAAACACAGCACTCTAGGTGCTGGAGCCCTAAAAATAGAGTAGAAAATAGGTGAGGGGGAAGTCTCAGGAGGTCAAACCGGCTATGGATGACCATGGGCTATAATGGAGAAGCGCCTGAAAGAGGCAAGCGACCAACAACAACCTGAGAGATAAAAACGCAGATCTCTCCACCTTGCTGAAAACACAAAAAGGCAGGAGGGAGCATCCAACACTATTCTTCATCGGCGCTCTGATACCATGATAGAATGTGCAGTGGAAGAAGGGAAAGTGGAAACATAGGAGAGAGAGTGAGAGAGAGAGATGGAAACACAGTGAGAACCTGCTCTCAATATCATCATCCAAATGAATACATGTCCCGAGCAAGCAAGGAGAAGGCCTCATATGTGAGGGACTGTAGCAAATAATGCTAAACAATGACAAAGGAGTGAGGGTATGCCGGCTATATATATGCCCAGAAGTAGGCAGCCAACCAGCTCACGACTAGGGAAAAAACCTCCACGACTAGGATAAAAAGTGCCCAAGACTCCATAAAATGGGGATAAAATATGGGTAAAATAAGTGAGGGGTGACCAGCCCCTCTAGCTAACATGGTCAGCCCTAGAGGCTAAAATAGGACACCAAACAAGAAGCGAGCAACAAGGAGATGATGTCTAACATTATGCATTTTCTCTTCTTTGTGATTGGAAATTAGCTCTATCTTTTGTTCACTAGCATGGAAGAAATTTGCTGACTGTGAATTCTTTTTGATTGGCAAGCATCCTGTAGCATGCGTCGAGCTAGGACTGTGTGAAACAAGGAAGCCTTTCTTTAAACTTGAGTTTGGTGAGTCTTTAGTAATCCTTTAAAATAGCATACATGAATCTAAAAGAGATGTAGTAGAGACGACACCAGATGGGGTCCCGAATTACCCACATGGAAGGCCCCTCTGCCCCCTATGAGCAGGACTATTTGCTTTATTTCTTCATTTGGAGAACTATATACAAGCTAAATTGAGTCCACAACACTGAGCAGACAAACTGACTGACTGACCGCCGCCAAACGCAAGGACAAAGCGACCAAACCCTGGGCAGAACTCAGGCAAGAGCCTAGGCACACATGCTTGACTTCTGATGATAGTCTTTGGTTTATATCTGATGAATTATGGACTGAACTGAACTGAACCTGTCTTTTTAGATGCTTCAGGTGCCCAGTCAGCTGCCCTTAAAGCCTGTTTGGCAGAAAATTTCTATGATTGACATTAAATGTCAGTCGACTATAGCAATATTTCATGACTAGCATTTTATGCTAGTCGGCTACCTTTATGAGGTCAAGTGGCTGCCAGTCAGTTGACTGGGCCCAAGACCTCACGGGGTCTGGCCTGTGAGGCCTTCCTTGTCTATTAATACTTTAAGAGACATGACGTAGATCAAATACAAGACCTAAAGACAACTATAACTCAAAGGAGAATTCTTCTAAATAATCCGAAAAGGACCATAGTAATGTGTTCGTAACTTTGGAAAAACTGATTTCACTATTTTATATCAATGAGGAGCCACGAATAAAAGAACCATACTACCTTCTTTGAATTCATCATGTCGGCGACGTTGGTTAGTTGCTTGTTGACCTTGATCCTGAACTCAAATCATCTGATCTCAAACTTGAAGAAGAACATCTTGCATTTCTTGAACTAATTGATCCGCTAATGCCACCTTGTGTTGAAGATCAAAGTTCAATGGCACAATTGGTGTATGACCATAAGTGTCTTGAAAAGGACTCATAAGTGGCTTGGTGTATGACCATAAGTGGCTTGAAAAGAACTCATGCCTATTGTTGTGTGATGAGAATTATTGTAAGAAAATTCCATCAATGGTAGATAATCTTCCCAAGATGCGAGGCGAGACTGAATATAATGTCTGAGCACCTTGTCGTGCATTCATAATTGGTTGAGTGAAGATATACTTCAAGGAATGATGATCTGTCTTAACAACAGAATCTGCGCCTAGAAGATAGTGTTTCCAAGCTCAATAAGTATGAACAATTGCCAAGAATTCTTTATCGTATACTGGATAACATGTTTGAATTGTTGAATGCTTGACTTTCAAAAGGCAATGGCATGGCCTTGTTGCATGAGAATTGCGCTAGTTGCAATATCAAAAGCATTTGTCATGAGACTTCGAAAGGAAGATTGGGGTCTGCAATTGCCATTACTAGGATTGTTGTGTCAAAGCAATCTTTAGCTTATCAAAGGCGTGTGAAGCATCATCTGTCCATCGAAAAGCAGGGGTTGACTTAAAAACCTCTGTCTCAAAGGTGCTAAAATTCCCAAAAACTTAAAGACCTTTGTATGATAAAAATTGGCCAGATCCAAGAATGATTTGACATCATGAATATTTTACGGTGTTAGAGCCAATCTTGAATAACTTGTATCTTCTTAGGATTACCATCAGTTGAAATGATGTGTCCAAGGTACTCCAGTGATGTCTTGAAAAATTCACTTTTCTCTACTGACAAAAAGTACATTATCTTGCAAAACCTGAAAAACTTGATATAGATGCTTTTGGTGCTCATCGATTGAAGCACTAAATACCAGAATATCCTCGAGATAAATAATCACGAACTTGTCCAGAAATGGTTGAAAGAGGTCATTCATGAGGCTCAAAAAAGTTACCGAGGCATTGGTTAACCCGAAAGGCATGACCAAATACTCATAATGTCCATACTTTGTGCGAAAGGCAGTCTTGTGCTCACCACCTTCACGAATACAGATTTGATGATATCCAAACTTGAGATCAATCTTGGAAAATAATTTGGCATGGAGCATTTGGTCAAATAATTCATTAATTCGAGGAAGAGGATATTTATTCTTCATGGTCAGTTTGTTGAGAGTACGATAATCAATGCAAAGTCACATTGACTTATCTTTCTTTTTCACGAGCAAAACTGGTGCACCAAAACGACTCTTACTAAGACGAATATGACCTTTGTCCAAGAGTTTTGTTAACTAGTGTTGAATTTCTTGGGATTCAGCAAAAGAGACTCGATATGGAGCATGATTTCGTGGTGAATTGCTAGGAAGTAAATCAATCGGATGATCCACTGGAAGTCGAGGAGGCAAAATTGGAGGTAGTTCCGCACGAAACAAATCCAAATGTGGGGCAAAGAAAGGTTTAGTCAAATATGCCACTTTGGAATTCTGGTCAGGCACCGTCTCCTTTGTTGCAGAGAAAACCATTAAGAGTGTTGAAGAAAAACCGGCCTTATGAACCCACTGCTTCACCTGTAATGTGGACAAGGTTGGTGTGGAGGGTTGATCGTGAACACCTTGGAGATCGATGTCCATACCATCTTTGACAAACTGTAAAGTGTGGTTGCAGAAACTGATGAGAGGATTATACGGATGTAACCATTGATGACCCAAGATCATATTGTATCGGGATAAAGGCATAACCTCAAAATCCATCTTATCACGATATTGGTGAATGCGGAAGGAAAGTTGAGGAACCATAGTATTGCAATTAAAACCCGATCCGTCTGCCAACTTAATCTCGTAAGTGTGGGGACTACGAGTAGTGTGTATCTTCACAGAGGAGAACATTAAGCATTAGTTCAAGCATAGTATTCATAGTCTAGATCTACATTGGATCTATGACAATCATTGTAGTTACTCATTCATTCAATAATATATAGTAGGAGTAGGTTAAGTAAAGAGTCTCTCTCTTTGTCTTCTCTAGACTTCTCTATGTCATGAGCATGTGAGTAGCGTTAATCTTTATTGCTTTTCGTTAATCATCATTAAGCACACTTCCGCATGGTAGTCATGTTACATTGGTATTAGAGCATCTAGGTCTCCTTCTAGGTAGAAGTTGTGCATGTTAAATTAGGGTTTGCAAGAAAAAATTAGGGTTTCCTTGTTTTGCATCCTTGCAACAAGTTTTCAATCCTATATTCAATGGGCAAAGTCAAAAATGAGGATTGGCGTTTTTGTGTTTTCAACCCATTTTTGCATGTAGCATAGGTTCAATATAGACTAGGAGCATCAAAATTCTTATCCTAGATCTAATCTATGTAGGAAATGGCTTCTTTTCAACATTCCTTGGACCAAAACCTCACCCCAATGGAGAGGTACATGCAAATTTGTAGGTAGATGTGCAAAGAGTTTGAAGCCAAGGTCCAACGGCAACAAGAACACAGGGCGGAATGGAAGTGGTTAGATAAGGAGTGGCATCGACGAGAAGAAGAACATAGGGCCAAATGCAAGCGAATAGATAAGGAGTGGCGTCAATGGGAAGAAGAAGATGATAGGATATTCTTTGAGTAGTGGAAGAACCTGATGGCAACCATGAGTCCAAGTACAAGCAAGGAAGTAGTACTGGCAGTCAAGCTTGATAAGTGTGCTGCAATACCATATAGACACAAACCATATAGACACACGGATCCGTAGGTCGAGGTCAACCAAGGAGGACAAGTGTCTAATTGCGTAGAGCCACTATCAGTTATTAGCGGTCATCATAGACTATGAGGTTTCAACAGTTATGGAGACATTATCTCTTGGGAGGCAAATTCCAGCTTGTAACTGAGCCTAAACATCAACACAAAGACACAGAACATTGTCATCAATGCAGGGACAAAGAACAAAGCATCAAGGTAAAACCCTTAGCGTAAATCAATATGAAACCTTAGTTTTGTAAATGGGAACACAATTACTACATGATGTTGAATCCATAGCTTTCAAAACAACAACATGGATCAAGATAAAAGCTTAAGCAAAAGAGACAATTGCGTCATGGATTTCAAAACACTGCATCATGAAGTGGATGCTGTTGAGATATCGAGCTCAACTAGTGCTACGAGACGGACATTGATGACCCGCCTGGGTGATAGTTTTTGCATCTACACCACTGGCATGGTTGGTGAGATTATGGGTGATATGCGGCCAGTGGGATGACCGGCTGTGTGACAACCATTTTGGATTAGTAGAGACTGGTATAGTTATAGCACCAGCTCATTTAGTCACGTTCACATTATGGACTGACCCTTGTATGTTGTAGTAGTTGAGTACTAACCCATATAGTGTGTACTCTTATCTTTATGTTATGTTGGTTGAATAGAGCCTAGAAGAAGATAGAAGAAAATTCAGCTATCCATCTCTCTCTTGTGTCTTGCTCTCTCTTGTGTGTGTGTTTGCCTGCTAGGGTTTAAAGCTCTCCCTCTCCCCCACATTCTCTTTATTGTATTAGAGCCTGGTTCGTGTGAGAGCTAAGGAGGCAAGCAAGAGGCAAGAACAAGCAAGGAAGGAAGCGACACTACACGGGAAAGGGCACCATCATCTCTTTCCCCTTCTTGGTTTAGGTACAACACCTCCACATCTCTTACAAAACCTCCACACCAAATGCCCTTGAGGGGGAAAGAGAAAAAACCATTCTAATGAGAAAAAAAAGAGCCCATATCTTACAAAACCTCCACACCAAAATGCCCATTCTCCCAGTAAAGAAGTTCTAGAGCTAATTGAGTCAACCACCAAGGGAGCCCTTACTTCATCCATACCACTAAAGAAGAGGTTGGTTTTTTACTTACCTAGAGAGCAGCAGGGGTAAGTAACCTAATTCCTTCAGAATCCTCACTTCCAAGCCAGATCAACCCTCATCATTGCATACCCTACCAGCACTCTTGGCTTATCCAAGGACTAACCCAATTAACACCCATGCCATTAACATTCCTAACCCTAGAGAATCAAACCATCAGGTGCCCAAACCCACCAATCCCCAACAACACCAAAGTTTCCATAATGAAGGTGACAAATGGTGAGTGCAAAAAAAAAACTTCCGGAAACACAAGGATAATATGAGACTCAAAAGCAAATCTGGATACCCAAGCAAAGGGAGCAGCAGAAACCAAGGACAGCCACACCACAAGGTGGACCGCAATACAAGGTTACAGCAAAAACCAATCCTAAACCAAAGACATAAGTTATTAGGAAGGATTTGTTAAGAAGCCCAAGGATACTTTGCAAGTCAAACACACCTCTGGCTACCTAAAGCAGTACAGTCAACACCATCCCATCCCAAAGAATGCAACCTTGATAGAGAAGTGCTACCCAAAGATGGTGGATGCCTAACACTCTTATAGTGGCCCAAGGGTAACACAAGTACATGGGTAACTAAAATCATGCCATCCTTATCACCAACTTCTTTATCCACCTAGGGAAGTACCAAGGTAAAGTGGAAATAGCAAACGACTACCAACACTACTGGAACCTCATGCTCAACCTTAGCAAAGGGTAAGGAAAAGATTGAAGAATTCAAGAAAGTACCAAGGCAAAGTGGAAATTGCAAACAAAGGCTACCAACGCTACTAGAACCTCATGCTCAACCTTAGCAAGAAAAGATTAAAAAATTCATGGAAGCCCAAAATCATAGCCAAACACATTATGAATAGGATATTCCCTTGACATTGACCTCAAAAGCTTATGCAGCAGCAAGCCAAGAACCACCAATTCCCCTCGGTGTCACTCACAAGCCTAGCTAGATGGGCCAAACAAAAGTACCTCATCCTTTTCAGAGAAGAGGGGAACCCATCCCAAAACCAATTAAAAATTTCAAAGAAAGCAATACTACATAGAGTCGAAGAAAGCAATGAGATGGAGCAAGGAGATGGAGCAAGAGGAAAGAAAAAAAGGAAGAAAGCAAGAGTGATAGAGAACTATGAAGAAGAGTCCTCTTGATCAAAACAACACTAATTAGATGCACTTCCATAGGCGTAGCCCAACATTGCACTTGCATATGCACTAAGGACCTTTTTGTATGCAAATCTCAAAATGTTTTGATCTCAAGATGCACATGCACTTTCCTATCTCAAAAAGTTGCCTGCTCAAGATGTTTATGCAATATGTACACACACGTACCTGTCTATGCAAGCACATTCTTATATGTTCACGTACCTGTCTATGCAAGCACATTCTTATATGTGCACGTGCGTTCCTATCTGTGCATGCATGATCCATACTCCACATGCACATTCCATGCTTTGCATGTACACATGTAGATGCGCATGCACGTTCCATTCTTTGCATGCTCCACACCTACATTCAATATGTGCATGCACACTCTTGAGTTACGAACACACATACACTACTCTACATTCCTAAGAATGATCTATGTACATATGTTCCAACCTTCGTACATATGTTCCCAACCAAAAGCTATAGAAGTTGGAGCCTCCTCTCATTTTTCATTATTCACTCTCTTTCTAGCCAATCTCTTGCCATTTTTATCCGAAAATCACCCACACCTTCGTAGCCCCCTCTAGTGCTCTGGTAACTTGTTAGAAGTTGTATTTATCTCACTTTCAATTCATAAACTAAACTACAAAGAGTCACTAAAAAGCTACTAAACAAATACTACAATATATCGAAGAAACTTTAATCATGGCATAGATTACACACAATGCAAAGATATGAAGTTAGTTGTTGGTAGCTACATTGATAGTGATTAGGCACGTGACAAAGCTGATACAAGATCTAGGTCAAGATATTGCCTTTCACTTGGATCGAGAATGATCTCTTGGAGTAGCAAGAAACAAAGCACAATGGATTTTTCATCTACTAAAGGCAAAATATAAAGCTGCCACCAATGTAGCCACCAATGTAGCCTATGAAGCTATTTGGCTTGAAAGAAGTTTAAGAGATCAAGATCTAACATTTCATCCTCGAACAAAACACAAAGATACAACACAATTCCATTTGTGAAAAGCATGAGAACAAGAAAAAAGAACTTATGTATTGTCTAATCCACAAGAAGATAGCACATATTCAAATAAATGCTCTTTATAAAATCAATCAAATAAAATTTACATACTTGCTTGGAATGTTAAATAATCCACTTATCATCAAGGGGGAGTATCGAAAAGTTCTATGCATTAGTGATTTCAGTCTCTGTATAAAAAATTCAATAAATTATAGATTGAGAACCTTAAAGTAACATCACTTATTGATGTAGTCTCTTTCATATTAGCAATGAATACCAATCGTGTCTCACAATACATGTGGCTACCATGAGGATGCTTCATGGACTATTATCTGCCCCATGGGCAAGATTGAGATCCAAAACCTATGCCTACTTCTGTGTTATAAATAAAGTCTCTACAAAGAAGTATATATTTTTTTTCCCATAAACAACGAAGTATATTTTTACAACAAGAGACCTATAATCAACCAATCAACATAAAAAAGATATTTCAATATATTATTGCTTGAGTGTTTGGGCATCAATTGCATATAATGCATCAAGCAAGAAATCAACATAAAAAAGATATTATTACTTGAGTGTTTGGGAATTGATTTTGTGTGTGTGAGCACACTTGGGGGGGAGGGGGGAGGGGTAGGGGTAGGTAATATAGGTGTGTTAGTATAGAAGGGTTAGCAATAATATAGGTATGGGTATAAAGGTATTAAGTCATGAGGCCATATAATACGAGTGTGTATATGAGGTTTACATTAAAATAAAAATAACGTGAAAAGAAGTACCCAACATGGCCATCCCTTGTGCAAGCAAAGAGAGCAATGTTGTTAGAGAGATGTTGTTAGAGAGAGTAGCAAAGAGAATGCTTAGGTAGAGCCTTATCCTCTTGATTGCCTGCACTTGTGCATTGTCAATGTACTTTGAAAAAACATGTGTCCTTCCATTCATGTACAAACATCTTGAAGCACTTGAATGAAGATGGACACTGCAACCCATGAGATTTTTGCAGCGCTTCCTCTTCGTATGTGTGTCTTTCTCAAGTTTATATGAACAGCTTATAGAGCTCGAACGAGCATGAACATCAAGCCTATGAGGAATTGATGGACATCAACAGAGATCTCAGAGTGTATCGCAAGGTAAATAATTCCAAATTCATTACCACATTTGAATCCGAGTTACATGTCATTCATCAAGTCATAAGATTTTCGTGCTCGTTTGTGTGAGTGAAGTAAAAAAAAAACATACATAAAGTATGGCGGGAAGTTAGCACAGTCCTCCTTGAAATTTTATAAACTTTGGAGAACGTGCCCTTTTCCCATTTTCCAAATAACACTTTCGATATTGAAAGTGGACCAAAACACCTTCAGTATTGAAGGCGATCATTAGTTCTACGTATTGATTCATGATACAAAACTAATTTTTAATTATGGTAATAAATTTATATTTTTCTAATTTGCGATATAGTTTTGAATCCCCATCGAACATAGAAGCTCATCCATTGCGGATGTCAGTGTAGCATGTATGCTTTTAAATTCATGTTCATTCAAGCATTTCAAATTTCCTTTACACTACACGAAGTATGCTACCCAAGCATACATACAAAACACGAGAAAAGAATTAAAAAAAATCTTGTTTTGTAAGCTTTAGAGCATGGAGTGCACCTGGTTTTTATCATGATGATGATGATGATGATGATGATGTGTGTGTGTGTGTGTGTGTGTGAGAGAGAGAGAGAGAGAGAGAGAGAGAGAGAGAGAGAGAGAACAAGTATAAACATCAAGCCTATGATTATATTTAATGTGAGGAATTGATGGACATCAACCGGACAAAGATAATTAATTCAAGCTAAAGTGATTAAGAATACACTAATCAAATGAGCATAATGTGGGTGAGATTAAGTTGTAAAATGAGAGTATATCTTATTGAAAATGAGAGGCATAATATATAGGCAAGTACATTGAGAGAAAGCCAAGCTCTGCTTAAATCACCTATGACGTGTACAGGTAGAGAGTAGCTAGTCTAAAATAGTGGAGATAATTGAGCGCCTAAAAGAGGTAGATTTTAAATGTTGAGAGATGCTAGGGGGGATGCTCCTAAATAAAGGGAAAATAGTAGTCTAGATGCTTGGTAAATGTGCTTCACCAAAGAGCACTTACAACAAGGAAAAATGGTAGAAATAACCATAGGAAAATAGCTCATGTTTGGGACATTATTTCTAACACACCTCACCCAGACATATTGGCTTTTAGAAAGCCTAGTCATAATCTTCCTCTTTTGGAGAAATGCTATCCACCCATGATATTGTTGTGTGTTTTTACTACTAAGAATGCTTATGCTTTATGGATTTATTCTTCACCTTCTGCCACCATGTT
This sequence comes from Cibotium barometz, assembly GCF_041138505.1. Classification (NCBI taxonomy): domain Eukaryota; kingdom Viridiplantae; phylum Streptophyta; class Polypodiopsida; order Cyatheales; family Cibotiaceae; genus Cibotium; species Cibotium barometz. The sequence continues at coordinate 29,819,112 of NC_141058.1, forward strand.
TGCATGTGCCTTCTCTTACTCTTCTTTATGGCCATCTTCTTGAAGCATTGGTCCTTTGTGTGTTTGAGCTTCATGCAGAAATTGTATCTATTAGCTCTTTTTCCTTTCCCCTTTGTCTTAAACACATGGCACCTTGTTGGATCTTCATCGTCTACCATACCAATGAAAAGAACACTATGGATGTATGCATATAAGCACCTTCTTTTTAGTTCCACAATACTAAATTGGTCATCTGGTCCTAACTTATTCATATCACATTCCTTTTGCACCCATCGTCCAACCCTGCCTACACACACAAATCCCAACCACCATTGATAGTTGTTGAGATGTCAAGCTCAACATGAACTGACACTCACAAGGTGCTTGCATGATCGTTTGATAGTTACATCACTGGTAGGTTTGGTAGCTGGCACTGACATATCTTCACAAGAGATTCTACAGCAGCTAGACTACATCAACTAGCCCACACCCACCCACTCCACTTTAGTGTGTTCACATTATGGAGACCGCTTCTATATACTCTAGTATGTGTGTTGTCACTTTATCTCTTTCATAGACCTCTTTTGTTAAAGAAGAAGAATAACAACAATTTTTAGCCTCTCATCTTGTGTGTTCTCTTCTAGGGTTTGTGTGAGTGTGAGTGTGTGTGCTTGCAAGAGCTCAAGCTTCCTTCTCCCCTGTATCTTTTCATGGTATTTGAGCCTAGCTAATGCTAAGACGCTGAGCAGCAAGTAAGAGAAGCACAAGAAGCAGTACGAGAGTAAGAGCTTCGTCTACTCTTCCCCCTTTGTGTTGCCGGAGTTCTTCGGGAGGCACCGGCAAATGAACTCCGGTTGAGGAGTTGTCTTCACGGAAGCTGAGCGTTGCAGGGCAACTATGTTGTCTAATTTTTCAGGCCAAAAACTCATTTTGGGTGCATCTTGACCTTCATTCTTTAGTTCATAGCATTCGCTGCACTGCAGCGGCCCACGAGTAAGTTTTGATTCTCTGTAGATTTCTATTTTTGAAAGTGCAAGAAGGGCAACCAGTTGTGCAGACACTATGTGTACTATAAAGAGGTCTTATAGTTGCTATTGGGTGTATGTATGCAAATTGAGGTCACTTACTGCTACAGAAATTTATGCAGGTCAAACAAAGTGTTGTTTTTGGTGAGTTTATGTTGCAGACAAGATGTCGAATGATGGAATTAACCAGAGTGTTGCAGAAAGCTTGGAAAGAATAACTTCCATGCTTGGAAATTTAGATTAACAAACTTCGTGATAGGAAAAGGCTATTGGGACTACACTGAAGGTGAACATTAAAAGGCACCAAAGATACCGGAGATTAATCCAGCTAGTGAAAATGTAAAAGAATACAAGGATTGGAATCAAGGAGCAAGAAAAGTCATGTATTAGCTTTCTATTAGTATATAGGACACCATGATTGGGCATCAAGTCACCCAAGAAGGCATGGGATACCTTCGTGAATCTATATGAAACTAACACCAAGGCACGAAAGATTCAGTTGAAGAATGAGCTTCATACTATGGAGAAGAAAAATATGTTTGTGAATGATTATGCCTTGAAGATCAAGGGCACTATGGAAACAATGGCAGTTCAAAGCAATAAGCCTTCTACACAAGTGCAGGTAGAGACTGAGGCCATGGCCAAGGTAGTGGGGCCAAACATGTAATCAGAATTATGATCAGCAGACAGCAGCACTAGCAAACAGTCCTAGGATTCACAACAACACAGATGGAATTAGGGACAAGGGGAGTCCAAGAGGTCGTGGTAATTGGAAAAGGCAACATAATGTTACATGAGGCTATTTTTAATGTAGTAAGCCTCGACATGTGCAGGCAGATTGCTATAATAAACATAATGACATGCGAAATGAAAAAATGTAGCAAAATAACTACGCGTCCTCTAGTAGAAATTGGGAAGGTAGCATCTTATATAGGAGATCTACCAGTGGATTTTTGTTTTCATTGGGGAGTGTTGTTGTGACATGGAGCACCAAGAAGCAGCCCACAATTGCCTTGTCGAGTACAAAGCCAGAGTACAAAAGAGGCGCGGGTGGTAGCGTGTGAGGTAGCTTGGTTATGCAAGTTGATTTGGGATGAAACACATTGAGGTACACTACTACTTCATCAAGTTTGAGAGAGGCGACATCGACTTGGCCTACATAAACACACAGGATTAGGTCGTTGACATCTTCACAAAGGCCTTGGGAGCTGAGAAGCTTCGTAAATTTTGAGATATGCTTGGAGTTCACGAGCTGCTGGAGTTAGCTTGAGGGGGAGTGTTGAGATGTCAAGCTCAACATGAGCTAACACTCACGAGGCGCTTGCATGACCGTTCGACATTTACATCACTAGAGCGGGTTTGGTGCTGGCACCGACATATCTTCGCGAGAGACTCTACAGCTAGACTACACCGACTAGTCCACACCCATCCACTCCACTTTAGCATGTTCACATTATGGACCGCTTGTATATACTCGCTTGTATATACTCTAGTATGTGTGTTGGTCTCTTTATCTCTTTCATAGACCTCTTTGGTTAAAGAAGAAGAAGAATAATTTTCAACCTCTCATCTTGTGTGTTCTCTTCTAGGGTTTGTGTGAGTGTGTGTGTGTGCTTCCAAAGAGCTCAAGCTTCCTTCTCCCCTGCACCTTTTCAACAGTGGTAAAATGCAAATGGCCAAATAAATTGGTAAGTTGATAATCGCTATTATCATAAAACTTTTGGATAATGAACAAACCTTCCCACGTTTTAACAATTTGGCATCAAAATGGTCATCGAGGTAGCTATCACATTTGATACAAGCATGTAATTATGTATACCTTTTGCCTTAAGTAAAGAATCAAGCCTTTCCTTAACATTCTAAGAATTACTGATAAAGTGATCAATAGCTGCTTCTCTATCCGATTCCAAATGATGCAAACACATCATCAAGGTCCCTGTTTATCTTCTTTAATAATTCAACATTTGGTAGATAAACTTTAATATAGAAGCAAGTGTTTCTTGTCCATAAGCAAGATGAAAATGAGTGAATTGTGTTGAGGCTTTAAAAGTAGTCCTATATGCCCAAAGTGCCCCATCCAAATGATGTTGATCCTAAGTTTTTGGCTTAGCTTCCACATGTTCAGCTATAATTTTGTATTAAATACCATTAATCTTTTTAACTAAACGATTACATTTTGGGTAATAAGGACTAGAATATTGATGTTTAATATTGAGTTTATCAAGAATCTATGTCAATATTCCCTCTGGAAATCATGGAACATGGTTAGAAACCAACTCCAAAGTTGTGCCAAAACGGCAACATATATGAGAAAAAATGAATATGGAAACTATAAGTTTTGTCAGCCTTGAATAACTTGCTGCTTTAGCCCATCTATTCATATATTCCAAAGCAACCAAAATATAAACTTTACCATTTTGGGTTCTAGGCAAAGGTTTGATGGCATTAATACCCCATTTCTCAAATGGTCCATAAGTCACAGAATAGGTTTTCTTGGTCCATAAATCAATCTTAAACATGATAAGTTTTACACCAATGAACCACATCAACATGTAAACTAGGCCAATTATACCCTACTTGTAAGATCTTTTTAACATTCAAGTCATGTGCAAAGTGTCCGCCACATACCTCATCATGACAATGTTGAAGAATACGTGGAATATCGGTAGCATTTGAAACTCTCCATAAGACCATATCAGTAGCATTTGAAACTCTCCATAATACCATATCCTTCCCTTTGTGATAGAGAAGGTCCCCTATAAGTAAATATGAGAGCTCATTCTTTAAAAGCCTCCATTTTCGTATCGTTGTCAAACCAATAGGTAACTCCCCAATTTGTAACCATTGCAAAAGTTCCTTCAATGTTTCTTCTCCTTGAAATTTGGGTTCCTTCAAAAGGCCATTTCCAACCATAATTGCCATTTTTTCTTTTGCTAATTGATCTTCTACTTGATTCTTCTCCCTGTGTACATGTAACAATTGTACCACCTTGAATTGCTTAAAGAGATCTAGGATCCTTCACATATGCTCTTTTAATTTATCATTTTTACATGCCTAGATACCAAGAACATGTTTAACAAGTAACAATGCATCCCCTTTAATGATAAACTTATCCACTCCTACTTGCTCTCATCAATCCTTCCTCAAGAACAGCATATTCAGCTTCATTGTTGGTTTGTACATTTTCTAAGACTATCTTTTCTTTGAACATAGTTTGACCATGTGGGTTATATAAGACTAAACCACCACCAACTATCCATGTCTGTCTTCGATATGCTCCATCAAAAAACAATAAAAAGGCATTAAAGGTTTCAGAGGTTGTATCCCTTTTAGTGGTTCCTCAATTCGTAGCCATTTCTCATAAATTTTGTGAGTTAATATGTCTGCAAAATGAAGCCATGTTACTTTCTTCCACTTTAAAAGTATAGTCAAATTCCTACAATACCAAAATCCACTTAACAATCCTATGAGACCTTGTCATATGGTAAACAACAAGTGGAAAAATTTTATCCACAGTATCAAAATAAAGGGTTTGCTTAGCAAATATGCATGAAATTTTCTCATTGCAAATATCAAAGCTAAAACAAGCCGTTCCTGTGTCAAATTAACTCTTTTCTCCGGTCTCGGTAGTCATCATCTTGCTTGAAAAATAAATGGGTCACAAAAGAGAAGTCTAATTAAGTCGTACTTCACTCATTTTTTATAGATTTGGAATGGTAATGAGGCACATATCAAAGGAGAAGCACATGAGGCATGAATGCCTTAATATTTTGGGAGATGGCTAATATGATCGAGATTGTTTTCCTCTTTTTTAAACCTCGCAAGAAGAGAGGAAAAGGCCTTTGGAAAAATAGTGAAGTTTTAGCTTTCTTGGTATATAAATAAAATTATGAGTTCATACTTTTTTGGTATTTGATTACTCCAAAAAATGTCTTTCACTTTTTGTTGGAAAGAGGAGGATGTATCTTTTCTTTTTTTGCCTGCAACCATGGGGGAACTCTCCTTTTTTTATCCCACACTACAAGACACTGCTGCCATATACGCGTTCCATACACGTGATAAGTTACGGGCACGTGTATGGTCGCGCATGTATATGAATAGTATCGGGCGCGTGTATATTGGCATCTAAATTCGCGTGTATTGAACTTTAAGAAACACGTCTACCAGCATGTGTATATTAGCATCCAAATTCACGTGTATCAAGGTTTCAGAAACGCGTGTATAAGCACGTGTATATACACGCAATTATACACGCATCAATACACGCGAGTGCTTTATTAAGAAAAACTAAATTCTTTTACAAAATTAAAAACTATTTTCTTTAAACCATCTCATAGTACATTACAGTATATATCATTACACAATCCCAGTACATGCATTTACAACAATGAAATATATTCAAAAATAAATCATGAGATGATAATTAAAAGACAACATATACAATAGAAATGTCATCAATTTAGAACGATACAGTGATGGATTGGTTAGGGTTCGATCTCATCTTCAATAAGATCCATCCTTGCCAAACGATCAACATCAATATCCATTTGATCAATTTATAAGACTACGATTAAATTTATTCCACTATCGATATTATGTCCATTGATAATGGTATCGATGTCCTGATTATCCTCATCAACATCACCATCATCCTCAATGGTAGGGTCATTCTCATGATCATGAGAAATGGCACGTTCATAATCATTATCATGATCATCTCTTATTTCTTGATCATCGACAACATCTTCATTGGCATGTTCGACATCATCTTCATTGCGGCTTGTTACTTCCTCCATATGCTCCATATCAGTGAATGTATTATACATCACTTTGGAACGTGGTGCAATAGGGATGACGTACCACCATTTAATGTCATGCACCATTGGCAGATAGATAACCTACTCAAATACACATACTGTAGTAATTAATTAGCATATCAAAAGTCAAGGGGTATGTGAGCTTAGATATATATGTACATGAAACACATTAGTAAAAAAATGCATACTTGCTCACATTGTTGTGGCAATACGAGCCTATCTTTCTTTGTTTGCCAAAACTTTGTAGAGTCAATAGTTACATAGCCACTTGCATGGCGTTTTATAGTTGCATTAGGCCCTTTTTCCACCACATTCATTTGCCATTTGACATCCAAAACATACACAAAGAAGTGACGAAAGTCAAGCCTAAATATGTCTTGGATTGTGCCACAATAATCATCCATTTTTCCATTAGCTCCCTCAAAGCTACTAATGACACCGTAATCTTGTGTATTCCTCTTTTCATCAATTCTTTGTGTTCGAAAATGCTTGCCTTCACACCATATAGCATTGAACATAGTGCACTGGACCAAAATAGAAGCAATATTTGTGTAAGCAATGTGAATAAATATTAAAAGCAAATCACTTACAACTAATGCAAAACATTAGTTCTATGTACCTTTAACATGCATCCTTGTGCATACTCCCATTCTTCCGTGATATATAGCCCCTCGCCGCTCTCTGCTGCTCTCTCCATTTCCTCATGCAACCAATCAACATGGATATCATTCGGAAGTGTTGCTAGATGCTTAGGGTATGCCTTATGAGAGCCATGTTGCCTCTGAAAGAGAGCTCTTCCTGCTTGCCTTTTTGTCTTTGCATCCTCATGTCTTGTAATCCATCTGCTCATCACATCACTATCAAGGATGCAAGTGAAATTGAGATCATCAATCAATGTTCTGTCAATTACTTTACTCTGTCCTTTTCCTTGAGGCACAATAGAGGTCATCCTCAACTCCTCTTCATTGCTCCATAGTCGTGGCAAAGAGCTGTCCACCTGACCAAGAAATTCTGAAATATATACAAGAGACTCTTGTATCAAAACCAGCCCTCGGCCATGCTTCCTTCGGGCCTTTCACTTTGCCTCACAAAGTCTTTTAAGGTCTTCATGAAGCGCTCTAGGAAGAACATCTAACGTGCATACACAGTGCCACATAAAGCAATTTCGTCCACTAAATGCACAATGAGATGTAGTTGACTTGCGAGAATGGTTGGCGGAAAAGTCTCCTGTACCAAACAAACCACCTCCACTGCCATAACACGCGCATCATCCAACGTGGCTGGATCAATTACTTTGAAACTAACATAACTGAAAAATAAATGAATAGTGCGTTATACCTCATGCACGTTCATTTTGTAAGATTCCTCCCCCAATCCCTTTTTGATGTCTAGCATCTTTCCCTGTAATCAATCCCCTCTTCAGAAATATAAAAGATCTTATTTCTAACTGTTTTAACCTAGAGAGAGAAAATATTCTAGAGAGAGAATATTCAGATTTTGTATATTTTTAGATAGAAAAATTTCTCATCTTATTAAAATAAGTTCCCCTGAAATAGAAATTCAAAATGAACTTTCCAATGTGCAATTGGAATTAATTGGAAATGGGTATAAAGGACCTTAGCCTAAGGGTCTAGATTTTCAGAAATTTTTGGATTAAGGTTCCTATGGGCCAATAGCATCAATCCATGTGTAGGGAGGAGATAAATCCTATTTTTTAAAAGAAGATACCCAAAAATGAGTAAATGCTCACATAAGATGAAGAGTTGAATATGTACAAGGTTTACTAGTAAAAAACTATGAGCAATATTAAAAATATGAGATATTTTGGGTATCCAAAAATGAGTAAATGCTCACATAAGATGAAGAGTTGAAAATGTACAAGGTTTATTAGTAAAAAACTATGAGCAATATTAAAAATATGAGATATTTTGGGTATAATGATTCCATTTTGACACATATGTAAGGAAGGGGAGTCCATTAAAGGAGGTGCATATTTTACATGCTTGAATGAGTTTTAAACTCATAAAAATTGAGATATTTTATCTCTCCTCTCTCCTAATTCAAGTCTAGTTGCAAAAAGTTAGCTCAACTGACCTAAAAATGGTCAAAAATTGACCAAACTGAGTTGGAAAATTCTAGAATCAGTTTGTTTGGTTAGGAGCTCACTTTTTCCTATAAATAGAGGCCTTCCCCTTTGTTGAAACTCAACAATGTTTAATGCATTGTTACTCTACTCCACCTAAGCCAAGAACTGTGAATTCATTAATAATTCACTAGTTTTTGACACTTCCCTCTTTCTTCAATCCCCATTGGTGGCTCTATCAACATACTAAACCAATTGATTGGTTGGGGGCCTCTACCGTGAAAACAAAGAATCAAGTAATTTATAAGGTAAATGGTGAATTTTGATCTTTTCTATAATTTCTCAATGTTTCTCTCTTCTCAACCCTTCTCAAGCTTGAGAAGCTTAATTGGAATGGTTTTTGAATGCTATTGAAGTTAATTGATGAATAGTAGTGAAGAGTTACATAATTTGATGAATGCTATTGAAGTTAATTGATTAATGATAGTAAAGAATTACATAAATTTCCATTTATGCTTAATTCTAATGGTTTTTATGTAATTTCTCTCTCTCACTCAAGAAATGGTCATACTCATGACCCATTCTCAATCCAAATGAAGCTTTTCATAAAGCTTTTCCTTAATCCAAGATTAATCTATACTTGAGACCAAATTAATGGTTTTTTTTCTATGCTTTTAGTTTATGTATTTCATGATTATTTTTATTCAATCCATTATGGATTAATGATCTAATTAGGGATCATTCTAATCATTCCCTTAAAGATAAGCTTTATCTTTTAAAATAATTGAGATTTATCAGTCATAGCAGCGGAGCTATGGCAAAATTTTGTAAAAATTTACACATAAAATAATTTCATTCAAAGCATGAAAAGAGGACTTCCTACCATATTCTAGGAATTATCATCCTAGATTAATTGAAAGAAATTCATTGTAATCATAGAGAAATTAAATTTTTATATTATGCATAAAGGATAATTTTTTATATCAAAAGTGTTACTTTTATCAATTTTTATTTTCATGCATAGAAGTATGCATAAAGGATAAATTTTTCATCAAAAGTATTACTTTTATCATATTCGAAATTCATGCATAAAGGTATGCATAAAAGTTGATTATTTTATTATAAAAGTGGAACTTTTATTATAATTGAATTTCATACATAAAGGTATGCATAAAAGTTGATTATTTTATTATAAAAGTGTGACTTTTATCATAATTGAATTTCATGCATAAAGATATGCATAAAAGTTGATTATTTTATTATAAAAGTGTGACTTTTATCATAATTGAATTTCATGCATAAAGGTATGCATAAAAGTTGATTATTTTATTATAAAAGTGTGACTTTTATCATGATTGAATTTCATGCATAGAGGTATGCATAAAAGTTGATTATTTTATTGTAAAAGTGTTACTTTTATCATATTGGATTTCATGCATAGAGGTATGCATAAAAGATATTCTTTTTATACTAAAAGTGTGATTTTCATCATAAATGGATTTTATGTATAACTTAGATGCATAAGAGAAATTCTTTTATTCTAAAAGTGTAATTCTTACCAAATTGAATTTATGCATAAGAAGATGCATAAAAGTTTGATTTTTGATTCAAAGTGTCATTCTCATCTAAATTGAATTTATGCATAGGAAGATGCATTAAAGAATAAAATTTCAATTCAAAAGCGTTATTCTCATCCAAATTGAATTTATGCATAGGAAGATGCATAAAAGATGGATTTTTAATTCAAAAATATCAATTCTCATCCAAATTGAATTTATGCATAGGAAGATGCATGAAAGATTGAATTTTAATTCAAAAGTATCATTTTCATTTAAAATGAAATTATGCATAAAAGATTGATTTTTATTTTGAAAGTATTAATCTCCTTAAATGGAATTTATGCTTAAATAAATGTGTAAAGAAATCTTATATCAAATATAAAAATTCTCTTGTATTCTATAAATAGATATGAGATGTGATAGGATGTGATAAGAGGTGTATAAGATGTGATAAGAGGTGATAAGATGCTTATGAAATAAGTTAGCAGGTCATAAGATGAATTAAGATGTGATAAGATATGTATGAGATGAGATAAGAAGTGTATGTGATAGGATAAGATGTATATGGGTCGTGATAGGGCAAGAATGGATGTGATGTAAAAGATTAGATGTGAAGGCATATGGGGATATATGAATGGGAATGTGAAAATGGATGTATGTATGTGGATGTGTGAATGTGGAGATGGGAGTGTGGATGTATGAATGTAAAAATGGATGTATGCATGAAGATGTATATGCGTAGATGTGAATGTGGATGTAGATGTGGATGTATGTATGTGTGTGGATGTATAGATGTGAATGGGAATGCGGATGTGGATGTATGTATGTATGTGGATGTAGATATGAATGTATAGATGTGAATGTAGATGTGAATGGGAATGTGGATGTGGAATGTATGTATGTATGTAGATGTGGATATATGAATGAGGACGTGATAATCGATGTATGCATGTAGATGTGGATATATGGATGTGAATGTGAATGTGGATGTGGATGTGGAAAATGGATGTATGCATGTAGATGTGGATGTATGGATGTGAATGTGAATGTGTATGTGAATTAATGTGTCGTTGATATGAGGAAATGGATGAGAATGAGTACACATTGAATGGAATGTGGAATAAGTAATGTGGACTAAGGAGGGATAATGTGGAAAGACGAGAGTTCGATTTAGAAACTGTATTTTGTGACTGTTTGTAAATGACTGTTTTATGTCAAGAATGCTAGGGAAGCATTTTGACCGTCTTGTGGATTAAGGTCATGCAGACCTAACTGTTAAAGTTGCAACTGGTGACGGAGAGTCAATGGAGGACGTCTCGCGTAGCAAGATTGACCGAGGTCTTGACCAGCCTCGGTTCGATTTAAATGGTGAGCTTCCAGTATGGTGGATGAGGGACCAAGGAAGCGGCCTATGAGTGAAGCGCCAGGTCACCTGCCAAGGATCCTAGAGGGTGCTGACCATACGGTGCTCGGGCTCTGGGTCGCCTAGGATACCCACACGTGCGTCGAGGAAGATATTGGAACAAGGAGTAAGAGTTGTTTTCTGAAATCGGGCATGGATCTGATTGATTGACCTTGCTGATCTTCAATGGATGAGTCCATGGCTCTTTATATGGATCTGTTGGTTGATCTTGCTGATCTTCAACGGAGAGTCCATCTTGATAAGTGATTATATTGCCGAGTATTGTGGGCTAGGAACTATTGAAAAGGCCCTTGTGAGTGGACAGGTGGGGAGCGTTCTGGTTGCCAATGATGCCATAGATACTCTGATGAAGGAATGATGGGAAGTTAAGAATCAACCGGATGATTTGGAAGATTGTGATCAGTGATACTATGGTTCATTAAAGGATTGTTTTAAAACTGGTTGAATCTGTGAAAAAGGCAATTTCATATTGGGTGTGTAAGTGGTGTGACTAGTTTTATTTTTGCATGAACATCCGGCTAGGGGGCCTGGGAACTCTTTTCCCTGGTACCCTGGACAAAAATCAAATTCTAAATTGGATCCCATCACTACAGTGGTTGGGCAGTTGGCTAATCCATGGGACCGGATTGGGTTAGGCTGGATTCACATGCTAACACATTCATTCATGTCCCTTATCATTCATTCACATCCTGATTCACATGTTATCACATTCATTATGGATCCGTAAATCGAGACTCAATTTCTGTTACTACGATAGATAAAGTAAATCCCGGATAGTAATTATTCTATGGATAGGAATCAACGGCTGTTCCTCTTGATGGGGAAAAAAGCGTTGATCCCAATGATCCAAGTGCAAGTTTCTTCCTTGATCTGACCAAGTATCTTTATAGATACAGTCAGATCAGCTTGATCAGAAATGGTCTTGACTACGTTAGAGTAAAAGTTATCCTGGTGGAATCGCCCGTGCTTTCCGGGTAAAGGAGGTTTTTCCGGTTTTAGTTTTGGATAAACCGACGGATTAGTCTCTTGTCAGGATATCCGTGGGCAAGGCCCCGAGTGTGGGACCCTGCCCCTCGCAAGATGTGCTACTTCCGCTGCTAGCATCTGAATCCATTGCGCGGTGGGGATAGAGATCTCACACATTTTGCAAGGTATAATGAAGGGTGATCTGACATGGGTTTTACATACCTCACAAGCTCGCCCATCTTATAAATACATTTTTTCAAACTCTTATTTGCACAATGGTCGATGCTGTAGGTAGTATGGACTGTGCACATAAGAGCACATGTATGTATGGTTTATGGCATTACAAAATTTAATTTCAACGTACATGCTATAGGTAGTATGGACTGCGCACATGCTGTAGGTAGTATGGACTGCGCACATAAGAGCACATGTATGTATGGTTTATGGCATTACAAAATTTAATTTCAACGTACAAGACTTGGAAAACACTTACTTGGAGCATCTTGTGCCAATCGTGGGACTTCAACCCATATAGTTGCTCAACGCCTCTTTTCTTAGTGGTTGTAAAGGCTCCCTTCAATGATCTCATGCATCCAGTGGGAGTACGCAAAGTGGTGATGGCCTGCTTTACCTGCTTCTCCTCTTTCTTTGATATAATCCATGGTGCAGGCGGAAGATGAACGTGCCCACCCTCCTCTCGTGGCCAAGCTTGATGCATACGTCCTGCGACCTGCAAGTCCTCCCGTACGCTAACATTGTCTCGTTTACCAATAACATGTTCCCAAATACCAGATCCCACATTCTTGAAGATGTGCATGGGATCAAGAAGATGGTTGATCTTAAGATGGGTCCAATATGGTAGGCCGAAAAAAAATGGAGTACCTACACAAGGGATTTCTCTATGTGATCTTTAATCCAATTAGAGACTACACAAAACAAGATTGAAAAATATTACTATACCTGTTCATGCCATCTGGAAGAAGAATATTTGTAGACTCCCAAATACGCTTCCAATCTTTTGCACGAAGTGTTTGTGGAGGAATGTTACTCTTACTAGCAACATATTTAGGATGATCTGACGGGAGAAATCGATGATGATTATCGAATATGGTCTTACACAAACCATCAGCATACTCATGTACTAACAAAGGGCCACAAACAGGACATGCATGTTTACCCGATGTTTTCAAACCTGTTAAAATATAAATATAAGTTAGAATAATAAAGTCAATAGTTATAATTAATATAGCCAATAGTATTAGAGTAGAGAGGTAATTAGAATTCTTACCAGAACAATCGCTGTATCCTGGAAAGTCATGCATTGTCCACATCAAAGCTGGGCCACTCATCTTCAATATGCTTCCAAGCAAGAGTGTCTGCGGGAATTCTCCACATGCCATCATCTGATCGATGTGAGGAATGCCATGACATGAGCTCTATTATGGATTTGCACTTGAACATGTGTTTGATGCGAGGAATTATAGGAAAGTGTCGCAAGACTTTACGAGGTACATCAAAACTCTTCACATCTGTTCTATACCTTGCTTTACCACCCACAAACACTTCGTGCAAAAGATTGGAAGAAGAATATTTGTAGACTCCCAAATACGCTTCCAATCTTTTGCACGAAGTGTTTGTGGAGGAATGTTACTCTTACTAGCAACATATTTAGGATGATCTGACGGGAGAAATCGATGATGATTATCGAATATGGTCTTACACAAACCATCAGCATACTCATGTACTAACAAAGGGCCACAAACAGGACATGCATGTTTACTCGATGTTTTCAAACCTGTTAAAATATAAATATAAGTTAGAATAATAAAGTCAATAGTTATAATTAATATAGCCAATAGTATTAGAGTAGGGAGGTAATTAGAATTCTTACCAGAACAATCGCTGTATCCTGGAAAGTCATGCATTGTCCACATCAACACTGCTTTTAAGTCGACGTGTCGAGAGGAGGGAGGCCTACTAATGTCCACCACTGCAACACCTCTCCATAGTTCCTCCAACTCATCAATCAACGGTTCGAGATAAACATCCATATGCTTGACTTTATGTTTCCCTGGAATTAGAAGGGATAACATAAGATGTCCCTTCTTGATCTCCATTGATGGTGGAAGGTTGTAATTCACCAACACAACTGGCCACACGCTGTATGCGGTGCTTTTAAAACCAAATGGATTCACTCCATCCATACCTAGGCCAAGTCTCAAGTTTCTGGGCTCTGTTTTAAAGCTGGGCCACTCATCTTCAATATGCTTCCAAGCAAGAGTGTCTGCGGGAATTCTCCACATGCCATCATCTGATCGATGTGAGGAATGCCATGACATGAGCTCTGTTATGGATTTGCACTTGAACATGTGTTTGATGCGAGGAAATATAGGAAAGTGTCGCAAGACTTTACGAGGTACATCAAAACTCTTCACATCTGTTCTATACCTTGCTTTACCACCCACAAACACTTCGTGCAAAAGATTGGAAGAAGAATATTTGTAGACTCCCAAATACGCTTCCAATCTTTTACACGAAGTGTTTGTGGAGGAATGTTACTCTTACTAGCAACATATTTAGGATGATCTGACGGGAGAAATCGATGATGATTATCGAATATGGTCTTACACAAACCATCAGCATACTCATGTACTAACGAAGGGCCACAAACAGGACATGCATGTTTACCCGATGTTTTCAAACCTGTTAAAATATAAATATAAGTTAGAATAATAAAGTCAATAGTTATAATTAATATAGCCAATAGTATTAGAGTAGGGAGGTAATTAGAATTCTTACCAGAACAATCGCTATATCCTGGAAAGTCATGCATTGTCCACATCAACACTGCTTTTAAGTCGACGTGTCGAGAGGAGGGAGGCCTACTAATGTCCACCACTGCAACACCTCTCCATAGTTCCTCCAACTAATGTCGAGAGGAGGGAGGCCTACTAATGTCCACCACTGCAACACCTCTCCATAGTTCCTCCAACTCATCAATCAACGGTTCGAGATAAACATCCATATGCTAGACTTTATGTTTCCCTGGAATTAGAAGGGATAACATAAGATGTCCCTTCTTGATCTCCATTGATGGTGGAAGGTTGTAATTCACCAACACAACTGGCCACACGCTGTATGCGGTGCTTTTAAAACCAAATGGATTCACTCCATCCATACCTAGGCCAAGTCTCAAGTTTCTGGGCTCTGTTTTAAAGTTGGGCCACTCATCTTCAATATGCTTCCAAGCAAGAGTGTCTGCGGGAATTCTCCACATGCCATCATCTGATCGATGTGAGGAATGCCATGACATGAGCTCTGTTATGGATTTTCACTTGAACATGTGTTTGATGCGAGGAATTATAGGAAAGTGTCGCAAGACTTTACGAGGTACATCCAAACTCTTCACATCTGTTCTATACCTTGCTGTAAGATCCCTGTTCCCACCGAGCAATGGATTCGGGGTACTGGCAGCGGAAGTAGCGCTTCTCGCGCGGGACAGGGGTCCCACACTCGGGGCCTCGCCCACGGATATCCGGATAAGAGACTAATCCGTCGATTGTTCCAAAACCGAACCCGGAAAAACTTCCTTTATCGGAAAGCACGGGTGATTCCACCAGGATAACTTTTTACTCTAACGTAGTCAAGATCATTTCTGATCGAGATGATCCGATTACATCTATAAGATACTTAGTCAGTTCAAGGAAGAAACTTGCACTTGGATCATTGGGATCAACGCTTTTTTCCCCATTCAAGAGGCACAGCCGTTGATTCCTATCCATAGAACAGTTTCTGTCCGGGATTTATTTTTTTTTCTATCGTAAAAACAAAAGTTTGAGTCTCGATTTACGGATCCATCAGTCCAGCCTAACCCCATCCAATCCCATGGGTTAGCCAACCGCCCAACCACTGTAGTGATGGGATCCAATTAAAAATTTGGTTAGGTTTTGTCCCGGGTACCAAGGAAAAGAGTTCCAAGGCCCCCTAGCCGGATGTTCATGCAAAATAAAACTAGTCACACCACTCACACACCCAATATGAAATTGCCTTTTTCAACCAGATTCAACCAATTTAAAACAATCCTTTAATAAAACCATAGTATCATTGACCACCATCTTCCAATTTATCCAATTGATTCTTAATTTCCCATCATTCCTTCATCAGAGTATCTATGGCATCATTGGCAACTAGAACGCTCAGGAGCCGTTTCGATAGTTCCTAGCCCATAATACTTGGCAATATAATCACTTAACAAGATGGACTCTCGTTGAAGATCAGCAAGATCAACCAACAGATCCATATAAGGAGCCATGGACTCATCCATTGAAGACCAGCAAGGTCAATCAACCAGATCCATGCTCGATTTCAGAAAACAACTCCAACTCTGTTCCAATATCTTCCTCGACGCACGCGTGGGTATCCTAGGCAACCCAGAGCCCGAGCACCGTATGGTCAGCACCCTCTAGGATCCTTCGCAGGTAACCTAGCGCTTCACGCATAGGCCGCTTCCCTGGCCCCTCATCCACCGTACCGGAAGCTCACCATTTTAATCGCACCGAGGCTGGTCAAGACCTCGGCCGACCTTGCTACGCGAGACGTCCTTCATTGACTCCCCGTCAGCAGTTGCAACTTTACCATCACGACTTTAATCACAAGACGGTCAAAATGCTCCCCCCAGCATTCTTGACATAAAACAATCATTTACAAACAGCATTTACAAACAGTATTTACAAACAGTTTACAACACAATTTCTATTTTAACTTTCATTTTTCCACATTATCCTTCATCAATCTACATTACTTATTCCATATTCCATTTATATGTATACTCATCCCATCACATCATTTCTATCTCATCACTTCAGATTCCCTCACATCGCATATCGTATATTCACATCCATACATCCACATCTATATGCGTACATTCACATCTACATGCATACATCTACATCTCTATGCATACATCCACATCCACATTCACATTCACCTCCATACATCTACATCTACATGCATACATCCACATCTCCATTCACATCTACATCTATACATCTACATCTACATGCATCCATCCACCTCCACATCCACATCTACATCTATACATCTACATCTACATGCATACATCCATATCTCCATTCCCATCTACATCTATACATCTACATCTACATGCATCCGTCCACCTCCACATCCACATCTACATCTATACATCTACATCTACATGCATACATCCATATCTCCATTCCCATCTACATCTATACATCTACATCTACATGCATCCATCTACCTCCACATCCACATCTACATCTATACATCTACATCTACATGTATACATCCACCTCCACATCCACATCCGTATCTATACATCTACATCTACATGCATACATCCACATCCACATTCACATTCACCTCCATACATCTACATCTACATGCATACATCCACATCTCCATTCACATCTACATCTATACATCTACATCTACATGCATCCATCCACCTCCACATCCACATCTACATCTATACATCTACATCTACATGCATACATCCATATCTCCATTCCCATCTACATCTATACATCTACATCTACATGCATCCGTCCACCTCCACATCCACATCTACATCTATACATCTACATCTACATGCATACATCCATATCTCCATTCCCATCTACATCTATACATCTACATCTACATGCATCCATCTACCTCCACATCCACATCTACATCTATACATCTACATCTACATGTATACATCCACCTCCACATCCACATCCGTATCTATACATCTACATCTACATGTATACATCCACATCCACATCTATACATCTACATCTACATGCATACATCCACATCTCCATTCACATCTACATCTATACATCTACATCTACATGCATCCATCCACCTCCACATCCACATCTACATCTATACATCTACATCTACATGCAAACATCCACATCCACATCTATACATCTACATCTACATGCATACATCCACATCTCCATTCACATCTACATCTATACATCTACATCTACATGCATCCATCCACCTCCACATCCACATCTACATCTATACATCTACATCTACATGCAAACATCCACATCTCCATGCATAATAAAATTCTTTTAATTAATCTAGGATGATAGTTCCTAGAATATGGTAGGAAGTCCTCTTTTTATGCTTTGAATGAATTTATTTTATGCGTAATTTCTATAAAAATTTTGCCATAGCTCCGCTACTATGACTGATAAATCTCAATTTTTTTCTAAGGGATAAAGCTCATTATTAAAGAAATAATTAGAATGGTCTCTAATTGGATCATCAATCCATAATGGTCTCTAATTGGATCATTAAGAAAACAATTAGAATGGTCTCTAATTGGATCATCAATCCATAATGGTCTCTAATTGGATCATTAAGAAAACAATTAGAATGGTCTCTAATTGGATCATCAATCCATAATGGTCTCTAATTGGATCATTAAGAAAACAATTAGAATGGTCTCTAATTGGGTCATCAATCCATAATGGATTGAATCATCAATGTGCATAAACTAAAAGCATAGCAAAAGCCATTAATTTGGCCTCAAGCATAGCTTAATCTTGGATTAAGGAAAAGCTTTATGAAAAGCTTCATTTAGATTGAGAATGGGTCATGAGTATGACCATTTCTTGAGTGAGAGAGAGAAATTATAAAAACCATTAGAATTTAAATATAAGTGGAAATTAACTTCTATAGCATTTATTAAATTATGTAACTCTTCACTACTATTCACCAATTAACTTCAATAGCATTTAAAAAAACCATACCAATTAAACTTCTCAAGCTTGAGAGGGGTTGAGAAGAGAGAATCATTGAGAAATCATAGAAAAGATCAAAATTCAATATACTTACCTTATGATTTGCTTGATTCTTTATTCACGGTAGAGGCCCCCAACCAATCAATTGGTTTAGTATGTTGATGGAGCCACCAATGGGGATTGAAGAAAGAGAGAAGTATCAAAAACTAGTGAATTATTAAAGAATTCACAGCTCTTGGCTTAGGTAGAGTAGAGTAACAAGGCATAAGACACTATATATTTTAGCTTAGGTGGAGTAGAGTAACAAAGCATAAGACTCTATCTAATTTGGCTTAGGTGGAGTAGAGTAACAAGCATAAGAGACTATATATTTTGGCTTAGGTGGAGTAGAGTAACAAAGCATAAGAGACTATCTAATTTGGCTTAGGTGGAGTAGAGTAACAAGCATAAGAGACTATATATTTTGGCTTAGGTGGAGTAGAGTAACAAAGCATAAGAGACTATATATTTTGGCTAGGTGGAGTAGAGTAACAAAGCATAAGAGACTATATATTTTGGCTAGGTGGAGTAGAGTAACAAAGCATAAGAGACTATGTTTTTTTCAACAAGGGGAGGCTTCTATTTATAGGAAAATTTGAGCTCCTAACCAAACAAACTAATTCTAGAATTTTCCAAGTCAGTTTGGTCACTTTTTGACCATTTTTAGGTCAGTTAAGCTAACTTTTTGGAACTAGACTTGAATGAGGAGAGAGGAGAGATGAAATATCTCAATTTTTATGAGTTTAAAACTCATTCAAGCATGTGAAATATGCACCTCCTTTAAAGAATTCCCCTTCCTTACATATGTGTCAAAATTGTATTGCTCATAGTTTTTTACTAATAAACCTTGTACATTTTCAACTCTTCATCTTATGTGAAATATGCACCTCCTTTAAAGAACTCCTCTTCCTTACACATGTGTCATAGTTTTTTTACTAATAAGCCTTGTACATTTTCAACTCTTCATCTTATGTGAAATATGCACCTCCTTTAAAGAACTCCTCTTCCTTACATATGTGTTTATTTACTAATAAACCTTGTACATTTTCAACTCTTCATCTTATGTGAAATATGCACCTCCTTTAAAGAACTCCCCTTCCTTACATAGGTGTCATAATGGAATCATTTTAATATTGCTCATAGTTTTTTTTTACTAATAAACCTTGTACATTTTCAACTCTTCACCTCATGTGAGCATTTACTCATTTTTGGGTATTTTCTTTTTACAATTTGGATTTATCTCCTCCCTACACATGGATTGATGCTATTGGCCCATAGGAACCTTAATTGGACCATAGTCTAAAGATTTATGAAAATCTAGACCCTTAGGCTAAGATTCTTTATACCTATTTCCAATTAATTCCAATTGCACATTGGAAAATTCTTTTTAAATTTCTGTTTCAGGGGAACTCATCTGAATTATAAGAGATATTTTTCTATCCAAAAATATTCAAAATCTGAATATTCTCTCTCTAGAATATTTTCTCTCTCTAGGTTAAAACAACCACAAACAAGATCTCTTATATTTCCGAAAAGGGAATTGATTACAGGGGAATATACTAGACATCAAAAAGGGGTTGGGGGAGGAATCTTACATTCTACCCCACTTAAAAAACGCGAGATGTCCTCATCTCGCAACTTGGAATAATTTCGCAAGATGCACGAATATGAGACTTAGAGAAAAATTTTAATCACGATTAACCACCAAGAAAAGTCTTAAAGAGAGCAAGATTCAAAATAAGAACAAGATTTAAACTTTATTCATTCACGGGACTTATACAGTAAAGATAGAAGAACTCTTTACACTTCCATAAGCCCGTCCATCATATGGTCACAAAAGCAGTCCTCACAAGCTGCACAAGTATAGGGTAACTCATCTATGGGAATGATTCTGCTGGTTATTGCCGCACCTATCTCAGTGGTATGAGGTGATCTAACACAAGGACCTGTGAGAGGCAAGCCAATAACGGGGTAAAGGCATATCTTCTCTTGAGGAAGAAAACATGCCAGTAAGAAGACCCGCTCAGAAAACCCAAGATGCCTTGATCTCATGACACAGTAGTATCGGGGACCCAAACCCAAAGCTTCAATAACCATGGCCAAGCGGACATTGTTACGAAAGTGTTGCTGACCCCAGGGTGTTACCCTAGTTATGTTTTGATAGGTCCGCCATTTGGTCTGCGCTACAGAAGTTCCTAGGTGAGGAAAAAGTGAGCGCTCATACTGTTCTATAAAGTCTTTCTTCACAGACTCTCTTGCGTCTTGAAGGTGAGAAATCATCAGGGATAAAACTAATTCCTGTTGCCAAGCCATGAAGGAGATTAAGAAAGAAAGGAGATTGATGGGAGTAAGATTACTGTGAGCGACAAGTAAAAGTTACGACTTATATAAAGGAAGGAGCTAGCGTAACCTAGAAGCCAACAGTAACTTGCCACTGAAGTTTTACCGTCTTTCCATGATTTGTGTTTGACACATTTTTCTATAGAAGGCATTAAGAATTTTGAGATGAGGAGATAAAAGAAACTTGTAGGCTAAGTCACCTACTTTCATTGAATTCAGATATAAGGATCACAATATCTGGGGGATAACTTCTTATACTCCCCAAGAGATAAAGAACTTCTTTTGGGCCGTACTCGAATAAAAACCAAAACCTTGGTATCCAAAACACCGATTCTCACTTCTAAACTCATTGTTCTAAATCCTTAAAATAGGCGTGACTCCTGAGAAGTATTCTAGGAAAAGGGTCTTCCTTTTTATTAAACAGAAACTTTCTTTTATTTTAGAGAGGGAATAATTATAAGATCAGAAAGGGAGATTCTTACTCCTGTATACCTCGAAGGCTGGGGAGGAATCTTACATCCTACCCCACTTAAAAAGTGCGAGATGTCCTCATCTCGCAAGGTAGAGGACAACTCTTTTTCTTAAGATCCAATTTTATTCTGGGATTCCTTATATTCTGGTCAACCTAACAGAATACTGGGATAAATATCCCTTATATAGAACTAATAACAACTCATTCAAATCATATCATTCATAACTTTAACACGATAATGGTCCATTAGACCGAGAAGTTTCTTTCGGAACATTCCTCCACGGAAATTTTAGTCAAGCAAGTTCTCAATTTGACATCCCTTAACTTGATCTACCGGTCAAGTATTAACAGTAGCAATCTGACAGCACAATCCACCAATCTCATAGCGATTTGCTGAATTTGTTATCATCATTCTAGTTATGAATATCATCACAGGGACTCGTCCCATTCCCCCTCATTGTGGTTTCATTATATTTCAACTAATTTTTAAAAATCAACATTTTTCAATCAGCATTTTCAATCAGAATCCAAATCAATTCATCCATTCTCAAACAGAATTAAAAATCATATCAATCACATTCGAAATCATCATCTGGATAGCATTAACGCTTATAATTTCAAGTCTTAGATTTACTCGTATATACTGTCAGTAAAGAGCTGTAGTATACTCTCGGTATATACGGGTAGTCACGGCCCTTGGAATTATAAGGTAAATACTATCATGTCTAGGCCTCAAGCAAGTCAGGGGTTCTATATAATTGCGGTACTTCCATCTGAAGACCGAATTACCAAATTACGAGTTTCAGTTTGAATATCGAATTGTATGAATTATCTCACACAATTATAACTTTTTTGTGTTTCTTGATAAATTTTTGATATATTTGTCTTCTCAGTTGATCTTTATTAACCTGGCTCTGATACCAACTGTAAGATCCCTGTTCCCACCGAGCAATGGATTCGGGGTACTGGCAGCGGAAGTAGCGCTTCTCGCGCGGGACAGGGGTCCCACACTCGGGGCCTCGCCCACGGATATCCGGATAAGAGACTAATCCGTCGATTGTTCCAAAACCGAACCCGGAAAAACTTCCTTTATCGGAAAGCACGGGTGATTCCACCAGGATAACTTTTTACTCTAACGTAGTCAAGATCATTTCTGATCGAGATGATCCGATTACATCTATAAGATACTTAGTCAGTTCAAGGAAGAAACTTGCACTTGGATCATTGGGATCAACGCTTTTTTCCCCATTCAAGAGGCACAGCCGTTGATTCCTATCCATAGAACAGTTTCTGTCCGGGATTTATTTTTTTTTCTATCGTAAAAACAAAAGTTTGAGTCTCGATTTACGGATCCATCAGTCCAGCCTAACCCCATCCAATCCCATGGGTTAGCCAACCGCCCAACCACTGTAGTGATGGGATCCAATTAAAAATTTGGTTAGGTTTTGTCCCGGGTACCAAGGAAAAGAGTTCCAAGGCCCCCTAGCCGGATGTTCATGCAAAATAAAACTAGTCACACCACTCACACACCCAATATGAAATTGCCTTTTTCAACCAGATTCAACCAATTTAAAACAATCCTTTAATAAAACCATAGTATCATTGACCACCATCTTCCAATTTATCCAATTGATTCTTAATTTCCCATCATTCCTTCATCAGAGTATCTATGGCATCATTGGCAACTAGAACGCTCAGGAGCCGTTTCGATAGTTCCTAGCCCATAATACTTGGCAATATAATCACTTAACAAGATGGACTCTCGTTGAAGATCAGCAAGATCAACCAACAGATCCATATAAGGAGCCATGGACTCATCCATTGAAGACCAGCAAGGTCAATCAACCAGATCCATGCTCGATTTCAGAAAACAACTCCAACTCTGTTCCAATATCTTCCTCGACGCACGCGTGGGTATCCTAGGCAACCCAGAGCCCGAGCACCGTATGGTCAGCACCCTCTAGGATCCTTCGCAGGTAACCTAGCGCTTCACGCATAGGCCGCTTCCCTGGCCCCTCATCCACCGTACCGGAAGCTCACCATTTTAATCGCACCGAGGCTGGTCAAGACCTCGGCCGACCTTGCTACGCGAGACGTCCTTCATTGACTCCCCGTCAGCAGTTGCAACTTTACCATCACGACTTTAATCACAAGACGGTCAAAATGCTCCCCCCAGCATTCTTGACATAAAACAATCATTTACAAACAGCATTTACAAACAGTATTTACAAACAGTTTACAACACAATTTCTATTTTAACTTTCATTTTTCCACATTATCCTTCATCAATCTACATTACTTATTCCATATTCCATTTATATGTATACTCATCCCATCACATCATTTCTATCTCATCACTTCAGATTCCCTCACATCGCATATCGTATATTCACATCCATACATCCACATCTATATGCGTACATTCACATCTACATGCATACATCTACATCTCTATGCATACATCCACATCCACATTCACATTCACCTCCATACATCTACATCTACATGCATACATCCACATCTCCATTCACATCTACATCTATACATCTACATCTACATGCATCCATCCACCTCCACATCCACATCTACATCTATACATCTACATCTACATGCATACATCCATATCTCCATTCCCATCTACATCTATACATCTACATCTACATGCATCCGTCCACCTCCACATCCACATCTACATCTATACATCTACATCTACATGCATACATCCATATCTCCATTCCCATCTACATCTATACATCTACATCTACATGCATCCATCTACCTCCACATCCACATCTACATCTATACATCTACATCTACATGTATACATCCACCTCCACATCCACATCCGTATCTATACATCTACATCTACATGCATACATCCACATCCACATTCACATTCACCTCCATACATCTACATCTACATGCATACATCCACATCTCCATTCACATCTACATCTATACATCTACATCTACATGCATCCATCCACCTCCACATCCACATCTACATCTATACATCTAC
Organism: Cibotium barometz; assembly: GCF_041138505.1. NCBI lineage: Eukaryota > Viridiplantae > Streptophyta > Polypodiopsida > Cyatheales > Cibotiaceae > Cibotium > Cibotium barometz. The sequence continues at coordinate 29,843,622 of NC_141058.1, forward strand.
ATCTACATGCATACATCCATATCTCCATTCCCATCTACATCTATACATCTACATCTACATGCATCCGTCCACCTCCACATCCACATCTACATCTATACATCTACATCTACATGCATACATCCATATCTCCATTCCCATCTACATCTATACATCTACATCTACATGCATCCATCTACCTCCACATCCACATCTACATCTATACATCTACATCTACATGTATACATCCACCTCCACATCCACATCCGTATCTATACATCTACATCTACATGTATACATCCACATCCACATCTATACATCTACATCTACATGCATACATCCACATCTCCATTCACATCTACATCTATACATCTACATCTACATGCATCCATCCACCTCCACATCCACATCTACATCTATACATCTACATCTACATGCAAACATCCACATCCACATCTATACATCTACATCTACATGCATACATCCACATCTCCATTCACATCTACATCTATACATCTACATCTACATGCATCCATCCACCTCCACATCCACATCTACATCTATACATCTACATCTACATGCAAACATCCACATCTCCATGCATAATAAAATTCTTTTAATTAATCTAGGATGATAGTTCCTAGAATATGGTAGGAAGTCCTCTTTTTATGCTTTGAATGAATTTATTTTATGCGTAATTTCTATAAAAATTTTGCCATAGCTCCGCTACTATGACTGATAAATCTCAATTTTTTTCTAAGGGATAAAGCTCATTATTAAAGAAATAATTAGAATGGTCTCTAATTGGATCATCAATCCATAATGGTCTCTAATTGGATCATTAAGAAAACAATTAGAATGGTCTCTAATTGGATCATCAATCCATAATGGTCTCTAATTGGATCATTAAGAAAACAATTAGAATGGTCTCTAATTGGATCATCAATCCATAATGGTCTCTAATTGGATCATTAAGAAAACAATTAGAATGGTCTCTAATTGGGTCATCAATCCATAATGGATTGAATCATCAATGTGCATAAACTAAAAGCATAGCAAAAGCCATTAATTTGGCCTCAAGCATAGCTTAATCTTGGATTAAGGAAAAGCTTTATGAAAAGCTTCATTTAGATTGAGAATGGGTCATGAGTATGACCATTTCTTGAGTGAGAGAGAGAAATTATAAAAACCATTAGAATTTAAATATAAGTGGAAATTAACTTCTATAGCATTTATTAAATTATGTAACTCTTCACTACTATTCACCAATTAACTTCAATAGCATTTAAAAAAACCATACCAATTAAACTTCTCAAGCTTGAGAGGGGTTGAGAAGAGAGAATCATTGAGAAATCATAGAAAAGATCAAAATTCAATATACTTACCTTATGATTTGCTTGATTCTTTATTCACGGTAGAGGCCCCCAACCAATCAATTGGTTTAGTATGTTGATGGAGCCACCAATGGGGATTGAAGAAAGAGAGAAGTATCAAAAACTAGTGAATTATTAAAGAATTCACAGCTCTTGGCTTAGGTAGAGTAGAGTAACAAGGCATAAGACACTATATATTTTAGCTTAGGTGGAGTAGAGTAACAAAGCATAAGACTCTATCTAATTTGGCTTAGGTGGAGTAGAGTAACAAGCATAAGAGACTATATATTTTGGCTTAGGTGGAGTAGAGTAACAAAGCATAAGAGACTATCTAATTTGGCTTAGGTGGAGTAGAGTAACAAGCATAAGAGACTATATATTTTGGCTTAGGTGGAGTAGAGTAACAAAGCATAAGAGACTATATATTTTGGCTAGGTGGAGTAGAGTAACAAAGCATAAGAGACTATATATTTTGGCTAGGTGGAGTAGAGTAACAAAGCATAAGAGACTATGTTTTTTTCAACAAGGGGAGGCTTCTATTTATAGGAAAATTTGAGCTCCTAACCAAACAAACTAATTCTAGAATTTTCCAAGTCAGTTTGGTCACTTTTTGACCATTTTTAGGTCAGTTAAGCTAACTTTTTGGAACTAGACTTGAATGAGGAGAGAGGAGAGATGAAATATCTCAATTTTTATGAGTTTAAAACTCATTCAAGCATGTGAAATATGCACCTCCTTTAAAGAATTCCCCTTCCTTACATATGTGTCAAAATTGTATTGCTCATAGTTTTTTACTAATAAACCTTGTACATTTTCAACTCTTCATCTTATGTGAAATATGCACCTCCTTTAAAGAACTCCTCTTCCTTACACATGTGTCATAGTTTTTTTACTAATAAGCCTTGTACATTTTCAACTCTTCATCTTATGTGAAATATGCACCTCCTTTAAAGAACTCCTCTTCCTTACATATGTGTTTATTTACTAATAAACCTTGTACATTTTCAACTCTTCATCTTATGTGAAATATGCACCTCCTTTAAAGAACTCCCCTTCCTTACATAGGTGTCATAATGGAATCATTTTAATATTGCTCATAGTTTTTTTTTACTAATAAACCTTGTACATTTTCAACTCTTCACCTCATGTGAGCATTTACTCATTTTTGGGTATTTTCTTTTTACAATTTGGATTTATCTCCTCCCTACACATGGATTGATGCTATTGGCCCATAGGAACCTTAATTGGACCATAGTCTAAAGATTTATGAAAATCTAGACCCTTAGGCTAAGATTCTTTATACCTATTTCCAATTAATTCCAATTGCACATTGGAAAATTCTTTTTAAATTTCTGTTTCAGGGGAACTCATCTGAATTATAAGAGATATTTTTCTATCCAAAAATATTCAAAATCTGAATATTCTCTCTCTAGAATATTTTCTCTCTCTAGGTTAAAACAACCACAAACAAGATCTCTTATATTTCCGAAAAGGGAATTGATTACAGGGGAATATACTAGACATCAAAAAGGGGTTGGGGGAGGAATCTTACATTCTACCCCACTTAAAAAACGCGAGATGTCCTCATCTCGCAACTTGGAATAATTTCGCAAGATGCACGAATATGAGACTTAGAGAAAAATTTTAATCACGATTAACCACCAAGAAAAGTCTTAAAGAGAGCAAGATTCAAAATAAGAACAAGATTTAAACTTTATTCATTCACGGGACTTATACAGTAAAGATAGAAGAACTCTTTACACTTCCATAAGCCCGTCCATCATATGGTCACAAAAGCAGTCCTCACAAGCTGCACAAGTATAGGGTAACTCATCTATGGGAATGATTCTGCTGGTTATTGCCGCACCTATCTCAGTGGTATGAGGTGATCTAACACAAGGACCTGTGAGAGGCAAGCCAATAACGGGGTAAAGGCATATCTTCTCTTGAGGAAGAAAACATGCCAGTAAGAAGACCCGCTCAGAAAACCCAAGATGCCTTGATCTCATGACACAGTAGTATCGGGGACCCAAACCCAAAGCTTCAATAACCATGGCCAAGCGGACATTGTTACGAAAGTGTTGCTGACCCCAGGGTGTTACCCTAGTTATGTTTTGATAGGTCCGCCATTTGGTCTGCGCTACAGAAGTTCCTAGGTGAGGAAAAAGTGAGCGCTCATACTGTTCTATAAAGTCTTTCTTCACAGACTCTCTTGCGTCTTGAAGGTGAGAAATCATCAGGGATAAAACTAATTCCTGTTGCCAAGCCATGAAGGAGATTAAGAAAGAAAGGAGATTGATGGGAGTAAGATTACTGTGAGCGACAAGTAAAAGTTACGACTTATATAAAGGAAGGAGCTAGCGTAACCTAGAAGCCAACAGTAACTTGCCACTGAAGTTTTACCGTCTTTCCATGATTTGTGTTTGACACATTTTTCTATAGAAGGCATTAAGAATTTTGAGATGAGGAGATAAAAGAAACTTGTAGGCTAAGTCACCTACTTTCATTGAATTCAGATATAAGGATCACAATATCTGGGGGATAACTTCTTATACTCCCCAAGAGATAAAGAACTTCTTTTGGGCCGTACTCGAATAAAAACCAAAACCTTGGTATCCAAAACACCGATTCTCACTTCTAAACTCATTGTTCTAAATCCTTAAAATAGGCGTGACTCCTGAGAAGTATTCTAGGAAAAGGGTCTTCCTTTTTATTAAACAGAAACTTTCTTTTATTTTAGAGAGGGAATAATTATAAGATCAGAAAGGGAGATTCTTACTCCTGTATACCTCGAAGGCTGGGGAGGAATCTTACATCCTACCCCACTTAAAAAGTGCGAGATGTCCTCATCTCGCAAGGTAGAGGACAACTCTTTTTCTTAAGATCCAATTTTATTCTGGGATTCCTTATATTCTGGTCAACCTAACAGAATACTGGGATAAATATCCCTTATATAGAACTAATAACAACTCATTCAAATCATATCATTCATAACTTTAACACGATAATGGTCCATTAGACCGAGAAGTTTCTTTCGGAACATTCCTCCACGGAAATTTTAGTCAAGCAAGTTCTCAATTTGACATCCCTTAACTTGATCTACCGGTCAAGTATTAACAGTAGCAATCTGACAGCACAATCCACCAATCTCATAGCGATTTGCTGAATTTGTTATCATCATTCTAGTTATGAATATCATCACAGGGACTCGTCCCATTCCCCCTCATTGTGGTTTCATTATATTTCAACTAATTTTTAAAAATCAACATTTTTCAATCAGCATTTTCAATCAGAATCCAAATCAATTCATCCATTCTCAAACAGAATTAAAAATCATATCAATCACATTCGAAATCATCATCTGGATAGCATTAACGCTTATAATTTCAAGTCTTAGATTTACTCGTATATACTGTCAGTAAAGAGCTGTAGTATACTCTCGGTATATACGGGTAGTCACGGCCCTTGGAATTATAAGGTAAATACTATCATGTCTAGGCCTCAAGCAAGTCAGGGGTTCTATATAATTGCGGTACTTCCATCTGAAGACCGAATTACCAAATTACGAGTTTCAGTTTGAATATCGAATTGTATGAATTATCTCACACAATTATAACTTTTTTGTGTTTCTTGATAAATTTTTGATATATTTGTCTTCTCAGTTGATCTTTATTAACCTGGCTCTGATACCAACTGTAAGATCCCTGTTCCCACCGAGCAATGGATTCGGGGTACTGGCAGCGGAAGTAGCGCTTCTCGCGCGGGACAGGGGTCCCACACTCGGGGCCTCGCCCACGGATATCCGGATAAGAGACTAATCCGTCGATTGTTCCAAAACCGAACCCGGAAAAACTTCCTTTATCGGAAAGCACGGGTGATTCCACCAGGATAACTTTTTACTCTAACGTAGTCAAGATCATTTCTGATCGAGATGATCCGATTACATCTATAAGATACTTAGTCAGTTCAAGGAAGAAACTTGCACTTGGATCATTGGGATCAACGCTTTTTTCCCCATTCAAGAGGCACAGCCGTTGATTCCTATCCATAGAACAGTTTCTGTCCGGGATTTATTTTTTTTTCTATCGTAAAAACAAAAGTTTGAGTCTCGATTTACGGATCCATCAGTCCAGCCTAACCCCATCCAATCCCATGGGTTAGCCAACCGCCCAACCACTGTAGTGATGGGATCCAATTAAAAATTTGGTTAGGTTTTGTCCCGGGTACCAAGGAAAAGAGTTCCAAGGCCCCCTAGCCGGATGTTCATGCAAAATAAAACTAGTCACACCACTCACACACCCAATATGAAATTGCCTTTTTCAACCAGATTCAACCAATTTAAAACAATCCTTTAATAAAACCATAGTATCATTGACCACCATCTTCCAATTTATCCAATTGATTCTTAATTTCCCATCATTCCTTCATCAGAGTATCTATGGCATCATTGGCAACTAGAACGCTCAGGAGCCGTTTCGATAGTTCCTAGCCCATAATACTTGGCAATATAATCACTTAACAAGATGGACTCTCGTTGAAGATCAGCAAGATCAACCAACAGATCCATATAAGGAGCCATGGACTCATCCATTGAAGACCAGCAAGGTCAATCAACCAGATCCATGCTCGATTTCAGAAAACAACTCCAACTCTGTTCCAATATCTTCCTCGACGCACGCGTGGGTATCCTAGGCAACCCAGAGCCCGAGCACCGTATGGTCAGCACCCTCTAGGATCCTTCGCAGGTAACCTAGCGCTTCACGCATAGGCCGCTTCCCTGGCCCCTCATCCACCGTACCGGAAGCTCACCATTTTAATCGCACCGAGGCTGGTCAAGACCTCGGCCGACCTTGCTACGCGAGACGTCCTTCATTGACTCCCCGTCAGCAGTTGCAACTTTACCATCACGACTTTAATCACAAGACGGTCAAAATGCTCCCCCCAGCATTCTTGACATAAAACAATCATTTACAAACAGCATTTACAAACAGTATTTACAAACAGTTTACAACACAATTTCTATTTTAACTTTCATTTTTCCACATTATCCTTCATCAATCTACATTACTTATTCCATATTCCATTTATATGTATACTCATCCCATCACATCATTTCTATCTCATCACTTCAGATTCCCTCACATCGCATATCGTATATTCACATCCATACATCCACATCTATATGCGTACATTCACATCTACATGCATACATCTACATCTCTATGCATACATCCACATCCACATTCACATTCACCTCCATACATCTACATCTACATGCATACATCCACATCTCCATTCACATCTACATCTATACATCTACATCTACATGCATCCATCCACCTCCACATCCACATCTACATCTATACATCTACATCTACATGCATACATCCATATCTCCATTCCCATCTACATCTATACATCTACATCTACATGCATCCGTCCACCTCCACATCCACATCTACATCTATACATCTACATCTACATGCATACATCCATATCTCCATTCCCATCTACATCTATACATCTACATCTACATGCATCCATCTACCTCCACATCCACATCTACATCTATACATCTACATCTACATGTATACATCCACCTCCACATCCACATCCGTATCTATACATCTACATCTACATGCATACATCCACATCCACATTCACATTCACCTCCATACATCTACATCTACATGCATACATCCACATCTCCATTCACATCTACATCTATACATCTACATCTACATGCATCCATCCACCTCCACATCCACATCTACATCTATACATCTACATCTACATGCATACATCCATATCTCCATTCCCATCTACATCTATACATCTACATCTACATGCATCCGTCCACCTCCACATCCACATCTACATCTATACATCTACATCTACATGCATACATCCATATCTCCATTCCCATCTACATCTATACATCTACATCTACATGCATCCATCTACCTCCACATCCACATCTACATCTATACATCTACATCTACATGTATACATCCACCTCCACATCCACATCCGTATCTATACATCTACATCTACATGTATACATCCACATCCACATCTATACATCTACATCTACATGCATACATCCACATCTCCATTCACATCTACATCTATACATCTACATCTACATGCATCCATCCACCTCCACATCCACATCTACATCTATACATCTACATCTACATGCAAACATCCACATCCACATCTATACATCTACATCTACATGCATACATCCACATCTCCATTCACATCTACATCTATACATCTACATCTACATGCATCCATCCACCTCCACATCCACATCTACATCTATACATCTACATCTACATGCAAACATCCACATCTCCATGCATAATAAAATTCTTTTAATTAATCTAGGATGATAGTTCCTAGAATATGGTAGGAAGTCCTCTTTTTATGCTTTGAATGAATTTATTTTATGCGTAATTTCTATAAAAATTTTGCCATAGCTCCGCTACTATGACTGATAAATCTCAATTTTTTTCTAAGGGATAAAGCTCATTATTAAAGAAATAATTAGAATGGTCTCTAATTGGATCATCAATCCATAATGGTCTCTAATTGGATCATTAAGAAAACAATTAGAATGGTCTCTAATTGGATCATCAATCCATAATGGTCTCTAATTGGATCATTAAGAAAACAATTAGAATGGTCTCTAATTGGATCATCAATCCATAATGGTCTCTAATTGGATCATTAAGAAAACAATTAGAATGGTCTCTAATTGGGTCATCAATCCATAATGGATTGAATCATCAATGTGCATAAACTAAAAGCATAGCAAAAGCCATTAATTTGGCCTCAAGCATAGCTTAATCTTGGATTAAGGAAAAGCTTTATGAAAAGCTTCATTTAGATTGAGAATGGGTCATGAGTATGACCATTTCTTGAGTGAGAGAGAGAAATTATAAAAACCATTAGAATTTAAATATAAGTGGAAATTAACTTCTATAGCATTTATTAAATTATGTAACTCTTCACTACTATTCACCAATTAACTTCAATAGCATTTAAAAAAACCATACCAATTAAACTTCTCAAGCTTGAGAGGGGTTGAGAAGAGAGAATCATTGAGAAATCATAGAAAAGATCAAAATTCAATATACTTACCTTATGATTTGCTTGATTCTTTATTCACGGTAGAGGCCCCCAACCAATCAATTGGTTTAGTATGTTGATGGAGCCACCAATGGGGATTGAAGAAAGAGAGAAGTATCAAAAACTAGTGAATTATTAAAGAATTCACAGCTCTTGGCTTAGGTAGAGTAGAGTAACAAGGCATAAGACACTATATATTTTAGCTTAGGTGGAGTAGAGTAACAAAGCATAAGACTCTATCTAATTTGGCTTAGGTGGAGTAGAGTAACAAGCATAAGAGACTATATATTTTGGCTTAGGTGGAGTAGAGTAACAAAGCATAAGAGACTATCTAATTTGGCTTAGGTGGAGTAGAGTAACAAGCATAAGAGACTATATATTTTGGCTTAGGTGGAGTAGAGTAACAAAGCATAAGAGACTATATATTTTGGCTAGGTGGAGTAGAGTAACAAAGCATAAGAGACTATATATTTTGGCTAGGTGGAGTAGAGTAACAAAGCATAAGAGACTATGTTTTTTTCAACAAGGGGAGGCTTCTATTTATAGGAAAATTTGAGCTCCTAACCAAACAAACTAATTCTAGAATTTTCCAAGTCAGTTTGGTCACTTTTTGACCATTTTTAGGTCAGTTAAGCTAACTTTTTGGAACTAGACTTGAATGAGGAGAGAGGAGAGATGAAATATCTCAATTTTTATGAGTTTAAAACTCATTCAAGCATGTGAAATATGCACCTCCTTTAAAGAATTCCCCTTCCTTACATATGTGTCAAAATTGTATTGCTCATAGTTTTTTACTAATAAACCTTGTACATTTTCAACTCTTCATCTTATGTGAAATATGCACCTCCTTTAAAGAACTCCTCTTCCTTACACATGTGTCATAGTTTTTTTACTAATAAGCCTTGTACATTTTCAACTCTTCATCTTATGTGAAATATGCACCTCCTTTAAAGAACTCCTCTTCCTTACATATGTGTTTATTTACTAATAAACCTTGTACATTTTCAACTCTTCATCTTATGTGAAATATGCACCTCCTTTAAAGAACTCCCCTTCCTTACATAGGTGTCATAATGGAATCATTTTAATATTGCTCATAGTTTTTTTTTACTAATAAACCTTGTACATTTTCAACTCTTCACCTCATGTGAGCATTTACTCATTTTTGGGTATTTTCTTTTTACAATTTGGATTTATCTCCTCCCTACACATGGATTGATGCTATTGGCCCATAGGAACCTTAATTGGACCATAGTCTAAAGATTTATGAAAATCTAGACCCTTAGGCTAAGATTCTTTATACCTATTTCCAATTAATTCCAATTGCACATTGGAAAATTCTTTTTAAATTTCTGTTTCAGGGGAACTCATCTGAATTATAAGAGATATTTTTCTATCCAAAAATATTCAAAATCTGAATATTCTCTCTCTAGAATATTTTCTCTCTCTAGGTTAAAACAACCACAAACAAGATCTCTTATATTTCCGAAAAGGGAATTGATTACAGGGGAATATACTAGACATCAAAAAGGGGTTGGGGGAGGAATCTTACATTCTACCCCACTTAAAAAACGCGAGATGTCCTCATCTCGCAACTTGGAATAATTTCGCAAGATGCACGAATATGAGACTTAGAGAAAAATTTTAATCACGATTAACCACCAAGAAAAGTCTTAAAGAGAGCAAGATTCAAAATAAGAACAAGATTTAAACTTTATTCATTCACGGGACTTATACAGTAAAGATAGAAGAACTCTTTACACTTCCATAAGCCCGTCCATCATATGGTCACAAAAGCAGTCCTCACAAGCTGCACAAGTATAGGGTAACTCATCTATGGGAATGATTCTGCTGGTTATTGCCGCACCTATCTCAGTGGTATGAGGTGATCTAACACAAGGACCTGTGAGAGGCAAGCCAATAACGGGGTAAAGGCATATCTTCTCTTGAGGAAGAAAACATGCCAGTAAGAAGACCCGCTCAGAAAACCCAAGATGCCTTGATCTCATGACACAGTAGTATCGGGGACCCAAACCCAAAGCTTCAATAACCATGGCCAAGCGGACATTGTTACGAAAGTGTTGCTGACCCCAGGGTGTTACCCTAGTTATGTTTTGATAGGTCCGCCATTTGGTCTGCGCTACAGAAGTTCCTAGGTGAGGAAAAAGTGAGCGCTCATACTGTTCTATAAAGTCTTTCTTCACAGACTCTCTTGCGTCTTGAAGGTGAGAAATCATCAGGGATAAAACTAATTCCTGTTGCCAAGCCATGAAGGAGATTAAGAAAGAAAGGAGATTGATGGGAGTAAGATTACTGTGAGCGACAAGTAAAAGTTACGACTTATATAAAGGAAGGAGCTAGCGTAACCTAGAAGCCAACAGTAACTTGCCACTGAAGTTTTACCGTCTTTCCATGATTTGTGTTTGACACATTTTTCTATAGAAGGCATTAAGAATTTTGAGATGAGGAGATAAAAGAAACTTGTAGGCTAAGTCACCTACTTTCATTGAATTCAGATATAAGGATCACAATATCTGGGGGATAACTTCTTATACTCCCCAAGAGATAAAGAACTTCTTTTGGGCCGTACTTGAATAAAAACCAAAACCTTGGTATCCAAAACACCGATTCTCACTTCTAAACTCATTGTTCTAAATCCTTAAAATAGGCGTGACTCCTGAGAAGTATTCTAGGAAAAGGGTCTTCCTTTTTATTAAACAGAAACTTTCTTTTATTTTAGAGAGGGAATAATTATAAGATCAGAAAGGGAGATTCTTACTCCTGTATACCTCGAAGGCTGGGGAGGAATCTTACATCCTACCCCACTTAAAAAGTGCGAGATGTCCTCATCTCGCAAGGTAGAGGACAACTCTTTTTCTTAAGATCCAATTTTATTCTGGGATTCCTTATATTCTGGTCAACCTAACAGAATACTGGGATAAATATCCCTTATATAGAACTAATAACAACTCATTCAAATCATATCATTCATAACTTTAACACGATAATGGTCCATTAGACCGAGAAGTTTCTTTCGGAACATTCCTCCACGGAAATTTTAGTCAAGCAAGTTCTCAATTTGACATCCCTTAACTTGATCTACCGGTCAAGTATTAACAGTAGCAATCTGACAGCACAATCCACCAATCTCATAGCGATTTGCTGAATTTGTTATCATCATTCTAGTTATGAATATCATCACAGGGACTCGTCCCATTCCCCCTCATTGTGGTTTCATTATATTTCAACTAATTTTTAAAAATCAACATTTTTCAATCAGCATTTTCAATCAGAATCCAAATCAATTCATCCATTCTCAAACAGAATTAAAAATCATATCAATCACATTCGAAATCATCATCTGGATAGCATTAACGCTTATAATTTCAAGTCTTAGATTTACTCGTATATACTGTCAGTAAAGAGCTGTAGTATACTCTCGGTATATACGGGTAGTCACGGCCCTTGGAATTATAAGGTAAATACTATCATGTCTAGGCCTCAAGCAAGTCAGGGGTTCTATATAATTGCGGTACTTCCATCTGAAGACCGAATTACCAAATTACGAGTTTCAGTTTGAATATCGAATTGTATGAATTATCTCACACAATTATAACTTTTTTGTGTTTCTTGATAAATTTTTGATATATTTGTCTTCTCAGTTGATCTTTATTAACCTGGCTCTGATACCAACTGTAAGATCCCTGTTCCCACCGAGCAATGGATTCGGGGTACTGGCAGCGGAAGTAGCGCTTCTCGCGCGGGACAGGGGTCCCACACTCGGGGCCTCGCCCACGGATATCCGGATAAGAGACTAATCCGTCGATTGTTCCAAAACCGAACCCGGAAAAACTTCCTTTATCGGAAAGCACGGGTGATTCCACCAGGATAACTTTTTACTCTAACGTAGTCAAGATCATTTCTGATCGAGATGATCCGATTACATCTATAAGATACTTAGTCAGTTCAAGGAAGAAACTTGCACTTGGATCATTGGGATCAACGCTTTTTTCCCCATTCAAGAGGCACAGCCGTTGATTCCTATCCATAGAACAGTTTCTGTCCGGGATTTATTTTTTTTTCTATCGTAAAAACAAAAGTTTGAGTCTCGATTTACGGATCCATCAGTCCAGCCTAACCCCATCCAATCCCATGGGTTAGCCAACCGCCCAACCACTGTAGTGATGGGATCCAATTAAAAATTTGGTTAGGTTTTGTCCCGGGTACCAAGGAAAAGAGTTCCAAGGCCCCCTAGCCGGATGTTCATGCAAAATAAAACTAGTCACACCACTCACACACCCAATATGAAATTGCCTTTTTCAACCAGATTCAACCAATTTAAAACAATCCTTTAATAAAACCATAGTATCATTGACCACCATCTTCCAATTTATCCAATTGATTCTTAATTTCCCATCATTCCTTCATCAGAGTATCTATGGCATCATTGGCAACTAGAACGCTCAGGAGCCGTTTCGATAGTTCCTAGCCCATAATACTTGGCAATATAATCACTTAACAAGATGGACTCTCGTTGAAGATCAGCAAGATCAACCAACAGATCCATATAAGGAGCCATGGACTCATCCATTGAAGACCAGCAAGGTCAATCAACCAGATCCATGCTCGATTTCAGAAAACAACTCCAACTCTGTTCCAATATCTTCCTCGACGCACGCGTGGGTATCCTAGGCAACCCAGAGCCCGAGCACCGTATGGTCAGCACCCTCTAGGATCCTTCGCAGGTAACCTAGCGCTTCACGCATAGGCCGCTTCCCTGGCCCCTCATCCACCGTACCGGAAGCTCACCATTTTAATCGCACCGAGGCTGGTCAAGACCTCGGCCGACCTTGCTACGCGAGACGTCCTTCATTGACTCCCCGTCAGCAGTTGCAACTTTACCATCACGACTTTAATCACAAGACGGTCAAAATGCTCCCCCCAGCATTCTTGACATAAAACAATCATTTACAAACAGCATTTACAAACAGTATTTACAAACAGTTTACAACACAATTTCTATTTTAACTTTCATTTTTCCACATTATCCTTCATCAATCTACATTACTTATTCCATATTCCATTTATATGTATACTCATCCCATCACATCATTTCTATCTCATCACTTCAGATTCCCTCACATCGCATATCGTATATTCACATCCATACATCCACATCTATATTCGTACATTCACATCTACATGCATACATCTACATCTCTATGCATACATCCACATCCACATTCACATTCACCTCCATACATCTACATCTACATGCATACATCCACATCTCCATTCACATCTACATCTATACATCTACATCTACATGCATCCATCCACCTCCACATCCACATCTACATCTATACATCTACATCTACATGCATACATCCATATCTCCATTCCCATCTACATCTATACATCTACATCTACATGCATCCGTCCACCTCCACATCCACATCTACATCTATACATCTACATCTACATGCATACATCCATATCTCCATTCCCATCTACATCTATACATCTACATCTACATGCATCCATCTACCTCCACATCCACATCTACATCTATACATCTACATCTACATGTATACATCCACCTCCACATCCACATCCGTATCTATACATCTACATCTACATGCATACATCCACATCCACATTCACATTCACCTCCATACATCTACATCTACATGCATACATCCACATCTCCATTCACATCTACATCTATACATCTACATCTACATGCATCCATCCACCTCCACATCCACATCTACATCTATACATCTACATCTACATGCATACATCCATATCTCCATTCCCATCTACATCTATACATCTACATCTACATGCATCCGTCCACCTCCACATCCACATCTACATCTATACATCTACATCTACATGCATACATCCATATCTCCATTCCCATCTACATCTATACATCTACATCTACATGCATCCATCTACCTCCACATCCACATCTACATCTATACATCTACATCTACATGTATACATCCACCTCCACATCCACATCCGTATCTATACATCTACATCTACATGTATACATCCACATCCACATCTATACATCTACATCTACATGCATACATCCACATCTCCATTCACATCTACATCTATACATCTACATCTACATGCATCCATCCACCTCCACATCCACATCTACATCTATACATCTACATCTACATGCAAACATCCACATCCACATCTATACATCTACATCTACATGCATACATCCACATCTCCATTCACATCTACATCTATACATCTACATCTACATGCATCCATCCACCTCCACATCCACATCTACATCTATACATCTACATCTACATGCAAACATCCACATCTCCATGCATAATAAAATTCTTTTAATTAATCTAGGATGATAGTTCCTAGAATATGGTAGGAAGTCCTCTTTTTATGCTTTGAATGAATTTATTTTATGCGTAATTTCTATAAAAATTTTGCCATAGCTCCGCTACTATGACTGATAAATCTCAATTTTTTTCTAAGGGATAAAGCTCATTATTAAAGAAATAATTAGAATGGTCTCTAATTGGATCATCAATCCATAATGGTCTCTAATTGGATCATTAAGAAAACAATTAGAATGGTCTCTAATTGGATCATCAATCCATAATGGTCTCTAATTGGATCATTAAGAAAACAATTAGAATGGTCTCTAATTGGATCATCAATCCATAATGGTCTCTAATTGGATCATTAAGAAAACAATTAGAATGGTCTCTAATTGGGTCATCAATCCATAATGGATTGAATCATCAATGTGCATAAACTAAAAGCATAGCAAAAGCCATTAATTTGGCCTCAAGCATAGCTTAATCTTGGATTAAGGAAAAGCTTTATGAAAAGCTTCATTTAGATTGAGAATGGGTCATGAGTATGACCATTTCTTGAGTGAGAGAGAGAAATTATAAAAACCATTAGAATTTAAATATAAGTGGAAATTAACTTCTATAGCATTTATTAAATTATGTAACTCTTCACTACTATTCACCAATTAACTTCAATAGCATTTAAAAAAACCATACCAATTAAACTTCTCAAGCTTGAGAGGGGTTGAGAAGAGAGAATCATTGAGAAATCATAGAAAAGATCAAAATTCAATATACTTACCTTATGATTTGCTTGATTCTTTATTCACGGTAGAGGCCCCCAACCAATCAATTGGTTTAGTATGTTGATGGAGCCACCAATGGGGATTGAAGAAAGAGAGAAGTATCAAAAACTAGTGAATTATTAAAGAATTCACAGCTCTTGGCTTAGGTAGAGTAGAGTAACAAGGCATAAGACACTATATATTTTAGCTTAGGTGGAGTAGAGTAACAAAGCATAAGACTCTATCTAATTTGGCTTAGGTGGAGTAGAGTAACAAGCATAAGAGACTATATATTTTGGCTTAGGTGGAGTAGAGTAACAAAGCATAAGAGACTATCTAATTTGGCTTAGGTGGAGTAGAGTAACAAGCATAAGAGACTATATATTTTGGCTTAGGTGGAGTAGAGTAACAAAGCATAAGAGACTATATATTTTGGCTAGGTGGAGTAGAGTAACAAAGCATAAGAGACTATATATTTTGGCTAGGTGGAGTAGAGTAACAAAGCATAAGAGACTATGTTTTTTTCAACAAGGGGAGGCTTCTATTTATAGGAAAATTTGAGCTCCTAACCAAACAAACTAATTCTAGAATTTTCCAAGTCAGTTTGGTCACTTTTTGACCATTTTTAGGTCAGTTAAGCTAACTTTTTGGAACTAGACTTGAATGAGGAGAGAGGAGAGATGAAATATCTCAATTTTTATGAGTTTAAAACTCATTCAAGCATGTGAAATATGCACCTCCTTTAAAGAATTCCCCTTCCTTACATATGTGTCAAAATTGTATTGCTCATAGTTTTTTACTAATAAACCTTGTACATTTTCAACTCTTCATCTTATGTGAAATATGCACCTCCTTTAAAGAACTCCTCTTCCTTACACATGTGTCATAGTTTTTTTACTAATAAGCCTTGTACATTTTCAACTCTTCATCTTATGTGAAATATGCACCTCCTTTAAAGAACTCCTCTTCCTTACATATGTGTTTATTTACTAATAAACCTTGTACATTTTCAACTCTTCATCTTATGTGAAATATGCACCTCCTTTAAAGAACTCCCCTTCCTTACATAGGTGTCATAATGGAATCATTTTAATATTGCTCATAGTTTTTTTTTACTAATAAACCTTGTACATTTTCAACTCTTCACCTCATGTGAGCATTTACTCATTTTTGGGTATTTTCTTTTTACAATTTGGATTTATCTCCTCCCTACACATGGATTGATGCTATTGGCCCATAGGAACCTTAATTGGACCATAGTCTAAAGATTTATGAAAATCTAGACCCTTAGGCTAAGATTCTTTATACCTATTTCCAATTAATTCCAATTGCACATTGGAAAATTCTTTTTAAATTTCTGTTTCAGGGGAACTCATCTGAATTATAAGAGATATTTTTCTATCCAAAAATATTCAAAATCTGAATATTCTCTCTCTAGAATATTTTCTCTCTCTAGGTTAAAACAACCACAAACAAGATCTCTTATATTTCCGAAAAGGGAATTGATTACAGGGGAATATACTAGACATCAAAAAGGGGTTGGGGGAGGAATCTTACACTTGCTTTACCACCCACAAGTGGAACAATGTCGAGTCTCCTTATGCGTCCCACAAAAGAGAATGCAATCATTGATGCATGCATGTATGCGATCATAATCCAATCCTCCAAGAGATGTCACATAGTGCCTTGCTATGTCTCTTGAGGTGGGTAGTCTATTTCCCTTTGGAAGCATGTTTGATAATAGCCTGCATCCAATATCATCAATTAGTCCTAAATCCTAAATCCTAAACCACTAATTCAAATTTGCAAGTTAGAATGCTTACTTCAATAATGCGTCAAGACTTGCATTGCTCCATCCATAAACTGTTTGTATATCGAGTAGTTCAAGTGAAGCATGTAAAATAGAGAATGTGCACCCTTCAAAAACCGGTGTCAATGAAGCCTTGTAAAGATGCTCTTGTTCCATATCATCGTCGTCCATACCTTTGGGATCATCCCTAAAAAGATACCGCACCATATCATCAAACACTTCCTCTTCCACAACTTCGTGGGGTGCAGGGCTATTGTCATCCCTTTCCCACTCATCTCTGACAATAGATCTCGAAGCTCCACCAGCATCATCTCGTCGATGCTTTGCGTGCTCTCGCCGCGTGTAGGGCACCATGTTAGGGTGTGGTACTGCATCCTGCTTCAATTAGAGTATATATATTACAACTCCGTTAATTTAATTTAGATACCATGAGTCATTTGAATACTATCAATTTACATCTACTCACCTCTAAACCTGTTTGATTCCATTCTCCATACATGGAGATGTGATTCAAGGTAATTCGACGCGCTCGTACAATGCATCCTTGACATCGATTACACATACACTTGATTCTTTGTCCCAACCACACATCGCGATTACGATGACACATTGTCTCATCCTCACCAGAACTGCTTGAGGAGGTTGATGACATCCTATGTACAAAAGAGTAAACACAATATCATAATCAGTTTTTAATAAAAGTATTAAAATCGCATGTATAAACGTGACTACATCCTAAAAATGGCGTGTATAAATGCGGCTAAATCCTAAAAATCGCGTGTATAAATGCGGCTATATCCTGAAAATCGCATGTATAGACACGGCTACTTCCTAAAAATCACGTGTATAAACGCGACTGGCTTATTATAAACGCAAAAATACACACGTGGTTACACGCGCAGTTACACGCGACGACCTGTCCATACCTAAAATAACCCGCCTTCTCCAAATAAACATTTTCAAACTAAAGATTTGCTCACCTTCATCGCCGCCTCTTCCAACAGAGCACTAAACCTAAGTGCAAGGAGCAGACAAGGAGCACACACGGGTGAAGGAAACCAGCCAAAAAGAAGACTCACTTTTTCAGAGGTGAGTCAGTTTGTCCTTTGTCCTGTCTCTTTCCTTCCATTTGTTTATGCTATTGTCTCTTTCCTTTATGCATTTGTCTCCGTCCTTCTCCTTCTCTGGTTGCCATCTGGTGAACAATTGTCACAGTGGGCGACAGTGGGCTTTTTATAAGGACGATTTGTTGGAGGTCGGTCGATTTCAAAAAAAATTTCGTCGGCCGCCGCGTGTAGGAACGCGTGTATGTCTGCGTGTATCCTGCCTGCACAGACGTTCACGTGCATATACACGTATTTTTGGACGGTTGTATACACGCGACTGTGTTTCACCCATGCTTGCGATCCAGGTTCTTCATGCTTGCAATCCAACTTGCATTTATGCTTTGATGCAATCATGTATATACTTTTATTTTTGCAAATTCTTTATGGATCCAGGTTCTTCATCCGATCCATTTGCGTACGACACTTGGATGATGGAGATGCTAAATCATTTTGGGCGCCATCCTGGTCCAGTTGAGCTTACAGAGTACATGTATGCCCATCCCCCTCCTGGATTGCCTGGTATCGCCCCCGAGTATCCAGGTCACTCCACTGCCATCTATGCCTGCGAGTCCGACGAGATGGCATGCAGCTTCTCCTCTTCCACATCCACCGAGGAGACATACCCCGTCCCAGACACACTCACGCACACCCTCCCAGGCACCGTCATGTCAGGGCTCACAGCCACCATCCCAGACACACACTCACGCACACCCTCCCAGGCACCGTCATGTCAGGGCTTACAGCCACCATCACATACTCCCTCAGAGCCACCGTTAGGTCAGGGCTCACAGCCACCGTCACGTAGACAATCCCCCAATCGTGACTCCACCCGCAGCAGTAGGAAGAGTGGGAGTGGAGGATGCGGTGGGTGCTTTGGTGGGGGAGGTAGTAGGACACGCGGTGAGAGAGGAGATAGAGGGAGAAGAGTTAGGGGAGACAGTGAGGATGAGGAGGAGATGAGAGAGGTGGAGGGAGTGATCTGCTATGATGTGATGGATAGGGGCGGGATAGTGATGGATGCAAGGGGGAAAGAGGTAATGGAGTACATGCGTGGGGTAGTATCAAACTTGTATAGAAATTGTATTATTAGATTTAAAGATCAAAATAGCCGATTAGTTGGGGAGGTGATAGATGTTGTACATAGTCGGTACCCCAATCCCCCACATGCGACATTCTTGGATGTATGGGGAAGGACACGAATAAGGGAGATCTTAAGTAATAAAAGATCTCACCTTAAGAAACTCGCGTACGATGATGGGCTAAATGTAGCTGCGGGTGGCTATCCTGCCGAGAAACCTGCCACCATTGTGCACAAATGCGAGTGGAAGGAGGCAAAGAAACAAGCAGAGGGTGGCGTGAAGAGTAGGCAGCATGTGGAGGCACGACAGATCCAGATGGAGACCATTGGATCTTCGCATTTCGGATCTGGCGACATCGAGTCATGGGAGGCAGAGTTCGTAAGTATCTTGCCACTTTATTTGATTGTTTACTTAATTCATTGATTCTATGATTGTTTTAATCTTACAAATTGTGTTGATTTATGATACAGCGATGGATTACGGGGAGGAAGCCCACAGCCCACGATACTGGGTATGCTTGCCGGCATAGCAGACGTGACACGTGGGCCCTCTTCAGAGCCGAGGGACGTATTACGGACGCGTAGTTTGAGATGGCCATGAGACCATACGGTCGACAGGTACTTGAAAACTCTAAACGAATTATTTTGGTTTATTGAATTACATATATATATACTTATATACTATATATTACTTGAACAGTTACAAGCTGCTGATGATCCACCCGTCGCCACTGCAGAGGGTGGACGTGAGCACTACTCATCGGACATTCCGACCGATGTGAGCTCATCTGATCATGGAGGGAGCAGCGAGTCATTATCTGGTTCTGAGTAGTACTCAGACTTATAGTATCACATTCCATATTGAGGATGTGGTTGTATATATATTTTTGTAACTGAAGCCATGGGCTACTTCGACATATGGACTCCCTTGTATATATGTGTACACATAAAATTTTGATAGTAATATTGAATCGATAGTATTGCATTCATGTCTGTCTTGAATCGTGTATTGATAATGTATGCATTCATGTCATTCTTGTCTTAAATCTTCCTCGTGGATGGTGCAATGCACCCAAAAAAAAAATCCAGAGAGTGTTATTGGGTGCTAGAATGCTGGAACAGCATTTAGGTATACCAAATAGCACTCTCTGGATTTTTTTTTTTGCTCTCTATTCGCGTGTATAGACGCATCAACTCTGCAAAAAGCCGTGTGTATATATGCAGATAATCTGTGAAATACGCGTGTATAGACGTGTCAAATCTGGAAAAGTCGCGTGTATATACGCGGATACATTGTGAAATACGCGTGTATAAGCGCAGCTAAACTGACAAAACGCGTGTATACACCCTCCTATCAGCGCGTCTAAGCGCAGCTAAACTGACAAAACGCGTGTATACGCCCGTGTATCAGCGCGTTTGACTATTTCTATGCACGTGCTTTTACACGCATATCTTTGGCCGCGATGATACACGCGCTGATACACGGGCTTGTTACTTTTTTCCACAAGTCATTTTTAGTGGCTAGGAGCGTGGGTATGAGCCCGATCCCTTGTAGTGCCACATCCATGTTTTTTTAGGCATGTATTAATAGCCTTTATTGGCTAGAAACATGCCCTCTCTCCCACTACCTAAGAGGGGGCTTGGCAAGGAGCTTGTCTTGTCTTGTGGCCTAGCCTTTATAGGCTAGAAACATGCCCTCCCTCCCACTACCGAAGAGGGGGCTTGGCAAGGAGCTTGTCTTGTCTTGTGGCCTTTTAATAGCCTTTATAGGCTAGAAACATGCCCTCTCTCCCACTACCTAAGAGGGGGCTTGGTAATAAGGAGCTTGTCTTTTCTTGTGGCCTTTATTGCTTGTGTGCCTACTAGCAAGGCATATCCATTCTTTAGCTTGTGTGAATGGGCTCTCTCTCTCTCCCCCTCGAGTACCCTCGGCTATTTGAGAGTCGTGTCTTCCTTTGACGTTCATTCTCGACCATTGTCCGTGTAGGTCTACAGTAGTGTCGCGCCCTAGTTTTTGAGAAAGGAAAAGAGAGAGGCTGGGAGTTAAAGAGAAATCCTTTTTTCCTTTAAAAAGGGTTCTTCACAATATAAGGACGTCAATTTATGCATATCAATTGCAGTACTAGTTTTTTCTAGCCAAAAGGAGAGGAGGACAATTTCTTGAGAAGCTATTTAAGCAACCATGTGTGTAACTATTGGTATGCCATGATTAGAATTGGAGTTCTTAGATTTATAGCTCAGACATATTATATGTCTATCATAGGCCTTAGACATGGCATGTGCCTACTTTATGATAGCCTACTTATTGGAACCAAGGTTCCTAGTTAGATTGCCACCATTGTGGGAAGGCTCAATATAATATAGAACACGCATGTTGTATGCCATGATCAGAATTGGAGTTCTTGGATTTATTGCTCGGGCATATTATATATCTACCATAGAC
Source organism: Cibotium barometz (assembly GCF_041138505.1). Taxonomy (NCBI): domain Eukaryota; kingdom Viridiplantae; phylum Streptophyta; class Polypodiopsida; order Cyatheales; family Cibotiaceae; genus Cibotium; species Cibotium barometz. The sequence goes on from NC_141058.1 coordinate 29,865,677, forward strand.
ATGGCACATGCCTACTTTACGGTAGCCCATCATGACTATAACTACTTACCAAGGTTCACTTATTATAGGTCAATTTGTAATAGGGTTTATCTTTCTATTTACTATACGAGAACTTATTTGTAATAGGGTTTATCTTTCTGTTTACTATAGGAAAACTTATTTGTAATAGGGTTTATCTTTTCGTTTACTATAGGAAAACTTATTTGCAATAGGGTTTATCTTTCCGTCAATTTGCAATAGGGTTTATCTTTTTGTTTACTACAGAACTTATTTGCAATAAGGTTTATCTTTCCGTCAATTTGCAATAGGGTTTATCTTTCCATTTACTATAGGAGAACTTATTGGTATAGTCTCGATTAGTTTCGGGATATATGTTGCTCTATGTGATAAATAAAATAGAAAATATTTAGAACTTCAATGAAGAAGAGAAAGGAAGATTCTTTCCCTTGTTCATAAAACCAATAGAGCATTTCTGGTCAAACAAGATATGTGATCCACTCATATAGATATATCTATCTATGTACGTATTTGTATGTACATATTCTTTACTCTCTGTTTCATAGAACCTTTGTTCTTCATTGTTCAAACCAACTCCATGTTCCCCTATCAAATTATACCCACATGATACAGGTAATACCATACTAGCATTATCAATGTGTTATAATAAGCCATGAAAAATAAAAGATGTATTGGCTCACAAACTAGTTATAGAAAAGAAAATAGAGCACAGCTTTTAAGATATGCAACTAGAATGTCCTAATGTAAATAAGCTTCAAAAAGAAATAAAAAACAACAAACTAAAAATATATGCACTAGAATGTCCTAATGCAAATAAGCTTCAAAAAGAAATAAAAACAATAAACTAAACACATCCAAAGATCTAAAACCGTATGTTTTTCGGAATGTCACCTCCTAATAAACATCATGTAATATTCAATGATCCCAATAGCTTGGAATAGATAGAAGAATGAACCTAAGCGCTAGGCTAGTCCTCCTCATAGACGGATGGAAAAAACAAGAGGGAGCAACCTATTCAAGCATAGCATGCAAGAATCCAATAGAACACATGCAAGCAAGAGTAGAGAAGAAGGGATAAGAAGGAAAGCTCACAAGTATTCTATTACAATGTGTCTTTCTTAGTGTCAAAATTGATTTGTATAAAAGTAGCCCACTAGTTTTCACACTAGGCTAGCTAAAACTTAAAAATGGCCAAGCCACTATTACTACTCTTACGAAAGTATATGCATAAAGTTCTTCACCATATGCTGAACTGCTAATGTAAAGGCAAAATCACATTGATGCTTAGTCCCTGTTGGCCTAGTGGAAGGGTGAGGACATCCACTCGGATAGCAAAAGGAGGTCAAATGATAGCCACATCAATCCATTGCTAGCAATGGAAACCCTGAATTGCATTGGTCTTTTACATGATTTTGACACCCACAAGGGTGTTTTCCATGACTTTGATACACACAATGGAAACTCTGAATTGCATTGGTCTTTTACATGATTTTGACACCCACAAGGGTGTTTTCCATGACTTTGATACACACAAGGCTTTGACCTTGTCACATTAAGCCAAGAAATAGCTTGGCAATTATGATTAGGAGTGGAATCTACTTCAAAAACATAAGTTTCTAGCTCCATTATAATTGTGTATTAGGGTGGAAAAGTTAATTACATTTTATATTTTTTCATGAATTATTGAAATTAGAAACATGCAAAAGTAATGAATATAATTTTAAAAAATCACCATAAACTAGGATTAATAACCTTAATCACCCCCATCAACTCTAAAAAACCTCAAAAAACTCCAAAAACTAGACCAAACCATCTCTCGGTTTGGGAGACATAAGCCAACAATCTTTTGAAAAAAGATTTAAGTCAATGTATTTAAGCCTAGAAATGTGTTCCATGAGTCAACATATGTGAGCCTAGAGATGTGAGCCTAGTGACATGATCCTAGAGAGTCAGCATACATGAGCCGTGAGTTAGCATACATGAGCTTGAAGACATGACCATCTCTGAGGTTGGGAGACATAAGCCCACAATCTTGTGAGAAAAGATACAAGTCAACATATGTGAGCCTAGAGATGTGAGCCTGGAGACATGAACACCATGAGTGTAGAAGCATGAGTCAACAGACATGATTGGAAGGTAAACCTAATATTATACCATGAAATCAAAAAAGAGCCTTGAAGAATTGTAAAGACACATCCACCCGTGCCTTATAAATATTTTCCTATCATACACAGGTACAATTTTAAAGGAAAATTCTTGTCCTTTGTAATTATTGGGGCATTAAAATTATAATTATTACTTAATAAATGCTCACCAACTATGTTATAGGCCTATTTCATAAAAAACAAATCCATTAGCTTAGTTCATACAAAAAAGGCATAAGCCTATAGATGTGAGTCTCCAAGCATGAACCTATATCTATGAGTCTAAATATGTGAGTTTACAAGCTGAGCCTAAAGGAGTGAGTCTGCCATGCATGACATGAATCTAACTCATCAAACTCATGTGAGCTTATTTTATATAAAAATTATGTAGGTCCGCCAAACGTGAGTCTAGAGGCATGAATCTGCCAGACATGAGTCTAGAGGGATGAGCCTATACACATAAGCCTATAGGCATGAGCCTATAGCTGTGAGCCTAAAGGTATGAGTTTATAACTGTGAGCCTAAAGATATGAGCCTAGATTTTTTAACTTAAAAAAATAAGAGGACGAAAGAACCAAAAAAAAAGTCAAAGTAAAAAAAAACATTTATTTTTTTGTAAGAATAAAAGTGACTGAATTCATTTTCAAACACGCTTCAAAAAGCACACTAGAGGTGATTTCACCAAGGTACAACCCTTTGATACAAACTCGATTTGGACTAATTGTTAGAAATGAACCCAATCTAGACTAATTGTTAGAATCGATAATACAAAGTTAACTATAGTGCATCAAACCACACCTCTTTATACCCACCAGCAGTAAAATGACCAGCACTTATTAATAGAGTGTGCTACACTATTAAGACAAGATACCTTTATATCTACCTCAAGCAAGGAATTTTGGTAAGAAATGAGCTAACTAAATATATACCTGAGAGGAAGGAGGAATAGTGGAACCCTTGGAAATGGGAGCCACCATGGTCCCCCAAGCCTCACATTCACCAAATGGCTAAATAAATAAATAAATAGTGTCATAAACTTTGTAAAAAGGGTATTAAATTGACCTATCCTTGGATATTAAAATGCTCCATCTTTGTGCAAAGCTCCAATGAAGGAGCGAGAGTAGGACCATGAACCACAAAGTTCTCAAACCATGTAGAACACCACAATGTTTCAAAATATTTAGTTATGATAACGAGATGGGTTATCCCATGTTGCTATGGCCATGGCTTAGTAGCCCAACAACCACATCTAGCATCACAATCGGGACATGTCTCTTTTGAAAAGATGAAGGGGAGAAGAGAGCTTAAGCTCTTGCAAGCACACACACACTCACAAAACCGTAATAGAGAACACACAAGGTGAGAGGCTGAAAATCTTCTTCTTCTTCACACAACACTCAACACACCATATACAAAGACAAGAGTACACACAATATGAAAGGTACTCAACCAAATACATACTAGGGTTCTCTATAGTGTGAACCCAACTAAATGAGCTGGTGCTAGATGTCACACAGCTTGTCATCCCACTGGCCGCATATAACCCATGATCGCACCAACCATGCCAGTGGTGTAAGTGTGGGGCCTATCCCCCAGGCGGGTCATCATCAGTGTCCACCACCTCCCTAGATGAGCTTGATATCTCAACACGCCCCCTCGAGCTCAACTCCATCTCATGTACACCAAGCAAAGCCCTGAATCTGCGGAGCTTCTCTGTACCCAATGCTTTGGTGAAGATGTCAGCTACCTGATCCTATGTGCTGACATAAACAAGGTCAATGTTTCCTACCAAGACCTTCTCTCTGACAAAATGGTAGTGGACCTCTATATGCTTTGTGCAAGCATGAAAAACTGGGTTCTTGGCCAACTGTATACTGCTAATGTTGTCACAAAAAATGACAACTTGTCTATCCACTGATAGACCCAAATTTGCAAGTAGCTTTCTCAACCAGGCTACCTCACATGCTGCCATATAGCAGCACCTCTGTACTCGGCCTCTGTACTACTGGATATAGCAACCGTAGGCTGCTTCTTGCTGCTCCAAGTCACAGTAGCACTCCCCAAAGAAAACATGAAGCCACTAGTAGATCTTCTACCTGAGATACTACCAGCCCAATCAGCATCTGTGTACCCATGTACACATATCTCTGTCCCAGTTTCAAAAAATAGTCCACAATGCAAAGTAGACTTCACATACCTCAGTATGTGTCTCAATGCATCCAAATGCGGCTTCCAAGGAACCTGCATAAACTGACTCACCAACCCAACAGCATAGCTCAAATCTGGTCTCATCATGCGGATCAAGCTTCCTGGTATGCACCTATACATAGTAGGATCCTCAAAAATCTCTCCTGAATCTGCACTCAACTTGCCATTCTCATCCAATGGCACTGAGATAGGCTTACAGCCTGTCATTCCATACTTGGACAACATGTCCAAGCCATACTATCTCTACAGTAATCCAATACCATGTGTTAACCTAATTGCCTCAATGCCCAAGAATCTCATATCCCCCAGATCCTTCATCTCAAACTTTTGTCTAAGCAAGATCTTTACATCAAAATCTCTGCATCATGGTCCCCCGTAATGATCAAGTCATCTACATAGATGACAACAAGCACAACCCCTTTCTGAGTGTGTCTCACATACAGCAAGAAATTTGCATTGGCTACATGAAAGCCAAGAGTGACAAGATATTCAGAAATCTTGTTAGACCATGCTCTTGGTGCTTGTTTTAAGTCATACAAGGCTTTCTTCATCCTGCAAACATGGTCGGGGTGACTCACATTCTCATAACTAGGTGGCTACAACATATACACCTCTTCCTGCAAATCCCCATGCAAGAATGCATTCTTTACATCCATCTGGTGTAAAGACCATTGCGTTGACACATCTTGCCTTCAGGAAATTGCACTAAATCCCAAGTCTCATTTCCATATAGTGCATCCATCTCCTCATCCATAGCTTTCTCCCAACACACATTTCTAACAGCCTCATCAATGCATGTGGGCTCTACAACGTGGGCTCTACAACCTGCATAACCTTTTGCCATGTATGCATAGTGATGTGCCACATAACCATCATAGGTAAACCTCTGCATAGGATTCTTCACTCTCCCAGATCTTCACAGCTTTGCATAGTGATGTGCCACATAACCATCATAGGTAAACCTCTGCATAGGATTCTTCACTCTCCCAGATCTTCAGAGCTTTGCATTCATGGCTTCCATAGCCTTCTTTACACTAGGTGTTCTCATAGATGGGATTCCAAGCTCCTCATCAAGGCTCATCTCTTAGCCACTAGACTCTCCGTCAACATGAGAATGCCTTGTAGAAATGTCAGGCATACTAAGGGCTCAACCACTTTCTCTTTGCCTTTATGTGATGTACTAATCACATTTGTAGGACTGGTATTATGATGCAGCCTGCCACTCCATGGTCTATCAACTGAACCACTAGATGAGGACTCTCCTGGTCCACTCAAAGACTATGATTGCTGACTTGCATTGTGTGCAACCACACTTCCACTCACATTAGCCCTAATAGCTTCTTTTTCAGCAGCATACCAGCTGCTCATCTCATCAAAGACAACATCCATGCTTACCCCTTAGCTCACGTTGTCGTGACGTGGGCGGTGTCGCTGGGAAAGCGCGAGGCTTCTGGCTGTGAGAGTAGCTTTCAAATCCCAATAAGAAACACAACATATAATTCTTCAAGGGGTACCTCAAGCAGAAGCTGGTACCATCAAAGATCGAGTGCCCAACTATACATGTGCATCCTCAAAGCCAATATTGGACACATGATACATATAATAAACTGACATTAACATGGCTTGTTTCATCTCATATGGCTTTGCATTCCAGAAAGTCACCTCATGGTATTCACATGAAAGATATACATGGTCATCATGGAGCATCAGAGGCTCAACATCAAACAAACTATAAAATCAAAGCAAACATAGACACCTCATATACATGACCAAACCAACCATCTTATGGTTCCAAAACCCAAGAAAAACCATAACATTATGACCTCATGATCAGCAGCAGCATCTTCATCTCGTGTAATATATTTGGACCTGCCAAGACAGCAAAGGGCTTCTCGAATCCCATAGTCAAACATCTCATGGTAGTAGGCTCTCCAAGCCTCACTGTGCCTTGCATACAAAGAACTCCATGCCAAAATATCTGACCCTATGCAACATTGCAGTACTGTCAACACCCATGCTGCAAGAGCCAAAGCGAGAAACAAACCGTGATGCCATCCACCAGCTGAAGCAAAGTCACAAATGCACCACGACCACTACTCTGGCAGCATCACCTTCGAGGCGGCTTCCTCTACACCCACACTTCTACTGTATATCCGCTGCTTTGCTGGAGAAGACTCCCTGCCTCTACATGACGGCCGCCTCTCCCACACTGTCTTCTCTCTCTCTATCTGCTGCAGCGCCTCTGCTAGGCACACACACTGCGCTTCTCTTCTCTTGCGCTGGCAGCCCGTCAACCAGCAGCTCCAGCTGCTCCCTCTGTATCCCCCGTGTTCTCTATCAGGCGGCGTCCTTCCTTTTTTGTTTGCAGGCCCTCGCCAGCTTCTTCCTGCGCCTTGTGGCTGCTTCCTCTCTCTGTATGCCCTCAGCAGCTCCCAAAGCGGCGGCTCATACCACTATACCTCTTTTCTTCTGCAGCAGCTGTAGCGCCCGTCAGTTGCCTGCTGAGGTTGCCTGGCCTCCCCAGTCACTCTCCTCTCCTCTGCACACGCAAGGCGACTGGCCTTTTTCTTCCACGCCTCCTCTCTGCAAGCCCATCAGAGCCTCCAGCCCCCCCTGTATTCGGCGCACACACCTCTATCAATTCAAAGCGCCCCTCTGGTTATTTTTGGATCCCCCCCCACACTGTAACGCCAGCCTTTTATACACGAGGCGGCTCACACACCCTTCACTGTTGAACCCCGGCTCTTCACTCTGACGCAGGCCCTCCCTTATCACAAGACCACAGGATCTCTGCTCAATTCCCCCCACACTTTCTCTTCGTCTTGCAGCTGCACCCCCGTCTGCAGAATTCCCCCCCACACTGTAACGCCAGCCTTTTATACACGAGGCGGCTCACACACCCTTCTTTTCTTTTCCTGCACACACCCGACTTTCAGCAAGCGTCCCCTCTTCTCTACCCCCCCGGCGGTTTCATCTCTAGGCGGCCCCTTCTCCAACTCGCCAGCCTCGCCAAGCTTCTGGATTTCCAGCTGGCGGCTACTGAAGCTCCATGCCAACTTTTTAGGAAGGCACGTTCATTTCTTATTTTATTTTATTTATTTTTATTTATTTGAAAAATGGCCACCTTAACATCTCTTTTCACACAAATGCCCAAGCTTTCCTTGGCCACTTCATCTTTATTTGCCCATGCACCTCATACCTCTTCAAATAGCAACCTTGAATGCTCGCTTCTCTTGGAGACGCATACACATATCCAGACATCCGAGCAGCTGACATCATCTCCATCATCTGACCTCTCACTGACAGGCCTGCAACAAGCTCAAAGCCAATACCGTCCACCCTGTACACCTGGCAACGCCCTCAAAAGTAAAACCTTCCACACGCCATACATCCCATATGTACACAAGCACTTAATCCCATGCATCTGGATTTGCATTTAATGGCCTCACATGCATGGTTTCACACCATAGACGTGTCGTGGCACGACATCCACCCCCTCTAAACCTGCACATCCTCTGGTATGTGCAACATAGGTCCTGTATCTTAGCAATCACATCTGAATGGTTCTGCTTTCCCACCTGGATCAAATACCAATCGCTTTTGGCATATGTGCCATATCCTTTGCTCATATGAAGCCCTATCCTCACTTAGATTCCCTGCATATGCATAATTACCCTCATCATTCAAAGTGGGATGCTCTTCAAAATAATTTGCTTCAAAATTTTCCTCAGGCCATGTTTGAAGCCTTTGCACCACATATTGTATGGCCACACCAAGTAACAACTGCATTAATAGCATGGAACACACACTTGGTAACATCCCATCCAAATCTACCTTGCCTGGATCCAGCTCACCCACTGACAAACATTCATTCTTCTCATTTAAAGACGGAAAAGCATCAACACATACAAAGTCCAACAAGGCATCATCGAGAATAGCCTCCAGATCTGAATCAATCTCATCACAATCATTTGGCTTACATAACACCTGCACATCCTCACTTGCAACCGACAGTTGACTAGCATCAAGCATAGAAGAGCCCACTGATGGGGATCTATTATATACCATGAAATCATCCAATGCATCATCTAAGATAGCATCCAATCCAGGATCAATCACACTGAAGCCATTATCATCTTGCAATCCCACATGATGATTATCATGAACATTCATACCCCCATAACTATATCCATTTGGTTGCTCATATGCAGCCTCTTGAGGCTCTGTGACCACACTTTGCATATCCTGCATGTTATCTCCCAGTATTTCTTGATACCTGTCTGCAGATGGGCTTAGATTTATGGGTCCCTCACCCGAGTACCCTTGAATCTGTATGTCATTGAACCCTGTATGATTCAAAAAGACAGATTCAATTTCCCTCTCCAAATCATCATCATAAACAGGCTTCCAAGCTCGAGATTGTTGCTCACAAATGTGGTTGCAAGGTAACCCTGACACTGATGACATAGCATCACCCTGTTTATTGTTGGAACACCCTGTTAGCATTCCAGAATAACCCAAATCCAAAGAACCTTGGCAACCAGCTTCAGAAGCAACATCACTGTTGGAATCACCCATATCACTCACCCCCTCTAAATCAATCACACATACTTGTGGCCCATCTGCATATTCATGTACATCATCTTGCTTATAAGCATCATAACCAGATAAGAATGCAGTAATGATAGCATCTTCTTCTTGTCTTAGATCTTCAAACTCTGCAATCATGCTTTCAGCAAGAAGCATTGGTTCCTGCTGTTCTTCACACATATGATACGACACCTGAGGAATACCCTTCCAAGGAGCACTTTCGTCATGAGAATCCTCAAGTTTACACAGCTTACATGCTTCATAGCCCAAGAAAAAACTATTAGCAATGTCCTCTTCCTCGTGTACTGGGTCTTGAGCACCTGTCTTGAAGCTCTCTGAATCAAGTGTCTCCTCAAGCATAGGCATACACACATCATGTGGTATGATAATAGGACCCTGTATGTCTGCACCTTCAAACAAAGAAGACAGATTATACTTGCACAGTTCACCCATTGCATCTTTATGAGTCTGTAGCAAAGCATCCCTTTTGGCACTGTGAAGGCCTTGTTGCTCACTAATGGCTTTTTGCAGTCCCAATTTAGCATAAATATCCTCCACAATCTCTGTATCAGCCTTGAATAGCAATTGATTGTCCTCCATAAGACATGCATCAACAACCGCTTCTAAATTGGCTCTGATTGTTGCTGGAACACTATCACAGCTCACATTATACCTGGAACTCGCATAAATAAGTGCATCTGCAAAATCACTCCATCGTTTGGAGTGATACTCTGCTAGTTCCAGCACTTCATCTTTTAAATTAGGACTTATAAGGTATGCAAAAGATGCAATCATCATGTTTTCTGGAACCCCTTGATTCTTCATCTCTGTCTCGTAACACCTTAGATAGCTTTCTGGATCGAAACCATCAAATATATTGACCCTGTTATATACCAATTGCACCGCAATTTCCACCGCTTCTTGAATTCGCTTTTCTTCTTCAATCTTCCTGAACTGCTCTTCAAGCTCTTTCATCTCTGCATATAAATGCTCCATTTTGCTAGCCATCTCCACGTACTCTCACCCCAGCGGTTTCACGTCGGGTTCACCAAAGCTGTCGTGACGTGGGCGGTGTCGCTGGGAAAGCGCGAGGCTTCTGGCTGTGAGAGTAGCTTTCAAATCCCAATAAGAAACACAACATATAATTCTTCAAGGGGTACCTCAAGCAGAAGCTGGTACCATCAAAGATCGAGTACCCAACTATACATGTGCATCCTCAAAGCCAATATTGGACACATGATACATATAATAAACTGACATTAACATGGCTTGTTTCATCTCATATGGCTTTGCATTCCAGAAAGTCACCTCATGGTATTCACATGAAAGATATACATGGCCATCATGGAGCATCAGAGGCTCAACATCAAACAAACTATAAAATCAAAGCAAACATAGACACCTCATATACATGACCAAACCAACCATCTTATGGTTCCAAAACCCAAGAAAAACCATAACATTATGACCTCATGATCAGCAGCAGCATCTTCATCTCGCGTAATATATTTGGACCTGCCAAGACAGCAAAGGGCTTCTCGAATCCCATAGTCAAACATCTCATGGTAGTAGGCTCTCCAAGCCTCACTGTGCCTTGCATACAAAGAACTCCATGCCAAAATATCTGACCCTATGCAACATTGCAGTACTGTCAACACCCATGCTGCAAGAGCCAAAGCGAGAAACAAACCGTGATGCCATCCACCAGCTGAAGCAAAGTCACAAATGCACCACGACCACTACTCTAGCAGCATCACCTTCGAGGCGGCTCCCTCTGCACCCACACTTCTACTGTATATCCGCTGCTTTGCTGGAGAAGACTCCCTGCCTCTACACGACGGCCGCCTCTCCCACACTGTCTTCTCTCTCTCTATCTGCTGCAGCGCCTCTGCTAGGCACACACACTGTGCTTCTCTTCTCTTGCGCTGGCAGCCCGTCAACCAACAGCTCCAGCTGCTCCCTCTGTATCCCCCGTGTTCTCTATCAGGCGGCGTCCTTCCTTTTTTGTTTGCAGGCCCTCGCCAGCTTCTTCCTGCGCCTTGTGGCTGCTTCCTCTCTCTGTATGCCCTCAGCAGCTCCCAAAGCGGCGGCTCATACCACTATACCTCTTTTCTTCTGCAGCAGCTGTAGCGCCCGTCAGTTGCCTGCTGAGGTTGCCTAGCCTCCCCAGTCACTCTCCTCTCCTCTGCACACGCAAGGCGACTGGCCTTTTTCTTCCACGCCTCCTCTCTGCAAGCCCATCAGAGCCTCCAGCCCCCCCCTGTATTCAGCGCACACACCTCTATCAATTCAAAGCGCCCCTCTGGTTATTTTTGGATCCCCCCCCACACTGTAACGCCAGCCTTTTATACACGAGGCGGCTCACACACCCTTCACTGCTGAACCCCGGCTCTTCACTCTGACGCAGGCCCTCCCTTATCACAAGACCACAGGATCTCTGCTCAATTCCCCCCACACTTTTTCTTCGTCTTGCAGCTGCACCCCCGTCTGCAGAATTCCCCCCCACACTGTAACGCCAACCTTTTATACACGAGGCGGCTCACACACCCTTCTTTTCTTTTCCTGCACACACCCGACTTTCAGCAAGCGTCCCCTCTTCTCTACCCCCCCGGCGGTTTCATCTCTAGGCGGCCCCTTCTCCGACTCGCCAGCCTCGCCAAGCTTCTGGATTTCCAGCTAGCGGCTACTGAAGCTCCACGCCAACTTTTTAGGAAGGCACGTTCATTTCTTATTTTATTTTATTTATTTTTATTTATTTGAAAAATGGCCACCTTAACATCTCTTTTCACACCAATGCCCATGCTTTCCTTGGCCACTTCATCTTTATTTGCCCATGCACCTCATACCTCTTCAAATAGAAACCTTGAATGCTCGCTTCTCTTGGAGACGCATACACATATCCAGACATCCGAGCAGCTGACATCATCTCCATCATCTGACCTCTCACTAACAGGCCTGCAACAAGCTCAAAGCCAATACCGTCCACCCTGTACACCTGGCAATGCCCTCAAAAAGTAAAACCTTCCACACGCCATACATCCCATATGTACACAGGCACTTAATCCCATGCATCTGGATTTGCATTTAATGGCCTCACATGCATGGTTTCACACCATAGACGTGCCGTGGCACGACAACGTGTAGCAGGGTTATAACACTTGTATCCCTTTTTCTCAAGGGAATATCCAATAAACACACATTTTTTTAGCTTTTGGATCTAGCTTAGTTCTCAACTCATCTAGTACATGCACATATGCAATGCATCCAAAGACTTTCAGATGAGACAAATCAGGTTTTCTGCCATAGTAAACCTCTCCTCTCGAGTTATGTCATGTATGGCTGTAGTTGGAGTCCTGTTCATGATGTAAACTGCTGTAGAAACAGCCTCAGCCCAATAGCTATGCGGCATATTCTTCTCTTCCATCAATGCTCGCGCAATCTCAGCAATGTGCTTGTTTTTCTGCTCAGCAACTCCATTTTGCTGTGGAGTGTATCTACATGTAAACTATCTCCAAATACCATTTTTCTTCAAAAATTCAGAGAACTCATTGGAGAAGTACTCTCCCCCTCCATCTGACCTTAGGCACTTTACATATTTCCCTGTTTTCTTTTGAACCATAACTCTGAAATTCTAAAAGTGAGTGAACACCTCACCCTTCTCCTTCATGAAGTATACCCACACTTTCCTTCAAATGTCACATAATACCTGCAGCCTCCCATAGACATGGTCTTCGTAGGACCCCATACATTTGAATGCACAACATCTAGTGCATTTCTGCTCACATATCTGTTACATGGAAATACATGCTTTGTTTGCTTTCCAAATTGGCATGCTTCACATATTCTCTGCATACCTTCAACTTTAAATTTTTGCAGCCCTGTCACAATTCCTTTAGTCTGCATAGACTTCATTCTCTGCACATTCACATGTCCAATTATTTTATGCCAAATGTCTGTGTCTGCAACAATTCTTGAACCATTTGCAAACATCGTAGCACTCACTTCACGCATGTTTACATTCAACGTAAACATTCTGCCCACTCTGTTGCCTTTTGCAACCAACCTGCACTTGTCTTTAAAGTCTTCAACATAACAACTATCAGGGTTAAACCGAACCTGTAAACCCTACTCAATCATCTGGCCAACTGAAACCAGATTCTTTGTTATGTTCGGAACATGAAGTACATCTGCAAGGTACTTCACTTTGCCATCCTGCATAGGCAATGGCACATCTCCACCAACATGGGCAATTGGATGAGTAGTGTCATCCCCTGTTTCCACAAAACCTGGTCTTTCAAGGTTTTTCATCTCCTTGAACCACTCCCCATGACTTGTCATGTGGTTCGAAGCACCTGAATCAACACACCATACGTCAATTTATGTGCTACTTCAACAAACATGGCATTAACGACATGCTACATAACAAACAACCTTTCATTATCCTCATTGTTTTTGCTCAAGGATGTATATGCACATGTCCAGGCTTACCACAATAAAAGCATCCACGTGTATCATTATACTGCCTTTGCCAATTTTCCATTTTGCATGCCAGCCTGCTTCTTATAACAATCTGTCTGCACATGTCTAGGCTTACCACAATAAAAGCATCCACATGTATCATTATACTGCCTTTGCCAATTTCCCATTTTGCATGTCAGCCTCCTGCTTCTTATAACAATCTGCCTGCACATGTCCACGCTTACCACAATAAAAGCATCCATGTGTATCATTATACTGCCTTTGCCAATTTCCCATTTTGCATGTCAGCCTGCTTCTTATAACAATCTGCCTACACATGTCCAGGCTTACCATAATAAAACCATCCACGTGTATCATTATACTGCCTTTGACAATTTTCACGACCTCTTTGACTCCCCCTGCCTCTGAATTGGCCTCTTCCACTTGCGTGTTGTTGTTGTTGTGAATTTTGGGACTGTTGTTGTTGTTGTTGCTGGCCATAATTCTGATTACCTATTCGGCCACCTCCTTGACCGCGTTGTCGTGCCATGGCACGTCTATTGTGTGAAACCGTGCATGTGAGGCCATCAAATACACATCCAGATGCATGAGGTTATGTGCCATGACGAGTCATTATATGATGCCATGTACATATGTTCATATTGTAAATGAGGTTCAATAAGACAAGCTGAGGCTGAGTCAGATCTAGGAGTTTCTGTATATGAGTGTGGAGGGTGATGGTTCTGCTGTTACTCAGAGCCCATGGGTAAGTTAGAAACATCCAGTTATATATGATGGTATGAGTGGCACGCCAAAGGGATAAGTTAATGATGTTAATGGCTTCCCATGTGCATAATGTGTGGTAGCTTTTAAATGGTATCGATTGGGTCAAATCAGTGAATACCTCTTATGGAATGCAAACATGAGGGCATCCCAATGCACAAAGGAATGTATTTATGAAGACATGGGAAAATACTTGAATGAACAATTGGGGAGTCTATAAATCACATGGCCAATATGATGATTTATATACTACGGAGGCATCAAGAGTAATAGAGATTCAATGGACATTACAGTGCCGAAGAATTTATTGAATGCCGGGGAAGAAAATTAAATGAACTACCTTGCATTGAGAACCTTACCTTAATGCTAAGGTTAGGAGTATTACACTAAGGGGGCAGATTGTGTGGCATTAAAAAGGAAAACAATGGAAAGCATTAGAGTGTGGGTGGCAGCTTACGTGGAGTAAAAAAGAAATGTATTTCTTTTTAATGGAATTTGCTAGATAATGGGAAAAGCAGATTCGAGCGCAGCTTTTTAAATGGGGAATTTCCGGATTATAAGCGGAGAAAGGTGATGCAACGGAGAAAGGCGAGCATCTCTTGCGGGAAACGGAGAGAAAAACCAGAGGCAGACGGCGGCGAGAACCAGTGAGGAAAAAATTTTGCAGAAAAAGGGAACAGTGTCCAATCGACCAGTGTTTTTTATTTCAAGAATACATACACTGTTTGTGCCTTGTAGGTGTTAGATTTGGAGGAAATCTTGAGTACTATAAAGGGAGATACTCTTCGTTTTTTTTCTTCATGACCTTCATCAAACAGTCGGCGGCGTGCAGCTTGCGACTAGTGAAATAAAACAAGAGATTCCACGCATGTTCTCCTTCAGTTAAGTAATTTTTTTTAATTTCCTTAAAAATTACTCTCACTCTATACGATTTGAGAGAATCGTATATCCCATATATCAAAAAGAATTTGGAAATGAATAAAAAGACTTTGGGAAAAAGCTAAAGAATATGGAGCTCGGAGATTTGTGAAAAATACATTGAAGTCGAGGGTAATTGGCCTTACTTTCTACTCAAATGAATTTTGGAAATTACGAGTATGTTAAAGCTATGCCGAATGCTATCTTTTGCTTGTGAAATGTTAGAATATTAAGGCACGTTTTTAGGTGAAAAAGAGCATCTTGATATAATGGTTTTGATGGCACTGGATGTAAAGGATGTAACTGGTCACATGTATATTGGAAAAATTGGAAGGCCTTGTTATGCCTACATGTGAATGGTTCAAAGGGTTTCGAGAAAAAAGTCAGTGAGTAAAGGAACAAACACTTGGTATGCAATTTTGTTCAATCATCAGGATGAATTCAAGGATGTATTGAGGTAAATCGGCACATGTAATTGTCATTGGAAACAGTGATGATCAATACTCCTTGGGAAATTTTGTGCGTGAGTTTCCTTGTTAGACTTGACATTCACTCTCACAGCTAGAAGTCTCGTACTTTCCTGGCTGTACCGCACACATCACGACAACTTTGGTGAACCCGACGTGAAACTGCTGGGGTGAGAGTGTGGTGAAATATACAGGGAAGCTATGGCTGAGAATTCTGAGGGTCAGGGGGTTCATTTTCACCCCGGAGTTATGCAGATGTTTCAAATGTTTACCATGTACATGCAACAGCAACAAGCTGCTGAGAGGGGACAAATTTCCACGACCAAAGCATTACAATCAATTGTGAAAAAGGTGGATCAATTTGATGGGAAGGACATTACAAAGTACCTGCGCAATTATATAAAGGAGATGGAGCTAAACAGGGTGACTGAGGAAGATATGGTTCGAAGTTTCGAGCTGGTATGTGTTCCTGAAATAAGAGAGCGTATAAGAGGATTGCAAACAGCACATGGTGGCAGAAATTGGGAGGAGTTCAAGCTTGCTTTAAAGGATGAATATTTCATGGAGGATTCTGAGCGAGTGACCAAACGAACTTTCTTGGAATGGGTCACAAAACCTAAAATGGGAATTTCTGCCACAGAATTGCTAAGAGAGTTTGAGAAGCGCTATGCCCAGCTGTCAAGGATAGAGCGTGCAACTTTGGACAGAGAAAAAACAGAGCTCTTCTTGCAAGCAGCTGGGAAAGATCTCCAGGAGAAATTGGAAATCCTCCTTGAGGATAAGGATACAGAGCAGGGATTAAAGAGTGATTGGAATGATGTTGAGGATGCAGTCACTATGTTAGCAAAGCGGCAGCGGAGGAGGGATAAAATGGTGATGGGCTCTGCAACCCCCATAACTGCTGTCACCCCTGAGAATCTATCCAAACCAGCTGCTACAATTCCAAAGATAGATGGTCCGATGGATGAGCTTATCAAGGGTATGCGTGACTTAAAATTGAAGATGTCCAGGATTGAAGAAAAAGGTCTACCATTGGGGCAGGCTTCTATGCAAAGGCCTCAAAGTAAAGAAGGGTTTACATATAGATGCATATGGTGTGATGACCGAGAGCATGCAAAGAAGGATTGTGCTAGCTACAAAGAAGCTCTTAAAAATCAACTTGTGTTTTTCAAAGATGGGAAAATCCATCTTACAGAGACTGGTCTTCCATTGAGTACAAACTTTGGGAAAGGAGGGATGAAAAAGCTGGTAGAGGATATGGCTGCTAGTCATGCCATTTCTATGGTTGAGGCAGCAACCTATGGATTAAAGGTTGGTCAACTAAAGGAGGGATTTGAGAATGATGAGGATTATGAGAATGAGGATTTTTGGCCATCAACAATGGAATTAATTGCGTCAAAGAAAGTGTCAAAGCAAGCTTTGCATGAGGCAGGTGATTGTATACGTCTTGAGACTGGCTGGGAGGAGCCTGTGGATTCTTTATCTATTCATGCCTATATTGCCAAATGCCAAAATAATGAGGCACAGGTAGAGGAGAAGCATAAAAGGGAAAGTGAGGAAGGAGGGCCATCAAAAAGAGTTACACGTGGAAGTGAAAAGAAGGATCCTGGGCCATCACATATGCCTCCATAGCATAGCAGACCTCCACAGGATGTTTCAATGGAAGAAGTGCCAGCAAAAATGAAGGAGAAGGGTAAAGGGAAAAGTCCACTCTACAAGCTTCAATCTGATATTGAAGTTGCAACAGATCTCAAAAAGGTACTTGAAGAAAGGATTCTAAACAGCAGGGTGGAATTCACACTAGGGGAAGTCTTGGGGATTGCAAAGAAAGAATTTCATGATGAGATAATTGATATTATACGAAGAAAAAGGTAGTCCATAATTGAATCTATTCCATCACAAGGGGAGGCAAGCACTTCCAAGACTCATGGAGTACAGGTACAGAAAAAGGAAGAGAAAGAAAATGTGGTGGAATGTAATCACTCTGCTGATGGGGCACGACAAGTGCGCTTTGTGGAAGAGGATGATGAAAAAGAAGTTCTTACAAAGAGTCATTACTCCAGGAGCCATTGGGCAAGAGCAACCACTGAAACCCTTGTCAAGATAGGTGATTTGGAAGAGCCATATGTCGCTCTAATTGATCATGGGTCTGAAATAAATCTTATGGCTAAAAATCTCTACAACAAATGTAAGTGGCCAATGGATGTGGATCATGGGTGGATGATTAAAGCAGCTAATAACTCATCTGGAGAGCTTTATGCAGCATGTCCAAATGTAAGGGTAACTATAGGGGATGTGAAGGATGATCAGAATTTCTTTGTTCAGGAGATGTCATCGTATCCCCTTATCCTTGGGCAACCCTACATTACAGCTGTAAGGATGGAAGCAAAGGTTTTGGATGATGGTTCAGCATATGCAAGAATAAGGAGTAAAGATGGCAAAAAAGCTGTTCAGTTTTTGACAGTTTGCATTAATCATGAAAGGAATCGTGAGTCTCTTCGGGCACAGTCACTCCCAAAGATAAACAGAGAGTTCATGAATTACAGGGAGATGAGGGATTTTGCAAGCCAAACACCTATAATTATTGCCACAAAGAGACATGGTTTAGGGTGCAATTTGTCATCAAAACCATATAAGCACGAAGTGTCCACCGCTCTACTGAGGCCAAGATAGTAATAGTTTTGTGCACATTATAAGCACCACAAAACCATGACACATCCCATTATTGGTACCAAGGAGACCCAAAAAAGTGGACTTTAGCATCATAGCCCATGTTCTCGGTGCCAAAGTAACCCACTAACCCATTTTTGGCACAACAATACTCTACGACTCTATCAGCCAACTTTAAGAGTCCAAAATAGGAGAGCTTCGAGTAAATTACCCTCAGGGAGTATTGTGGGTCTGATCTTTGTGTGGTCTTATCAATGGCATATAGATTATATCTTTATACCTTAGTCATAGTATATTCTATTCTTTATAATTTTAGATACCAATACTTATACCAAATAACTAATGACGCTTCGTATCACAACTATAATCCTTTTAAGCATAAAGCATAAAATCTAATAGAGATAGATGATCTTAAAGTACAATGAAAGATTGTGTTCATCATCATGATTCTTTGTCTTTATCTCTCTATATACTTATAGTGTATGTTGTCTTTTAATGATGTTTGGTAATAATTCATTAGTATGTGTTAATCACTCTGTGTTGGTCATCCGCTAAATTGGCTTGCTCTAAGTTACTAAGCTCCGCATCAGTTTTTGTAGCCACTATCTAGGGTGCTTAATCTTGTTTACATCTATCTCCCTATTATTTACTGTAAGTTTTATGTGAATCAATGGCCTCAATGTAGCAAAGTCAAAGAATGTCCATCTCCATAGGGAGAACACACTTCTTAGACTTCTTGCATGTTTTGCTTTGGGACCCTTGTAGCACAACATAGGGGAGCTCTAGAAAATTTTGTGGACTTTTGGGGGAATGTGTAGCATATCTACTTTATAATTAGACTCTACTCCAACCCCAAAGCTAGGCTAAAAAGATATATTCAACTCTCATATTTAGAAATTGTTATTTTTCTTGCTATTTCTTACAATTAAATTGAGTTAAGAAATTGAACAATTAAATTGAGTTGACCAATTGAATAATTAAATTAATAATTCTCATAATAATTTAGGACACTATACCCTAGGAAGTTCTATCTACATCTTAGGGTAAGGTTTCATTAATAATTCTCATATTAATTTACTACACTATACCCTAGGAAGGTCTATATACACCTTAGGATAAGGTTTCATTAATAATTCTCATATTAATTTACTACACTACCCTAGGAAGGTCTATATACACCTTAGGATAAGGTTTCATTGAGGCTATATGAATCGTAAGGCTTTAATACCATAAATAGACTCTTTTTTCCATAGGAATATAAATTATATTAAAGTTGATTATATTTTAACTTTTTTGAGAATGATAAGGTTTTGCACTTATCCCAAAACTAGAGAATTAATTGACCCTTATATAGCACATTAGCCTTAGACTTAATTATTGAAATAATTATTTTAGATGTGATACATAATTATGTGTTTTACACCTATATTAATCTAAGCAAGGGTTAGGCTAAGAGAACTGATCCAACCTTAGGATTGGGATTAATATTCTAGGCTTAAATCAAAGATTGCAAAGAGAGAAAATGCCCATGCACATGCAATATTTTAGAGTTCAAAATGGATAAACTGATTATAAGGGAGATTAGATATTAAAGTAACTTGAATAATTGATTCTAGGGGTAAATTATGCTATTAATATTGGTAGAGATTAAAGAGACAAAACCACCAATTACCACATTATCTATGGGCATGTGTGCATAAAATATCACCCCAAAGATGTGCAAATCCATACCCTAATTTTTGAATAGAAATGAGGAGTAAAAGACCCATGTGAAACTAGTTTGTCATTAGTATACATAGGTTAAATTCATAGCTTATCTCTCTAGAAATTAGGGAAGAAAATAGTGAAACCCTAGAAAGAAAACAAAAGAAAAATTTTTGGTGAGCTTAGAAAAGTTTATGACAAGGAGTCTAGTGAGGATCTTAGAGATCTTAAATCATAAGGATATAAACTTAGACCAAAAATGGCCAAGGAAGGACCTCAATTTGACCTTAGATAAAAGGCCATAGAAGAAAAAGATTTAAAGTGCACAAGCTCAAGTATAAGAGTATGTGAACAAGGTTTGAAACCTTAGGTTGAAAGAATACTAGCTCAAGTAATATTTGGGAAGAGAGAGCATGGGAACAAACTCTAAATTTTTTTATAAGTTAATATTTTATACATTATTGCGAAAATCTTGCTTTAAATGTTTTAAGAAAAACTATTTGCTTTTTGTAAACATTGTATATAAAAGGGAAAGCCATTCTCCAAGTGAGTGTTTTTGAGCAAAGGGAAAAGCCTAGTGAAACCCACCAAACAATCTACAAAAAAAAAGGAAATAGGTACACTTTTTAAATATACACACACAAGCATAACACTATAATTAACATACAAATTAGATCATGTAATCGGATAATGGTTCAGCACACAGTTGGTGTATGAGACCAATTCAAGCCAAAACCTAGATGGAAAATCCTTTCTTTCAATCATACATCTTGCCATTTCCATGAGTGTACGATTACGACATTCATCAACCACACCATTCTGTTGTGGTGTATAAGGAGTAGTACACTAATGAGAAATGCCACATGAGTGCATAAAAGCTGTAAATTCATGTGATAAATATCCCCCCCCTCGATTAGTATGCAATGGCAGGAGTTTATGGCTGCAAGCATTTTCAGCCATAGGGAGAAATTGACGAAAAGCTGAAAATACATCTAATTTGGCTTTCAAACCATACACCCAACAAAAATGGGTGTAATCATCAACAAAAGTCATAAAGTAAAGATGTCCTATAGAAGATGGTCCCCTCATAGGGCCACATACAAGCTGCAATGGCTGAGTAGCTCGCATATTGTCATCTTTCGAAAAGGAGTGACGATGCATCTTTCCCAATATTGATGAAATTATGAAACCCTAATCAAAGGCTATGGAAGCTAATCTAATCCTATGGAGGATGAAGTCTATTTAACAACATAATGAAAATCCTAATGACTTAATCAAGCTTGACTCAAGCACAATTAGGTTACAAGATGGAAATGTATACTCATAGTAGAGAGGCTTGAGAGCTGCTTGTGTTCATTGCTTGGAAATGAACCTTTTAACATGAGGGTACACCTATTACAAATATGCTCATGTGGGATAATGCCCAAGTGTGATGCGGCTGGATGCTCGTGATCCTAGTCCTCTACTCATACCTCGCCCTTAATGGCACCACAAATTTCAACACCCCCCCTTGGTGTGCCATGATGTATAGGCTACTGCAAGGTGGTTGGTGGATGTGAATTATAAAAGATCCATCACTCCCCCTTAATGCAACATGCTACTCAAGGTGCTCAAGTGTGGTAATATAAGATATCATCACCCCCCCTAGGTGCATAAATTGCTACTCTCAGGTGGTCAGGTGTGATTTTTTTAAAAAATACAATACAAAGGACTAGATCTACTTATCAGTGAACTTTTATAATAATGGGCTAAGGTGGTGAGGCTTGTTGATGTAGCTTTGGTTTAGAAGAGATGCTCGTCCCATGAGACCACCTCTTTTCTTGAGATGAAGCCTCCACATAGTTTGCCTCCTTGTTCTTCAATTTGCATTCTTCTTCCTTGTGCCCGAGCTTGTTGCAATGTCCACATTTAGGCTTGTGCTTGAGCCTGCATTCACTTTTAAAGTGCCCTTTCCTTCTACATTGGTAGCATTCTTTTATGCCCTTTTTGGTGTAAAAAGCTTATTTCCTTGATGAACTTTGTATTCCATTGTTCTATTCTTCAATTAGTGATGAAATATAAGCCTCAAATGTTGGTAGCATTCTTTTATGCCCTTGTTGGTGTAGAAAGCTTGTTCCCTTGATGAACTTTGTATTCCATTGTTCTCTTGTTCAAGTGCTGATGAAATACAACCCTCAAATATTGGTTCAGGTAAATTCTTTAGAGTGGTTACTAGTGCACCATATTCCTCTGACATGCTTTTTATGAGTATGGCAAGTGCATCCTTTTCACCAATCTTTGCATCAATGCCATCTAATTGGGTTATGATACTTTTCATTTTGTTTATGAATTGTGCACGAAATTCCATCTTTAAGTCAAAAAATTCTATTTTTAAATGAATTTATTGCTTTTTGGCCTTGGAACCAAATATTAAATTCAACTCACCCCATGGTTGTTTTGTCATGGTTTTGGAATCAATGTGATGAATAATATTATTGTCCAAGTACAAAATGGCAGTGCCTGTTCATCTTTTTCAATCCAATCCCTAGTTGGATTAATAGGTCCATTTTCTTTAATTAGTTTCCATAGCTTCTTGTGCATGAGAAGATACTTCATTTATGTGGCCCAAGTGTAAAATTCTTCCTAGAGAGCTTCTCAACATTTGTGATACTGCCTGACACCATTGCAAAGGTCTTCTCAGAGTTTGACTCTCGCCAGTGTCTAATTGCGTACAAATTTGGCATTTAAAAAAATTGCTCAAATTCTTTTGAGTGTTAACCCAGGTGACAAAATGATGTGAATTTATGCTCAACTAGGACTAATGCAACCCCAGAAGTTTAATTTTAACCTTCAATTAAACCAATTTCTACTAATGACCATCTTAATTATAATGATTAGTGCTATAAATAGTGATTAATATCAATTGATTTTGGAGGATCAAGTTGAGCATGTATAAGGTTGAAAGTAAGTTTTAGATTTAATGGTTATGTAGAGTTGTGTAATTTTAGCATGTGTTGCTAATTGGAAGCAATGCTAGATTGACATCCGCAATCGATGAGCTTAAATCCTGTTCTTATGTTCGATGGGGATTCAAAACTACCTTGCAAATTAGAAAATTACAAATTCAGTACCACATTTAAAAATTCAAAACTACCTTGCAAATTAGAAAATTACAAATTTAGTACCACATTCAAAAATGAGTTTTGTATCATGAATCAATACATAGGACTAATGGTTGCCTTCAACACTGAAGGTGTTTTGGTCCACTTTTGATATCAAAAGTGCTATTTGGGAAATGGGATAAGGGCACATTCTCCTATGTTTATAAAATTTTTGGGAGGACTATGCCAACTTCCTGCCATTCTTTATATATGGTTTTATTTTAAACTTCACTCACACAAACGAGCATGAAAATCCTATGACTTGATGAATGACGTGTAAATCATATTCAAATGTGGATGAATTTGGAATTATCTACCTTGCGATGTACTTTGAGATCTTTGTCGATGTCCATCAATTCCTCACGTTAAATATAATCATAGGGTTGATGTTTATACTCGTTCTCACTCTCTCTCTCTCTCTCTCTCTCTCTCTCTCTCTCTCTCTCTCTCTCACACACACACACACACACACACACACACACACACATCATCATCGTCATCATCATCATCATCATGATAAAAACCAGGTGCACTCCATGCTCTAAAGCTTACAAAACAAGATTGTTTTTTTTAATTCTTTTATCGTGTTTTGTATGTGTGCTTGGGTAGCATACTTTGTGTAGTGTAAAGGAAATTCGAAATGCTTGAATGAACATGAATTTAAAAGCATAATGGTTACATTGACATCCACAATGGATGACCTTGAAGCTTGTTCTTATGTTTGATGGGGATTCAAAACTATATCACAAATTAGAAAAATACAAATTTATTACCATAATTGAAAATGAGTTTTGTATCATGGATCAATACATAGAACTAATGATCGCCTTCAACACTGAAGGTGTTTTGGTCCACTTTCAATATCGAAAGTGTTATTTGGAAAACGGGAAAAGGGCATGTTCTCCAAAGTTTATAAAATTTCGAGGAGGACGGTGCTAACTTTCCGCCATACTTTATGTATGGTTTTTTTTTAAAACTTCACTCACACAAACAAGCACAAAAATCTTATGACTTGATGAATGACATGTAACTCAGATTTAAATGTGGTAAATGAATTTGGAATTATTTACCTTGCGATACACTCTAAGATCTCTGTTGATGTCCATCAATTCCTCATAGGCTTGATGTTCATGCTCGTTCGAGCTCTATAAGCTATTCATATAAACTTGAGAAAGACACACATACGAAGAGGAAGTGCTGCAAAAATGGCATGGGTTGCAGTGTCCATCTTCATTCAAGCACATCTTCATTCAAGCGCTTTAAGATGTTTATACATGAATGGAAGGACACATGTTTTTTCAAAGTACATTGACAACGCACAGGTGCAAGCAATCAAGAGGATAAGGCTCTACCTAAGCATTCTCTTTGCTACTCTCTCTAACAACATTGCTCTCTTTGCTTGTGCAAGGGATGGCCACATTGGGTGCTTCTTTTTACGTTATTTTTATTTTAACATAAACCTCATATACACACTCGTATTATATGGCCTCATGACTTAATACCTTTATACCCACACCTGTATTACTGCTAACCCTTCTATACTAACACACCTATATTACCTACCCCTACCCCTCCCCCTCCCCCCCAAGTGTGCTCACACACACACAATCAATGCCCAAACACTCAAGTAATAATATCTTTTTTATGTTGATTTCTTGCTTGATGCATTATATGCAATTGATGCCCAAACACTCAAGCAATAATATCTTTTTTATGTTGATTTCTTGCTTGATGCATTATATGCAATTGATGCCCAAACACTCAAGCAATAATATATTGAAATATCTTTTTTATGTTGATTGGTTGATTATAGGTCTCTTGTTGTAAAAATATACTTCGTTGTTCATGGGAAAAAAATATATACTTCTTTGTAGAGACTTTATTTATAACACAGAAGTAGGCATAGGTTTTGGATCTCAATCCAGCCCATGGGGCAGATAATAGTCCATGAAGCGTCCTGATGGTTGCCACATGTATTGTGAGACACGATTTATATTCATTGCTAATATGAAAGAGACTACATCAATAGGTGATGTTACTTTAAGTTTCTCAATCTATAATTTATTGAATTTTTTATTACAGAGACTGAAATCACTAATGCATACAACTTTTCGATACTCCCCCTTGATGATAAGTGGATTTTTTAACATTCTAAGCAAGTATGTAAATTTCATTTGATTGATTTTATAAAGGCGTTTCTTTGAATATGTGCTATCTTCTTGTGGATTAGACAATACATAAGTTCTTTTTGAACTTGTTCTCATGACAAATAGAATTGTGTTGTATCTTTGTGTTTTGTTCGAGGATGAAATGTTGGATCTTGATCTCTTAAACTTCTTTCAAGCCAAATAGCTTCATAGGCTACATTGGTGGCAGCTTTATATTTTGCCTTTAGTAGATGACAAATCCATTGTGCTTTGTTTCTTGCTACTCCAAGAGATCATTCTCGATCCAAGTGAAAGGAAATATCTTGACCTAGATCTTGTATCAGTTTTGTCACATGCCTAATCACTATCAATGTAGCTACCAACTAACTTCAAATCTTTGCATTGTGTGTAATCTATGCCATGATTAAAGTTTCTTCGATATATTGTAGTATTTGTTTAGTAGCTTTTTATTGACTCTTTATAGATTAGTTCATGAATTGAAAGTGAGATAAATACAACTTCTAACAAGTTACCAGAGCACTAGAGGGGGCTACGAAGGTGTGGGTGATTTTTGGATAAAAATGGCAAGAGATTGGCTAGCAAGAGAGTGAATAGTGAAAAATGAGAGGAGGCTCCAACTTCTATAGCTTTTGGTTGGGAACATATACAAATGTTGGAACATATGTACATAGATCATTCTTAGGAATGCAGAGTAGTGTATGTGCATTCGTAACTCAAGAGTGTGCATGCACATATTGAATGTAGGTGTGGAGCATGCAAAGAATGGAACGTGCATGCGCATCTACATGTGTACATGCAAAACATGGAATGTGCATGTGGAGTATGGATTGTGCATGCACAGATAGGAACGCACGTGCACATATAAGAACGTGCGTGCAAAGACAAGTACGTGTGTGTACATGTTGCATATACATCTTGAGCAGGCAACTTTTTGAGATAGGAAAGTGCATGTGCATCTTGAGATCGAAACATTTTGAGATTTGCATACAAAAAGGTCCTTAGTGCATATGCAAGTGCAATGTTGGGCCACGCCTATGGAAGTGCATTTAATTAGTGTTGTTTTGATCATTAGCGATTCAGGAAATGGGACATACCATGGACAAGGTTTTCACCCCCCCACCCCCATCCTAAGATGTACCTAGAAAGTTGATGACTTATGTGATTAGTATAGTGGATTTTAAGAGGACTCTTCTTCATAGTTCTCTATCACTCTTGCTTTCTTCTATTTTTTCTTTCCTCCTTGCTCCATCTTATTGCTTTCTTCGACTCTATGTAGATAGCAGATTTTAAGAGGACTCTTCTTCATAGTTCTCTATCACTCTTGCTTTCTTCTATTTTTTCTTTCCTCCTTGCTCCAACTCACTGCTTTCTTCGACTCTATGTAGTATTGCTTTCTTTGTCATTTTTAATTGGTTTTGGGATGGGTTCCCCTCTTCTTTGACAAGGGTGAGGTACTTGTGTTTGGACCATCTAGTTAGGAGTGGCACACCCATCTAGCTAGGCTCGTGATGAGTGACACACCTAGGGGAATTGGTGGCTCTTGGCTTGCTGCTGCATAAGCTTTTGAGGTCGATGTGAAAGGAATATCCTATTCATAATGTGTTTGGCCATGGTTTTGGGGTTCCATGAATTCTTTAATCTTTTCTCTTTAAGGTTGAGCATGAGGTTCTAGTAGCGTTGGTAGCCTTTGTTTGCAATTTCCACTTTGCCTTGGTACTTTCTTGAATTCTTCAATCTTTTCCTTACCCTTTGCTAAGGTTGAGCATGAGGTTCCAGTAGTGTTGGTAGCCGTTTGCTATTTCCACTTTACCTTGGTACTTCCCTAGGGGGATGAAGAAGTTGGTGATAAGGATGGCATGATTTTAGGTACCCATGTACTTGTGTTACCCTTGTAATACCCTTGGGCCACTATAAGAGTGTTAGGCATCCACCATATTTGGGTAGCACTTCTCTATCGGGGTTGCATTCTTTGGGATGGGATGGTGTTGAGTGTACTGCTTTAGGTAGCCAGAGGTGTGTTTGACTTGCAAAGTATCCTTGGGCTTCTTAACAACTCCTTCCTAATAAATCATGTCTTTGGTTTAGGATGGTTTTTGCTACCTTGTATTGCGGTCCACCTTGTGGTGTGGCTATCATTGGTTTATGCTGCTCCCTTTGCTTGGGTATCCAGATTTTGCTTTTGAGTCTCATAGTATCATCCTGATTTGCTTTTGAGTCTCATATATATCCTTGTGCTCCCGAAGTATTTTTTTTTTGCACTCACCATTTGTCACCTTCATTATGGAAACTTTGGTGTTGTTGGGGATTGCTGGGTTTGGGCACCTGATGGTTTGATTCTCTATGGTTAGGAATGTTAGTAGCATGGCTGTTGATTGGGTTAGGAATGTTAGTAACATGGCTGTTAATTGGGTTAGTCCTTGGATAAGCCAAGAGTGCTGGCAAGGTATGCAATGACGACGTTTGATCTGGCTTGGAAGTGAGGCTTCTGAAGGAATTAGGTTAGTTATCCCTGCTGCTCTGTAGGTAAGTAAAAAACCAACCTCTTCTTTAGTGGTATGGATGAAGGGCTCCCTTGGTGGTTGACTCAATTAGCTCGAGAACTTCTTTACTGGGAGAATGGACATTTGGTGTGGAGGTTTCATAATACATGGGCTCTTTTTCTATCTCATTAGAATAGTTACCTGTCGTCCCAATGTTGTAATGTAGTGGTTCTTGAGTCCCAATCAATTCAGCATTGATTATGTCCCATCCATCCTCATCCAAGAAGTACTTCACGCATGGTACTTCTAGACATGACATAAAACTTCCCTTCCAAGTTCTTATTCCCAATGTGAAACATGGCGATGAAAGCTCCTATGCATGTGGTTTGTAATTAGTTAACTCCTTTCCAACATACGCTTTTGTGGGGGTCAATGATGGCTATAACGTGCACAAAGTAGGTTATGGTTGGCTCATGTATCCACCAGTGCTAGCTTTTGTTCTAGACTAGTTTCTATGGTCATGTTTGGTGGGATTCACCTCTAGTCTTCCTCCTTCGAGGCAGAAACAGTTCTCTACCAGAACTTACAGAAAACTGTCAAAAATACTTTGCAGTGACAAAATGGGGCCCATAACACGCTCGCATCGCGAATATGGCAAAAAAATGTGGTTTAATAGGATAGTATACCTGCCCTATAGCTCCGCTCCCGCAAAGATAGCTCCTCAATCGGAGATGTGTAGCTCTCCCAGAGCTACAAAGGGGGTGTTGTACCTAAACCAAGAAGGGGAAAGAGATGATGGTGCCCTTACCCATGTAGTACCGCTTCCTTCCTTGCTTGTTCTTGCCTCTTGCTTGCCTCCTTAGCTCTCACATGAACTAGGCTCTAATACCATAAAGAGAATGTGGGGGAGAGGGAGAGCTTCAAACCCTAGCAAACAAACACACACACACAAGAGAGAGCAAGACACAAGAGAGAGATGGATAGCTGAATTTTCTTCTATCTTCTTCTCTACTCAACCAACATAACATAAAGATAAGAGTACACACTATATGGGTTAGTACTCACTACTACAACATACAAGGGTCGGTCCATAATGTGAATGTGACTAAATGAGCTGGCACTATAACTATGCTTGTCTCTACTAATCCAAAATGGCTGTCACATAGCCTGTCATCCCACTGGCCGCATATCACCCATAATCTCACCAACCATGCCAGTGGTGTAGATGCAAAAACTATCACCTAGGCGGGTCATCAATGTCTGTCTCGTAGCACTAGTTAAGCTTGATATCTCAATAGCATCCACTTCATGATGCAGTGTTTTGAAATTCATGACGCAATTATCTCTTTTGCTTAAGCTTTCATCTTGATCCATGTTGTTGTTTTGAAAGCTATGGATTCAACATCATGTAGTAATTGTGTTCCCATTTGCAAAACTAAGGTTTCATCTTGATTTAGGCTGAGGGTTTTACCTTGACGCTTTGTTCTTTGTCCCTTCATTGATGGCAATTTCTGTGTCTTTGTGTTGATGTTTAGGCTTTACCCATAGGCCTTCAAAACTAGCATTGATGCAGTGTTCTATGTGACGCAAGTTGTGATAGAAATTTACTCGCTCATGATATAGAGAGAAAAGCAAGTGGATGTCTTGCGTGTGTGGGGTTGTGTGTGGCTTTGTGTGGCCTCCTATGCCACAACTGCTGGAAGAGAGAGAGAGAGAGAGAGAGAGAGAGAGAGAGAGAGAGACAATAGAAAGAGAGTGTCGACACTGAACCATTAGAGAGAGAGTGTGTGTGTGTTATGTGTGTGGGGTTGTTCTGCAAGTGGGCACTAGGCACTAGGAACCAAGAGCCAAGCAATGCTCAATAGTGCAAAGCATCATGCAGGGCCTGGCATGCAACATGGCCCAATATGAATGGCCATTGGCTATGTAGCATAGAATCATGGAAAGCAAGTGTGAGATCTACAAATTGGCCTTGATACCTAGCCCATAGTGTTCATACATGGACTGCCTTCATACCTAGCCCATAGTGTTCCTACATGGACTGCCTTTATACCTAGCCCATAGTGTTCATACATGGACGGCCTTTATACCTAGCCCATAGTGTTCATATATGGACGGCCATATATAGTGAAAAAATAGGTTCTGGGTATCCAAGGCTACCTAGGCTTGTGCAAACACCAAGTCTAAAGCATTTACTCTCACTAACTAATCCCGTGGTGCGCCTTTCATAGACAATCGGTGATCGTACACACCAACTATACAAAATAGGGCTTATAAAAGTGAAAGGTGGAAATCTTGATGCTGCTCATGCTATAGGAAGTGAAAATTGGTGTGGTGGTAGCTGGCATCAACGTCTGAGAGGTTTTCCCATAGAGGGTTAACAAAATGATACAGAAACTTTGGGAGAACATTTCAGAAATCTGGGCTATATAATACAACTACTATATAATAACTCTCTAGCTTGGGAGTTACAGTGAAAGAGGATGATAAGAAATATGTGCTTCTATCAAGTATAGAAGAGGTTTCAAAATTCTCTGAAATCTTAACTATACTAAGGGTGTCTTAGGAATTGACTTATGATGACGAGATGATTACAATCCTCTTAAACAAACACTATCATTAAAAAGAAATCTCTTTTTTTTTTAGTCAAATAGGGTCATGTTCACAAAGGGGAAAGGAAAAAGAACTATTAGATGCAATTTCTGCATGAAGCTCAAACACACAAAGGACCAATGCTTCAAGAAGATGGCCACAAAGAAGAGTAAGAGAAGGCACATGCAAACATGGTGGTAGAAGGTGAAGAATAAATCCATAAACCATAAGCATCCTTAGTAGTAAAAACACACAACAATATCATGGGTGGATAGCATTTCTCCAAAAGAGGAAGATTATGACTAGGCTTTCTAAAAGCCAATATGTCTGGGTCAGGTGTGTTAGAAATAATGTCCTAAACATGAGCTATTTTCCTATGGTTATTTCTACCATTTTTCCTTGTTGTAAGTGCTCTTTGGTGAAGCACATTTACCAAGCATCTAGACTACCATTTTCCCTTGATTTAGGAGCATCCCCCCTAGCGTCTCTCAACATTTGGAATATACCTCTTTTAGGTGCTCAATTATCTCCACTATTTTAGACTAGCTACTCTCTACCTTTACATGTCATAGGTGATTTAAGTAGAGCTTGGCTTTCTCTCAATGTACTTGCCTATATATTATGCCTCTCATTTTCAATAAGATATTCTCTCATTTCACAACTTAATCTTGCCCACATTATGCTCATTTGTTGATTAGTGTATTCTTAATCACTTTATCTTAGTTTAATTATGCTTAAAAATAAAGTTTAATGTGTGCTTCGATCCACCTTGAATCCAACATGGTATTAAAGTAGCAAGACATAGCTTCTGCTACGCTGCTCTCTGCCGTCACCTGATGACCAATAAACAATATTAGAATTGCTGTCTTCAACTGCTATAATTACTGCAACCTGTGCCATTGTTGTTTCGATGTGTTGTTTAGTGTTCTTCTTAAGGTAGGCTTTTCTTCAGTATCCCATGCCATTGTTATGGCTCACCCTAACCCTCCTTGAAACGCATCCAAAAAAGAGATTACATGGTGAAGTGCAACTGTTGTGAGGATCTTTTCAATGGCCGAGCTCGTAAGCCTTGAGGTCTCCAAGCTCTACAACTCCTTGAGAAGTAATTCCACCACACCTCCCACGAGTGTCACACACCATCGCGCTCCACTACGAGTACTCATCCCTCCTCTCACCTCACTCACACACACTCACTAGCATGCATTAGGGAGAGAGATTAGCAAGAGGATTAGCAAGAGGATTAGCAAGACTCAATTGCACAATGGGAGAGTATGTTGTATTATGAGAGATATTCACTTATATACATGGCCATAAGTGCTCACACTCACTTAAACTGTGGCCGGTCGGGCACTTTAGGCTCATAAAGAGGCCTAATTATATTACAATGACTACTCTCATAATATATCCATGAAGTACATCACTTAGGACTTCATCCTAACTTGTTACCACACGCTCTTGAAGCGAGAATCGCCATAAATACTCTGTCACACCATTACGGGCGCCCATCGAAGTTGTAGCTTTGGACACTATTGGTTCATATCTTGAATGTATGACCCTTTGGTGTATCTATCATGACTCCTTGATGTAAGATAATGGCGGTAGATCTTGTAACCCTGGAATTGGGTTAACATCCATCAACGATTAGCAACATCCTTTGAGGAAATGCCTCCTCTAGCCCCGTTAATGTCTAACACACGTCGAAGTTCAGTGTCCTCGACGTTAGCTTGTGTCTTTTGCATAGTTACAACCAACAACCAACATCATCACGTTTTTCATCTCCTCACGGTATGCTCAAGAGGTCAAAATATTGGGCAGCAAGGAGTTTTCATCAAGAATTTTCTTCAAGTCTTCAGCTGATTCTGACTGCCTAGCTGTTCCGATTGCCTGCCCCTAAATCGGACTTCCCTGTTTATTCTAACTTGTTTTACTAATTCCAACATGTCTTGTTGATTCTAACTACTCCAGCTAAATCCAACATGTCTTGCTGATTCTGACATGTACAGTGGATTCCATCCCATCCAGGTAATTCCATCATGATGATTAAGTCCTACCTAATTCCGACCAGTTCATTCCATCCAGCTAATTCCGTCCTACTGATTTTGTCTTGTTGATTCCATCTAACTAATTTCGGCCTATTGATTCAGTCTTGCTGATTCCAAACTGTTGATTCCAACTAGCTAAATTCGTCGAGCTCATTCCATCCTGCTGATTCAGCCCTGCTAATTCCGACCTATGATTTTGAATAGTCCAGTTGATTCTAACTTGTGATACTTGGCCTTTGTGTTCTTATATGGTTTGTATGCTACATGGGTCATGTTTACTTTATGGACTTTTTATTCAAGAGGACACTATTTCAAAAATGCTTGTGCTCTCAAGGATTCTGAAGACCAAAGATAAAGACAAAGCTTATTTTTCAAAGGCTGGCTACTCATATGGAGAAGAAGAAGTGCAGCACCATCTAGTGGAACATCATGAGGCCTACTTTCCTTTTGGAGATTATGCTTTTTGATGTTACATGGAACTAGTCTATTTAGCTCTCACTTTATTTTCCTTATTTGTTTTAAGACTTAGATACTTTTCTTGTGGCATTGTATACCAAGGAGCTTTTGATGTACCATCTTTCTATATGGGCATCTTGTGTTTATGAATCACCCACTTTTATTTTATGGAGCCTCACCTTGGTCATCATACCCATAATATCTTAGGCTTTGTATCCAATTTTTGATTATGGGAGGGGAATTCAATCCTGGGACATCTTAGCTATCTTATTTTATCTTTACCCATGTTTGGTTCATGGGAAGGTGTTAGAAATAATGTCCCAAACATGAGCTATTTTCTTGTGGTTATTTCTACCATTTATCCTTGTTGTAAGTGCTCTTTGGTGAAGAAGATTTACCAAGCATCTAGCCTACCATTTTCCCTTAATTTAGGAGCATCCCCTTGCGTCTCTCAACATTTGGAATCTACCTCTTTTAGGTGCTCAATTATCTCCACTATTTTAGCCTAGCTACTCTCCACATTTACACCTCATAGGTGATGTAAGTAGAGCTTGGCTCTCTCTCAATGTACTTGCCTATATATTGGCCTCTCATTTTCAATAAGGCCTCTCATTTTCAATAAGATATGTTCTCATTTTACAACTTAATCTTGCCCACATTATTCTCATTTAGTTAGTGCATTCTTAATGTTGGATATGATAATTCAACTAAGAAGATTGATCAAAACAAACTCAAGGTGGATCAAAGCTTGTACAAGACATCATGAATATGAGGGACAAAAACTGGTATATGCAGAAAATTGCTATGAGATTAACACAACAAGACTCCAATTATGATTAGACATGAACCAAACTTACATAATCACTTGATCACGACTTATACCTTATTTAGAGACTCCTCTACCCTATTTTTAGTTTCATGAGTTGCATGAACAACATGCACCAACCATTTGTAGGCTTTACACACCAACCACTGACCACTAGCCTATCCACCACACATTAAATTGGACTAAGGAGTTGGGATTACATTTATCCAACAATCCCCCCTTAAGACCAGCTTCTTATAAGAACATGAACAAGACTAACATACCTCCTTGACACAATGAGTAAGAGTCCCCCCTTAATAACAACATAGGGTGGTGTACTCTCCTCTAAAACTCGTCAAGTTGGAACAACATAAGTCTTGACTCAACCACATACATGACATAATTTAAAAAGCATACTCATCATCTACATCTTTTATACTAAGACTAGAACAAAGATTTGTTTCTTCCTATTGGTTGACTTCTTCAACCACATGTGCCTTTGCTAGCTTTTGATCTTTTTGGTAGCACTTTGAGGATGGATGATTCGTCTTTCCACAATACTCCACAAGGATGTTTGGAGAAACAATCCTTAGTAAGATGATTTGTACGACCACAAATAGTACACTTCTTCTTTGCCGATGTCGTAGTAATAGCATATGCATAAGGATCTATCACATCCTTTGTAATCTTCTTGTCTTCTTCCTGCAAAGAATTTATGATACTTTCCAAAGAAGGGACTGGCTCCTTCTCTTTAAGTACCATCACAATTTGCCTAAAGCTTAAAGGTAAGCTTTTAAGCAATATAGCAATAGCATCTTCTTCAGGAACATGAGACTTAACATAAACCAATTGTGTCATTAAGCTCTTCAACCTGTTAATCATAGCTGTTAAATTTTCATTACTCTCCATGGTGAGATCAAAGAGTTGCATCTTCAAACTGATCTTGGAATGCTTTGCCTTTGCACCAAAAGTACGTTCTAATAATTTCCAAGCTTCCATAGCTGACTCAACATTATCAATATAATGAATAAAATCATCTTCTAAAGCAGTAATGATAATACCAAGTGCTTGCTCATCTTTTGCTTGAAGTGCAGTCGTTGTAGCTCTTGTAACTGCAGCAGAAATACCTGCTTCATCATCAGAAAGTGGCTTGACCGTACTCCACAGATTTTTCTTCATGAGGTAGCCCTTCACCTTGATTTGCCAGGTATAAAACCCAGTTTTGTTGAATTTATCGAGGAATTTGGAGCTCATGATGATGAAATATGATGCTTGATGTTGATAACTTGCTCATATAGATGATTTAAGCCCAAATAATAAAAATATCATCAATATAAATCAAAATAATAATCACCATGTTGTTGGAGGCAAGACAAGCAGAAAATAGGCGACTGGAAAAACGTGTCGTACAGCAGCTACAGTGGACCATATGCTTCAAAATTTTGTATGCTGAACTTCACTTGATGGACTTAAATCACCTCAGAGTAATTTGGCTAATTTGTAGAGACGACGGTGAATTGATGCGATGAGCAGAAAAATGCATGTTTGGATGGCGATGAGAAATTTGCGAAGCTGCGCTGAAATTCGCTTGTGAGCTGCATAGTAGAGCTTGCGTGGGAGCAAGGCAAGAAGGCTATATCAAAATTTTAAGGTATCATCACCTCAGGTGTGTAGGCATGAAGGCAATCTACAACATGTGGTTCAAACAGAGAAAAACTGGCTATGGTGATTAAGAGAAAGATTCACATTTTTGCTAATCAACTAAACCTAATTGGGTCATACTCTGATACCAAATGTTGGATATGATAATTCAACTAAAAAGATTGATTAAAACATACTCAAGGTGGATCAAAGCTTGTACAAGACATCATGAATATGAGGCAAAAGCTGGTATATCTAGAAAATTGCTATGAGATTAACATAACAAGACTCTAATTATGATTAGGCATGAACCAAACTTACATAATCACTTGATCACGACTTGTACCTTATTTAGAGACTCCTCTACTCTATTTTCAGTTGCATGAGTTGCATGAATAACATGCACCAACCATTTGTAGGCTTTACACACCAACCACTAACCACTAGCCTATCCACCACACATTAAATTGGACTAAGGAGTTGGGATTACATTTATCCAACACTTAATCACTTCAGCTTAGTTTGATTATGCTTAAGAATGAGGTTTAATGTGTGCTCCAATCCACCTTGAATCCAACAAGGTGTGTGTGTGTGTGTGTGTGTGTGTGTGTGATTTGTATAGGTCAAAGGATAAGGCTACTAGCCTACAAATGTATGTACTCACATGAAAGGGTTTCATCTCATTAATCGATCAACCATCATTGAGTCATGTAATACTTTCTCTCAATTGAGCTTTATCGTATCATCTCTCTCTCTCTCTCTCTCTCTCTCTCTCTCTCTCTCTCTCTCATGTATCTATCTCACTCACCTTGTGCACAACTCATGACCACCATGCAATTTTTACAATGCCTAGCCTATGATATTTTTGTGCAAAACCTCAATCAAGGAGTTTCCAAACCTGTGTGTGTGTGTGTGTGTGTGTTTGTGTCTTTGGCATATGTGCCTCACTCACCTTGTGCATAGCTCATGGAATTAATACAATGCCTAGCCTTTGATGTTTTTATCACAAAACCTCAATAGAGAACTTGCTAAACCTCCATAATCTAACATTTAGTTGTCTGGTAAAAATATATAAGATCTTGACTAAGAAATGACTCATAAGATGGAAAGCATGTCATAATAACCCATTTGGTGAGAACATTTGGGGCACCTTATCTTGCTATCAACCTGCTCAAAATGACATTACTAAGTACTTGATCTCTTGTGTAAAGATTATTAATGCCTCTTACACATGACTAGCAGCAATGCATGACACTACTAAATAAGCAATGCATGAAACTACTAAGTACTTGATCTCTTGTGTAAAGATTATTAATGCCTCTTACACATGACTAGCAGCAATGCTAGCCTTTTGCACATGACTAGTAGCAATGCTCCATCTTCCTAAATTATTATGCTTCTCACTAGATAGAGTTTTCTTGGGCATGAATTTATAACATCCATGAGGCTACTTAAATGTTAATGTCAAATGAGGCCTTGGCATTTAGCAACACTTAAGGAATAACACATTGTTGTTAGATCTGGGCAAATTCACCATATTCAATGAACTAATCCACCTGAACACTATCTTTGAAAATTTATGTTTGCATCCTGAAAACTCTTAATACAAGGGTGAACTATCAATTGGGACAAAATAACATCTCTAATGGCATGATCCATGGTAGCAAGTGACTTGTTTGAAATACCTAGCAAAATCATTGTCGAATTTTTTGTCCCTTCTTTTTGCTCACCTTAACATTATGGCATGGCACCTATAGATCCATAGATCTAGCTCTTTGATGATGCTCCGCAAACCTTAATTATTGTGTAATTGTTGTGGACATATGCACTATAGCCTCCTAATGCCATTATATTGCATTGGGAAAGGGCCCTTATTGTTTTCTAGCAATACTATCTATTCTCATTTATAGCCTCCATCTAAACAAACCTTGAGGAACAAATTTTAAACTTAAGAACATTGATTTTTAAGGTAAAGCATGCTATTAAAAGGTATCAACCACCAAGGTTTATGGCTATAATAAGTTCCTAAATTACTTCTCAAATGATACTTAGTCACCTAGAATCCCTATCTTATGGTAATTTTGACCATACATTATTGCCAAATATGTATTTTGGGCATACAAAAGTACACCTTTTACAAAATTCCAGGATGTGGCGCACCTGGTAGTACAGTATGGTACTACGTACACAAAACAGGCTATTGTGGTAGTGTGGGCGAAGTCCTTTTGTTATAGTGGATGCACTATATTGATGTGATCTTCATAAAAATTCCTTGTACGTAAAATGTGAAGGAGTATCCACCTTTGAACCTTAAATATAGGTAAAGTATTTATATCATGAGAACATGGAATGGGTGGGTGTGTGTGTGTGTGTGTGTGTGTGTGTGTGTGTGTAGAGAGAGAGTGAGAGATGCTTCGTCTGTACACATGTGTGTAAAAATACTTGAATAGTGAATCTTATATAAGGTGAAATTTATAGCATACCTATACATGTGTAAACAGAATAGTGAATGTCATGGTGAATCTCATATAAGGCAAAAATCTAGGATGAGACTAACAACGCATAATTTAAAACTATAGTCCTTGCTTTAAGAAGCTATTCTTTTCACGTCCAAAAATATTAGTAGTCGTTGCTTGAAGAATTCTTTGTATTCATGTCAAAAATAATAACTTGAAGTACCAACCTATGCTTTTGGAACCCTTTCTTTTGCTTATTTTATAAGGGGTCAAAAATAATAACTTGAAGTACCAACCTATGCTTTTGGAACCCTTTCTTTTGCTTATTTTATAAGGGTTATGAATGTGTGAAGGACAAGTTGTTCAAGGATGCAATCCGTGGTTCTTAAGGAAACGTTTTTCTCCTCTTCAAAAAATATTAAGGTTACAAGCACAAAAAGATTTAATGCTTTTGGAACGTACCCTTCTTTTCCTCTTTATTGAAGAGGAAACGTTTTTCTCCTCTTCAAAAAATATTAATGGTTACAAGCACACAAAGATTTAATGCTTTTGGAACGTACCATGCTTTTGGAACGTACCCTTCTTTTCCTCTTTATTGAAGAGGACACGTTTTTCTCCTCTTCAAAAAATATTAATGGCTACAAGTATACAAAGATATATTTTTGGAACCCTTCTTTTCCTCTTTATTGAAGAGAAGTGGGGGCCACAATAGCAGAAATTAAACTTGCTTTTTTAACCAATGAAACAAAGGACAACCATCAAGTTGAAACGGGTTTTTATTGAAAAAATGCATACGTCACTCATCATGGTCTTATAACTGAAACTTAAAAATTGTTGAATCAATAAACTTGTCCTGCTGTGCTGTGTGGCTATTAGAGAGCACACCCATAACTTGTCCTTTTATCTCGTGCTATATGTGCTGTGTGGCACAGCACAGTACACCCAGCAGCAGGCAGCCAGTAGTACTACCGACATCGACATGGCTCGCGAAGTTCCTCCCACCATCGACATCCAGGGCTTGTTAGGCGACGGGCGCAGCGCTGTGCTGCAGGAGCTTTCCCGTGCGTGCGAGGAGTGGGGCTGCTTCCAGGTATAACACACGCACACTACCTCCTTATTTATGTCAAGCAGCATATTTTGTTGAGAGCAGTCAGTATCGTCGCTTGATTGATTTATTAATCAGTCAGTATCGTCGTATGATAATATAATGTGAGCAGGTGGTGCATCACGGGGTGCCCGATCGCGTGATCGAGGGCATGTGGGTGGCCACTCGGAAGTTCTACGAGCAGCCGGCCGAGGCCAAGCGGGCTTTCACAACGGCGAGGCGGGACGATGGCATGAACTTCATGAGCAACGAGCTCACAGAGGCCACCAACTGGCTGGAAATCCTGATGGTGCGCCGCCGCCCGGGCATCTGCGACGGCTTCCAAGACGCCCGTGAAATCTTTGGGTAGTGCCTTGAACTGTTATTAGGGGTCATTAATTGAGGATTACTTTTGTTTAATAAGGTCGACATTGTGCTAGTTAACACTCTGGGTTGATTGGATCATTGCACAAAACATAGAGCTCACTTGCTATAAAAGCAAAGCTCACCATTCTTTTCGGATCTTTGAATAAGGAAATGTATGACCAATGTGGGTCTTGTTTGGATGGTTATGTGTGTAGGGAAAGCCTTCTGGACTTTGGGCATGATGTACAAAAGCTTGGCAATGATTTGTACGATGCTATGTTCGAGAACCTTATTGGGAAGGAAAGCATGGATAACCACAAAAGCAAAAAAGGGCTTCCCACAATTGAGAGAGTAGTCCTCACCCTCAACTTTTACCCTCCGTGCTTGGACCCCAATGCTGGTATTACCGGCTTCAAAGAGCACACAGACGTGGGCACTCTTACCTGCCTCTTACAAGATGAGGTTGGCGGCTTACAAGTGCAGTCCCCATCTGGTGAATGGGTTGAACTCAAGTATCGACCCAACGTTTTTGTGGTTCTCTTAGCGGATCAAATGGAGGTTTGTGACATCTTCAACCTATGTTATAACCACCTCTCTTAGCATATATATACGATATATTACCGTAGCTAAAAGATATTGGGAGCAAGGAGTGCTAGGCGTATGAGATCAATACTCCCTCTCCTCTTCGCTAAACAACAGGCGCATGGGATCGATACTCCCTTCCCCTCCCCTTTGTCAACAACCACACCTCCCCCAACCTCCTCCCCACCCAACAATTGGATTAAAAAGAAACAAACCTTATGTAAGTTGTGAGATATTTATATAATATAATATATTACACTAATCCCTCCCTTCTTCCAAAGGAGTGGGATATAAAGAAATGAACTTCCTCTCAACCTTCTTTATATCCCACCCAAGGAGTGGATATAAAGAAATGTACCTTCCCTAAATACAAAAAAGAAAATGATAATTAAAAGGTCTTATAGGTGTCACCTTGCTGTTGCAGATCTTGACAAATGGACGGTATAGATCCTCTCCCCATCGTGTCATAGCTAATCCAAACAAGTTACGGATCTCTCTTCCCTTTACATTTGGACCTCCAGAGGAAGAATTTATTGCTCCTATTTCTGAGCTCATTAACCATGATTACCCATGTGTGTACCAAGGAGCCACTTTCAAAGAGTACATGATGCGCTACTTCGATACAAGTCTACCGAACCATAAGAAAGGCCTTGAATTTGCCAAGGCTCTTATGGAGAGATCAATGAATGAAATGGAACAATAATTATCTTGATTTATTAGTTATGTTCATTTTTCTTTGGACTTATATGGAGTATTTATTTGTTTCCTAGAATGAAACAATATCTCATTAATGAAAATAATTATTGTTGCCATATATATAGGCAGTGATGTGTGTGAACACACTTAGGACCGCTGGGGCACTTTTTCCCTCTTTAGGAGGTTTTTTCCCCCGCCGGCTTGTATATACGCCCATCATTCTAGGGCTATCTTTATCTTTGTACATTGACACAATCTAATACACTGTGTGTTGTGTGCATTCTTGCTTTTTCTCCAAGCTTTGTGTGCTTTCTTGCAACCTAATTCTAACAATTATTTAGTGTACATTGAAATATTTTCTATTTTTGTATTACGTGTAGATACAAAGAAGTTTCTTAGGAGCTAAACATAAATTATACATAAAATAATATACTTTTTAGTGTAAAGATAAATTGTGAAAAAAACTAAATAAAAATGGATAAGTTTTAGTCTTAAAAATATCTATATATATAATTTAAAAAAATAGTGCCAATAAATTATACATACATTACACATGTTGCCTTTTAAAAATGGCTACAACTTCTAAAGAGACATTCGTCCCATTCGTCCTCTCTATATAAGTTAATATGTTTATATTATCTACATTGTGTAAGAAAATATGGTAGCAAAAGAAGGAGGATCTTCAAAATACAAAGCATTGAGTTGCAAAAAGAAGTGGATAATAAGAAATATTACTATTTTCAAACTTTGATTACAAATTATGGTAGGTCAGCTCATTGTTATGCTATTTGCTACTTCCCTTAGTGCTAAACTTCATTATGGCTAAGGCTTTCCTGCATCTCGAGAGGTTTGATAGAAACTCAATATGAAGAGCTTTGTGTGAATGTATGCTCTTATGTGTGTGTGTGTGTATGTGTAGAGTGTGTGTGAGAGCATATCTTGATATAAAGTTTTGTTGGAAATTAATTCATCCCCAGATGGAATTTCCCATCCGTATTCATGCTTGTATTTGGCTCCATATGAAGCCCTGCATTGGCATATCTTAGCAGAGATTTTTTAACATTTTTTCTACCATTTTTTTGGTATTTTTTAGGCATTTTATAGCATTTTTTACTACAACCTTGCTGTCGGCCTACTACTACAGCTGGCCGATAAGCATACTGAGGTACTATAAAAGGGTTGACTCCCTTTTCCCTCATATCAATGGATTGTTTTATGAATTAAAGTTTAAAGAGGAGTGTGTGCCTATCTGTATTCTAAAGCAAAAGTTAAGAAAGGCATTCAATTACGGGTGGGTGAGTACTTGTCTGGTTCTACCAATTCAAGTGGTTGGTAACCCATGGGCCGGATGGGGTTAGGTTGGAATCAGTAGAGTTTTAATAATAAAATTGATCATTAGGAATACGCTTAGAACTCGAATAGTTAAATAATAACTTGAAGAGTTCTCAAATGAATAGGTCAACGGCTGTGCCTGAAGAGTTCTCAAATGAATAGATCAACGGAATGACCACCAGCTTAGTCTCGTGCCCGGACATTCGAGGGCGAGGCCCCGAGTTGGAAACCCTGCCCCACGCAAAGAGGGAGTTGTTTCTGCCTACTAGCAATCGGGAATCCGCCGGTGCACGGAGGGGGCAGTGGGATCCCACAGTTGGTATCAGAGCGCTGTAAATTTACATAACAGCATCAAAAATTGCTTAAAATTTTAAAGTAAATCTGGGAAATAATGTTTTCGCTTGTTAATATTATGTTGAATGAACTTCAAAAATTGAAAACTCATCAATTGAATTTGAAATTTATAGATAGATATCCCGAATCTATCTGGCACTCCCGTCAGGATATGATAGCCTTTGCATTCGAGCACCTCATCAACTCTGCTATGACCCGAGTAAGCAGAGTGAGACTCGCATGTCATTTTGAGAGAGTCTTTACTTTCCTGATCCTCTTGAGCGACGTCGGTATATGTGGTTCTATGGAGGACGATGTATTAATGTCAGTACCAGTCAGCGTCAGAGGCTCAGGCAAAATATTTCCTTAGGCATGATTCTAATAAGGCTATGGCTTTGTTCAGCATGTTCAACTCTTTGATCATTCACCCAGGAACTTCAAAATTTCATGTCGAGTTTTTAGGCTTCTTAGTCACTTTATCCCTAGAAGTAGAATTACAGCACCTCTTTCTATAATGAATCATGTGTACCATGGTATGTCTCCTTTGCAGTTTCACTTCTTTATGCGTACACGATTGAGGCAGTGATTTTGGGAGCCACGATGCTCTATGTATATATCAAAAACTTTTGATAATAAACGATGTTTTGCAAAAGAATTCCAAATTGTTTTCATGATTGTGAATATGGTTGATAAAATTATGAGAGTAAATCTTTTTCATGATTGATGAAATAATTATCTGTTTAAAGAATAAATCCCAAAAATTAAATAATCATAAATCTGTTGTCAAAGTTAAGTTGACAAAAATCTCGTTTTGTCAAAGTCACGAGGCGCACGGCCCGTGCAAGGCAACCGGATCCTCTAACCGATGGACGAAGAGTTAGATCCAGATGTTCGAAAAGCCCTGCACAGATCCCAACCTGGTCCCTTCAAGGGTGAAGGGGAGCAGTTAGGTGAAGTAGTGGAAAAGTGGATTGAGGCAATGGAGGAATACTTTGATGTAACTGGCTACAATGAGAGAAGCAAGATGGCTCTTGCCAGGTTAAAGATTGGGGAAACGGCCAGGGTCGCTTGGAGGAATCAGTGCGAGAGTAACCATCTCGACTGGAATACCTAGACCTGGACCGATCTTAAAGCTTACCTCAGAAAGAGGTTTTGTCCTTCGGGCATCCTTGAAACTAAAATGAATGAGTTCTCGGAACTAAAGCAAGATAGCCGGACAATTGAAGAGTACCATCAAGCTTTTGCCCTTCTCCTCAAATATTCTCCTCAATTGGATAAAGAGCAGCTCATGGCCAGGTTCATTCGAGTTTGAACGAGCTATTGGACACCTTAGTAAATAATGCCAAACCTGTCTCAATGGCCGAAGCATTAAGAATGGCAAAAGACTTTGCCAAAGCCTTTGTTGTTAAGGTCCCGCCAAAGCCTCCACCCTCTAATTTTAAAAGATTCCAAACCCCAGGAAGTACTTCAAACTTTCCTCCCCCAAAGAGGCAACAAGGCCCAATTTAGAATCAAGATACTGGGAGATTTAGAAGTGAAGGAAGACCCTTCCCACAGAACACTTTCTCAGGAGCCCCACCTCTTTCAAGGATTTAGAGGGATGAGCTTAGAAGTGAGAACTGGTGTTTTGGATGCTAGGGTTTTGGTCACCAGTTGAAAGACTGCCCGACTCCTGCCATGTAAAGGGGACAAGGAAGCCAAAGACCGAGAGTGCAGAGACCAGCCCCTTCCTATCAATCCAAATCAGGGTCCATCTCGCCCAAATCAAGGAAATCCCAAGAGAACTCCAGCTCAGCCGTCTGCCTCTATCCAGAGTAGCCTTAGAACTCCTTCCTAGAACTGGGGCAACCAAAGAGAAAGAGTTCCACTTCAGACTGCAACAGCCAGAGCAGTCACAATAGCAGAAGTAGTGGAAGAAGAAAGAGGACAAATTTATGCAGCAATTGAAAACCAAGGGCCAAACCGTCAATTCTCCGTCATCCATACTCCAGCTGAGTATCAAGGTAAGCATTTTAAGCTTTTGATGATTCAGGTAGTACTCATTCTTTCATTTTCCCTCGATGCTTGTGTAAGCTAGTCTTCGATCAGAAATCAAGGAAACCTATGCAAGTTGAATTGGCAAGTGGGAAGATTCTTTTCACTCACCTTGAGACAGATCGTATTCAGTTTAATCTAGATGGGAATTTAACTGACTATTAGTTTAGAGTTATACCTTTTGGAGTTTTTGACAGGATCCTTGGAATGGATTGGCTCCATAAAAATCAAGCTGACATTCATTGTCATAATGGAACCATTTCCTTCCGTCACCTCCATGGAAATAAAGTTCAAGGAACCGAAATTTCAGGATCCCCAAGTCTGCAGTTAGTAAAGGCTTCTAAGTTACTAAAAGGACTTGGAAAGAAGCACCTCATTTATGTTGTCAAAATGAATCCAGTAGACTCAAAGCTAAAAGCTAAAGAACCTGAATGGTTAAGTGATTATGACGATTTATTCCCAGCTGAATTAACAGAGATGCCTCCAATTCGGCAAGTAGATCATGTGATAGAATTGACCCCCAAAGCTCAGCCAGTAGCCCTACGCACGTACAAAATGCCAGTTCCTAAAGCCATCAAACTCAAGGAATAGCTTAGACAGCTGTTAGAACAAGGGTTTGTAAGACCCAGTGTTTCACCTTGGGGTGCGCCAGTTCTCTTTCAAAAAAAGAAAGATGGAA
Source organism: Cibotium barometz (assembly GCF_041138505.1). Taxonomy (NCBI): domain Eukaryota; kingdom Viridiplantae; phylum Streptophyta; class Polypodiopsida; order Cyatheales; family Cibotiaceae; genus Cibotium; species Cibotium barometz. The sequence goes on from NC_141058.1 coordinate 29,910,523, forward strand.
TGCTAAGACTCTGTGTGGACTAGAGAGGTCTCAATCAGCTCTGATAGTTAACAATAAATATCCTATCCCCAAAATTGAACGCTAAGACTATGTGTGGACTAGAGAGGTCTCAATCAGCTCTGATAGATAACAATAAATATCCTATCCCCAAAATTGATGAGCTTCTAGACAGTCTAAGTGGAGCCTAGATCTTCACAAAGATAGATCTCAAATCAGGGTATTATCAGATCAAGATTAATGAGCAAGATATCCCGAAGACAGCAATCAATACTCGGTATGGGCATTATGAATTCACTATCATGCCGTTTGGATTGACAAATGCCCCAACTACATTCAATCGATTAATGCAGGACATTCTCAGAGAATACTTGGATGATTTTGTTCTTGTTTTCTTTGATGATATTCTGATTTACTCAAAGAATGCAGCTGACCATGAAGCTCATGTCAGGAAAGTTCTTGAGATCCTAAGGAAGCACCAACTCTTTGCAAAAAAGAGAAAATGCACTTTCTCTGCCGACCATGTTGAATACTTGGGCTTTCTGGTATCAAAAGATGGAATTTCTCCAGATTTCGCAAAAGTCCAGACAGTCATAGATTGGCCTGAACCAAAGACAGTGAAAGAAGTCGGAGGATTCTTGGGATTGACTGGTTGGTATAGAATTTTTATACCAAAGTATGCTCTCATAGCTTCCCCCTGACTAATCTTCTCAAGAAGAATATCCCGTTTCAATGGTCTGCCAGGTGCCAGAGTGCTTTTGATAAGCTGAAGACTGCCTTGGTAACCAATCCTGTTCTAAAGCTCCCAGATTTCTCTCTACCCTTTGAGGTAGTAACTGATGCCAGTGGTTTTACCCTGGGAGGTGCACTCATGCAGGAAGGTCATGCAGTGGCCTATGAATCCCAAAAACTCAGAAAGCATGAGAGGATTTATGCTATCCACGACCTGGAACTACTTTCAGTAGTATATGCCCTGAAGTTGTGGAGACATTACCTACTAGGTCAAAGATTCACTTTAATGACAGATCATCAGAGCTTAAAGTGGATCTTCACTCAGAAGGATCTCAACATGTAAGATTCCTCCCCAACCTCTCAAGATGTCCAGTATCTTCCCCTGTAATCAAATCCCTCTTCAAAAATATAAAAGATTTTGTTTCTACCTGGCCTAGAGAGAGAAAATATTCTAGAGAGAGGTTATTCAGATTTTGAATATTTTTGGATGGAAAAATATCTCTTCTTATTAAAATAAGTTCCCCTGAAACAAAAGTTCAAAAACATTTTTAGAAGGTGCATTAGAAAGCAATTATAATCTCTTCAAGAGGCCTTATCCTAGGGGTCCAGATTTTTGAAAAATTTAAAATTAAGGTTTTGAGAGGCCAATCAGATTCATCCAAATGTGTGGAGAAGATAAATAGAAGAAATAAAGAAAATCCCCCCCAAAAATGAGTAAATACTCACATAAGATGAAGAGTGGACTAAGGACCAAAGGAATTACTAAAAAAATGAATTTTTGACACCTCACAATGGGAATTCCCCCCTCATGAAGGAGGTGCCTACTTCACATGTGTGGTGGAGTTTAAAATTATCAAAAATTGAGATATTTCATCTCTCCTCTCTCCTAATTCAAGTCTAGTTCCAAAAGTAAGCTAAAGTGACCTAAAAATGGTCAAAAATTGACTAAACTGATCTGGAAAATTCTAGAATCAGTTTGCTTCGTTTAGGAGCTCACTTTTTCCTACAAATACAAGCCTCCCCCTTTGTTGAAGCTTAATAGTGTTTTATGCACTGTTACTCTACTCCTCCCAAGAGCCAAGAACTGTGAATTTCCTAATAATTCACTAGTTTTTATACCGTTTTATATTCTCTAGGATAGTAATGAGAAAATTATACCGTTTTATATTCTCTAGGATGGTAATGAGAAAATTATATCGTTTTATATTCTCTAGGATGGTAATGAGAAAATTTAAGAAAAACTATCGAAGTCAGAATTTACATAAATGACTAATTTATTCCTCATAAGAATTCGTGTTTAGTTTTGAATTCAGTAAAGTAGTAATTGAAATATTACCTTCGAGAAAGATAGTTCAGGGAGAACCTTTCCAGACTCAAACCCTGAATCAGACTATGACCAAGACGTAACTCCTTCATCAGTTTCAAGAAATGACGATGTGACCAATTCAGTAATCTACGCTCAAATCACCTACCGAATTTGAAACTAAGTTGAGACCTTTGATTTTGATCTGAGGATCAAGAATTTAGAATTCAAGGAATTCTGCTTGGGAATCCAGACCTGTGATCTAGAAGTCTTGAAGTACGGAATTAAGATATACTCATTGTATTCAAAAGAAAATCAAAACTGAAAACTTGCATAGAAACCCTGTTTTCTTAAAGGATTGTCTTACGCCAGAATGCTGGAGGGAGCATTTGGTATATGTGTGTTCTAAGGGAAGTTCGGTTGTTGCTGGCGGGGAGTGTTCAAAGGACTGCTCACGTGGCAAAAATCTGCCTAGGTCGTCTTGACCAGTCTGGGTATGGTGTAAAATGGTGTGCTTCCGGTACGATAGGCGAGGGCCGACGAGGCGGTCCCTGAGTGAAGTACGAGGACACCTAAGGAGGATCCTAGAGGGTTCTGACCATAGAAGATGCACGGGTTTGCGATGCCGAGGACACCCATGTGTATGTCGTGGAAGATATACATGTATGATGACGAGAAACTTATTGTAATCTGTTAATGGATCTCGTTGCTGACCTGCTGGTCTCAAACGGAGATTCCAGAGTGATACTGTTTTGTGAGAAACAGGATTGAATGGAAATTTTGAGTTGTGACATATGTACCCAGTAATTGTTTGTCAATGGATTGTTTTATAAATTCAAGTTTAAAGAGGAGTGTGTGAGTATCTGTATTCTAAAGCAAAAGTTAAGAAAGGCTTTCAATTATGGGTGGGTGAGTACTTGTCTGGTTCTACTATTCCAGTGGTTGAGCGGTGGCTAACCCATAGGTCGGATGGGGTTAGGCTGGAATCAGTAGAGTTTTAATAATAAAATTGATTAATAAGATGACGTTTAGAGCTCGAGTAGTTAATTAGAATCCTGAAGACTTCTCTAAAGAATAAATCAACGGGTGTGCCTGATTCAATTAGGAAAAAGGGGTTGATTCCTTCAAAGTTAAGTCTGTAATAATTTTCCTTCTATCTGGTTTTATCAGATGAAGGTAGTTTAGTATCTTGACCTCGTTAAAAGAATTCGTTAAGAAAATAAAAATGGTGGAATCGTCTCTGCTTTCCGGGCATGGAAAATTTTCTCGGTTTCGGTTTTCGGAATGACCACCAGCTCAGTCTCCTGCCTGGACATTCGAGGGCGAGGCCCCGAGTGGGAACCCTGTCCCGCGAAAGAGGAAGCTACTTCCATTGCTACCATCCGGGAATCCGATGTGCAGAGGGGGTAATGGGATCTCACACCACATGCGCCAAAGACGGTGGATGCACACCCTGCAAGAATTTGATTTTGAAATCAAGTACCACCCAGGCAAAGAAAATGTTGTAGCAGATGCCCTCAGCAGAAAAGCCTCCTTGCTTACAATTACTGCAGTGTCAAATCCTTTGGTTATTGAAGCAAGAGAGAAGATCATGCAGGATAGATTCTTTGGCCCTATTGCTACCCTACTTATGCAGGAAAGCAAAACTCCACAAGGGTTGAATCGAGTTCAAGGGTACAGCCTGGATGATGGAATTACGTATTATAATCGCTTGCAGGCTATGCATTCCCAATGATGAGGGAACTAAGGGACAAATTCTAAATGAAGCCCATGACAGCCTTATCGCAGGACATCCAGGTTTCATCAAAACCTACATGTCTATGAAGAAAAGCTTCTTTTGGCCTGGTCTAAAAAAGGATGTGCTTAATCATGTACGTCAATGTCTGACCTGTCAGAAAGTCAAGGCCGAGAGAGTAAAATTGCCTGGGAAGTTACATCTATTAGACATCCCCCAGATGAAGTGGGAATGTATCAGTATGGATTTTATTACTAGATTACCCTCAGTGCAATCAGGTTACAACTCCATCTTCGTGGTAGTTGATAGACTAACCAAAGTTTCCCATCTAATTCCAGTAAAAGAAATCTACACTACAGTGGATGTGGCCAGAGTGTTCCTTAAGGAAATCTTCAGATTGCATGGCCTACCTAGAAGAATAGTAAGTGATCAAGATCCCAAATTCACGTCAAGATTCTGGACTGCATTTTTTGAAGCAGTAGGGACTTTCTTGGATCTCAGCACAGCTTACCACCCCGAGACCGATGGTCAAACTGAAAGGGTGAACCAAGTAATCAAAGATATACTTCGGTCATGCTGTGGTAGGGAACCCAAGAAGTGGCTAAGCTATGTGCACCTAGTCGAGTTTGCCTACAATGCTTCTTATCATAGAAGTATTGGGATGAGCCCTTTCAAAGCTCTATATGGACAAGATTGCTTAACTCCATTAACTTGGTCTAACCCATTGATTAGGGTCGAGATGTCCAGACAGATGCTTGATGACATGGAGCAGTAGATGCAGTCAATTCGCAAAGATATAAAAGCTGCCCAGGATAGACAGAAGCAGTATGCAGATAAGAAGAGGATAGATAAAAAATTCGAAGAAGCAGATATGGTCTTCATTTGAGTACGCCCCAAGAGAAGTTCTCTATCTCTTGGGAAGTACAAGAAGTTATCCCCCAGATATTGTGGACCATATCTGATTACAAAGAAAGTAGGTGACTTAGCCTGCGAGCTTCTTCTGTCTCCTCATCTCAAAGTACATAATGTATTTCATGTCAGCCTTCTTGAAAAGCATATACCAAGCTCAAATCATGTGCTTGATGGATGAAATCTTAACTTCTTCAACCCAAGGAAAAATGGAACTACAACCTAAAGAAATCCTTGATGTTCAAGAAATAGTTCTCAGGAACAGAATTCTGAGAGAATTATTGATCAAATGGAAGTTATATCCTTTTGAAGATGCCACCTGGGAGAAAGAGGCCGTCGATCTGTTATTGCGGGATTAACCCCAGTTTGCGAGATGAGGACATCTCGCGTTTTTCAAGTGGGAGAGAATGTAAGATTCCTCCCCAGCCCCTCAAGATGTCTAGTATCTTCCCTTGTAATCAAATCCCTCTTCAAAAATATAAAAGATCTTATTTCTACCTGTTTTTGCAGAGAGAAAATATTCTAGAGAGAGATTATTTAGATTTTAGATATTTTTGGATGGAAAAATATCTCTTCCTATCCAAATAAATTCCCCTAAAACAGAAGTTCAAAAAGATTTTCAGAAGGTGCATTAGAAATCAATTATAATATGTTCAAAAGGCCTTATCCTAGGGGTCCAGATTTTTTGAAAAATTTCAATTAAGATTCTAAGGGGCCAATCAGATTCATCCAAATGTGTGGAGGAGATAAATAGAAGAAATAAAGAAAATCCCCCCAAAAATGAGTAAATACTCACATAAGATGAATAGTGGACTAAGGACCAAAGGAAATACTAAAAAAACAAACTTTTGACACCTTAGATGTGGGGATTCCCCCCTCATGAATGAGGCGCCTATTTCACATGTGTGGTGGAGTTTTAAATTCTTAAATATTGAGATATTTCATCTCTCCTCTCTCCTAATTCAAGTCTAGTTCCAAAAAGTAAGCTAAACTGACCCAAAATTGGTCCGAAATTGACCAAACTGATCTGGAAAATTCTAAAATCAGTTTGCTTGGTTAGAAGCTCACTTTTTCCTATAAATAGAAGCCTCCCCCTTTGTCGAAGCTTAATAGTGTTTTATGCACTGTTACTCTACTCCTCCCCACCGAGCCAAAAACTGTGAATTTCTTAATAAATCATTAATTTTTGACCTTTCCCTCTTCTAAAGAATTGGTGGCCACTCTTGTTGCAAACAAGAGTAGATCCCTCAAACCATCAAGCCAAAGGAAAGCTCCTAGAATTTCATGTAAGTTAGAAATCCTACTTTTTCTTATTCTTTTAATGGTTTTCTAATTTTTTGTTATCTTTAAAATGATAATCTGATGCTATGCCTTCCTGGAAAGGCTTTCCCCCTCTCTCATTCTTAAATTCAACCCTTCTTTATCCTAGTTAAGAAATCAAATTGTTTGAATTAAACTTTTCATATTGTTTCTCTTTTAAAAGTGAAATTTGATTAGTTTAGAATGCTTTAAACAAATTGGGGATAATTTTTAAGTAAATTAAAAATAAGAAAAATTAAAAAATGGTCAGCTATACAAAGGAGGTTATGGTAATTTTTCTTAAATTTTGTGAAATAAGTATTACCTTTTATTATTTAAAAAGAGTAATTCCCATCGTTTGCGTATTCTAAAAGTGTTATTTTCATTCTATGCATAGGAAAATGCATAGTAGAAATATTTTTATTACAAAAGTGTTATTTCTATTAGATTTAAATTCTATACATAGAAAGATGCATATATTTTTTTAAATTATAAAAGAGTCATTTCTATTAGATTTAAATTCTATGCATAGAAAGATGCATATTGGTTATTTTTTTATTATAAAAGAGTGATTTCTATTAGATTTAAATTCTATGCATAGAAAGATGCATATTGGATATTTTTTAATTATAAAAGTGTTACTTTCATCATTATTGATTTTTATGCATAAAATGATGCATAAAAGAATTTTCTTTATTGCAAAAGTGTTACTTTCACCAAAATTGATTTTTATGCATAAAAGAATTTTTTTTATTATAAAAGTGTTACTTTCATCAATATTGATTTTTATGCATAAAGAATTTTTTCTATTGCAAAAGTGTTACTTTCACCAAAATTGATTTTTATGCATAAAATGATGCATAAAAGTTTTTTTTATTATAAAAGTGTTACTTTCATCAATATTTATTTTTATGCATAAAATAATTTTTTATTATAAAAGTGTTACTTTCATCAATATTGATTTTTTTGCATATAATGATGCATAAAAGAATTTTTATTATTATAAAAGTGTTACTTTCATCAATATTGATTTTTATGCATAAAATGATGCATAAAAGATTTTTTTTTAATAAAAGTGTTACTTTCATTAAAATTAAATTTTTATGCATAAATAGATGCATAAAAGGATTTTCTTTTATATAAAAGTGTTATTTTCGTAAAGGTTGGATTTTATGCATAAATAGATACATATAGATTTTTTTATATCAAAGTAAGAGTTCTGTTTAATCTTATGTTTAATTCCCATGAATATTGGTAAATGAATAAGTAAATACTCTGTGAAGGAAAATTCTACTATTTCATATTCTCTAGGATGATAATGAGAAAATTCAATGAAGCTATCAAAGTTGAAATTTTAGATAGTTGATTAATTCCTCATAGAAATTCGTGACTAGTTTTGAATTCAGTTAAGCAAAATACTCAATGAATGAAATTCAGTAAAGTAGTAATCGAAATATTACCCTTCGAGAAAGATAGTTCAGGGAGAACCTTTTCAGACTCAAACCCTGAATTAGACTATGACCCCAAGATGTAACTCCTTCGTCCGTTTCAAGAAAAGACGATGTGACCGGTTCAGTAATCTACACTCAAATCACCCATCGACGAATCTAAAACTAAGTTGAGACCTTTGATTTTGATCTGAGGATCAAGAATTCAGAATTCAAGAAATTTTGCTTAGGAATCCAGACCTGTGATCTAGAAGTCTTGGTATACCCGGAATTAAGATATACTCATTGTATTCAAAAGAAAATCAAAACTAAAAACTTGCCTAGAAACCCTATTTTCTCAAAGGGCTATCTTACGCCAGAATGCTGGAGGGATCATCTGGTATATGTGTTTTCTAAGGGAAGTTTGGTTGCAACAGCTGGCAGGGAGTGTTCAAAGGACGGCTCACGCGGCAAAAACCTGCCAAGGTCTTAACCAGCCTGGGTATGCTGTAAAATGGTGTGCTTCAGGTACGATGGGCGAGGGCCGATGAAGCGGTGCCAGGACACCTGAGGAGGAGGGTTTTGACCAAGTGATGCATGGGCTCGCGGTGTGCTTAGGACACCCATACGTATGTCGTGGCAGATATTTATATTTATATATATATATGTATGATGACGAGAAAATTATTGTAATCTGTGTACTGGATCTTGTTGCTGACGTGCTGGTCTCAACGGAGAGTCCAGAGTGATACTGTTTTGTGACAAACAAGGATTAAATGGAAATTTTGAATTATGACGTCTGTAACCAATAATTGTTTGTCGACGGATTGTTTTATAAGTTAAAGTTTAAAGAGGAGCGTGCGCGTATCTGTATTCTAAAGCAAAAGTTAAGAAAGGCATTCAATTATGGGTGGGTGAGTACTTGTCTGGTTCTACCAATTCCAGTGGTTGGGCGATGGCTAACCCATGGGCCGGATGGGCTAGAAACAGTAGAGTTTTAATAATAAAATTGATCATTAGGAATACGCTTAGAACTCAAATAGTTAAATAATAACCTGGAGACTTCTCAAATGAATAGATTAACGGCTGTGCCCTATTCAATTAGGAAAAAAACGTTGATTCCTTCAAGTTGAGTCTGTAATAGTTTCCCTTCTTTCTGGTTTATTCAGATGAAGGTTGGTTCAGTATCTTGACCTTGTTGGAAAAATTCGTTAAGAAATTCAAAATGGTGGAATTGTCCCCATTTTTCGGACATGGGAAATTTTCTCAGTTTCGATTTTCGGAATGACCACCAGCTTAGTCTCGTGCCCGAACATTCGAGAGCGAGGCCCCGAGTGGGAAACCCTGCCCCGCGCAAAGAGGGATTTGCTTCCGCTCTGCTGCTGCCAACAATCGGGAATCCGGTGCACGGAGGGGGTAGTGGGATCCCACATGAGGGGCCAATCAGATTCATCCAAATGTGTGGAGGAGATAAATAGAAGAAATAAATAAAATCCCCCCAAAAAGGAGAAAATACTCACATAAGATGAAGAGTGGACTAAGGACCAAAGGAAATACTAAAAATATAAATTTTTGACACCTCAGAGTGGGGATTCCCTCTCATGAAGGAGGCGCCTATTTCACATGTGTGGTGGAGTTTCAAATTCCCAAAAAATTGAGATATTTAATCTCTCCTCTCTCCTAATTCAAGTCTAGTTCCAAAAAGTAAGCTAAACTGACCCAAAAATGGTCAAAAATTGACCAAACTGATCTGGAAAATTCTAGAATCAGTTTGCTTGGTTAGAAGCTCACTTTTTCCTATAAATAGAAGCCTCTCCCTTTGTTAAAGCTTAATAGTGTTTTATGCACTGCTACTCTACTCCTCCCTAGAGCCAAAAACTGTGAATTAATTAATAATTCATTAGTTTTTTACCATTCTCTCTTCTAAAGAATTGGTGGCCACTCTTGTTGCAAACAAGAGTAGATCCCTCAAACCATCAAGCCAAAGGAAAGCTCCCAGAAATTCATGTAAGTTAGAAATCCTACTTTTTCTTTATTCTTTTAATGGTTTTGTAATTTTTGTTATCTTTAAAATGATAAATTGATGCTATGCCTTGTTGGAAAGACTTTCCCCCTCTCTTCATTCATAAATCCAGCCTTTCTTTATCCTAGTTAAGTAATCAAATTGTTAGAATTAAACTTTTCATATTGTTTCTCTTTTAAAAGCGAAATTTGATTAGTTTAAAATGCTTTAAACCATTCGGGGACAGTTTTAGAATGCTTTAAACCATTAGTTTAGAATGCTTTAAACCATTTGGGGACAATTTTTAAGTAATTTAAGGTTAAGAAAAATTGAAAAATGGTCAGCCATACAAAGGAGGTTATGGCATTTGTGAAATAAGTTTTATCTTTTATTATTCAAAAAGAGTAATTCCCATCGTTTGTGTATTCTAAAAGTGTTATTTTCATTCTCGGCATAGAAAAATGCATAGTAGAAATATTTTTATTATAAAAGTGTTATTTCCATTAAAATTAAATTCTATGTATAGAAAGATGCATATTGATTATTTTTTATTATAAAAGAGTGATTTTCATTAGATTTAAATTCTATGTATAGAAAGATGCATATTGATTATTTTTTATTATAAAAGAGTGATTTTTATTATATTTAAATTATATGCATAGAAAGATGCAGGTTGATTATTTTTTAATTATAAAAGAGTGATTCAGGGTTTGAGTCTGGAAAGGTTCTCCTGAACTCTCTTTCTCGAAGAGTAATATTTCAATTACTACTTTACTGAATTTCATTCATTGAGTATTTTGCTTAACTAAATTCAAAACTAGTCACGAATTCCTATGAGGAATAAATTAATCATTTATCTAAAATTTCGACTTCGATAGTTTTTCTGAATTTTCTCATTACCATCCTAGAATTTTCCTTCACAGAGTATTTACTCATTCATTTTCCAATATTCATGGGGTTTAAACATAGGATTAAAGAGAACTCTTATTTTGATATCAAAATTATGTATGCATCTATTTATGCATAAAATCCAACTTCTATGGAAATAACACTTTTATATAAAAGAAAAATCCTTTTATGCATCTATTTATGCATAAAAAAATCAATTTTGACGAAAGTAACACTTCTATAATAAAAAAAATCTTTTATGCATCATTTTATGTATAAAAATCAATATTGATTAAAAAAATCTTTTATGCATCATTTTATGCATAAAAGAAATTGCACATCATGTGGTTCACTTGCATATCTACAGATGGTAGATCTTGATGCAAGTGACCAAGAGATAGTGCCATGGCAACGTTATGAGTATATGACACACCAGCTGTTGCAGAGTGGTGTGGACAGTCCAGGAAGTTACAGCTCATGGGACAAACATACAAGTGACCAAGAGATAGTGCCATGGCAACGTTATGAGTATATGACACACCAGCTGCAGAGTGGTGTAGACAATCCAGGAAGTTACAGCTCATGGGACAAACATACACCACGTTGTCACTTCACAGCCACATTTAGGGAGCAGATCTACCCCTATATACGGCACAATCATTGTGTGCCAAGTGGCATGATCGTCAGTTCCAAGCATGCCTGGCAGAGTTTCCTATTGGTGTGGTCGTCTTTGTGATTGATTTTGCAGAGAACTACACCTTCACACCTTTTCAGGAGATACAATCTGAGTATTACTTCTCAGAGCATGTAATGGTTATATTTCATAATATTTGTTTCGTGTTTGAGCTATATTACTTATTTGATTTTTTGTGTCCTAAACGTCTGTATTGCTTACCTCACCAGGTTGCTATTATGGTCCACATTAGCTATCACCATGTAGAGGCTCGTGTAGATGGGATAGCGAGTACCCTCGAGACCCGTGTCATTATTTGAGAGTATCATTTCTATATCAGTGATGATCGTCACATGATGCACATTTTGTGCAACACTGTTTTCGTCTCCATGATGATTTTTTATGAGATTGTGGGATCATACGTGTCCAGTGATGGGTTTGGTCGGATGGTTGTGGTGCACAGTTCAAGTCGTCTCACGACAATTCTATTGGCTCTACAGGTAGTCTTATGGTTCTCTAATATTCACAAAATTAAACTAAATTCACTAGAACATCTTAAAGAAAACAATAACTAAGAATATCTTTTATGGATTTACAGGAGGCATGTGCAATCTAGTATCCCAGTGATTTGGTGATTCTTTGAGACTGGTCACGAGAAAGGAGAGCATGATGGTGCAGGCCCGTGTGTGAAACGTGCCCTGAGGCATCATCAGCTACGGCACGATGCTCAGCGGTTCAGAGATGCGGGCCACGTAGTCGAGTGGTGCTCCCAACATTTGTGTGGAAGTGCAGCATCATCGTATCCCAAACGTGATGCTCGGATTGTCAGGAGATTTTTTTGGCATGTGGATGGTGGCATGATTGACCGTAGAGCCTCCCATGATTGTGACACAGTACCTGGCACCTTGGGCTTACATTCCATCAGGAGCACGTGCATGGCGGCCCCCATGATTTACACACGACAGTTTGCATGCTTCTGTGGAGCAGCATGTATGGATGGTGATTGGTCACATTGTGCCTCGAGAAGATGGGCAGATGCATGGATACAGACATTCCTCTCCCCCTAGCATCCTTCACATCCAGTGTTGTCTGATGAGCACACAGGTCCTGCGTTCATGGTTAGTTATGATGACCTGACAGATTTGCTAGGATACAGTGGATGATCATGGGTTTTATTTTGACGCCCATAGCATGATTGTGGCAGGCCGGTTCTACCAGCAGATTCGACTTCATCGGCGGGGGAGTCTTGAGTTCCAGCAGTGGAAGTGGGAGTTAGAGGCATTTCAGCTCTCTCATCTAGTGGTTGCTACCAGGCTCACTCTTGATCGAGTACAAAGCCGAAAACACAGTTCTCGCCCTCGTTTTCGGCTTCGAGTGGATCACCATGAGAGAATTCTAGAGCAGTTGAGAGCTAGAGAGGGTGCTGCTGACTAGATCTCTATCTTGATAGTGACTAAACTCAGTCTAGCTGGGTTAGCTCACTTACATTGTACTTAGATTTTTTGGGAGTGAATAATCTTTGTTGAAAATCACCATCACCATATTGTTTCTTGAAAATCACCAAACTTTGCAAGCATTGTGGGGGTGGGCCCCTCCCACATGCTTGCAAAGTTTGGTTTCCATCGAAGCATGTTTGGGTATGATGGTATGGGGAAGGCCCGGAAGTTCCATGGCCTCTTAAAAGCACCAAGAGACTTGAAAAATCCACACTGAGCACTAATTACCAATTCAAACATGCTTTGATTTGTGACCAAACTTTGCAAGCATGTGGGGATGGGTCCCCCCCACATGTTTGCAAAGTTTGGTCCCCATCGGAGCATGTTTGGGTACGATGGTATGGGGAAGGCTCGGATTTTCCATGGCCTCTTAAGCACCAAGAGACTTGAAAAATCCACACTAGGCGCTAATTACTAATCCAAACATGCTCCGATTGTGACCAAACTTTGCAAACATGTGGGGGTGGACCCCTCCCACGTGCTTGCAAAGTTGGGTCCCCATCGGAGCATGTTTGGGTACGATGGTATGGGGAAGGCCCGGATTTTCCATTGCCTCTTAAGCACGAAGAGACTTGAAAAATCCACACTGGGCGCTAATTACCAATCCAAACATGCTCTGATTGTGACCAAACTTTGCAAACATGTGGGGGTGGGTCCCTCCCACATGCTTGCAAAGTTGGGTCTCCATCTGAGCATGTTTGGGTACGATGGTATGGGGAAGGCCCGTATTTTCCATGGCCTCTTAAGCACCAAGAGACTTGAAAAATCCGCATTGGGTGCTAATTACCAATTCAAACATGCTCTGATTGTGACCAAATGTTGCAAGCATGTGGGGGTGAGCCCCCATCCGAGCATGTTTGGGGGTCCCCATCTGAGCATGTTTGGGTACGATGGTATGATAAAGGCTCGGATTTTCCATGGCCTCTTAAGCACCAAAAGACTTGAAAAATACGCACTAGGCGCTAATTACCAATACAAACATGCTCTCATTATAACCAAACTTTGCAAGCATGTGGGGGTGGGTCCCCCCCACATGTTTGCAAAGTTTGGTCCCCATCGGAGCATTTTTCGGTATGATGGTATTGGGAAGGCCCGGATTTTCCATGGCCTCTTAAGCACCAAGAGACTTGAAACATCCACACTGGGCGCTAATTACCAATCCAAACATGCTCTGATTGTGACCAAACTTTTGTGGGGATGGGCCCCTCCCACATGCTTGCAAAGTTGGGTCCCCATCGGAGTATGTTTGGCTACGATGGTATGGGGAAGGCCCGGATTTTCCATGGCCTCTTAAGCACCAAGAGACTTAAAAAATCCACACTGGGCGCTAATTACCAATCCAAACATGCTCTCATTGTGACCAAACTTTGCAAACATGTGGGGGTGGGCCCCTTCCACATGCTTGCAAAGTTGGGTCCTGATCAGAGCATGTTTGGGTACGATGGTATGGGGAAGGCCCGGATTTTCCATGGCCTCTTAAGCACCAAGAGACTTGAAAAATCCACTCTCGGCGCTAATTACCAATCCAAACATGCTCTGATTGTGACCAAACTTTGCAAACATGTGGGGGTGGGCCCCTCCCACATGCTTGCAAAGTTGGGTCCCCATCGGAGCATGTTTGGGTACGATGGTATGGGGAAGGCCCGGATTTTCCATGGCCTCTTAAGCACTTTGGCTATCATATCGTTTGTTGAAAATCACCATCACTATATTGTTTGTTGAAAATCACCAAACTTTGCAAGCATTGTGGAGGTGGGCCCCTCCCACATGCTTCCAAAGTTGGGTCCCATCGAAGCATGTTTGGGTATGATGGTATGGGGAAGGCCTGGATTTTCCATGGCCTCTTAAGCACCAAGAGACCTGAAAAATCCACACAGGCGGCTAATTACCAATCCAAACATGCTCTGATTTGTGACCAAACTTTGCAAACATGTGGGGGTTGGCCCCTCCCACATGCTTGCAAAGTTGGGTCCCCATCGAAGCATGTTTGGGTACGATGGTATGGGGAAGGCCCGGATTTTCCATGGCCTCTTAAGCACCAAGAGACTTGAAAAATCCACACTGGCTACTAATTACCAATCCAAACATCCTCCGATTGTGACAAAACTCTACAAACATGTGGGGGTGGGCCCCTCCCACATGCTTGCAACATTTGGTTCCCATCGGAGCATGTTTGGGTACGATGGTATGGGGAAGGCCCGGATTTTCCATGGCCTCTTAAGCACCAAGAGACTTGAAAAATCCACACTGGCCTCTAATTACCAATCCAAACATGCTTTGATTGTGACCAAACTTTGCAAGCATGTGGGGGTGGGTCCTACCCACATGCTTGCAAATTTTGGTCCCCATCGGAGCATGTTTGGGTACGATGGTATGGGGAAGGCCCGGATTTTCCATGGCCTCTTAAGCACCAAGAGACTTGAAAAATCCACACTGGCCGTGCTAATTACCAATCCAAACATGCTCTGATTGTGACTAAACTCTACAAACATGTGGGGGTGGGCCCCTCCCACATGCTTGCAAAGTTTGGTTCCCATCGGAGCATGTTTGGGTACGATGGTATGGTGAAGGCCCGGATTTTCCATGGCCTTTTAAGCACCGAGACTTGAAAAATCCGCACTGGGCACTAATTACCAATCCAAACATGCTCTGATTATGACCAAACTTTGCATGCATATGGGGGTGGGCTCCCCCCAAATGCTTGCAAAGTTTGGTTCCCATCGGGGTGACATGTTTGGGTACGTGGATATGGGGAAGGCCCGGATTTTCCATGGCCTCTTAAGCACCAAGAGACTTGAAAAATCCATAGTGGACACTAATTACTAACCCAAACATGCTTTGATCTGACCAAACTTTGCAAGCATGTGGGGGTGGGCTCTCCCCCACATGCTTGTAAAGTGTGGTTCCCCCCATCAGAGCATGTTTGGGTATGATGGCATGGAGATTTTCAACAAACAATATGATAGCCAAAGTGTTAAAAAATTTTAAAAAATCAAGAACATCAACTAAAATGTAATGATACTCAATTAATGAAAAAACTCATAATGATATAAACTTCAAATAAGTACATCAGGATGGAAATGAGCTACCCCAGCTAGTCTGAGGTTAGTCACTGCCCATAAATCTAAGTACAATGTAAGTGAGCTAACCTAGCTAGTCTGAGTTTAGTCACTATCAACGGCAACCCAATCAAAATCATCATCTCTAACTGCTGGTTGACATGCGCGTCGAGGTTGCTGTGCACGTCGAGGAGGCTGTGTCGGCTAGGGGGGGTCATCGAATATCTGCGAGGAGGTCTGCCTCAAAGGCAGGATCATGAGCTCGTGTCGGTGTACTCGGGAGCTCACGAGTCCCATAAGCTGCTATAGCCCTCTCCCTCTCTCTACGTCGTGCTACTGCAAGATGTCTCTGTCTGTAAACCCAAAATCTATAATCAGCAATGGTACGTGTCTGCCACTCTGCTTGTGTAAGCTCCTCTACTGTAAGGCCACGCTGCTCATGAGAGAAGCAGCAATGCTGCTAGCACCATCACCCGAGGTGCCACTAGGACCAGCACCACCCACATGCTCGTAAGCTGTGATCTGGCTCTCGTGAAGTACTCTCTGGTATGCATCAAACTCGTGTGCACTCCACTCAATCTCTAGAGGCACCTCAGGCTCCTGATCTCTGTCATCGACAACATTGAGTCCCAAGTCAATAGCTGAGGTAAAATCAAGAGGCCTACTAGTCCTAGCATCTACTCGAATGAGGCCTGGGTGAAGATCATCAATACCCAAAACTCTTTATGTCGCTAGGTCGACACGTGAACGGCAAGAGGGACATGCTGTGTGAAACATGCCTTGAGGCATCGTCAGCTACGGCAGGATGCTGAGCGGTTCAGAGATGCGGGCCACATAGTCGAGTGGTGCTCCCAACATTTGTGTGGGAGTGCAGCATCATCGTATCCCAAACGTGATGCTCGGATTGTCAGGAGATTTTTTTGGCATGTGGATGGTGGCATGATTGACCGTAGAGCCTCCCATGATTGTGACACAGTACCTGGCACCTTGGGCTTACATTCCATCAGGAGCACGTGCATGGCGGCCCCCATGATTTACACACGACAGTTTGCATGCTTCTGTGGAGGAGCATGTATGGATGGCGATTGGTCACATTGTGCCTCGAGAAGATGGGCAAATGCATGGATACAGACATTCCTCTCCCCCTAGCATCCTTCACATCCCAGTGTTGTCTGATGAGCACACAGGTCCTGCGTTCATGGTCAGTTCTGATGACCTGACAGATTTGCTAGGGTGATGTGTTTGCTGTTATTGCCAGTGAGGGAAATAGCAAGGGAGTAGACTACTATCTGATGAGTTGCACTAGGCCAAAGTGCATCCTTGACCAGGATACAGTGGATGATCATGGGGTTTCTTTTGACGCCCATAGCATGATTGTGGCAGGCCGGTTCTACCAGCAGATTCGACTTCATCGGGGGGAGTCTTGAGTTCCAGCAGTGGAAGTGGGAGTTAGAGGCATTTCAGCTCTCTCATCTAGTGGTTGCTACCAGGCTCACTCTTGATCGAGTATAGAGCCGAAAACACAATTCTCGCCCTCATTTTCGGCTTTGAGTGGATCACCATGAGAGCATTCTAGAGCAGTTGAGAGCTAGAGATGGTGCTGCTGACTAGATCTCTATCTTGATAGTGACTAAACTCAGTCTAGCTGGGTTAGCTCACTTACATTGTACTTAGATTTTTTGGGAGTGACTAATCTTTGTTGAAAATCACCATCACCATATTGTTTGTTAAAAATCACCAAACTTTGCAAGCATTGTAGGGGTGGGCCCCTCCCACATGCTTGCAAAGTTTGGTTCCCATCGAAGCATGTTTGGGTATCATGGTATGGGGAAGGCCCGGATTTTCCATGGCCTCTTAAGCACCAAGAGACTTGAAAAATCTGCACTGGGCACTAATTGCCAATTCAAACATGCTTTGATTGTGACCAAACTTTGCAAGGGTGGGTCCCCCCACATGTTTGCAAAGTTTGATCACAATCAAAGCATGTTTGGGTACGATGGTATGGGGAAAGCCCGGATTTTCCATGGCCTCTTAAGCACCAAGAGACTTTAAAAATCCACACTAGGCGCTAATTAATAATCCAAACATGCTCCGATTGTGACCAAACTTTGCAAGCATGTGAAGGTGGGCCCCTACCACATGCTTGCAAAGTTGGGTCCCCATCGAAGCATGTTTGGATACGATGGTATGGGGAAGGCCCGGATTTTCCATGGCCTCTTAAGCACCAAGAGACTTGAAAAATCCACATTGGCCTCAAATTACCAATCCAAACATGCTCTAATTGTGACCAAAATTTGCAAGCATGTGCGAGTGGGTCCCCCCCCACATGCTTGAGAATTTTGGTCCCCATCAGAGCATGTTTGGGTACGATGGTATGGGGAAGGCCCGGATTTTCCATGGCCTCTTAAGCACCAAGAGACTTGAAAAATCCACACTGGCCGCTAATTACCAATCAAAACATCCTCCGGAACCAAACTCTACAAACATGTGGGGGTGGGTCCCTCCCACATGCTTGCAAAGTTTGGTTCCTATCGGAGCATGTTTGGATACGATGGTATGGGGAAGGCACAGATTTTCCATGGCCTCTTAAGCACCAAGAGACTTGAAAAATCCACACTGTCCTCTAATTACCAATCCAAACATGCTCTGATTGGGTCCCCCCCACCTACTTGCAAATTTTGGTCCCCATCGGAGCATGTTTGGGTACGATGGTATGGGGAAGGCCCGGATTTTCCATGGCCTCTTAAGCACCAATAGACTTGAAAAATCTACACTGGTCACTAATTACCAATTCAAACATGCTCTTATTGTGACCAAACTCTACAAACATGTGGGGGTGGGCCCCTCCCACATGCTTGCAAAGTTTGGTTCCCATCGGAGCATGTTTGGGTACGATGGTATGGTGAAGGCCCGGATTTTCCATGGCCTTTTAAGCACCAAGAGACTTGAAAAATCCGCACTGGGCACTAATTACCAATCCAAACATGCTCTGATTATGACTAAACTTTGCATGCATGTGGGGGTGGGCTTCCCCCAAATGCTTGCAAAGTTTGGTTCCCATCGGGGTGGCATGTTTGGGTGTGGGTATGGGGAAGGCCCGGATTTTCCATGGCCTCTTAAGCACCAAGAGACTTGAAAAATCCATAGTGGGCACTAATTACTAACCCAAACATGCTCTGATCATGACCAAACTTTGCAAGCATGTGGAGGTGGTCTCCCCCCCACATGCTTGCAAAGTGTGGTTCCACCCATCGGAGCATGTTTGGGTATGATGGTATGGAGATTTTCAACAAACAATATGATAGCCAAAGTGTTAAAAAAATTTAAAAAATCAAGAACATCAACTAAAATGTAATGATACTCAATTAATGAAAAAACTCATAATGATATAAACATCAAATAAGTATATCAGAATGGAAATGAGCTACCCCAGCTAGTCTGAGGTTAGTCACTGCCCATAAATCTAAGTACAAAATGTAAGTGAGCTAACCTAGCTAGTCTGAGTTTGGTCAACAGCAACCCAATCAAAATCGTCATCTCTAAGTGTTGGTTGACGTGCACGTCGAGGTTGCTGTGCTGCACGTCGAGGAGGCTGTGTTGGCTAGGGGGGTCATCGAATATCTGCGAGGAGGTCTGCCTCAAAGGCAGGATCCTCGGGGGGGGTCACTATATGTAGAATACCCCTATCGCGTGCGTTCAAGGTCTATATTTTAAATCCCTTATCCGTGAATTTTTTTATCTATATAATATCCCCTTTTCTTTATGAATATGTAAAATTTTTTAAATTTTTTTTAAATCATACCCTTATGTAAATATATTTCTGTAAGTTTCATAAATTAAAAATATGCTTCTGTTGAACGCACGTGATATTCACTTTTTTTTGTGAGTGACCCCCCCGAGGCAAGATCATGAGCTCGTGTCGGTGTACTCGGGAGCTCACGAGTCCCATAAGCTGCTATAGCCCTCTCCCTCTCTCTACGTCGTGCTACTGCAAGACGTCTCTGTCTGTAAACCCAAAATCTATAATCAGCAATGGTACGTGTCTGCCACTCTGCTCGTGTAAGCTCCTCTACTGTAAGGCCACGCTGCTCATGAGAGAAGCAGCACTGCTGCTAGCACCATCACCCGAGGTGCCACTAGGACCAGCACCACCCACATGCTCGTATGCTGTGATCTGGCTCTCGTGAAGGACTCTCTGGTATGCATCAAATTCGTGTGCACTCCACTCAATCTCTAGAGGCACCTCAGGCTCCTGATCTCTGTCATCGGCAGCATTGAGTCCCAAGTAAATAGCTGAGGTAAAATTAAGAGGCCTACCAGTCCTAACATCTACTCGAACGAGGCCTGGGTGAAGATCATCAATACCCAAAACTCTGTACGTCGCTAGGTCGACGCGTGCACGACAAGAGGGACATGCTGTGTGAAACGTGCCCTGAGGCGTCATCAGCTATGACAGGATGCTCAACGGTTCAGAGATGTGGGCCACGTAGTCGAGTGGTGCTCCCAACATTTGTGTGGGAGTGCAGCATCATCGTATCCCAAACGTGATGCTCGGATTGTCAGGAGATTTTTTTGGCATGTGGATGGTGGCATGATTGACCGTAGAGCCTCCCATGATTGTGACATAGTACCTGGCACCTTGGGCTTACATTCCATCAGGAGCATGTGCATGGCGGCCCCCATGATTTACACACAACGGTTTGCATGCTTCTGTGGAGCAGCATGTATGGATGGCGATTGGTCACAATGTGCCTCGAGAAGATGGGCAGATGCATGGATACAGACTTCATGACCTGACAGATTTGCCTCGAGAAGATGGGCAGATGCATGGATATAGACTTCATGACTTGACAGATTTGCTAGGGTGATGTGTTTGCTGTTATTGCCAGTGAGGGAAATAGCGAGGGAGTAGACTACTATCTGACGAGTTGCACTAGGCCAAAGTGCATCCTTGACCAGGATACAGTGGATGATCATGGGTTTTCTTTTGACGCCCATAGCATGATTGTGGCAGGCCGGTTCTACCAGCAGATTCGACTTCATTGGGGGAGTCTTGAGTTCCAGTAGTGGAAGTGGGAGTTAGAGGCATTTCAGTTCTCTCATCTAGTGGTTGCTACCAGGTTCACTCTTGATTGAGTACAGAGCCGAAAAACACAGTTCTTGCCCTCCTTTTCGGCATCGCTCGAGTGGATGACCATGAGAGCATTCTAGAGCACTTGAGAGCTAGAGAGGGTGCTGCTGACTAGATCACAAACTTTTGTGGGGATGGGCCCCTCCCACATGCTTGCAAAGTTGGGTCCCCAAAACGGAGCATGTTTGGGTACGATGGTATGGGGAAGGCCCAGATTTTCCATGGCCTCTTAAGCACCAAGAGACTTGAAAAATCCACACTGAGCACTAATTACCAATCCAAACATGCTCTCATTATGACCAAACTTTGCAAACATGTGGGGGTGGGCCCCTCCCACATGCTTGCAAAGTTGGGTCCCGATCAGAGCAAGTTTGGGTACGATCGTATGGGGAAGGCCCGGATTTTCCATGGCCTCTTAAGCACCAAGAGACTTAAAAAATCCACTCTGGGCGCTAATTACCAATCCAAACATGCTCTGATTGTGACCAAACTTTGCAAACATGTGGGGGTGGGCCCCTCCCATATGCTGGCAAAGTTGGGTCCCCATCGGAGCATGTTTGGGTACGATGGTATGGGGAAGGCCTGGATTTTCCATGGCCTCTTAAGCACTTTGGCTATCATATCATTTTTTGAAAATCACCATCACCATATTGTTTGTTGAAAATCACCAAACTTTGCAAGCATTGTGGGGGTGGGCCCCTCCCACATGCTTGCAAAGTTGGGTTCCCATCAAAGCATGTTTGGGTATGATGGTATGGGGAAGGCCTGGATTTTCCATGCCCTCTTAAGCACCAAGAGACTTGAAAAATCCACACTGGCCGCTAATTACCAATCCAAACATGCTCTGATTTGTGACCAAACTTTGCAAACATGTGGGGGTGGGCCCCTCCCACATGCTTGCAAAGTTGGGTTCCCATTGGAGCATGTTTGGGTACGATGGTATGGGGAAGGCCCGGATTTTCCATGGCCTCTTAAGCACCAAGAGACTTGAAAAATCAGCACTGGTGACCAAACTCTACAAACATGTGGGGGTGGGCCCTTCCCACATGCTTGCAAAGTTTGGTTCCCATCGGAGCATGTTTGGGTACGATGGTATGGGGAAGGCCTGGATTTTCCATGGCCTCTTAAGCACCAAGAGACTTGAAAAATCCACATTGGCCTCTAATTACCAATCCAAACATGCTCTGATTGTGACCAAACTTTGCAAGCATGTGGGGGTGGGTCCCCCCCACATGCTTGAAAATTTTGGTCCCCATCGGAGCATGTTTGGGTACGATGGTATGGGGAAGGCCCGGATTTTCCATGGCCTCTTAAGCACCAAGAGACTTGAAAAATCCACACTGGCCGCTAATTACCAATCCAAACATGCTCTGATTGTGACCAAACTCTACAAACATATGGGGGTGGGCCCCTCCCACATGCTTGCAAAGTTTGGTTCCCATCGGAGCATGTTTGGGTATGATGGTATGGTGAAGGCCTGGATTTTCCATGGCCTTTTAAGCACCAAGAGACTTGAAAAATCCGCACTGGGCACTAATTACCAATCCAAACATGCTCCGATTATGACCAAACTTTGCATGTATGTGGGGGTGGGCAAATGCTTGCAAAGTTTGGTTCCCATCGGGGCGGCATGTTTGGGTACGTGGGTATGGGGAAGGCCCGGATTTTCCATGGCCTCTTAAGCACCAAGAGCATAGTGGGCACTAATTACTAACCCAAACATGCTCTGATCATGACCAAACTTTGTTCCAATGTGCGTGAATGGATAGTGGAGATTGCATCTCTGTACCTCGAATGAGATATGTGGACAGTGGAGATTGCATCTCTTTACCTCGAACAAGGTATTTCAATGGTTGAGATTTGATCTCAATATCTCGTTCGAGATATGTGGACGGTGGAGATTGCATCTCTATACCCCTCGAATAATGAATGGTCGAGATTTTATTTCAATATCTCGTTCGAGATACGTGGACGGCGGTGGAGATGGGCTAGTCAAATATGCCTAGGGGGATACAGCATGGCATTGATGTGGATCCAAGTGGCATGAATATCTTGATCAAGATAGTGTGGTGGCGGTGACCTGTATTGGTGACATGGATGATGACTGGAAACCCGGACCTGCTAGCATGGCATTAGTTGGTATCTCATTCGAGATATGTCGCTTTAGGCTTGGGAGGCACATGTCGTGTTTTAATTGATGGCGATATCACGATCGAGGTACTCCGCCTGAGATGCATGAATGTCCCAATTTTAGAGAGAGTGAACGAAAGTGAGTACCCTCATCTTGCAACCGCCCTCAAGCAAGCTATCAAGGAAAGATATCTTCCCCCATCCCATGAATCCATAAAGATGAATGAGTTTTTTAGTCTTAGGCAGTGTAGCTTCACTCGCGAAGACTACTATTCCAAATTTATCACTCTTCAGAAGTATGCCCCAGCTAAGACTACTTCCCAGCAAGTTGCTCATTTCTGCCAAGGTTTAAATGAACCCTTAGATTCCTGCCTCAAAGCAATGAGGCCAAGCTTGTTAAATGTGAAATCCTCAACGAAGCAACCATGCTCGTTGAAACGAACCTGTAATCCCTGTTCCACCATTTGACCAACTGCGGCCAAGCTTTTTGTGATAGAAGGCACGTACAATACATCTGACATAGATTTTGTTTGACCATTGTGCATAACCAATGGTACACTTTCAACATGTGTAATGGCATGCTGAGTATCATCTCCTGTTTCCACATAGCCTTTCACATCCATAGGCTTCATATGCTCAAACCATTCACCATGACACGTCATATGGTTTGATGCTCCAGAGTCCATATACCAAGTGTCATCATTCTCAACATTTGTCATCATAGATCCAACAACATGTTTCATGGAAAACAAGTGATTTGCAGTGCCATCACTACTATTTGATGCATAATTTCCACCATGTTGTGCATAATTTCCACCATAATGTCCACCACGTTGTGCTCTACCCCCTCTCAAATCATTCTGTTTGCGAAAACAATCTCTTGCCATATGACCAAATTTCCCACAATAATGGCATTCCACATCTTGCATAGATGTTTGTTGGCCTTGCCAACGTCCTCTACCACGAGGATTACCTCTGCCTCTGTGAGGTGAATATCCACGACCACCTCTAGCACTATATGAAGGCTGAAAATTCTGTTGTGATGACCTGTCCTGCCATCCACGACCATTACCACCACGGCCACGTGATGTGAATCTCCCCCTGCCTCTAAAGCCTCTTTGCGAGTAGAAGGCCTGATTTCTGCCATTATCATCATGGCTAGTAGATGCATCCAGAAATGAATCACTGAGTTTGATTTCCTCAACAAGCAAGAGTGAAACCAACTCATCAAAGTCTGGTAAACCTGTACTCGAAACCGAGATAGATGTATCAAAAGATTTATATTCCTTGCCAAGACTACACAAGGTAATATCCACCAAATCATGGGGGCATTTACTGTTGCCAATGCATCTGCAAACTTCTTTATTTCTTGCACATAATCATGTATGCTCCTTCTATTCCTCTTCACATTATGTATCTGTTGTCGCAAACAACTGAGACTTGCGAGCACTCGTGTCTGTATCAAACAACTTCACCAATGTATCCCATGCATCCTTGGGATTCTCAGCATCCTGTATGTGTATGAGCATAGCATCCGAAATACATATAGACAGATAATGCAACACTTTGAATGCTCTTTCTGACCATTGCTTATGAGCTATAACCTGCTGTTGTGTAGGTTGTCGGGGTAGCTCTGGCTCTGGCTCAGCACCTGTAATGAGATTCCAAAAACCTTTTCCCTTCAAGAAACTTTTTATCCTATACTTCCATGCCTGGAAGTTCTTCCTATCCAGCTTTCCACCAACAATCTGTACTGGATTATCCGACATGTTTGCTCAATGCAAAAACACCTTGCGTACACTTCCAACTCTATAAACAAGCCTTCCTTAACTCAACCACACTTCAATGGATGTTCCAGATACTCCAAAGTAGCCAACAAACTTCAACTTTGATGTAGAAAATCAACCTGTATGCATCCAAAATGAACTGGCTCACGCAGTCCAAGATACCCTGATTTGATGCGCCTTCCAAGGCTCCAAATTGCAATGTAAAGGTGTAATCAAGTATGGGTAACTTGCATTGACACCTAAACAACCTCAATGTTGAGTATCAACACCATTTGACATGTGTACAAATCAATTTTGTAAAACCCCTTTCTCTGTTTTGGGAAAAAACCAGAAAAACCAGAATAACCATTAGCAAATTTGCTCTAATTTCTTGAATATTTGTCCAAATTGAGCAACCAGGCATTCATTAGCTTAGCAATAGTGTCCACTAACTCCATGTAAGAGGAATTAGTCCAATTGTTTAAGACCAAAGAGTAATTGTCCAATTAAAATCACTATGTTTCTCTGCAACGAGTAGATAGGCTTTTTAATCAGCTCATTCCCAGCTCAATTAGGCATAATTGATCAAACCAACCATGTAGCCCTCTTCTCAAGTGTGTGTATTAGCCAATTGCTAAAGCAATTTTGAAATATATCAAGCACACAAGTAGTAATCAACCTCCTCGTATCAAAAGTATCAAATTTTTGCCCTGTTTCTCTGTGCAGTCTGTGCCGCCTACTCCTTAGGGCTTTGGGAGTGTGTGAGTTGGTAATTGATGAGGTAATCAAGTGCTCAACACACCTAGGCAAGTGTGTAACTAGTCAATGCCTTGATTTTTGCCAAAAACATGCTCCAAATGCATCAAATTTTGAGTTGCTTTTCTCTGTTTTGTGAGAGCTCAAAAACCAAAAATTTTCACTCATTCAAATGCTTCCAAATTGCTCCAAAAGCACAGTAGGGCTTGCATATGAGTTTCCAATACATTCCTCCTTGTCAGATACATGTGTTTTTGCCAGATTTACATGTATTTCCACCATACATCAGTGCTTCCAAGCTTTAATGGAAAGCTTTCAAAAACCAAAAATTTCCTTTGCTTTGGGTTGCCCTAATTTGCTTTGTTTTTTCCTGAATCACCTGCAATCCGCTCAAGGATGTTTAGAAGACCTTACCCGGTAGGCCAAGCTCTCAGATCTGATAGTAATCGGTGTGCTCCAACAAGCTTCATAGCTTCAATGGCAAGCTTCACAGCTTCTCTTCACAGCTTCTTCTCCCTCTTCTCTCACTCACTCATAAACCCTAATAGATAGCACAAGGCTCTAATACCATGTTGAAAAAATAAGTAGAGGGAGAGGAGACACACACACACAAGCAAACCCTAATGTATATTGCAAACCCTAACCATAGAGGGAAGCCATCTCCCTTCTCACACAATGCATAAAGCCATAATCCATAATACACACAACACACTATGAGTTGTTTCCACACACATCTAACCCTAGCTAATGTCCACACACTATGACCAGCTGGACGCGGTCATTTATGTCTCACACATGTTCCTACCTAACATGCCAACACATACCTAACATAAATGACCAGCTGGACGTGGTCATTTATGTCTCACACATGTTCCTACCTAACATGCCAACACATAGCATAGCTGGCTCACACTGACATCGAGCTTGAATCTCAACATAAACTTGGGTCAAAAAATAGCTAGAAGAATGATTGTAGAGTTAGGTAGTGGAAAAGAAGTAGTATCTTGCCACTTTGTAGGAAACCTTGATTTTGAGTTGGGTAATGAGCAAACTCATGGTGACTTTAGAGTCCTGCCATTAGGAATTTATGATGGAATCCTTGGGAGGGACTGGTTAATTGCAAACAACGCTAGCATTCACTCTAACTAGCAGGGGAGTATCACTTTTTAAAATTAGCATGGCCAAGTAGTATCCGTTCAAGGGAAAACAGGTAAATCTAAATCGTACTTAGCCCGCAAATCTTTCTTAAGTGCAATTTCGATGCCAAATGATCCCATACTAGTCAAGGTGAAAGAAGTCTCATCTCATGATCTAGATTATCAAAAGATGGTGAAGTTAGTAGAAGAAGGGGGCAATTCAGAGAAGGAGAAGAATCTAATTAAGGGATACTCCACTCATGAACGAAGCCTTTACTTCAATCATAGGCTATGTATCCCTAAGGATCCTGCTTTAAAGAAACTAATCCTCCTTAAAGCTCATCATAGTCCCGCTGCAGGGCACCTAGGCTATGCGAGAAGATTAAATGCCGTAAGGAGGAGCTTTCATTCGGCAGGCCTGAAAAATGATGTCTTTTTAGTACTTAAAGCAATGTCTCTCATGCCAAAGGATCAAAGCTGAAAGGGTCAAGATGCCTAGGAAACTTCAACCCTTAAAGCAATGTCTCACATGCCAAAGGATCAAAGCTGAAAGGGTCAAGATGCCTAGGAAACTTCAACCCTTGGATATTTCCCAAATGAAGTGGGAGTGCATTAGTATGGATTTTGTCACAAGTCTCCGCACTGTACAAGGAGGATAATGACTCCATTTTGGTACCAAAGTAGCTCATCTTATACTAGCAAACAAGACCTTTAAAGCTTTTGATGTTTCTCGATTTTTCATTAAGGAAGTCTTCAAACTTCATGGTCTCCCAAAGACAATAGTAAGTGATCAGGATTCTGACTTCACTTCAAAGTTTTGGCACTCCTTATTTCAAGCCTTGGGCACTCAACTTTGCTTTAGCACATCTTATCATCCAGAGACCGATGGCCAGACTGAGAGAGTCAATCAAGTAATTGAAGACGTTCTCAGAGCATATTGTGGGGACGGGAACCAAAAAGACGGATTCAATACCTTCCTCTGGTAGAATTTGCCTACAATACATCTTATCATCAGAGCATAGGAATGTCACCATTCAAATCACTTTATGGGCAAGAATGCATATCTCCTCTAAATTTCTCTGATCCAACCATAAGAGTTAAGGCATCCAGGAAAATGCTCGAAGAGATGGAGGAACGGACCAAGGCAATCCAAAGGGATATTAAAGCTGCTCAAGATGGACAAAAGCATTATGCTGACACCAAGAGGTCTGAAAGGAGACAAAGTTCTTCTACGACGAGTGTGACCCAAACGAAGTTCTCTATCACTTGGCAAATATAAGAAGCTCAGACCTAGGTATTGTGGTCCCTATACAGTTATCAAGTGTCTAGGTAAAAGTGCTTATAAACTCCAACTCCTAGCCCATATTAAAATCCACAATGTATTTCATGTAAGTTTGTTAAATCCTTATGTACCCAGTCTCGATCATATTCTTGATGATGACAAAGTTGTAATCCTTACTCAAGGAGTCCTTGAATTACAGCCGAGTAGGATCATAGATTCTAGGGAAGGCAACTCCGTAATAGAACTCTTGTAGAACATCTAGTATAGTGGAAAGATTACCCTGAAGAGGATGCAATTTGGGAAGAGGAAACTACACTCTTAAAGGATTATCCCCAATTCATGAGACGAGATGAGGATATAGCGATTTCTTTAAGGGGGGAAAGATGTAACATGCCCATATTTATTAATAAAAAACTGTCCTTGTAATAGATGAATTTATGAGTTTTTATGGTGTAAAAATAAGTGATTTTATTAAACAAGACATTTCTACTTAGAATCTTCAAAATTTGTAATTTGCACGTGATTTTACCCTACTATAGGATTTTACAGCATCCAAAACGGACACCGGATCAAGCTTATACGCGAATTTTAGATATTTTGAGTAAAAAAACGACCTTTAAACCTTAATAAATGCACGACCGGGCGTCTGAGGGTCTGCACCCCACCAACCAGGGGAACATCCCGGACATTGCTCACTGAAAATGCTCCGGTACACGAATCAAGGTCGGTGCCCCAAACCTGGGGACCCCACCCTAGGGCGCCCGTACAATGGCCGTGTAGGGACCAAAGGCCGACCACCCATTGTATGGTCCACTCACACCCCCACGTGGACCAAAGGCCGACCACCCAGTGTATGGTCCACTCACACCCCCACGCGGACATCCATGCTACCTCCAACCAAAAGGGTACATGCGTACCACAACTTTGCCTGTGCACCACCATCGTACCTTTCCCCAGAACCATGCAAACCCTGGCCGGTACACTTTGACGGCACATCGTCCTTTTAATCGCACTTTGCTCAGTACCCACACCCACACCCTACATCTATATAAACCCTCGGGTACTCCATGGCTAGCACCCCTTTGTGTGGAGTACACACTGCACAAGGCCGTACCACCAAGCCGTACTGCCACTCTGCATGTGCATAATATTTGCATTACAATGTTTTATTCTTTTAAGAAAAAAATAAAAATTAACAGTAATAGCAGCAGAGCGAAGCTATGGTAAAATTTTTAAAAAATAATACATATCTTATTTTATGCATAATGCTAAAAGAGGACTTCTTATCATATTCTAGGATTGGACATCCTATGCAAAAAGAATGATTTTCATCATATTCATGTGAAATAAATTTTAGTATTTATGCATAAATATTTAATTTTTAAAAAAAAGAAATTTTTGGTAAATTTATTTTTATGCAAAAAGAGGAATTCCTATGATAATTGAGATCCAAGTAATTAAATAGTAAAAGAGAAATTTTTGGAATATTTAAAATAATAGATATTTTTATTTAATTTAAAAAAGAGGAATTTTAGATAAATTTATTTTATGCATAAGAAATTTTTAAATGATAAAAGAGAAATTTCCATGACATTTGGAATTCAATCATTTAAATTCAAAAGAGGGATTTAAAGCATATTCAAAAAAATGGATATTTGTATTTAATTTAAAAGAAGAATTTTTATGATATTTTAAGTAGAGAAAAGTTTAAATTAAATTTTGGTGACAAAACAGGAATTTTCACCATAATTCTACCTAGAAACTTAGGGTTGATAATTAAATTCGTAGAAAGAATATTTGTAGATATTTTAGGTGGATAAATCACCAAATTGATATTTACTCAAAATTAGATTAATGGAAGAAGAGTATTTTTATAAAACACGATATTCTCATATAGAGCCAATTCTTAATCTATTATAAAATGAAATTCATAAAGTTGGAATTTTTCTTACGGTTAGAAGTTTAGTAGATTTTTATCTAAAGAAAATCTTTAGGAATAAAAGTTAGAAATAAACCAAATAATTTTGGTTAGACCACGACTATGAGGGGCGACCATTAAACTACTTGCCCATCTCTCGAATCTGAATCAAGCAAAAACCTCGTGACCAATTCCAGTTCTTGACACAAAGAATAGACTACCGTTGAGTTAGCAAAGTTTTCCCTTAACTAAAATCATCAAGAATCTAGTTGGAAATTCAGTCAAATGATGCCCAGATGAGAGATCAATGATTCTCATTAAGAAAATTTGGATTAAGGGAAAAGGATTCTATGGAACCAATATTGAACCGGAAATTCTACTTGCATAGAACCTCTGTTTTCTTTAAAGGACTGTTTTACGCCAGAATGCTGGAGGAAGCATTTGGTATATGTTTAACTAAGGAGAGACTCATTGCAACAGTTGGCGGAGGGACGTCGCTCGCGGCAAAACCTGCTGAGGTCTTGACCAGCCTCCTCAGTATGGTTAAAATGGTAAGCTTCCGGTACGATGGGCGAGGACCGAGGAAGCAGTCCCTGAGTGAAGTGCTAGGACACCTAAGTAGGATCCTAGAGGGTTCTGACTAGGTGATGCACAGGCTCGTGGTTTTTAGGACACCCATGTGTACGTCGAGGTACATACGGATGAACCGAAAGAATGACTTTTGTGAATGGAATTTTGATTTTGGATCTTGTTGGTTTACCAGCTGGTCTTCAACGGAGAGTCCGAATGATATATTTTGTAAAACAAGGGACTCAATATTTTGGAGGATTATGATCAGTAATACTATGATTTCATTGAAAGATTATCTCAAAGACAGCCAAATCTGTTAAAATGGCAATTTCATATTGGGTGTGTAAGTGGTATGGCTACCTTAAATGTTGCTTGAAACGTCGGCTATACGGGTCGTGGGAACTCTTTTCCTTAGTACTCGGCAAAACATAACCAAATTTTTATAAAGAAATCCCACCAATACAGTGGTTGGGCAGTTGGTTAGGCTGGATTGGGGGATTCCTACGATACAAATAGTTACGATTAAGTTACATTAGTTAGATTAAGTCCTAGGAAGACCCTTGTTATGTGGTGCCTCGTTAAAGGAGAAAAAAAGCGATGATTCTATGGACCAAGTGCAATCTGACCATGTGACTTTCGGGTTTGGTCAGATTAGTTAGGATAGTTAAGACTCTGACTCATTAGATCAATTCTCTCATTAGATGATTTCCCTGGTGCAATCGCCCGTGCCTTCCAGGCGAGGGAAGTTTTTCCGGGCCCGGTTTGAGAGGAATCACCGAGCTAATCTCTTATCGTCCAGATATCCATGGGCGAGGCCCCGAGTGTGGACCCCTGCCCCGCAGGAGAGGCTGACGTCTCTTCTGCCATTAGCACCCTCGGAGGGGGCAGGGGTCTCACAGCTGGTACTAAGAGCTTTGTTGAAAGCTAATAAGGAAAAATGAATTCTTATCATACTAAAAACTCAGAAAGAGCATTTACGTATTGTATTTTCATTCCTTAAGCTTCATTAATGAATATTTTTAGTCAAAGAATGTAGTTTTATGGATGGAAGTTCCACTCTTATCTGGTATTTCTGATCTCACCCAGTCTCACAAGATATGACTACTTTCGCCTTCGAGCATCTCATCTCTTCCGCTAAAACTCGAATAAGCCGAGCTAGACTCGCAAGCCATTTCAAGGATTTATATTTCCTAGACCCAGCGGGGAGATGGTAGCACAAGTGGTTTGCAGGGTAGTATGTCCACGCCTCTTGCGACCAGCGTGTGATGCTGAGGGAAAATATCTCGTTGGCCATGATTCTGATGAGGCTAAAAGTGATTCATGGTGTTATTTTATATCACCCTACGCCTCGAGATTTTAGACTTTCATGCCATATATATAGACTTCTTAGCCGCTTTATTCCAAAGGAGAAGATAGTAGCTCCCTTGGAAGTAAGGGAACGTTTGTGTTGGGGCATGACTATAGCCCAGTATCGTGGTCTTATGCATTTCCCCAAGAGGTTTTGACTTTTTGGGGAGCGGAGATGCTCTATGTACATATTGCAACCTTTATATAAATAAAGAAATGTTTTGTGGAAAAATTACCTGTTGTATAAGTGATTGTTTATTATATGACAAATTGATAAACCAAAATCTGCTACTCGGACATATGTCATAGATCTCCAATAAGATCTTTTATCTTGTTTAAGAAACTATTTTTCCAACCTCTTAAGTCTTAGGACCTCATTGACAAAATCAAAATAAAAATTTAATAATGTATCATTTTTGGTAGAATTATGAGGTGAGGGAACCGTGTGGCCGACAGTCCTCTCACTGATGAGGAAGAGCTTTACCTCAACATTTGCAAGGCTCTTCACAGAGCACAGCTAAGACCCTTCAAAGGTGAAGGGGAGAACTCGGGCGAGGATGTGGAGAAGTGGGTTGAGGCCATGGAGGAATATTTTGATATCACCGGATACAACAAGAGGAGAAAAATGGCTCTCGCTAGGCTGAAGATTGTGGAAATAGCTAGGGTAGCATGGAGAAACCATTGCGACACCAACCATCTGGATAGGAATACCTAGTCATCCTGGAATGATCTCAAAGCGTATCTAAGAAAGAGATTTTATCCCCTCGGATTTTTAGAAACCAAGATGAATGAATTCTTAGAGCTAAACCACGGGAGAAAAACTATTGAAGAATATCACCAAGCATTTGCTCTTCTCCTCAAGTACTCACCACCACTAGATAAAGAGCAACTTATGTCCAGGTTCATTCAAGGAATGAATGAACCTTTAGACACCTTGTCAAGAATGCCAAGCCAGATTCCATGGCTGAAGCTATAAGAATGGTGAAGGACTTCGCAAAAGCAGAACCCAAGACGGTAAAGGAAGTCAGAGGATTCCTAGGATTAACCGGATGGTATAGGATCTTTATACCCAGGTATGCTCAGATAGCATCCCCTTTAACTAATCTTCTTAAGAAGAGTATCCTATTTCAGTGGTCTGCTATGCGTCAGAGTGCCTTTGATAAGCTGAAGACAGCCTTAGTAACCAACCCTGTTCTCTGTTCTTAAATTGTCAGATTCTACCAAACCTTTTGAAGTAGTTATTGATGCTAGTGGGTTTGCCATAGGCGGTGCTCTTATGCAGGAAGGTCATGCAGTGGCCTATGAATCTAAAAAGCTCAGAACACATGAGAGAAATTATGCCATCCATGACTTGGAGTTACTCTCAGTAGTTTATGCTGTGAAGTTGTGGAGACATTATCTTTTGGGACAGAGGTTCACCTTGATGTGATAGATCATCAAAGTCTGAAGTGGATCTTCACCTAAAGGGATCTTAACATGCATCAAAGGAGATGGATGTAGACCCTGTAGGAATTCGATTTTGAGATTAAGTATCGGCCAGGGAAAGAAAATGTGGTAGCAGATGCGCTCAGTAGAAAAGCCTCCTTGCTTGTAATTACAGTGGTGTCAAATCCATTAATCAGTGAAGCAAGAGAGAGAATCATGCAAGACAAATTCTTTGTCCTTATTGCTACCCTTCCGATGCAGGAAAACAAGACTCCGCAGGAAATGAGTCGCGTTCTTGGGTACAAATTGGATGAAGGATGCATGTATTATAATAATCGGCAATGCATTCCCAATGATGAGGGAATAAAGGAAATGATTCTGAGAGAAGCCCATGATAGCTTGATAGCTGGACATCTAGGGTTTATAAAAACCTATATGTCTATAAAGAAAAGCTTCTTCTAGCCAGGACTCAAAAAGGATGTACTTGATCATGTGCGGCAATGCTTAATGTGTCAGAGAGTCAAGGCAATGCTTAATGTGTCAGAGAGTCAAGGCAGAGAGAGTCAAGATGCCAGGTAAACTACAGCCTCTAGGACATTCCACAGATGAAGTGGGAATGTATCAATATGGACTTTGTCACTGGATTACCTTAAGTGCAATCAGGTTACAACTCCATTTTTGTGGTAGTTGATAGACTAACCAAAGTTGTCCATTTGATTCCAGTGAAAGAGACATACACTGCAGTGGATGTTGCTAGAGTTTTCCTTAAAGAAATCTTCAGATTGCATGGCTTACCCAGGAAGATAGTAATTGACAGAGATCCCAAGTTCACATCAAAATTATGGACTGCATTCTTCGAAGCAGTAGGAACTTTCTTGGATCTCAGTACAGCCTATCACCCTGAAACAGATGGCCAGACTGAAAGACTGAATCATGTAATAGAAGATATTCTTCAATCATGCTGTGGCCAGGGAACCCAAGAAGTGGTTATGCCATTTGCATCTGGTTGAATTTGCTTACAGTGCTTCTTATCATCGAAGCATTGGGATGAGCCCTTTCAAAGCTCTGTATATGGACAAGATTGCCTTACACCATTGACTTGGTTCGACCCATTGATCAAAGTCGAGATGTCCAGACAAATGCTTGATGAGACATGGACCAGCAAATGCAATCAATCCGTAAAGATATTAAGGCAGCCTAAGATAGGCAAAAGCAGTATGCAGATAAAAAGAGATTAGAGAGAGTTTGAAGAATCAGATATGGTCTTCATTTGAGTATGACCAAAAAGAAGTTCCTTATCTTTAGGGAAGTACAAGAAGCTCTCTCCTAGATACTGTGGACCGTATGCTGTTATAAAGAAAGTAGTTCTTATTGTTTGTTTTAAATTCAAATCAAGCTTTCTCTAAGAATTTTAATGTGTAATCAAGAAAAAGTTAATATTTATGCTTAATTAGAATGCTTTCTTATGTATATCTCTCTCTCCAACAAGAATAGTCATTCCTATGGCTAATTCTTTAGCAAAAGAATGCTTCTCATTGATAAATTCTTAATTCAAAATCAAAATCTAAGCTTGTTAAGCTAGAGAATAAGAAAATGAAATTTCTATGCTTTTATGTTAACAAAATAACGGTTAATTCTTTTAGATTATTTATAAGTAGTTAAAAACTACTTTAATTGATTCTAAATGAGAAAGAGATAATCCTATCAATTTGGGAAAAGAGAAAAAATGGAAATAGCTTAATCTAGTAGAATAATCATAATTAAGTTTATGATTATGGTTAAAATTATGATTTAAATTCATAATTTAGATTTAAGCTTAAGAATAGATCTTCTATCATATTTGCATTACAATGTTTTATTCTTTTAAGAAAAAATTAAAAATTATCAGTAATAGTAGCGAAGCTAGCAAATTTTTTTTAAAAATAATACATATCTTATTTTATGCATAATGCAAATAGAGGACTTCTTACCATATTCTTGGATTGGACATTCTATGCAAAAAGAATGATTTTCATCATATTTATGTGAAATAAATTTTAGTATTTATACATAAATATTTAATTTAAAGAAAAGAGAAATTTTTGTAAATTTATTTTTATGCAAAAAGAGGAATTCCCATGATAATTGAGATCCAAGTAATTAAATAGTAAAAGAGGAATTTTTGGCATATTTAAAATAATAGATATTTTTATTTAATTTAAAAAAGAGAAATTTTAGATACATTTATTTTATGCATAAGGAATTTCTAAAAAAGAAGAATTCCCATGACATTTGGAATTCAATCATTTAAATGCAAAAAGAGGTATTTTAAGCATATTAAAAAATATATATATTTGTATTTAATTTAAAGAAGAAATTTTATGATATTTTTAAGTACAGAAAGGTTTAAATTAAATTTTGGTGACAAAAGAGGAATTTTCACCATAATTCCACCTAGAAACTTAGGGTTGATTACTAAATTGGTATAAAGAATATTCTTAGATATTTTAGGTGGATAAATCACCAAATTGATATTTACTCAAAATTAGATTAATGGAAGAAGAGTATTTTTATAAAAACCTGATACTCTCATATATAGAACCAACTCTTAATCTATTATGGAATGAAATTCATAGAGTTGGAATTTTCCTTACGGTTAGAAGTTCACTAGATTTTTATTTGAAGAAAATCCTTAGGAATCAAAGTTAGAAATAAACCGAATAATTTTGGTTATACGAGGGGCGGCTAGTAAACTACTTGCCCATCTCTCAAATGTGAATCAAGCAAAAACCTCGTGTGACCAATTCCAGTTCTTGACACAAAGAATAGACTATCGTTGAATTAGCATAGTTTTTCCTTAACCAAAATCATCAAGAATCTAGTTGGAAATTCAATCAAATGATGGGTAAATTATTCTGATGACTTTTTCAATGATTCTCATTAAGAAAATCTGGATTAAGGAAAAAGGATTTTGTGGAACCAATCTCGAACCGGGAATTCTACTTGCATAGAACCTCTATTTTCTTTAAAGGACTGTTTTATGCAAGAATGATGGAGGAAGCATTTGGTATATGTTTAACTAAGGAGAGACTCGTTCTGCAATAGCTCGCGGGGAGTTGTCGAGGGACGTCACTCGCTGGTAAAACCTGCCGAGGTCTTGACTAGCCTCGGTATGGTTAAAATGGTGCGCTTCCGGGGTATGATTGGCGAGGACCGATGAAGTGGTCCTCCCTGAGTGAAGTGCTAGGACACCTAAGTAGGATCCTAGAGAGTTCTGACCAGGTGATGCACATGCTCGCGGTTGCTAGGACACCCATGCGTACATCGAGGAAGATACGGATGAACCGAAAAAAGAATGACTTTTGTGAATGGAATTTTGATATTGGATCTCGTTGGTTGACGAGCTGGTCTTCAATGAAGAGTCCGGATGATATATTTTGTAAAACAAAGGACTCAATATTTTGGAGGATTATGATCAATAATACTATGATTTCATTGAAAGATTATTTTAAAGACAGCCGAATATATTAAAATGGCGATTTCATACTGGGTGTGTAAGTGGTATGGCTACCTTGAATTTTGCTTGAAACGTTGGCTAGGGGGCCTGGGAACTCTTTTCCTCGGTACCTGGGCAAAACATAACCAAATTTTTATAAAGGAATCCCACTAATATAGTCGTTGGAGGTGGTTGGCTAACCCATGGGCCGATTGGGGTAGGCTAGATCGGGGAATTCCTGTGATACAAATAGTTACGATTAAGTTACGCTAGTTAGATCAATTCGTAGGAAGACCCTTGTTCTGTGGGAGGGAATCAGTGGCGGCTGTGCCTCGTTAAAGGAGGAAAAGGCGGTGATTCTATGGACCAAGTGCAAGTCTCTTCTTTGATCTGACCATGTGACTTTTGGGTTTGGTCAGATCAGTTTGGATAGTTAAGACTTTGACTCGTTAGATCAATTCTCTCGTTAGATGATTTCCCTGGTGGAATCGCCCGTGCCATTTGGGTGAGGGAAGTATTTGCGGGCCCGGTTTCGAAGGAGCTATTGGGCTAGTCTCTTGTCCGGATATCCGTGGGCGAGGCCCCGAGTGGGCATCCTTGCCTCGCGTGAGAGGCTGACCACTTCTACCATTAGCGCCCTCTGAGAGGGCATCATGGAGGGGGCGGGGGTCTCACACTATCATTATTGGGGCCAGGTTTGGTCTTGTTCTTCTTCCACCCTATTGAACTTTGACGTTCTTTGAAATTGTTCCACCTTCTTGAGAAATCTTCCTCTTCTTGGGTGGTTGGATGTCTACGTTCTCTCCTTTAGCAAGATGATCTCATCTAGAGGAATCAAGGACCCTATGGCATGAATGACTTTATTTCTACTCCCTTGGAGACTTGGGTGACTTATTCTGATTGTTTGAGTGGGGCTTCGATGCAGTAGGGAGCTCTA
Organism: Cibotium barometz; assembly: GCF_041138505.1. Classification (NCBI taxonomy): domain Eukaryota; kingdom Viridiplantae; phylum Streptophyta; class Polypodiopsida; order Cyatheales; family Cibotiaceae; genus Cibotium; species Cibotium barometz. Next base: position 29,947,916 of record NC_141058.1, read on the forward strand.
TTCACACTTTCAATAGTAGATTACCCATCTTTGGATGGCTTTCTTGATTAGTTGTGTGCTCTCATAGAGATGTCCTAAGTTCCCACATTGTTGTCACTTTCTTGTCTTCATGGTTGTTTGGAAAAAATCTCCTAGCTTTTGCTCCTCCCATCATCCTCTAGCACATATTATGTGGTTCGTGATTATTGCACATGTCCTCCATGGAAACCCATTCTAGAGAGTAAAGTTTAACATTATTTGATGCATGCATTTAGATAGATGTGGTGGTCTAATAGAGTAAGCATAATCAAAATAAAGCCATCATAGCTTATTAAGCATCCTTACCTCTACACACACACTCTCTAGGCATGCAGGTAATATTAGATCTAAATTAGGGTCCTCGAGGAAGGACTAAGGAAGTTGCCCATCTTCCTTGACTTCCCTTCACTCTTGGTCCTCTTTTCCTCTGATTCCATTTGCTTCATCTTATCTCTAGTTGGTCTACCTAGAGCAATTGTAGATCTGTACCAATTAATTATGCTCATACTTGCCATAAAATACAAGCATAGATTTACGGTGTCAATAGATCCACTTATTCCATACATGCATTTCAAGTCCTTCAAATCTACACTTATATTCCACTTTACTGTGAAGCTTCCACACAAAGAAGTTCCCATTATTTTGAGCATCAATAATCGAGGGGATTTTAGTGTACAAGTGTAACCATTTGAGAGTCTCAAGACTCTCATTTCGGACTTAAGCTAACTGTATCCACCAAAGTTCCATTTTTTATTGCACATGATACAGCCATTTGAGAGTATCAAGACTCTTATTTGGGATTTAAGATAACTCTATCCACCAAAGTTTCATTTTTTATTGCACATGATATCCTAGAGCATATCTCTTTTCTTTAATATTTATTAATCAATAAAACACTAATATGTTCCATTTTTTATGTTTAAGGATGTGAGACTTATCAAGATTAAGGACAAAGACAAGATTACCACCATTACCCTAACAACACTGTCATGGCAATATGTATTCACATCAAATCCACAAAGACATTGTTAAATATATAATATTTGAATACAATTTTCTTATTCTTCACCTTCTAAAGGTCTATATTAGTATAGATCTTTCAATGTTATTAAACGCATCTATTAGTTATAGAATAGCCAAGTTTTCTTGAAGTCTCACATTACTCATAGTATATGATCATGGTAGACCAAATACTTTTAGGCTATAAGGCCCTAAGACCTTTGAGTCATAACTTGGACATAGCATGATATCCTTTTCTACTTATAGAACAACCAAGTTTTCTTGAAGTCTCACATTACTCATTATAGTATAAGGTCATGGTAGAACAAATATCTTTAAACAATAAAGTTTAAGACCTTTGAATCATAGATTGGAGATAGCACGATATCCCTTTCTACTTATGTCAACTGTATTATCACAAGCCTTCTTCACCTCCTCTGGCTTCACCAAATCATGGTCATGTAAACATTTCTTAGCAATCCTCCTACGAAGGTCAAAAAATTCTAGAAGCTTAAGCATCTCAGTAACATCATGGTATTGTGACTGAGTATTTGAGCATAGTGATCCTATCACTACATTCTTGAAGATAACCCTTCAACATTTTGAAGATAACCTTGAGCTAGTTTACTCCTTTTCTTCCTAGCACCCCCTCTCTCTATGAAGTTACCAATGTTCATTGTTTTCTTACGCTATAAGCTTAAGACTAAGGACAATTCTTATCCCACTTCTTGTTCTCTTCTCTCAATTGATTCACCTCTTCTTTAAATTATTAAAGGAGTGAATATAGCTCATCCACCTTCGGCGGTGTGTTTTAAGATATTCCTCTGAGAAAAAACAATTGTCTTACCAAGCCCTTGAATGGCTTGGTTAGACATTCCCACCATCATCTTAGCATGGGCTCGATGGTAATGAGAACTATACGTATGGCGGTTAAGTCTTGTGCAAGAAACCAAGAAATCTATGGTGGGATACAACATTTTTGAGACCTAGAGATGGAAATGTATGAAGAAAGGAGAGAGAATGGTGTCAAAAATGAGGGGAGAGAGAGAGAGAGCAAGAATAAAAAGACGTGATTTGCAACATGGTTGAGTTATAGAGAGATAAATTTATTAAGAAAGGAGAGAGAGAGAGAGAGAGAGAGAGAGAGAGAGAGAGAGAGAGAGATGATGAGAGATAGAGACACACACACACACACACACACACACATACATATATATATATAGAGAGAGTGTGAGATCCCCCTGTACCCACCGCGCAACGGATTCGGGTTACTAGCAGCGGAAGTAGCACATCATGCGTGGGTAGGGGTCTCACACTCGGGGCCTCGCCCATGGATATCCGGACAAGAGACTAATCCGTCGGTTTGTCCAAAACCGAAACCGGAAAAACTTCCTTTACCCGGAAAGCACGGGCGATTCCACCAGGATAACTCTTTACTCTAACGTAGTCAAGATCATTACTGATCAAACTGATCTGACTGCACCTTTAACGGTACTTGGTCAAATCAAGGAAGAACTTGCACTTGGATCATTGGGATCAACGCTTTTTTCCCCATCAAGAGGCACAGCCGTTGATTCCTATCCATAGAACAATTTCTATCCGGGATTTACTTCATCTATCGTAATAACAGAATTTTTGAGTCTCGATTTACGGATCCATCAGTCCAGCCTAACCCCATCCGATCCCATGGGTTAGCCAACCGCCCAACCACTGTAGTGATGGGATCCAATTTGGAATTTGGTTAGGTTTTGTCCCGGGTACCAAGGAAAAGAGTTCCAAGGCCCCCTAGCCGGAATTTCATGCAAACATAAAACTAGCCACACCACTTACACACCCAATATGAAAATTGCCTTTTTCTTAGCATCAGCTAACTTTAAAACAATCCTTTAATGAAACCATAGTACCACTGATCACAATCTCCCAATTTATCCAGTTGATTCATAATTTCCCATCATTCCTTCATCACAGTATCTATGGCATCATTGGCAACTAGAACGCTCACCACCTGTCCACACAGGGGCCGTTTCAATAGTTCCTAGCCCATAATACTCAACAATATAATCACTTATCAAGATGGACTCTCGTTGAAGATCAGCAAGATCAACCAACAGATCCATATAAAAGAGCCATGGACTCATCCGTTGAGGACCAGCAAGGTCAGTCAACCAGATCCATGCCCGGTTCCAGAAAACAACTCTTACTCCTTGTTCCAATATCTTCCTCGACGCACGCGTGGGTATCCTGGGCGACCCAGAGCCCGAGCACCGTATGGTCAGCACCCTCTAGGATCCTTCGCAGGTGACCTAGCGCTTCACTCATAGGCCGCTTCCTTGGTCCCTCATCCACCGTACCGGAAGCTCACCATTTTAATCGAACCGAGGCTGGTCAAGACCTCGGCCGACCTTGCTACGCGAGACGTCCTCCATTGACTCTCCGTCAGCAGTTGCAACTTTATCAGTTAGGTCTCCACGACCTTAATCACAAGACGGTCAAAATGCTTTCCCAGCATTCTTGACATAAAACAGCCATTTACAAACAGCCTTTACAAATAGTTTACAAATACAATTTCTATATTAACTCTCATTTTTCCACATTATCCCTCATGCAATCCACATTACTTATTCCACATTTCATTTATATGTGTACTCATCCAATCATATCATTTTCCATCTCTTCACTTCAGATTCCTTCACATCACATATCATATATTCACATCCATATCCACATCCATACATCCACATCCACATACACATTCACATCCATACATCCACATCTACATGCTTATCTCCATTTTCACATCCTCATTTATACATCCACATCCCATATCCACATTCATACATACACATCCATATCCACATCCATATCCGCATTCATACATACACATCCATATCCACATCCACATGCATACATTCATTATCACGTCCTCATTCATACATCCACATCCACATACATACATACATACATCCACATCCACATCCACATTCTCATTCACATCTATACATCCATATCTACATGCACATTCACATCCATACATCCACATCTATATCCTCATTCACATCCATACATCCACATTCATGCATCCACATCTACATGCCTACATCCATACATACAAATCTACATTTACATCCATGCATCCACATCCACATCCTCATTCACATCCATACATCCACATTCATACATCCACATCCACATCCACATTCACATCCATACATCCACATCTACATGCTTATCTCCATTTTCACATCCTCATTTATACATCCACATCCCATATCCACATTCATACATACACATCCATATCCACATCCACATGCATACATACATCCACATCCACATTTCCATTCACATATATACATCCATATCTACATGCACATTCACATCCATACATCCACATCTATATCCTCATTCACATCCATACATCCACATTCATGCATCCACATCTACATGCATACATCCATACATCCACATCCACATTTACATCCATGCATCCACATCTACATCCTCATTCACATCCATACATCCACATTCATACATCCATACATCCACATTCATACATCCACATCCACATCCACATTCACATCCATACATCCACATTCATACATCCACATCCACATCCATACATCCACATCCACATCCACATTCACATCCATACATCCACATTCATACATCCACATCCACATCCACATGCATCTTATCATATCTTATCACTTCCCATATCTTTTATGCATACCTCTATGCATGAAATTCAATTATGCTAAAAGTAACACTTTTATAATAAAATATTCAACTTTTATGCATACCTCTATGCATGAAATCCAATATGATAAAAGTAACACTTTTGATATAAAAAAATTATCCTTTATGCATACTTCTATGCATGAAAATTAAAAATGATAAAAGTAACACTTTTGATATAAAAAATTTTCCTTTATGCATCCTTCTATGCATGAAAATTAAAAATGATAAAAATAACACTTTTAATATAAAAAAATTATCCTTTATGCATACTTCTATGCATGAAAATTAAAAATGATAAAAGTATCACTTTTGATATAAAAATTTTCCTTTATGCATACTTCTATGCATGAAAAATTAAAAAATGATAAAAGTAACACTTTTGATATAAAAATTTTTCCTTTATGCATACTTCTATGCATGAAAATTAAAAATGATAAAAGTAACACTTTTGATATAAAAAAAAATTATCCTTTATGCATGATATTAAAATTCAATTTCTCCATGATTATAATGAAATTCTTTCAATTAATCTAGGATGATAATTCCTAGAATATGGTAGGAAGTCCTCTTTTTATGCTTTGAATGAAATTATTTTATGCATAATTTTTATAAAAATTTTGCCATAGCTCCGCTGCTATGACTGATAAATCTCAATTTTTTCTAAGGGATAAAGCTTATCATTAAGGAATTAATTAAAATGATCACTAATTGGATCATTAATCTATAGTGGATTGAATCATCAATATGCATAAACTAAAAGCATAGAAAAAAGCCATTAAATTGGCCTCAAGCATAGCTTAATCTTGGGTTAAGGAAAAGCTTTATGAAAAGCTTGATTTGGATTGAGAACGGGTCATGAGTATGACCATTTCTTGAGTGAGAGAGAGAATTTACATAAAAATCATTAGAATTTAAACATAAATGAAAATTAACTTCAATAGCATTTATTAACTTATGTAACTCTTCACTACTATTCAAACTTCAATAGCATTTAAAAAAAAACCATACCAATTAAACTTCTCAAGCTTGAGAGGGGTTGAGAAGAGAGAAACATTGAGAAATTATAGAAAGATCAATATTCACTAATTACCTTACAACTTGCTTGATTCGTTGTTCACGGTAGAGGCCCCCAACCAATCAATTGGTTAAGTATGTTGATGGAGCCACTAATGGTGATTAAAGAAAGAGGGAAGCTCCAAAAACTAGTGAATTATTAAATGAATTCACAGTTCTTGGCTTAGGTGGAGTAGAGTAACGATGCATAAACACTATATATTTTTCAACAAGGGGGAGGCTTCTATTTATAGGAAAAATTGAGCTCCTAACCAAACAAACTGATTCTAGAATTTTCTAAATCAGTTTGGTCAATATTTGACCATTTTTAGGTCAGTTAAGCTAACTTTTTGGAACTAGACTTGAATGAGGAGAGAGGAGAGATGAAATATCTCAATTTTTATGAGTTTAAAACTCATTCAAGCATGTGAAATATGCACCTCCTTTAAAGAACTCCTCTTCCTTACATATGTGTCATAATGGAATCATTTTAATATTGCTCATAGTTTTTTTTTACTAATAATCCTTGTACATTTTCAACTCTTCATCTTATGTGAAATATGCACCTCCTTTAAAGAATTCCCCTTCCTTACATATGTCATATTTTTAATATTGCTCATAGTTTTTTACTAATAATCCTTGTACATTTTCAACTCTTCATCTTATGTGAAATATGCACCTCCTTTAAAGAATTTCCCCTTCCTTACATATGTCATATTTTTAATATTGCTCATAGTTTTTTACTAATAAACCTTGTACATTTTCAACTCTTCACCTCATGTGAGCATTTACTCATTTTTGGGTATTTTCTTTTTACAAGTTGGATTTATCTCCTCCCTACACATGGATTGATGCTATTGGTCCATAGGAACCTTAATTGGACCATAGTCTAAAGATTTCTGAAAATCTAGACCCTTAGACTAAGGTTCTTTATACCTATTTCCAATTAATTCCAATTGCACATTGGAAAATTCTTTTTGAATTTCTATTTCAGGGGAACTCATCTGAATTATAAGAGATATTTTTCTATCCAAAAATATTCAAAATCTGAATATTCTCTCTCTAGAATATTTTTCTCTCTCTAGGCTAAAACAGATAGAAACAAGGTCTTTATATTTCTGAAGAGGGTTGATTACAGGGGAAAATACTAGACATCAAAAAGGGGGTGGGGGAGGAATCTTACATTCTACCCCACTTAAAAAATACGAGATGTCCTCATCTCGCAAACTGGGATAATTTCACAAGATGCACGAATATGAGACTTAGAGAAAAATTTTAATCAAGATTAACCATCAAGAAACGTCTTAAAGAGAGCAAGATTCAAAATAAGAACAAGATTTAAACTTTATTCATTCTCGGAACTTATACAGTAAAGATAGAAGAACTCTTTACACTTCCATAAGCCCGTCCATCATATGGTCACAAAAGCAGTCCTCACAAGCTGCACAAGTATAAGGTAACTCATCTATTGGAATGATTCTGTGGGTTATTGCTGCACCTATCTCAGTGGTATGAGGTGTTCTAACAAAAGGACCTCTGAGAGGCAAGCCAAAAACGGGGTAAAGGCATATCTTCTCATGAGGAAGAAAACACGCCAGTAAGAAGACCCGCTCAGAAAACCCAGGATGCCTTGATCTCATGACGCAGTAGTATCGGGGACCCAAACCCAAAGCTTCAATAACCATGGCCAAGCGGACATTGTTACGAAAGTGCTGCTGACCCCAGGGTGTTACCCTAGTTATGTCTTGATAGGTCCGCCATTTTGTCTGCGCTACAGAAGTTCCCAAGTGAGGGAAAAGTGAGCGCTCATACTGCTCTATAAAATCTTTCTTCACAGACTCTCTTGCGTCTTGAAGGTGAGGAATCATTATGGATAAAACTAGTTCTTGTTGCCAAGCCATGCAGGAGATTAAGAAAGAAAGGAGATCGATGGAAGTAAGATTACTGTGAGCGACAAGTAAAAGTTACGACTTATATAAAGGAAGGAGCTAGCGTAACTTAGAAGCCAACGGTAACTTGCCACTGAAGTTTTACCGTCTTTCCATGATTTGGGTTTGACACATTTTTCTATAGAAGGCATTAAGAATTTTGAGATGAAGAGATAAAAGAAGTTCGTAAGCTAAATCACCTACTTCCTTTGGTCCACAATATCTGGGAGATAACTTCTTATACTTCCCAAGAGATAAAGAACTTCTTTTGGGCCGTACTCGAGACCAAAACCTTGATATCCAAAACATCGATTCTCACTTCTGAACTCGTTGTTCTGAATCCTTAAAACAGGTGGGACTCTTGAGAAGTATTCTAGGAAAAGGTTTTCCTTTGTTAAACAGAACTTTCTTTTATTTTAGAGAGGGAATAATTATAAGATCAGAAAGGGAGATTCTTACTCCTGTATACCTCGAAGGCTGGGGAGGAATCTTACATTCTACCCCACTTAAAAAATGCGAGATGTCCTCATCTCGCAAGGTAGAGGACAACTCTTTTTCTTAACATCCATGGGGTTCCTTATATTCTGGTCAACCCAACAGAACACTGGGATAAATATCCCTTATATAGAACTCATCATTAAATAACAATTCATTCAGATCATATCATTCATATCTTTAACACGATAATGGTCCATTAGACTGAAAATTTTCCTTCTGAACATTCCTCCACAGGAATTTTAGTCAAGCAAGTTCTCAATTTTTCATCCCTTAACTTGATCCACCAAGTCAAGTATTAATAGTAGTAATCTGACAGCACAATCCACTAATCTAATAGTGATTTGCTGAAATCATTAGCATCATTCCAGTTATGAATATCATCACAGGGACTCGTCCCATTCATCCTCATTGAGGCTTCGCTCAGCTTATTACATTTCAACCAAATTTCAAGGATCATCATTTTTCAATCAGAATCCAAATCAATTCATCAATTCTCAAACAGAATTAAAAATCATATCAACCACATTCGAAATCATCCTCTGGATAGCATTAACGCTTATAGTTTCAAGTCTTAGATTTACTCGTATATACTGTCAGTAAAGAGCTGCAGTATACTCTCGGTATATACGGGTAGTCACGGCCCTTGGAATTATAAGGTAAATACCATCATGTCTAGGCCTCAAGCAAGTCAGGGATTCTGTATAATTGCGATACTTCCATCTGAAGACCCAATTACCAAATTACGAATTTCAGTTTGAATATCAAATTGTATGAATTATATCACACAATTATAATTTTTTTGTGTTTCTTGATAAATTTTTGACATATTTGTCTTCTCAGTTGATCTTTGTTAACCAAATGCTCTGATACCAACTGTGAGATCCCTATTCCCACCGAGCAACAGATTCGGGGTACTGGCAGCGGAAGTAGCACATCATGCGTGGGTAGGGGTCTCACACTCGGGGCCTCGCCCATGGATATCCGGACAAGAGACTAATCCGTCGGTTTGTCCAAAACCGAAACCGGAAAAACTTCCTTTACCCGGAAAGCACGGGCGATTCCACCAGGATAACTCTTTACTCTAACGTAGTCAAGATCATTACTGATCAAACTGATCTGACTGCACCTTTAACGGTACTTGGTCAAATCAAGGAAGAACTTGCACTTGGATCATTGGGATCAACGCTTTTTTCCCCATCAAGAGGCACAGCCGTTGATTCCTATCCATAGAACAATTTCTATCCGGGATTTACTTCATCTATCGTAATAACAGAATTTTTGAGTCTCGATTTACGGATCCATCAGTCCAGCCTAACCCCATCCGATCCCATGGGTTAGCCAACCGCCCAACCACTGTAGTGATGGGATCCAATTTGGAATTTGGTTAGGTTTTGTCCCGGGTACCAAGGAAAAGAGTTCCAAGGCCCCCTAGCCGGAATTTCATGCAAACATAAAACTAGCCACACCACTTACACACCCAATATGAAAATTGCCTTTTTCTTAGCATCAGCTAACTTTAAAACAATCCTTTAATGAAACCATAGTACCACTGATCACAATCTCCCAATTTATCCAGTTGATTCATAATTTCCCATCATTCCTTCATCACAGTATCTATGGCATCATTGGCAACTAGAACGCTCACCACCTGTCCACACAGGGGCCGTTTCAATAGTTCCTAGCCCATAATACTCAACAATATAATCACTTATCAAGATGGACTCTCGTTGAAGATCAGCAAGATCAACCAACAGATCCATATAAAAGAGCCATGGACTCATCCGTTGAGGACCAGCAAGGTCAGTCAACCAGATCCATGCCCGGTTCCAGAAAACAACTCTTACTCCTTGTTCTAATATCTTCCTCGACGCACGCGTGGGTATCCTGGGCGACCCAGAGCCCGAGCACCGTATGGTCAGCACCCTCTAGGATCCTTCGCAGGTGACCTAGCGCTTCACTCATAGGCCGCTTCCTTGGTCCCTCATCCACCGTACCGGAAGCTCACCATTTTAATCGAACCGAGGCTGGTCAAGACCTCGGCCGACCTTGCTACGCGAGACGTCCTCCATTGACTCTCCGTCAGCAGTTGCAACTTTATCAGTTAGGTCTCCACGACCTTAATCACAAGACGGTCAAAATGCTTTCCCAGCATTCTTGACATAAAACAGCCATTTACAAACAGCCTTTACAAATAGTTTACAAATACAATTTCTATATTAACTCTCATTTTTCCACATTATCCCTCATGCAATCCACATTACTTATTCCACATTTCATTTATATGTGTACTCATCCAATCATATCATTTTCCATCTCTTCACTTCAGATTCCTTCACATCACATATCATATATTCACATCCATATCCACATCCATACATCCACATCCACATACACATTCACATCCATACATCCACATCTACATGCTTATCTCCATTTTCACATCCTCATTTATACATCCACATCCCATATCCACATTCATACATACACATCCATATCCACATCCATATCCGCATTCATACATACACATCCATATCCACATCCACATGCATACATTCATTATCACGTCCTCATTCATACATCCACATCCACATACATACATACATACATCCACATCCACATCCACATTCTCATTCACATCTATACATCCATATCTACATGCACATTCACATCCATACATCCACATCTATATCCTCATTCACATCCATACATCCACATTCATGCATCCACATCTACATGCCTACATCCATACATACAAATCTACATTTACATCCATGCATCCACATCCACATCCTCATTCACATCCATACATCCACATTCATACATCCACATCCACATCCACATTCACATCCATACATCCACATCTACATGCTTATCTCCATTTTCACATCCTCATTTATACATCCACATCCCATATCCACATTCATACATACACATCCATATCCACATCCACATGCATACATACATCCACATCCACATTTCCATTCACATATATACATCCATATCTACATGCACATTCACATCCATACATCCACATCTATATCCTCATTCACATCCATACATCCACATTCATGCATCCACATCTACATGCATACATCCATACATCCACATCCACATTTACATCCATGCATCCACATCTACATCCTCATTCACATCCATACATCCACATTCATACATCCATACATCCACATTCATACATCCACATCCACATCCACATTCACATCCATACATCCACATTCATACATCCACATCCACATCCATACATCCACATCCACATCCACATTCACATCCATACATCCACATTCATACATCCACATCCACATCCACATGCATCTTATCATATCTTATCACTTCCCATATCTTTTATGCATACCTCTATGCATGAAATTCAATTATGCTAAAAGTAACACTTTTATAATAAAATATTCAACTTTTATGCATACCTCTATGCATGAAATCCAATATGATAAAAGTAACACTTTTGATATAAAAAAATTATCCTTTATGCATACTTCTATGCATGAAAATTAAAAATGATAAAAGTAACACTTTTGATATAAAAAATTTTCCTTTATGCATCCTTCTATGCATGAAAATTAAAAATGATAAAAATAACACTTTTAATATAAAAAAATTATCCTTTATGCATACTTCTATGCATGAAAATTAAAAATGATAAAAGTATCACTTTTGATATAAAAATTTTCCTTTATGCATACTTCTATGCATGAAAAATTAAAAAATGATAAAAGTAACACTTTTGATATAAAAATTTTTCCTTTATGCATACTTCTATGCATGAAAATTAAAAATGATAAAAGTAACACTTTTGATATAAAAAAAAATTATCCTTTATGCATGATATTAAAATTCAATTTCTCCATGATTATAATGAAATTCTTTCAATTAATCTAGGATGATAATTCCTAGAATATGGTAGGAAGTCCTCTTTTTATGCTTTGAATGAAATTATTTTATGCATAATTTTTATAAAAATTTTGCCATAGCTCCGCTGCTATGACTGATAAATCTCAATTTTTTCTAAGGGATAAAGCTTATCATTAAGGAATTAATTAAAATGATCACTAATTGGATCATTAATCTATAGTGGATTGAATCATCAATATGCATAAACTAAAAGCATAGAAAAAAGCCATTAAATTGGCCTCAAGCATAGCTTAATCTTGGGTTAAGGAAAAGCTTTATGAAAAGCTTGATTTGGATTGAGAACGGGTCATGAGTATGACCATTTCTTGAGTGAGAGAGAGAATTTACATAAAAATCATTAGAATTTAAACATAAATGAAAATTAACTTCAATAGCATTTATTAACTTATGTAACTCTTCACTACTATTCAAACTTCAATAGCATTTAAAAAAAAACCATACCAATTAAACTTCTCAAGCTTGAGAGGGGTTGAGAAGAGAGAAACATTGAGAAATTATAGAAAGATCAATATTCACTAATTACCTTACAACTTGCTTGATTCGTTGTTCACGGTAGAGGCCCCCAACCAATCAATTGGTTAAGTATGTTGATGGAGCCACTAATGGTGATTAAAGAAAGAGGGAAGCTCCAAAAACTAGTGAATTATTAAATGAATTCACAGTTCTTGGCTTAGGTGGAGTAGAGTAACGATGCATAAACACTATATATTTTTCAACAAGGGGGAGGCTTCTATTTATAGGAAAAATTGAGCTCCTAACCAAACAAACTGATTCTAGAATTTTCTAAATCAGTTTGGTCAATATTTGACCATTTTTAGGTCAGTTAAGCTAACTTTTTGGAACTAGACTTGAATGAGGAGAGAGGAGAGATGAAATATCTCAATTTTTATGAGTTTAAAACTCATTCAAGCATGTGAAATATGCACCTCCTTTAAAGAACTCCTCTTCCTTACATATGTGTCATAATGGAATCATTTTAATATTGCTCATAGTTTTTTTTTACTAATAATCCTTGTACATTTTCAACTCTTCATCTTATGTGAAATATGCACCTCCTTTAAAGAATTCCCCTTCCTTACATATGTCATATTTTTAATATTGCTCATAGTTTTTTACTAATAATCCTTGTACATTTTCAACTCTTCATCTTATGTGAAATATGCACCTCCTTTAAAGAATTTCCCCTTCCTTACATATGTCATATTTTTAATATTGCTCATAGTTTTTTACTAATAAACCTTGTACATTTTCAACTCTTCACCTCATGTGAGCATTTACTCATTTTTGGGTATTTTCTTTTTACAAGTTGGATTTATCTCCTCCCTACACATGGATTGATGCTATTGGTCCATAGGAACCTTAATTGGACCATAGTCTAAAGATTTCTGAAAATCTAGACCCTTAGACTAAGGTTCTTTATACCTATTTCCAATTAATTCCAATTGCACATTGGAAAATTCTTTTTGAATTTCTATTTCAGGGGAACTCATCTGAATTATAAGAGATATTTTTCTATCCAAAAATATTCAAAATCTGAATATTCTCTCTCTAGAATATTTTTCTCTCTCTAGGCTAAAACAGATAGAAACAAGGTCTTTATATTTCTGAAGAGGGTTGATTACAGGGGAAAATACTAGACATCAAAAAGGGGGTGGGGGAGGAATCTTACATTCTACCCCACTTAAAAAATACGAGATGTCCTCATCTCGCAAACTGGGATAATTTCACAAGATGCACGAATATGAGACTTAGAGAAAAATTTTAATCAAGATTAACCATCAAGAAACGTCTTAAAGAGAGCAAGATTCAAAATAAGAACAAGATTTAAACTTTATTCATTCTCGGAACTTATACAGTAAAGATAGAAGAACTCTTTACACTTCCATAAGCCCGTCCATCATATGGTCACAAAAGCAGTCCTCACAAGCTGCACAAGTATAAGGTAACTCATCTATTGGAATGATTCTGTGGGTTATTGCTGCACCTATCTCAGTGGTATGAGGTGTTCTAACAAAAGGACCTCTGAGAGGCAAGCCAAAAACGGGGTAAAGGCATATCTTCTCATGAGGAAGAAAACACGCCAGTAAGAAGACCCGCTCAGAAAACCCAGGATGCCTTGATCTCATGACGCAGTAGTATCGGGGACCCAAACCCAAAGCTTCAATAACCATGGCCAAGCGGACATTGTTACGAAAGTGCTGCTGACCCCAGGGTGTTACCCTAGTTATGTCTTGATAGGTCCGCCATTTTGTCTGCGCTACAGAAGTTCCCAAGTGAGGGAAAAGTGAGCGCTCATACTGCTCTATAAAATCTTTCTTCACAGACTCTCTTGCGTCTTGAAGGTGAGGAATCATTATGGATAAAACTAGTTCTTGTTGCCAAGCCATGCAGGAGATTAAGAAAGAAAGGAGATCGATGGAAGTAAGATTACTGTGAGCGACAAGTAAAAGTTACGACTTATATAAAGGAAGGAGCTAGCGTAACTTAGAAGCCAACGGTAACTTGCCACTGAAGTTTTACCGTCTTTCCATGATTTGGGTTTGACACATTTTTCTATAGAAGGCATTAAGAATTTTGAGATGAAGAGATAAAAGAAGTTCGTAAGCTAAATCACCTACTTCCTTTGGTCCACAATATCTGGGAGATAACTTCTTATACTTCCCAAGAGATAAAGAACTTCTTTTGGGCCGTACTCGAGACCAAAACCTTGATATCCAAAACATCGATTCTCACTTCTGAACTCGTTGTTCTGAATCCTTAAAACAGGTGGGACTCTTGAGAAGTATTCTAGGAAAAGGTTTTCCTTTGTTAAACAGAACTTTCTTTTATTTTAGAGAGGGAATAATTATAAGATCAGAAAGGGAGATTCTTACTCCTGTATACCTCGAAGGCTGGGGAGGAATCTTACAGAGAGAGAGAGAGAGAAGATTCAAAATTTCCCCAAAATTTATATTTTTGAAAAATTTCCCTTCGTTAAAAAAGTTGAAAAAGTTAAAAATTAGGAGGAACCACATTTAAGTGCAGCCTCTAAGTACATAGGGGCAATCAATGTTTTATGCACTAGCACCCAAATGTAGGGGTGAAAGTGACACTTTTTAGGCTCCCATTTTATCCTTGATTAATTACTTAACTACTTTTTAATCCTTTACTTATATGGACCATTTTTCCTCATTTTTGGCCCTAATGGCTAGAGCATAAGAGATAATAGAGACATGCCTAGAGCACACTATACACAACTTCTTAATGGCTATATTCTATGGAGACCTATTCACCTTATAGTGATAAACTTTACAACCTAGATCATAGTTCTCCAATTATCCAAGTAATTCTTGAAGGTAGCCTTTTCTACTAAGTTTTCCCAAAGACCTATCACAAAATGTCCAATGCCCTATAGAATACATTTCCCATAGCCTAGAATGGATGTATATGAGGCTAGATATTGATACCTCTAACTTAAAAAGAATTGGAGTGGAGCCTACTATCCATGGGGAATTTGGGACCTATATTCCCTGTGTTGTCTTATCTAGAGACAATAGGGGAATTCGGAATGTGTTTTATCATCTTGAGAAGTCAAACTCCAATGGATTTGACTATGAACATATTAATTACCCCATTGTAGATGAGAAAGAATTGAAAATTTGATTTAAGGGTAAACCATTGTACCCCATTGTAGATGAGGAAGTGCCACATAATTGATTTGAGGGTAAACTGGAGGATCCTGATGTAGATAGGGACATATGGGGAATCTCCAACGGATTTGATTATGAACATATTAATTACCCCATTACAACCCATTTTAGATGAGGAGGAGTTGCAAATTTGATTTGAGGGTAAAC
This sequence comes from Cibotium barometz, assembly GCF_041138505.1. Taxonomy (NCBI): domain Eukaryota; kingdom Viridiplantae; phylum Streptophyta; class Polypodiopsida; order Cyatheales; family Cibotiaceae; genus Cibotium; species Cibotium barometz. The sequence goes on from NC_141058.1 coordinate 29,963,928, forward strand.
CATTGTACCCCATTTTAGATGAGGAGGAGTTGCAAATTTGATTTGAGGGTAAACCATTGTACCCCATTGTAGATGAGGAAGAGATACATAATTGATTTGAGGGTAAACCAGAAGATCCTCATGTAGATAATATGGGGAATCTTTCTATATAGACAAATCTATTTCTTGCTACCCATAAATAACCCGACCAATCCATCTACTCAAGAGAACCTTAAGAAAAATCAGTGAACTAGGAGGAACCTTAACCTGACATAGGTTGTCTAAAAAGAGTCCCATGTGCAATGCAAGTAGAGGTTTAGGAAATCCCCAAATATTTAGGCATGAGAACCTCTTAGTTGAACCAAAGGAATAAATGCCAATATACTTCGATTGGAATATATAAGCTTGAGAAATTCATGTGGAGGTTAAACACTACATTAGAGGAAGACTAGGAGGACCTTTTAAACAAATTAAAGAACAAACAATCATGCTCATTCAGGTTTGTCAAGCTTAGATCAACATTTGGAGACATAAATCCACACATTCACCACTAAATACGAGTAGCACTTGTTAAGGATTCAATACCGCTTCCAAGAAAAAGGAAGTTGTGGGGGGGTAAGGCAAGAGAGGAGTGGTTGATAAGTAGATCATATATAAATCTTGAGCACTCTTTGGAAAAATTGAAAGTAGAAAGGCCTTACACTGTTTCGGTGTTGTTTGTCACTCTCAATGGGCACCCTCTAGGTTGATCTCAAAAGTATCGCTAGACAAGATTTGGAACTTCTCTTATAGAGTCTATCACATTATGTAGTATTGATAGTTATAATGGTTACTTTCTTGGGTGAATTTAAGCTCCAAGATCTGTAAGAATATACTCAAGATCCAAGATATGTAAGACTAACTTATGTTTCCTATGCATCCTCAAGTACTTAATTTCAAGGCCAAGGTCAGGATCATCACCATGTCTCAATTTTATGGGGATGTAGAACCACCAATTGGCCTAGAAATTTGTAAGACCTATAACCTTCCAAAGAAAATCTTAATGGATAGAATATAGTACATGGTGGATGGAAATAAAAGACACCCTCTTCACACAATTTTACCACCCACTTGTTGGCATTGTTGTTAAGTTATACTTTTGGATTTTTTGTTATTTAAGAGCCATGGTTTCTAACACACTTGGCGACATCTATGTCGATCTAGTTAACTACCCTTTAGTGGATACCTAAGAATTCCCAAAACTTCACGATGTCCTACAAGAATATCTTAAGGATAAAGTGAAAATTCTCACTCAAATTTTCTACACATAATGTAAGCAAGGCTTGCATCGAGTGTAATGTGAGCATCAATTTCTCATATACACTAGATAGCATAGGCCACATAGATATTATAGGCAAAGCCACATAGATATTATAGGGATGATTGCGTGTCGAGTGTAATGTCAGTAGCAATTTCTCATGTACACTAGATAGCATAGGCCACATAGATATTATAAGGCAAATTCGGGCACCCAAGCCTAGGTGTCTAACCACTTAGAGTTTTTATAGTAAGGATAACTCAACTAATGAGAAAGGGCTTTTCCCTTGTGTGAATTAGAGATCTCTTGCATGCTTCTCCTTCTCTACCTTATCCATTCTCTTGTGTGAATTTTTTAGAGAGTAAGCCCTTGTAGGTTATCTTGTTAACACCACCATGGCATCACTATTATGATGAGGAAGCCCTTGAAGAAACTTCTACTATAACCATGGCATCACTCTTATGAAGAGGAATCCCTTGGAGAAACTTCTACACCATTGTTTACACCACCATGGCATCATCCTATGAGGAGGAATCCCTTGGAAAAAATTCTATAGATTTAATGTTTAAACCACCATGGTGTCACTAATGTGAGGAGAAATCCCTTGGAGCAAATTCTACTATAACCATGGCATCACTTCTGTGAGGAGGAAGCCCCTAGAGCAACTTCTATATCACTATTGCGAGGAGGAAAGCCCTTGGATCAAATTCTACAATAGTGGGAGTTGTTTGAGAGAGCTAGCTTCATCAATACAATTAGGTAAAATTGGGTGGTCTCCCTTGGGAATCTACAAACACACAAACCAAGCATCTCCATGACAGAAGGTAAGCATTTCTCTCCTGTATTGTTTTGGTGCCACAATGTAGAGGGTATATCTCTACAATGACCCATAGATATGTGATAGAAAAGGCTTAACATATACTTTTGGAAATTTTATCTCTTAAACCCATTCAAAGTTAGAGATTATCTAGAAAAATCATTACACATTTTCCTTGTTAAATAGCCCATCTTAGACCTTGTAAAATAGGCAAATATGGACAAGTAACACATATTCCCTTGTTGGTGAGTGAGAGTGAGTACATTATTTTATACTCATTTTCTCCTACCATCAATTAATTTTGGGACACTCACTCTATACAAATGTATGATATCACGTGAGTTAACAATGTAATATATAGTGTACGCAAGGGGTGTATTTATAGGCCTCATTTAGAGTATGTACGCAAGGGGTGTATTTATAGGCCTCCTTTAGAGTATGTATACAAGTGGGGAGGCTGAATGCATGTATAAATCTCAAGGGATTCACTCAAGAATATGTAATCATAGCATGTGGGTTCAACAAAAGAGATTTTTAAAATCCATTTTTAACACATTTTTTACATACAGAAGGGTACCATTTAAAGGGGGTATTCAGAGACTTAATAGAAAAAGGGTATATTTTATTCATGGAAAATTCACAGATAAGGGGTTTTTAAAGTAGATCTTGAACGCACATGATACAAAGAGGTATAAATTAAAGGAGATTTGATGCATTAGGGGTCCTGAAAATGTCTTTGAAATGTATAAAGAGGGTTTTCATATACATGCTTAAATGTTGGTATTAGGAGCATTTCTTGTGAAGAAGCCGATTGCCTTGCCAAGGCAGTGCTAGCCTCACTTGATTTTTGAGTTTGCTCATTTTTTTGATTGCTTCAGTATTCATGAGCCTACATTTGGTATTTTTCAAAGGTTAAACAATTTCTTAGAGTATGTATACAAGTGGGAAGGGTGAATTCATGTATACATTGAAGGAGATTTTATACATTAGGGGGACCTCCTAAAATGTAAAAAGAGGATTTGCAAAATATTTTAAATAATGTAATATAAAGTGTATGCAAGGGGTGTTTTTCTAGGCATGTTTTAGAGTATGTAAGTACACGAGTGGGGAGGATGGAAGCATGTATACACTAAAAGAGATTTTATACATTAGGAGTCTTGAAATTGTCATTGAAATGTATGAAGAGGGTTTTTACATATGTGCTTGAAGGAATGTGATAGGAGCATTTCTTGAAGAGTGATCACCACCACCCTAGGCAATAGCCTTCTTGCCAAGGAGGTAAATTTCTAGCGTCGGTCAGTTCAAATTTTTAATTCTAGATGAGAGTAACTCAATTTTTGAGTCCTCTTTGTTCTTCAATTTCCCTACTATTCATGTGACTGTATTTAGTATTTTTAAAAGGTTAGAGGCTTGCTTAGAGTATGCCTCATTGTTCATGAACCCATATTTAGTATTTTTCAAAGGTTAAAGACTTATTTAGAGTATGCCTCATTATTCACGAACCTATATTAAGTAGTTTTCAAAGGTTAAAGTCTTCCTTAGAGAATGAATGCAACATGTTCACCATCATCATGAGTCATCATCTCTCTCTCTCTCTCTCTCTCTCTCTCTCTCTCTCTCTCTCTCTCAGAGATGGGGAGGATAGCGGTGTGAAGAGGAAATATATTAGAGAGATGGAATATAGGCAGGTGCACAAGGTGTACACAATTTTAGTACACAGCTATGGCTATAGCCGTGTGCATAGCTATGTACTGGGAAAAAAATCCAGACATTCCAAAGAGATCAAAATATTCCAATATCACAAAAAAAGAATCACAAAAATGTAATCCCAATATCACAAAAGAAGAAGCACCAAATGTATTGTAATACAATCAAATATAGACAAAATCAAGACTCGAAAATTGTAAAATTATTTAATGAATTAGGGTAAATCCTGGCCCAACATCTATCATATCTTTTATCAAATCCATACATGCTAATTGCTCTATCTCAATGTCCATATGTCCCATTGTTGCAAGATCAACAAAAAGATCTATCCCGTTGCTAGTGGACTCAATATCATCATCATCATCATTATTATGCTCAGATTCAATCCCTTCCTCATTATCTTGGATAAGGACACTTTCATCTTGATTAGTTGGTGGTATCTCACATTATTCATCTTGTAATTAACCCTCCACATGTTTATTTTTTATTGCCACTTCATCCATGAGCTCTTTATCTCAATGTCCATATGTCCCATTGTTGCAAGATCAACAAAAAGATCTATCCCGTTGCTAGTGGACTCAATATCATCATCATCATCATTATTATGCTCAGATTCAATCCCTTCCTCATTATCTTGGATAAGGACACTTTCATCTTGATTAGTTGGTGGTATCGCACATTATTCATCTTGTAATTAACCCTCCACATGTTTATTTTTTATTGCCACTTCATCCATGAGCTCTTTAAACATCTCTATCTTGAAAAATACTCTTTGAACAATGAGAAACTTGTATGGCATACCACCATTTTTTGTCATTTATATCTTGAAAAAATACTCTTTAAACAAGGTGAAACACAACATTATAAGAAGAAACACATCAAAAAGTGTAAATTAAACATGCATAAGGATGATATAATAAAAGCTTATGGTTAGAATCTACTTGTTCAAAATGGTGAGGTAGTGTGACACGAAGTTGGGGTTTGGACTTCGGTCACTTCTCAGAATCAAAACACACTTGTATGAAACCTCACAGCCTCCTCACCTCCCTTTCTCTCCCTAGATTAGGATAAAGATATACACATCAAAGGTGAGATCATAATTCATGGAAGGAAAGATGAAAGGCTCCGGAGAAGCAAGAATTTCTGCCAGTCTTGCAGCTCCAAACAAAAGGGCGATTCTTTGTTGGAAGAAAATCTTCCGACTCAGGATTATGTGAACGGAAACATACGGGGAATATTGGTAAGGTTCATCCGTTCGAATTGGGCGATTCGGACGGAACATATTAAAGAAAATGAATATGGCAATCACTTACAAGAGGATAAGACACATGGGGTTTGCCTTTTGATAAGGGATTAGGAGGAATTAATCATGATTAAGAAGAAAGAATGGCCAAAAAGCTATAAAAACAGAGATACACAGAGAATTGCAGTTTTTAATCCATAAAGGCTGTGCAAGAGAGGATTATATAGATGCGTAGAGCTTGAAGAGAGCTTTGCGCCTATATAAAAACTTTCAAAAACGGACAACCGAGCGAAAAGTTATGAGCATTTTACTACAAGACTATAAAACTGCCAAAATTCGCCTAGAAATTAGCAACTTTGGGAGAAATTCTAATCATCAATGAAGTAAGTGATTAAGAAATTAGTTACATGAGTGGAAAGAGCATAGAAAGAGCTTCCTAGCCATATGATCAATTTAAGAAAACAATACCCGAGTGATGAGTAATTACCGGTTGAAATTTGGGTATTGGACCACAAAAAACTGCACTTCTCTCTCTTTGAATGAAACCTCAATTTTCACATAGCCTCTTGCCTTTCATCTCCTTCATGATTCAAGCTAGAGGGTAAGGGTTAACATTGCTCAGCGGACAATCGTGAAGATTTACCTATGGTCCCCAAAGTCTTTCCACATGCTCATTACCGCTAAAACCATTGGTACCTCCAAAGGAGGGCGGCAATAAGGCAAGGGCTACCTTGAGAAGTCACAGGCCCGCCAAGATAATAACTCCTTATCCCCCTTATCATGAATCATCAAAGAGGTCCAAAATTGGGTTAAGCATGAGGAGCTAATGCTAAATGAGACATTCACATGTAAAGAGAGTGTTTGAATAAGGGTTTGAAAGATAAGAGAATGGCAATGACACAAAATGCTCAATTGAGGAGGCTCATTCCTTGATTTGAAAGGGAGAGGAGGGCTCCTTTTATAGGTGGAGAATCACCCTCTCTTCCATTGTTACAAATTACAACATAAAAAACTTCAACCCTTCAGTGACATAAGGGTAGATGTCACCATCAATTGTCCTCTTAGGCTAAGTCTTCTATTGATTATTAAATTGAAGACTTTTTGACTTTGAGGGTGTGATGAGATAATAGCCAAGCCTAAGTGGCATGTAGGTGGAGATCCCACTTACACATGGCGGAATTCTCCTCTTCCATGTAGGCATTCTAGAAGAATCTTTCCCAATTATGCACCTACACACACTCCTCCACATGCCTTCCACACTCCCCAACTTGTAGCCTTATGGTGAATACCATATTAATAATACAATTAAAATCCATGTGAGCATGAAGGCCCACTTTTATTTTCCACATCACTAGCCTATCTACCATACCAAAGTATTTATCAAGCATACTTGTGGCATTTACAATGTGTGCACCCTAAATCAAGTAAAACCATTATATTTGAAGATAGACTGTTGTTATCGGGGTAGCCGCCAAGCCGCCGCATCACCACGCCGTTATTCCATTGTGGGCGCCGCAATCTTCTTAGACAAGCTTCCGCCTTATTACCATTGCGAAACCATCAAAATAAGCACAAAATTGACAATGAAAGATATCAATTTTTCACGTCACATCTTTCCCCCCCCAGCAGATCCTCCATGCTTGTCTGGGGGGTCTGCTGGCCATGGTGCTCGAGGGTAGAATATCTTTAGCCGGTACTCATTGGCACGTCCGGGAACCTCTTGGCCACTTGCATCCTCTAGAAGATAGGTGTTATTTTTGAACTTTTGCTTTATCCTGAAGGGGCCTTCCCAACGTCGAAGAAGCTTCTTATCTAGCCGTTTCTCCACACGGCCATCATACCTCATGACTAAGCTTCCTTGCTTGAGTTCTGGCTTCTTCTTCTTCCTCACGAGAGTGTCATGCCTTGCCTTGCGCCGTTGTTGTGCAGCCTCCAGATTTTGAAGTGCCTGAAGTCGCCTCTCATCCAAGATCTCCAGTTGTGCTAGGCGTTGGACATGTGTTTCTTCTTCATTATTCAAGCGTGCAAAAGATGTGCGAAGGCTTGTGATTTCCAATTCTATTGGCAAAATAGCCTCCATTCCATAAACTAACTGAAAAGGTGTGAAACCAAGAGAGAGTTTGTGAGTTGTCCTATAGGCCCATAGGACCTCTGGCAAATGCACATCCCACTTTCTCTTCATAGCATCCACTAGCTTAGACAAAGATCCACAAAGCAGTCCATTAGTTTTTTCTACTAAACCATTGCATTGGGGGTAATAGGGAGTTGACATAGCATGCTTTATTTTTAATTTCTGCACCAAAGCTTCAATCAAGTCATTCCTGAAAGACCTCCCCCCATCCGTAAGGATTTCTAATGGACACCCAAATCGGGCACATATGTATTCCCTGAGAAAGGATGCCACAGCCACTGCTTTATTATTGACCATTGCCTTTGCTTCTGCCCACCTTGTTGCATAATCTGTGGCTACCAATATGTAGTACTTCCCATGTGAGGAACGAGGAAGTGGGCCCACAAAATCTAATCCCCACCTTTCAAATGGACCATAGGTTGGGATAGGGTTTAAGGGTCCGGGAACCAATTGCTTATGCCCATATGCCTGGCATACTTCACAGCTTCTGCACCACTCATGGACATCTTTGCTGAGTCGAGGCCAATAATACCCTGTGTTAAGGATCCTCCGAGTTGTGCTGGCTGAGGCAAAGTGACCTGAACATTCATGACATAATTCCATAATCCTTTTAGACTCCTCTAGGCTCACTACCCTCCTAAGAATCTTATCCTTACCTTGCTTGTAAAGAATATCCCCTAGAATGGTGTAAGGATGAGCTTTCCTGGTAAGCCTTTGTTTTTGTTGAGGATTCAATCTAGGAGAGAAGTATCCTGTATCTAAATAGTGTTGAACGTCTTGGAGCTCAGGCCAACCTGTATCCATTAATGCAAGAGTAGCTTCTTTGAAAGAAGCCAAGGTTTTAGTAGCCCATTCATCAGCCTTTTGATTATCCTTCCTGTTAACATGCACAAATTTACAAAACTCAAAAGCTTCTTTCAACTCCATTGCCCTTTTATACAATTCTTGGAGATTAGGACTCCTTGCCTTATACTCTCCTTTCATTTGTCGGATGACCAATTGTGAATCCCCTTTAGCCTCTACCTCTTCAATTCTATCTTTTATGCAATCTTCTAATCCCCAAATTAATGCATTGTACTCAGCCACATTATTTGATATAGCCTTTGGAAATTCCCTACCCTTAGCCCATACCTCTTTTTCTTCTGGATCAAATAAAACTATCCCCCCAGTCCCACATTGCCTGGAAGGGCTAAAGGCTCTATCAAAATGCATAGTGAAAGCAGTTGGTGGCGTTTCCAAATCTTCATATACCTCTTCCTTTGCTCCTGTTTCTTCTTCCTCTTCCTTCCTGGTAAGCAAATCTGCAAGAGAGGCCCTAGTGGTGTTTTCTGTAATAAAAGTGAAAGAGAATTCTTGAAGCTCGCAAATCCACTTTGCAAACTTCCCTCCTGCAGGATTGGGTTTGCGGACCAAGAATTGTAAAGAAGGTTGAGATGTGAGGAAGAAAAAAGGGCGAGGTAACAAGTATGACCGGAACTTCTTTACTGCAAAAACAAGAGACAAACCACCTTTCTCCATTTCACCATACGTCTCCTCGGCATCAGTGAGTTGTCGGCTTGCATAATACACTGGTTGCATACGCCCTTGCTCTCCCTTTTGCAAGAGTATAGCACCCACTGAATGTGATGAGACACTTGGGTTCACATAAAAGTCCTCCCCCCACCTAGGAGGCTGCACAATTGGACTTTGACTCATGCATTCCTTGAGCAAACAAAAAGATTGAATTTGATCGGGCCCCCATTGGAAAGAAACATTCTTCTTTGTTAACAGATTTATAGGATACATCTTTTCAGAGAACATGTCAACAAAGCGTTGGTAATACTTTGTCTTACCCAAAATCCTCCTTACCTCCCTTACATTGGTAGGTGGTGGGAGGGCCACAATTGCCTGCACCTTCTCAGGATCCATCTCTATGCCTTCTTCTGAGATAACATGTCCCAAGAGAACCACCTTCCTTCGTGCCAAGCGGCATTTTCCAGGATTAAGACACCCTTTTGCATCATCAATACTTTGCAAGGCCAACCTCAACTTTTCCAAGTGATCCATGCGGCTTGAGTAAATGCAAAAATCATCCAGAAAGACCCTTATAAACTTCCCCAAGTAAGGTGCAAATACCTGACTCATGAAGCGTTGAAAAGTTGCTGGTGCATTGGTCAAGCCAAATGGCATCACCCTATAGGCGTACACTCCCCAAGGGGTGATAAATGAGGTTTTCCTTTGATCTTCTTCACAAATTCGGATTTGAAAGTATCCAGAGTATCCATCACACACTGAATACAACTCATGACCTGCAACTTGATCCAAAATCTCATCCTGAAAGGGTAGAGGGTAATAATCCCTCTTTGTGCATGCATTCAGAGGGCGAAAGTCCACACACACACGCCATTTTCCACCCTTTTTGGGAGTGACTACAACTGGGGAAATCCATTCTGAATTCTCTACTGGAAAAATAAATCCAGCTTCAAGCAAATTTGTTACCTCCTTTTTAAGCACCTCTGCTTGCACTACTCCCAAACGCCTTAGCCGCTACACCACTGGCTTACTTTGGGGCTTGAGATCAATCTTGTGCTCTACTAGGGTAACTTGGCGTACTTGTGAGTAGCTGTTTGCAAAAAGGTTAGGAAATCCATCTAACATTTTTAAGTAATCCTCCCTTTCAGTACCTGCTATGGACTCATCAAGAAGAAGTTCATTTTGTTGGTGAAGACTAGTGAGGTCCATATCTCCTTTCTTGCACATGGTTGAAGAAGCTTCCCCTTCCAAGGCTCCATTGTCTTCAGCATCCCCTCGATCCCTTCCTAGGGAAAGACCAAATGCAACTCCCTCCACCTCTCCTTCTGAGATGGAATCCTCGGAGCTACCACTTGTCTCTTCTTCATCGGATGACTCTGACTCTGAACTTTCGGAAGTTGAAGGTTCACCTCTTACCACTTTCTTGCGACGACTCTTGATGTTGTAGTGGACTTTCTTATTCTCACCTTGTAGAATAAGATCACCTGTCTCCCACTTTTGAATTGCCTTCACTTGGCGAAGCCATGGCCTACCCAATATCAATGGGTAAGCCCTAGCATCAGGCTTTGTAGGAATGACCTGAAAAGTTGTAGGCACAGAAATACCACATACATCCACTCCCAAATTCCTGACAATTCCTAAGGTTTTCACCCTAGTATTATCAGCAAGTTTGATGCGATAGGGAGAGTTGGTAGAAGACAACTTTAAATCAGCATCTTTCATTGTTTTTTCACTCATGACATTGATTGATGCACCTCCATCAATGTATGCATTAGAAATTGTCTGCCCTTCAATGATGACATCAATCACAGGCACATCATCTCCTACATCAATATCCACCTTTTGAACCATAGGAGTCCCATTATCCCTCTTCTTCTTTTTCTTAGATTCCCTTGTGCTAGCCAGCTTACCCCATTCCTTTCTGAGCTTTGGAGAGAGTGCCAAAAGCTGCCCAAATGTGATTTGCGCTGTTTTCTCCCTAAGATCCGTTAAGAGGTCATAACTAAGAGATCCTTGTCCAAGAGGAAAGTCAGATTGTCCAATTTTTCTCCTAGATGACTTCTTCTTCTTCTTATTTTTCTCCTCTTCTTCAGATTTATCTTCTTGTTCTTCTTCTTCCTGGCTTCTAGTTTTACGACCCCTTTTTGCCATTAATGGCATCAATGTTTCCTCTTCTTCTTCTGAGCATGTTTCCTCTAAAAGTGCTAAACTTTTATCCTCACTTTTCCTCAACTTTGGACACTCAGTACGATAGTGCCCCTTCTCTTGACATTCATAGCATGTGACACTACTTCTATCCCTAGGTTTATCCTCAGCTCGTGGAACCCTAGGTGGCCTTGCATTGACTAAGTGTAACTTCAAATCAGCAAATTCTGCCATAAGTTGTGCAATGTTATGATCCAAGGATGGAGCTTGTACCTGAGATGTTGAGGCTATCTCTACTCGTGGTGGGGTTGGCACACTTGGAGAAGATTGGAATGTGAACTCAATATGAAGAGTGGCCTCCTTCTTCAAAGCAATACGAAGGGCCTCTTTAAAACTAGTGGGATCTTTGCTAAGAACTTTTCCATGCAAGCGGGGATCCAAAGCCCTGATAAACTTGCTCATCTTAAGGTGCTCCATTGCTAAAGAACTCTTTGAATCTTCCATAGAAGGTGAAGAAGAAGAAGCAACAACATGTAAAGCAGCTTGTTGATATTTGATGAATAAGGCTTCATACCTCACTGAAAAGGTAGAAACTGACTCTCCATCCTTTTGGAAAATTTGATCCAATTGCAATAGTAAAGCATTTGGCGACTCCACTGTCCCAAATCTCTCCTTCATTGCTTTGGTCAACCTTTCCCAATCATTCTTGGACTCCTCTGGCAAAGCCTCATGCCAAGTAAAGGCCATACCCTCCAAGAAATCTGGAAGTATTTCTGCCCTCTCCTTCATAGACCAACCCGTCAAGCGGCATGCTCGGTTAAACTCTCGGAGATAACTCCCCGGGTCTTCTCCTTCCGATCCACGGAACACCGGAATGTTGAACATCTTGCACCAAAAGATAAGTAATGACAAGGGAAATTTACTTGTTTCAGAACAACTTTCCTTTAAGCATGCGGGACCTTGAGGTTAAAATAGAATAATTCTAAGTAAAACCTGCCCGTCAACTCCACCAAAAGATGTGACACGAAGTTGGGGTTTGGACTTCGGTCACTTCTCAGAATCAAAACACACTTGTATGAAACCTCACAGCCTCCTCACCTCCCTTTCTCTCCCTAGATTAGGATAAAGATATACACATCAAAGGTGAGATCATAATTCATGGAAGGAAAGATGAAAGGCTCCGGAGAAGCAAGAATTTCTGCCAGTCTTGCAGCTCCAAACAAAAGGGCGATTCTTTGTTGGAAGAAAATCTTCCGACTCAGGATTATGTGAACGGAAACATACGGGGAATATTGGTAAGGTTCATCCGTTCGAATTGGGCGATTCGGACGGAACATATTAAAGAAAATGAATATGGCAATCACTTACAAGAGGATAAGACACATGGGGTTTGCCTTTTGATAAGGGATTAGGAGGAATTAATCATGATTAAGAAGAAAGAATGGCCAAAAAGCTATAAAAACAGAGATACACAGAGAATTGCAGTTTTTAATTCATAAAGGCTGTGCAAGAGAGGATTATATAGATGCGTAGAGCTTTAAGAGAGCTTCGCGCCTATATAAAAACTTTCAAAAACGGACAACCGAGTGAAAAGTTATGAGCATTTTACTACAAGACTATAAAACTGCCAAAATTCGCCTAGAAATTAGCAACTTTGGGAGAAATTCTAATCATCAATGAAGTAAGTGATTAAGAAATTAGTTACATGAGTGGAAAGAGCATAGAAAGAGCTTCCTAGCCATATGATCAATTTAAGAAAACAATACCCGAGTGATGAGTAATTACCGGTTGAAATTTGGGTATTGGACCACAAAAAACTGCACTTCTCTCTCTTTGAATGAAACCTCAATTTTCACATAGCCTCTTGCCTTTCATCTCCTTCATGATTCAAGCTAGAGGGTAAGGGTTAACATTGCTCAGCGGACAATCGTGAAGATTTACCTATGGTCCCCAAAGTCTTTCCACATGCTCATTACCGCTAAAACCATTGGTACCTCCAAAGGAGGGCGGCAATAAGGCAAGGGCTACCTTGAGAAGTCACAGGCCCGCCAAGATAATAACTCCTTATCCCCCTTATCATGAATCATCAAAGAGGTCCAAAATTGGGTTAAGCATGAGGAGCTAATGCTAAATGAGACATTCACATGTAAAGAGAGTGTTTGAATAAGGGTTTGAAAGATAAGAGAATGGCAATGACACAAAATGCTCAATTGAGGAGACTCATTCCTTGATTTGAAAGGGAGAGGAGGGCTCCTTTTATAGGTGGAGAATCACCCTCTCTTCCATTGTTACAAATTACAACATAAAAAACTTCAACCCTTCAGTGACATAAGGGTAGATGTCACCATCAATTGTCCTCTTAGGCTAAGTCTTCTATTGATTATTAAATTGAAGACTTTTTGACTTTGAGGGTGTGATGAGATAATAGCCAAGCCTAAGTGGCATGTAGGTGGAGATCCCACTTACACATGGCGGAATTCTCCTCTTCCATGTAGGCATTCTAGAAGAATCTTTCCCAATTATGCACCTACACACACTCCTCCACATGCCTTCCACACTCCCCAACTTGTAGCCTTATGGTGAATACCATATTAATAATACAATTAAAATCCATGTGAGCATGAAGGCCCACTTTTATTTTCCACATCACTAGCCTATCTACCATACCAAAGTATTTATCAAGCATACTTGTGGCATTTACAATGTGTGCACCCTAAATCAAGTAAAACCATTATATTTGAAGATAGAATGTTGTTATCGGGGTAGCCGCCAAGCCGCCGCATCACCACGCCGTTATTCCATTGTGGGCGCCGCAATCTTCTTAGACAAGCTTCCGCCTTATTACCATTGCGAAACCATCAAAATATGCACAAAATTGACAATGAAAGATATCAATTTTTCACGTCACAGTAGCACAACTCTGTCCCTCTCTCTTTGCCAAAATTTTATGGAATCGATTTCCATAAATCCATTTGGATGGCTTTCCATGGTTACTTGGGTGCCTACACACACCACATCCTTGAACTACTTCACATCTAATATAAAAATTTGGAATGTCTTAAATCCAACCTTTAGGATGTTTTGAATCATACCACAATACTCAAGCCTTGATCCACTCTCTTGCTCAAAGTTTTCCATAACCCCACAATCTTCGTATTTCTCTTTGTATCTATATGTCGACTGTAGAAATGCCATCCTTCGAACCACATGGCATTGTATACCTTATACTAGCACCAACACTATGAAATATATTTATGATATTTAATAACCATATTATGAGATTATACTTGAATAAAAAAAGAGAAAGTAGAGACACACTTACATGAGGCTCACATCCTCTTACGTACTCCCACTCTTCTTTTGTCACCATCACTCCATGTTCTTTAGCCTTTTACATTTCTTCCTAAAGCCAATAAATGTTACAATATTTTGGAAGTGGTATCCGTTTCTCCTACCTCTTCATACTTCATACCTTCACTATTGAGAATATAAAATGTATTCACCTTCTTCAACATTGATGTGTCCATTCACCTTGCTCTTCCTTTGCCTTGTGGTACGTGGGACACCATGCACTCATCATCCTCATTACTCCACAATCTTGGCATTGTGGGATCCACTCAAGAGAGATACTCTGAAATGTGGACACATGCTTCTTGCATTGACCAACCCTCTGCTATGCTTCCTTCTGGCCTAGCTCTTTGCTTAACAAAATACTTTAAGGTATTCATGAAATTATCAAGGAAGAACATTCACCAAGCATGCACAATACCACACACCAGCACTTCATCTATCAAGTGTACCGCAAGATGTAATTGACTAGTGAGCAGGGATTTAATATTCACGTGATCACAAGATTTTTTGTGATAATAACACATGTGAACAAGTTATTCACATGTTCTCATGTTACCGTTCACAAAATAACAGGTCACTTGCGATTTGGGAACCCCTTAAAAGCTTGGATACACACGGGAATAAGCTATTCACATGTTCTCATGTTACCATCTTCACATAATAGTAGGTCAGTGGCCACCTAAGAAGATTTTTTATGCCCGCCAAAGATAATTTTTTTAGGCCCTTGTGAAAGCTTTGTGAATATAACATGTGATCACAAGATTTTTTGTGTTATTAACATATGTTATTAACATGTTCACATGTTCTTGTTTACGTCAGTGAAATCCCTGCTAGTGAGTATAGTTCTTGGGAGGTTTTCCTCTATCATGCACATTGACTCTGATGCCATTACTCGAACTATGCCAATAATGGATGGATGGATATCCTTAGAGATTATGTACCTAAGATGGAGTTGAGTCTATTTAACTAGTATGACATGTATTACAAATTAGCACAACAATAAAATAAGCCATGTTAGAATTTTAGTTTCATACCTCACCACCACCCCCATTTTATAGATAGCCTTGTGAACTTTTTTATCTCCACACACCCGCTAATGCATACGGAAAGAATAAACTATGTAACACAAAACATTGCAGATCAATGTTATGTAATTACAATGGAAGACCATCATGAAACTTATATAAGTAAATTAAACATACCTGAAACATTTTGTACCAATCATGTGTTTTTAGACCATACAATTGAGTTGCTCCTTTCTTCTTTATTTTTGTGAATGCCCCCTTTAAAGAACACATGACATCCATAAAGGTACAAAAGGAGGGAATTTAATCCTTCACTCTCTTCTCCTCATTCTTTGTGAAGATCCAAGGTGCTTTAGGTAAACTTACTTTCCCATTCTCTTGAACTACTGGTGGCCAAGTGGTGGGGAGGCATTCAATCAATATCAAGTCCTCCTGAAGTGAACCGCTCTTGCCACTTATGTGCCTAAATATTAGTTGCTATGTTTTCTACGATGTGCATTAGATCTAGAAGATGATTGATTCTTAGCTTTTTCCAATATGGGAGATGAAAGAAGATTGAGTACCTTGTCATTCTCAGCAGTGGCGTATGGGATGATCCTCCCCACAATACTTCCCAATCTCCTACTCTTAGAGGATGTTGGGGGACTCATTTTGTACATGGAACATACTTCTCATGATCAAATAGAAAAAATCAGTGATGGCCTTCATACATGACCTTCTTGAGATGCATAGGCCATGATGTAACAAGCGACGGTCCACAAATGGGACAAGCTTTGTGACTAGATATTGTGAGTCCTAATTATGCACAATGAAAAAATAATTTATATTTAGAGCCAACTCATATTTGATCATTCAAATTATAGGAAGGTGATTAAGCATAGAGAACACACCAGAGCACTCTCCATATCCTAGAAAATCATGCATTGTGCACATTACAATTGTCTTCACCTCTGTGCTATGTT
This sequence comes from Cibotium barometz, assembly GCF_041138505.1. NCBI lineage: Eukaryota > Viridiplantae > Streptophyta > Polypodiopsida > Cyatheales > Cibotiaceae > Cibotium > Cibotium barometz. Next base: position 29,980,097 of record NC_141058.1, read on the forward strand.
GTGTAAGCGATTAGACACATCATGAACTTAGATGCCATGCCATAGTGTCTCAAGCTCCTTAATCAAAGTTTTAAGGTACACATCCATTTTTTGACCTTGTTCTTGTTGGGCACGAGAAGATCTAGCATCACCTGACCCTTGTTTATTGACTTCCAAGGACTCCAAGAGAGATTGTAGTTCACTACTACCACCAGCCATGTTGTCCATGATGTCGATTTAAGACCAAATGTATTGAATCTATCCATACCCAATCGAAGTCGTAAGTGAAATGTCTTGTCCTTGAATTTTGACCACTCCTCTTCTATGTGTTGATATGCCGATGAATCCGTAGGGACCCTCATTATGGCATCGGTGTGGTGGAACAATTGTGTGCATGCCATGTCATGAGTTTGGCATAATAGACTTGCAATAGGAACATGTGTTGAATACGGGGTATGATAGGAAAATGACTCAATAGCTTTTTGAGGAATCATTGTACCTTGCAAATCACTTCAATACTGAGACTCTTCACATTTCGGACATTGAGTTACATCTTTATGAGCACCCTAAAATAGCACACAATTATGAACACATGCATGTATATGTTCGTAATCCATGCCAAGTGTTGTCAATACTCTCCTAACATGCACCCTTGTGTTTGGCATCTTGTTGTCGAAAGGAAGCATCTTTTTCATGAGTCTACAAAGGGTTTAAGAGAATTTCAAATATTATTTATTAATGATATGGTATGTCAAAATTATAAATTGCTAACCACAAACACTAAGGACTCACCGAAAGAGGCTTATAACACTACCATTACTCTAACTATACATAGTTTGCAAGTTTAGTAACTCCAAGTTTGCGTGAAGGGTGGAGTATGCACACCCCTTATATAGTGGAGTGCAAGAAACTTGCCACAAAATTGATCTTCGTCAAAGTATGGTTTCGGGATCCTCCTCTCATTATTTCTTAGAGAAGCCACCCATCATCTCGTCCATGTCAAAATCTTCATCAACTTCATGTGCCATTGATGGAGACATTTCTTCCTCATGTCCGAGCATGTAGTCTCACACCTCAATTGTATCATGGAGGCCTCTAAAGCCTTTACATAGTTGTCCACTCAACGGAGTAATGAGGCATAGATTACCTCGTCTTATTAAGTGTCTCTTCCTCATCCTTGTCCTAAAAAACATGGACTACCGTATGAATACCTAAATCATGTGCATAAGAGCATGTGATCGTGAATATATACCATTAGGACATTTTGGTGGTCATTTGGAGGGCCTCCTAAGAATTGTAAGATTCCTCCTCAGCGCTTGAATAATGAATAAGCTTTACTTCAATCCCCTGTAATCATTCCCTATTTCTGAATACAAGAAAATATTATTTTTCCTTGTTTTTGCCTAGAGAGATGAAAAACTCTAGAGAGAGATAATTCAATATTGAGATATTTTTGGATAAACAAATTCTCCTAATATCAAAAATATATTTCCTTGAAATAGAAGTTAAAAATAAATTCTCTAAGGTGCATTAGGAATCAATTAAATATGATTTAAAAGACCTTAGCCTAAGGGTCAAGATTTTTTGAAATTTTTGAATTATGGTCCAATTAAGGTTCCTATGGGCCAATAAGATTAATCCAAGTGTTGGGATGAGATAAATCTAATGAATAAAAGAAAATACCCAAAAATGAGTAAATACTCACATAAGATGAAGAGTTGACTGAGTACAAGGTTTATTAGTTAAAAACTATGAGATATTACTAAAAAAATGAGATATTTTGGTATAATGATACATTTTTGACACCCTGGTAAGGAGAGGAGGAGACTTTAAGGAGGTGCCTATTTCACACATGTGAATGAGTTTTTAATTCAAAAATATTAAGATATTTTTATCGACTCTCCTCTCTCCTCTCTCCTGAATCCAACTAGATCAAAATGGGAGCTAACCTGGTCCAAATCTTGTTCAAATTCGACCAAACTAAAGCTGGAAAATTCTAAAACCTAGTTGGACTTAGTTAGTGGCCTCCCTCACCTATAAATAGATCCTCATTCTTTTGTATTCTCATCTGTGAACTAGACCATGCCAATATTACATTAAAATAAGCATATTTTCTATTATATCCTAAAAATCCTCTACAATTTGGAGAGATTGGAGTTTCTCTCTCTCTTCAACCTTCCTTGGAGCTTTCCTCTCATTATACTAACCAATTGATTGGTTGGGGGCTTCTTCTAAGAATAGAGAAGCAAGCAAATCAAGAGGTAAGATGTGATTTTATGGTTTTTTTCTCTAATATTCTAAATGTTTTCACTTCTCAACCCCTCTCAAGATTGAGATGTATTCAAATGAATGATTTTTCAATGCAAATGAAGCTCTCTAATGAATTCTAATGATTAATCACAAAAAGATTATCTTTATGCTTGATTTAGGATGTTTTTTATGTATATCTCTCTCTCCCCCCCAAAGAATGGTCATTCCTATGACCAATTCTCTATTCAAATGATGCTTCTCATGGAGCAATTCTTAATTCTAAAATCAAACTCTATGCTAGTTAAGCTAGAGGCTAAAGGAATGGCTTTTTAATGCTTTTATGTTACATAAATTATGATGAACTTATGATTTAGATTCACAAATTGGATTTAGATCTATTGATAGTTAATCTAATTGTATTACTAAGTTTTATTCTTTTTAAAATTATTAAAAATTATCAATAACAGCAGGGGAGCTATTGTAAAATTTTTAGAAATTAATACATAAGTCATTTTTATGCATAATGTGAAAAGAGGACTTCCTACCATATTCTAGGATTAGTCATCCTCATCATATCCATGGAAAATTAACTTTTAATGTTTATGCACAAATAGTTCATTAGAGAAAAAGAGAAATTTTTAGTAATTTTATTTTTATGCAAAAAAGAGGAATTCCCATGATAATGGAGATCCATGTATTTTCAATGGAGAAAGAGAAAAATAGGTATATTAAAATAATGAATATTTTTATTGAATATTAAAGAGGAATTTTAGATAAAGTATTTTTATGCATGAATAAATTTAAATGATAAAAGAGGAATTTTCATCATATTTGAAATTCAATCATTTAAATAAGAAAAGTAGAATTCTTAGTATAATGGAATTAATGGATATTTAATGGAATTCTTAGTATAATGGAATTAATGGATATTTTTATTTAATTTTAAGAGAAATTTTAATTAAATTTATTTTTATGCATGAGAAAAATTTAAAGCATAAAAGAGGAATTCCATCATATTTGGAATTTAATCATTTAAATAGTAAAAGCGGAATTCTTGGTATATTTGGAATATTGAATATTTTTATTTAATTTAAAGAGGAAATTCAAATAGATTTATTTTATGATAAAAGAGGAATTCCCATGACATTTGGATTGCACTCATTAAATGAGAAAAAGAGAAATTTTAAGCTTATTTAAAAAATAGATAACTGTATCTAATTAAAAGAAGAATTTTTATGATATTTAAGTAGAGAAAGATTTGAATTAATTTTTAATGACAAAAGAGGAAGTTTCACCATAATTTCACCTAGGGAATTAAGGTTGAGAAATTAAATGGTAGAAAGAATATCTTTAGATATTTTATGTGGTTAAATCACCAAATTGGTATTTATCGAAAAAAAGATTAAATGGAAGAAGAGTATTTTCATTAAAACCCAATATTCTCTAATAAAACCATTTCTTAATCTACTATGGAAAAGAAAGAGTGAAATTCTCAAAGTTGGAATTTCCTTATGATCAGAAGTTCAGTAGTTGTTTATCTGAGAAAATCCTTGTTAGAACTAAACTAAATGATTTTGGTTAGATTACAAGAGGGACGGACAGTAAACCTACTTGTCCATCTCTCGATCTAAATCAAGCAAAGACTTCATGGACCAATTCCCATTCCTAATTACAAAGAATAGACTATCGTTGAATTAAACTAGTTTTTCTTTGACTGAAATCACCAAGAATCTAGTTGGACAATCAGTCAAATGATGGGTAGACCCTGATGAGAGATCAAGGATTCTCATTATGAAATTGGGAATTAAGGAAAAGGGGGTTTTGTGGAACCAATCTCAAACTGGGAATTTTACTTGCATAGAACCTCTGTTTTTCATTTAAAGGATTGTTTTACGCCAAAATGCTGGAGGAAGCATTTGGCATCTGTTTTACTAAGAGGAGGTTCATTGCAACAGCTAGTGAAGAGTCGTTGAGGGACATCGCTCGCGGCAAAGCCTGCCGAGGTCTTGACCAGCCTCGGTACGGTTAAAATGGTGCACTTCTGGTACGATGGGCGAGGATCGATGAACAGTCCTTGAGTGAAGTGCTACGACACCTAAGTAGGATCTTAGAGGGTTCTGACCAGGTGATGCATGGGCTCGCAGTTGCTAGGACACCCATGCGTGCATCAATGAAGATTCGGATGGACTTAGGAGAGTGACTTTTGTGAATCAAATTTTGGATATTGGATCTCGTTGGCCAGCAGATCTTCAACGGAGAGTCCAGATGACACATTTTGTAATACAATAGATTCAAAATTTTGGAGGATTATGATCAGCAATACTATGATTTTTCATTGAAGGATTGTTTTTTTTAAGACAACCGAATTTGTTATAATTGGCAATTTCATATTGGGTGCGTACGTGGTATGCCTACCTTAATTTTTGCATGAAATGCCGGCTAGGGGACCTGGGAACTCTTTTCCTTGGTACCCGGGCAAAACATAACCAAATCTTTATAAACGAATTCCACCAATACAGTGGTCAGGTGGTCGGGTGGATCAGGGGATTCCTGCGAAACAATTAAGATACGATTAGTTACGTTAGTTAGATTAAGTCCTGAGAAGACCCTTGTTCTCTGGGAGGAAAACAACAGATGTGTCTGGTTAAAGGAGAAAAAAAAAGTGATTCTATGAACCAAGTGCAAGTCTCTTCTTTGATATGACCATGTGACTTTAGGTTTGGTCAGATCAGTTTAACTAGTTAAGACTTTGACTTGTTAGATTAATTTTCCCGTTAGAAGATTTTCCCTGGAGGAATAGCCCGTGCCTTCCAGGGGCGAGGGAAATTTTTTCGGGCTCGGTTTCGGAGGAACCGCCGGACTAGTCTCTTGTCCGGACATCCGCGGGGGCGAGGTGAGTGTGGATCCCGGCCCCACGCGAGAGGCTGACGCTGCTTTTGCCGCCAACGCCCTCGAAGGGGGAACTGCGGAGTGGTGTGGGGATCTCACAGAAATTCACTATTTGCTAATTTCTCTCACTAAAAAATATAAAGAACTACAAAAAAAAGAGTATCAAAATCTATATTTTATTCCAAAGTACCATTCCATTATTTATGAAAAGGCTGCAAGTTTGTTTAAGGTCATGATTCTCAAATCCTCTTCACTAATTTATATTTCTAAAATGAAGATTATGGCAGTTGAATTGGCATTCAATAGAGAAAAGTCTCCAAAAGAGTGGCACCATTCAATATAATGAATATAACAATATATTCTTGGATATTAAGCTGTTGCAGAGGAGAATGGTCGTAAGATTCCTCCTCAGCCCCTCAAGATGTCCAGTATCTTCCCCTCTAATCAAATCCCTCTTCAAAAATATAAAAGATCTTGTTTCTACCTATTTTGGGTTAGAGAGAGAAAATGTTCTACGGAGAGATTATTCAAATTTTAGATATTTTTGGATGGAAAAATATCTCTTCTTATTAAAATAAATTCCCCCAAAACAAAAGTTCAAAAAGATTTCAGAAGGTGCATTAGAAATCAATTATAATATGTTCAAAAGGCCTTATCCTAGGGGTCCGGTTTTTTGAAAATTTTAAATTAAGGTTTTGAGGGGCCAATCAAGTTCATCCAAATGTATGGAGGAGATAAATAGAAGAAATAAAGAAAATCCCCCTAAAAATGTGTAAATACTCACATAAGATGAAGAGTGGACTAAGGACCAAAGGAAATACTAAAAAAATGAATTTTTGACACCTCGGAGTGGGGATTCCCCCTCATGAAGGAGGCACCTATTTCACATGTGTGGTGGAGTTTTAAATTCCCCAAAATTGAGATATTTTATCTCTCTTCTCTCCTAATTCAAGTCTAGTTCCAAAAAGTAAGCTAAACTGACCCAAAAATGGTCAAAAATTGACCAAACTGATCTGGAAAATTCTAGAATGAATTTGCTTGGTTAGAAGCTCACTTTTTCCTATAAATAGAAGCATCCCTCTTTGTTGAAGCTTAATAGTGTTTTATGCACTGTCACTCTACTCCTCGCCCAGAGCCAAAAACTGTGAATTTCTTAATAATTCATTAGTTTTTGACCATTCCCTCTTCTAAAGAATTGGTTGGCCACTCTTGTTGCAAACAAGAGTAAATCCCTCAAACCATCAAGCCAAAGGAAAGCTCCCAAAAATTTATGTAAGTTAGAAATCCTACTTTTTCTTTATTCTTTTAATGGTTTTCTTTTTTTTTTGTTATCTTTAAAATGATAATATGATGCTATGCCTTGCTGGAAAGGCTTTTCTCCTCTCTCATTCTTAAATTCAACCCTTCTTTATCCTAGTTAAGTAATCAAATTGTTTGAATTAAACTTTTCATATTGTTTCTCTTTTGAAAGTGGAATTTAATTAGTTTAGAATGCTTTAAACAAATTGGGGATAATTTTTAAGTAAATTAAGAATAGGAAAAATTCAAAAATGGTGAGCCATACAAAGGAGGTTATGGCAAAATTTTCTTAAATTTTGTGAGATAAGTATTACCTTTTATTATTCAAAAAAAGTAATTCCCATCATTTGTGTATTCTAAAAGTGTTATTTTCATTCTATGCATAGGAAAATGCATAGTAGAAATATTCTTATTACAAAAGTGTTATTTCTACAAGATTTAAATTCTATGCATAGAAAGATGCATATTGATTTTTATTATTATTATTATTATTATTATAAAAGAGTGATTTTCATTAGATTTAAATTCTATGCATAGAAAGATGCATATTGGTTATTTTTTTATTATAAAAGAGTGATTTTCATTAGATTTAAATTTTATGCATAGAAAGATGCATATTGATTATTTTTTTATTATAAAAGTGTGATTTTCATTAGATTTAAATTCTATGCACAGAAAGATGCATATTGATTTTTTTTAAATTATAAAAGAGTGATTTTCATTATATTTAAATTCTATGCATAAAAAGATGCATATTGGTTATTTTTTTATTATAAAAGAGTGATTTTCATTAGATTTGAATTCTATGCATAGAAAGATGCATATTGATTATTATTTTATTATAAAAGTGTGATTTTCATTAGATTTACATTCTATGCATAGAAAGATGCATATTGGATATTTTTTTAAATTATTAAAGTGTTACTTTCATCAATATTGACTTTTATGCATAAATAGATGCATAAAAGAATTTTTTATTATTATAAAAGTGTTACTTTCATCAATATTGATTTTTATGCATAAAATAATGCATAAAAGAATTTTCTTTATTATAAAAGTGTTACTTTCATCAATATTGATTTTTATGCATAAAATGATGCATAAAAGATTTTTTTAAAATAAAAGTGTTACTTTCATCAATATTGATTTTTATGCATAAAATGATACATAAAAGAGTTTTTTTACTATAAAAGTGTTACTTTCATCAATATTGATTTTTATGCATAAAATGATGCATAAAAGAATTTTTTAATTATAAAAGTGTTACTTTCATTAGTATTGATTTTTATCCATAAAATGATGCATAAAAGAGTTTTTTTAATTGCAAGTGTTACTTTCACCAATATTGATTTTTATGCATAAAATGATGCATAAAAGAAATTTTTTATTATAAAAGTGTTACTTTCATCAAAATTGATTTTTTATGCATAAATAGATGCATAAAAGGATTTTCTTTTATATAAAAGTATTATTTCCATAGAAGTTGGATTTTATGCATAAATAGATGCATACAGAAATTTTAATATCAAAATAAGAGTTCTCTTTAATCCTATGTTTAAATCCCATGAATATTGAAAAATGAATAAGTAAATACTCAGTGAAGGAAAATTATACCATTTTCATTAGAAATTTTTTGAGGTCATTTTTGGGCCTTGTAAGGAAGTTTGATCGGAATATTCCCTCCAAAAAGGGGCACCGGATAAAATTTTTATAAACGAACTCCAAATTTATCGGACCTCACATATTTAGATTCTACTCTTCAAAAGCTATCCATTGATATATAACACGATAGGGTTCGGAGAAGGGACAAGATAGATACCTAGAAGATTCCTTTTTGCCTGGGAAAGATTCATGTTACTGATGCGGCTCCATCGGCCTGTCGAGCGGGTTGTCATGCCATGGCACGTCTATGGTGTGAAACCATGCATGTGAGGCCATTAAATGCAAATCCAGATACATGGGATTAAGTGCCACAATGTACATGATGTATATATGCCTTTACGCGTAACAGGGCTTTTTTTTGTTCATGTTTGTGTACATATGGATGCATGGCGTGTGTGGAGAGTTTTGCTATGGAATGCGTTGCCAGGTGTACAGGGTGAATGGATTTGTTTTGGGTTTGTTATAGGCCTGTCCGGAGTAAGGTCAGCTGCAGATGATATCGGCTGCTCGGTTGTTGGAAGTGTGTGTGCGTCCTAAGTACAGTGTGCACTGGAAGCTGCATTTGAAGAGTATGTGGAGCATGGGAGCATAAAAGATTATGGGGCCAATGTTGCCTTTAAATTGGTGAAATGGAAGAGAGAGAGCGGCTACATGTGGATAGGGATGGCACAAAATCATTGGTGTGAAATGAAGGAATGTTGAGGTGGCCATCTTGTAGGCCTTAAAAGAAATTTAAAAAAATGATATTAACGTGGCCCGCCACTTGGCTATTTGCCTTGATGCCAACGTGCTGCCAGCGCAGACGTTCAAGAAGCTCCAAAAGGTTGGCGAAGCAACGTGTGGGAGACCGTGGAGAGTCAGGGCAGCGGGAGACAAAAGGAAAGGCCGACTTGTTTTGTTTGGGCTTTCAGGCGCAGCTGCTGCAGGTACACACAGCCGGGGCCTCCCTTGTGAAGAGGAGTGAAGTGGATGAGGAGGAACTTTGCTGCGGCTACTGTGGAAGCACCGAGACGGGTGCTGGCGTCAGGAGAGACAAGCGTGGCTGTAGGCGTATGGGCTTGTGCTAGGTGAAGATGGCGTTAAGGTGATGGGCTGGCGAGCTCTTAGATTTGGAAGTGGGCGCAGGCGCGCAGGTCAACAAGGACAAAGAGCCGCCCTGGAGTTGGCTCGAGTTGGCGATACCAGAGAAGAGAAGGTTGGTGAAGAAGGCGCTTCACCTTGTGGGAGAGTTACGGGTGCTTGGTGGTGGCCTTGTAGATGGCTCGTTTTGTGAAGTCAAGCACTGCAGTGGCCAGAGGAGCTGAAGCAAGAGAGTAGTGGCAGGGAGCAGCTAAGCGTGTGGCTGTGGATATCGTGGAGGGACTCTTCTGTAACAAGAAACCAGAGAGTGTTTTTTGCTGTGATGGTGCTGAGTATGAGAGCCTTGAAAGTAAATGCATGAAGAGGAGCACGTGAAGAGCAGATGGCCAAAGAGACGCAGAGCAGCAACATGGTGTTCACGAAGGAACCATGAGGATCTACATGTTATAATGTTATCAACCTTGGACTTTGGTTTGAACCATGATGCTTATGATGGTTTTTGGTACAACTCATATGTCTTGCTGAGATTTGGTATGTAAATATTATGGTTCCAGCTTCTATAGGTGGTGCCCCTTGAAGAAATATATATTCTGTTTCCTTGCTGGGATTTAAAACGACTCTCACATCCAGAAGTCTCACACTTGCCCAGCAATACCGCCCACGTCACGACAGCTTTGGTGAACCCGACGTGAAACTGCTGGGGTGAGAGTTAGTGGTGAAATACACAGTGCAAGCTATGGCTGAGAATCCTGAGGGACATGGGGTTCGTTTTGACCCTGGGGTTATGCAAATGTTTCAGATGATTACTATGTATATGCAACAGCAGCAAAGCGACTGAGAGGGGGTAAATTTCCACGACTAAAGCACTACAGTCAATCGTGAAAAAGGTGGATCAATTTGATGGTAAAGACATCACAAAGTGCCTACGCAATTACACAAAGGAAATGGAGCTAAACAGGGTGACTGAGGAGGATATGGTTCGAAGCTTTGACCTGGTATGTGTTCCCGAAATAAGAGAGCGCATAAGAGGATTACAGGCAGCACATGGTGGCATAAATTGGGAGGAGTTCAAGCTTGCTTTGAAGGATGATTATTTCATGGAGGATTCCGAGCGGGTGACCAAGCGAACTTGCTTGGAGTGGGTTACAAAACCCAAAATTGGAATTTCTGCCACACCACAGAGTTGCTAAGAGAGTTTGAGAAGCGCTATGCCCAGCTGTCAAGGATAGAGCGCACAACCTTAGACAGGGAAAAAACAGAGCTCTTCTTACAAGCAGCTGAAAGATCTCCAAGAAAAACTGGAAATTCTCCTTGAGGATAAGGATACGGAGCAGTGGTTAAAGAATGATTGGAATGATGTCGAGGATGCGGTCAGCATGCTAGAAAAGCGGCAGCGAAGGAGGGATAAAATGGTGATGAGCTCGGCAACTCCTATAACTGTTTCCCCTGAGAATCTACCAAAACCTGCTGCTGCAATCCCAAAGGTAGAAGGGCCGATGGATGAGCTTATTAAGGGCATAAGAGACCTAAAATTGAAGATGTCCAGGATTGAGGAAAAAGGGCAACCATTAGGGCAAGCTTCTATGCAAAAGCCTCAAAGCAAGGAAGGGTTTACATTCAGATGTATATGGTGTGATGACCCAGAACATGCGAAAAAAGACTGTGCCAGCTATAAGGAAGCCCTCAGAAACCAACTTGTATTTTTCAAAGATGGAAAAATCCACCTTACAGAGACTGGTCTTCCGTTAAGCACAAACTTTGGGAAAGGAGGGATGAAAAAGTTGGTTGAAGATATGGCTGCCAGCCATGCCATCTCTATGGTTGAGGCAGCAATCTATGGGTTAAAGGCCAGTCAATCAAAGCAAGAATCTGAGAAGGATGAAGACTATGAGAATGAAGATTTTTGGCCATCAACAATGGAGCTAATTGCATCAAAGAAGGTGTCTAAGCAGGCTTTGCATGAGGCAGGAGACTGTATACGTCTTGAGACTGGTTGGGAAGAACCTGTGGATTCTCTATCTGTTCATGCCTATATTGCAAAATGCCAGAATAATGAGGCACAGGTAGAGGAAAAGCGTAAGAGGGAAAATGAGGAAGGAGGGCCATCAAAAAGGGTCACCCGTGGTAGTGGAAAGAAGGACCCTGGGCCATCACATGTGCCTCCGCCGCAAAACCAGCCTCCACAGGAAGTATCAATGGCAGAAGCGCCAGCAAAGATGAAGCATGAGAAGGAGAAGGGTAAAGGGAAAAGTCCGCTCTACAAGCTCCAATCCGATATTGAAGCCGCAACAACAGACCTCAAAAAGGTGCTAGAAGAGAAGATTCTAAACAGTAGGGTGGAATTTACACTAGCGGAAGCCTTGGGGATTGCAAAGAAAGAATTCCATGATGAGATAATTGATATTATACGAAGGAAAAGGCAGTCCATAATTGAATCTATTCCATCATAGGGGAGACAAGCACTTCCAAGACTCATGGAGTACAGGTACAGCAAAAGGAAGAGAGAGAGGATGTGGTAGAATGTAATCAGTCTGCTGAAGGGGCACGACAAGTGTGCTTTGTGGATGAGGATGATAAAAAAGAAGTTCTTGCAAAAAGTCATTACTCCAAGAACCATTGGGCAAGGGCCACCACTGAAACCCTTGTCAAGATAGGAGACTTGGAAGAGCCGTATGTTGCCTTAATCGATCATGGGTCTGAAATAAATCTTATGGATAAAAACCTCTACAACAAATGTAAGTGGCCAATGGATGTAGATAATGGGTGGATGATTAAGGCAGCTAATAACTCATCTGGAGAGCTCTATGCAGCCTGTCCAAATGTAAGGATAACTATAGGGGATGTGAAAGATGATCAGAACTTCTTCGTCCAGGAGATGTCATTGTATCCCCTCATCCTTGGGCAACCCTATATTACAGCTGTGAGGATGGAGACAAAAGTCTTAGATGATGGCTCAACATATGCAAGAATAAGGAGCAAAGATGGCAAGAAAGCTATTCAGTTCTTGACAGTTTGCATTAACCACCATGAAAGGAACCGCGAGTCTCTTCGAGAACAGTCACTCCCAAAGATAAACAGAGAATTCATGAACTACAGGGAGATGAGGGATTTTGGCCAGGTGCTATTGTAAAGCGGGATTGCAATGGTACAAGGGGCAATGAGTTCTCACAGGACTCAATCAATGTAAATAACTTTTCAGCAAACTTTCAGAGATTCTCTAGCTGTGGGTCAATAGTCTTTGTAAAAAGCAAGCATTTGAAGCGTGGTATACGTCAATATGTACAAAATGTACAAAAAAGTCTTGAGCAGTGTGGTCTTTTGGAGAAAAATGAGTTTATTTCAGGTGTGCTTGACGAGGTGTCATTTGTGGATACTATGGGTGAGCTTTTTGCCATGGAAAGCGCATGCTTACAGGGTGGGAATGAGATGGTAAAAGTGTCATCTGTGGGGATGTATGATATAATCCAGGAATTTGAGGGAATGGAATGTAAAAACATGTATTGTGAGATGGATGCTCGTGTTGATACAAAGTATAAAACGGTTGCAAAGAAGGTGAAACCAGTTGCCTTGCCCCTGCCACCAAAAAGCAAGGAGAAGATAGATGAAGCCTCTATGCAACCGAATCTCAGAGATCCGAAGAAAATTGGGCATACGTTTACACAGGAAACCCTAAAAGAGCTAAAGATCGGTGACAAGGATTTCCTGTTACCAGTTGAAAAGGAATGCTTTGAGGAGATGCTTGTAAAACATGGGAAGGCCTTTGCTTTTCAGCCGCATGAGATAGGCTGTGTTGATCCAAGCATAATAGCACCAATGGTGATCTTCACTGTTCCACATGTGCCTGGAACCTGCGGCGGTCGATTCCAGTACCAAAAGCTCTCTTGCCAAAGCTGATGGAATTACTAAAAGAAAAGATCAGGATGGGAATTTTGGAGCCATCATGCGCTCCATACTCCAACAGATGGTTTACCGTGGCAAAGAAAAATGGAGCATTGCACTTCATTCAAGACATGCAACCTGCAAACAAGGTCACAATCAGGAATGTGGGAGCAGGTCCGATTGTGGACGAGTTTGCAGAAGCATTTGCAGGGAAAGCTATATACTCTATGGGTGATCTGTATTCGGGATATGGTCAATTCCACCTGGATATACAATGAAAACTCCTTTGGGTTTGGTAAGGATGTGCACCTTACCACCACAGGGAGCCACCAACTCAGTGGCGCATATGATGAATGGAATGAATAAAGTCTTACAAGACTTCATACCACAAATAACTATGCCTTTTCTGGATGATGTGCCCACATAAAAGGCTGTGATGATGAAAAAGATAAAGATGGGGATTTGGATTCGAAAGGGTGTCGCAAGTTTGTGGCAAATCATATAAAAGATTGTGATAAAATTGTATCCAGGCTTGAAGAGGTGAATCTTACTTTGTCTGGATTGAAATCAGTGTTTGGGGTTGGTGAAGTACTAATCGTGGGGCATCTTTGTAGTACTAATGGGCGCAGACCTTGTCCAGCCAAGATAGATGCGATACAAAGAATGAAAGAGATATGCATTAATGTTACAGAGGTGAGGAGATTTCTTGCTGCATGTGTCTTTTATGTTATATGGATCCCACATTATGCACATGTAGCAGATCCTCTCTACCAACTTTTGAGGAAAAATCAGAGATTTTTATGGAGTTCTGCACATATTAAAGCTATGCGGAAGCTGAAATGTCTGCTCCAATCATCACCTACTCTAAGGAAGGTAGATTATGAGTGTGGCAGGCCTGTGATTGTAATAGTTGATACTAGTCCTACTGGGATAGGATGGGCAGTAGGGCAAGATGATGAGGATGATCACAGGTATGTAATCAGGTTTGGAGCAAAGGTACTGAGCACTCCCCAGCGAAATTATCCACAGATCAAGAGGGAGTTATTGGGAGTAGTCACTGCTCTAAAATGTGAAAAAGAATATCTTATTGGAGCATCCATGCTTGTGGAAACTGACTGCTTGCCACTCCTTGGGATGATTGCAAGCTGCACCACTCTAGATATCGCTATGCTCAGATGGATTGCCTATATCGTCACTAAATCCTGAGTTTAAGCATATTGCAGGGAAGGACAACCTAGTTACAGATATGCTATCAAGAGCCAAGTATAAAGATGAAGAAGGGATGATTAGTGACATTGATGATGTAGGCACAAAGTTCTATACTACTGCACATGCAAAAGGGGACCATGCTTGCTTATCAAATGCACTTGAGTCTTTTACTGAGGAAATGTATGAAGGAGATTGGTTGCTTATTGGCCAATACTTGAGTACCTTAACAAGGTAGGAAAATTGGTCTGACTTATAATTCAAGAGGATTCGCAGAAAGGCATATGGGTATTTTCTAAAGAATGGGTACCTGTGGAAGCATCCAAAGCAGAGGAATGCTATGCCACAGAGAGTCATATGTGATAAAGAGACTCAAGGGAAGCTCATGAAAGAATTCCATGAGAGTCTTTGGGCTGGACATCAAAGTGTGTGGGCCACCTTTACCAAAATAAAGGAAAGATATTGGTGGAAAGGAATGTACAAGGATGTATCCCAATATGTGGAAACATGCATGGTATGTCAAATGTACTCGAATGTGCGACATCGTGATGGCCTGCAACCAACCTACCCACCTGCCATGCACTACAAATGGGTAGTGGATCTAGTTACAATGCCCTTGGGAATCTAGCAGATGCGGTACGTAGTACTTGCAAGAGAAGACCTGACAAATCAGGTGGAAGGGCGTGCTCTTAGAACAAAGAGCACGAAAATAGTATGCAAATTTATCTTGGAAGATGTGATTTGCCGGTATGGTTGTGTTGGGAAAATAACAGCTGACATGGGTGAGCTAGATGCTGAAGAAGCAAGGGAATTCAAATTTCTAGAATTGGCATCAAATTGGCCCTAACATGTGCTTACAACCCTGAGGGCAATGGTAAAAGCGAGCGAGAACATCCTCCAATCATTAAAGCTTTGGCTAAGATGTGCAGAGGAAGAATGCGAGAGTGGCCAAGGCTGCTACCATATGCTTTATGGGCTGACCATACAACTCATAGCTCAGTGACAGGATACATGCCTGCAAAATTAATGTATGGTCAAAAGCCGGTAATGCCAGTTGAAGAAGTAGTCCCAACTTGGAATGTATTACCCTGGGTGGAAGAATTGAACAGAGAAGACCTCCTTGCATTGCGAATGAGGCAGTTGGAGAGAAGGCCTAAAGATGTAGAGCTTGCTAAAGCTCGTTTGAAGATGCAAGGTTGAAAAATAAAGAAAGATTTGATAGAAGACACAGACTCCGGCCAAAAACCATTGAAGAAGGTGATTGGGTCCTAATGTATGATAGTAGTCTTGACAACCAGTTCACTGTGCAAAGGAAGTTTGCAAAAAGATGGTTTGGCCCTTACATTGTCAAGCATGTGCATGGAAATGCCACGTATACCCTGTGTGAGCTTGATGGAACAGAGATAGAGAATCTTGTAGGCAAAAGGATCAAGATGTTTAAAAGAAGGCATGACAGTGATCCTTTTGATTCGCAGCCAGGGAACTCAAGATGAGAGGCTTGATAGTGATAGCATGGATATGGTTGAAGAGGAAGAGGATGATCTTCCTGGTAATGTAGAAGATGAAGACAACATCCAGATATATGTGAATCTTAATGATGACTTGGCACATACCGGAGGATGTGTAGGTTTAGAAGGGGTGGATGTCATGCCATGGCACGTCTATGGTGTGAAACCATGCATGTGAGGCCATTAAATGCAAATCCAGATACATGGGACTAAGTGCCACAGTGTACATGATGTATATATGCCTTTACGCGTAACAGGGCTTTTTTTTTGTTCATGTTTGTGTACATATGGATGCATGGCGTGTGTGGAGAGTTTTGCTATGGAATGTGTTGCCAGGTGTACAGGGTGGATGGATTTGTTTTGGGTTTGTTACAGGCCTGTCCGAAGTAAGGTCAGCTGCTGCAGATGATATCAGCTGCTCGGTTGTTGGAAGTGTGTGCGCGTCCCAAGTACAGTGGTTTTTGGGCACTGGAAGCTGCATTTGAAGAGTATGTGGAGCATGGGAGCATAAAAGATTATGGGGCCAATGTTGCCTTTAAATTGGTGAAATGGAAGAGAGAGAGCGGCTACATGTGGATAGGGATGGCACAAAATCATTGGTGTGAAATGAAGGAATATTGAGGCAGCCATCTTGCAGGCCTTAAAAGAAATAAAAAAAATGATATTAACGTGGCCCGCCACTTGGCTATTTGCCTAGATGCCAACGTGCTGCCAGCGCACACGTTCAGGAAGCTCTAGAAGGTTGGCAAAGCAACGTGTGGGAGAGCGTGGAGAATCGGGGCAGAACTTTGCTGCAGCTACTGTGGAAGCACCGACGGGTGCTGGTGTCAGGAGAGACAAGCGTGGCTGCAGGCGTATGGGCTTAGGCTAGGTGAAGATGGCGTTAAGGTGACGGGCTGGCGAGCTCTTAGATTTGGAAGTGGGCGCAACCGCACAGGTCAGCAAGGACACAGAGCCGCCCTGGAGTTGGCTCGAGTTGGCGATACTTGAGAAGAGAAGGTTGGTGAAGAAGGCGCTTCACCTTGTGGGAGAGCTACGGGTGCTTGGTGGTGGCCTTGTAGATGGCTGGTTTTGTGAAGTCAAGCACTGCAGTGGCCAGAGGAGCTAAAGCAAGAGAGTAGTGGCAGGGAGTAGCTAAGCGTGTGGCTGTGGATATCGTGGAGGGACTCTTCTATAACAAGAAACCAGAGAGTGTTTTTTGCTGTGATGGTGCTGAGTATGAGAGCCTTGAAAGGAAATGCATGAAGAGGAGCGCGTGAAGAGTAGATGGCCAAAGAGACGCAGAGCAGCAACATGGTGTTCACGAAGGAACCGTGAGGATCTACATGTTATAATGTTATCAACCTTGGATTTTGGTTTGAACCATGATGCTTATGATGGTTTTTGGTACAACTCATATGTCTTGCTGAGATTTGGTATGTAAATATTATGGTTCCAGCTTCTGCAGGTGGTGCCCCTTGAAGAAATATATATTCTGTTTCCTTGCTGGGATTTGAAACGACTCTCACAACCAGAAGTCTCGCACTTGCCCAGCAATACCGCCCACGTCACGACAGTGTCTCGCACGTTTTCCTTGCGGGTCTCACCGGTCACTTGCGTTCATGCCCAGCTCGGCTTCCTCGGCCTCGTCTCGGGTCTTTCCTTCCATCCATGATCCGCCGGCCCGGCCTCATCTCGGCCCATCGGCACAGCACGGCTCGCCGGTCCGCGGGTCGTCCGTTTTTCCACCATTTTCGGTCCCGTCGACGTTTTCGGTCCCGTCGATGTTTTCGGTCTCGACTCCATCAAGGTGGGGAGGGCATCCCCTGGGGCACCCACGGAACACCACCCGCACCCGGGAAAGGCCTACGTGCCTACTCGATGCGTGAGTGCGTTTCTAGGGTGCCTACCATGGGTCCATGCCTTGCCTCTCCTAGCACTTCCTCCCCATATAGATGCAATATATTCGGGGCGGGCTAGCATACCCCTCGGGCACCAAGTCCCTCCGGATAGAAATCCCAACCGCATCACATACACCCCCCCTTTATAGAATTGACGCCCTCATCAATTACTTTTGAAACCAAAGGTTGAGTGCATGCGCCTCATATAAAGCATCTATGTGCATAGTGATAGATAATATTTAACGGCGGGAGGTCTTTACCCTGCTTTATAGCCATGAGCAGGGTCAGTGTCTAACCCTTTACAAAGAAAAACTGTGCATATTTTTGTATTTTTTGACTTTTTTCATCTAAAAGGCCTGGACTTCAAGCCTCCGCTTGAGAGTCCCCCAATCCCCATAAAATTGGCGAGGTAACTGCGTGGTCTCGCCGACGCTCCTGTCTGAGCTGAGTAAGAGTGATTACTTGAGGCAATGCAGTGTTGCCCGGAATGCATAAGCCTTCAAGGAAGTCGAGACTTGTCTGCCAAGTTGACGCCAACTTGGTTGCAACATCTTTACTTCAAATTTGACTTCACATTCCTCTTCGTTGGAGCGTTGTCTTGAGCCTTGATGCTCGCCGATGCCCCTTGAGCTCTTTGTGAAAAATCTTCATGGACAAGAGTTGCCCACCTCATTGACTCCAGTGTGGTTTGCCCCATCTTGTGCCACTTCCACTCTGCACTTGGTTGTCATGGACTTGATGCCCTGCTTCAACGTGTTCGGTACATAAGTGCATTGATTCTCTGTGAAAGTGCCTTTGGCCCACCTGACACCAAGTGAAACCACCGCGAACCTTTGGCATTCAAATCTTTGCACTTCTTCGGGCTTTGGTTCACCTGACTTGAGTGCTCTAGCTTGCCTTGACACCAAGACCTGCTTTGCCATGCTCCAGCCAAACTGTCCCGAAACTTGTTCAGGCGGTCTTGACCTTTACGCCAGAATCTACCTGTTCCTGTTCACCAAGGTGCAAAGTCCCTCCACTTGGTCTTGCTTAGGCCCCCATGACACCATGAGGACCCTCACAACGGCTTCGTTTCCTGACTCTGCACCATCACCTTGAACCTTGAGTTGTGAGTGTGTCTTGCTACACTGCGAGTTGTGAGTGTGTCTTGCTACACTGCGAAGAGCCAGTCTTCTTAGACGTCATCCCAACAAGCTCTGCTTGGATGGCTAGGAGCCAAGTTTTACCTGCTTGAACTTCGGCTCGGGCCGGATCTTCAGTTTTGCACCCTCTTTTCCCTTTGGCTAGATATGAGTGCTTTCCACATCCAAGCTGACATCGAACTTCAGTGAGCCAGCTACCACTCTGCCCCACCCAATTGCATGCACACTGCCACTTGCACACACAGCTGTTTCCATCTTCTGGTAACCTGGTCCAAGATGCCTTCAAACTTCAGTGAGCCAGCTACCACTCTGACCCACCCAACTACATGCACACTGCCACTTGCACATCCAGCTGTTTCCATCTTCGAGTGAACTTGGAGAGCCAAAGGACTTGGGTCCACTTGCCCAATTCCAGTTGTATAAGGTCACGCCCTCACCCAGAGTGCTATGTGCCTGGCACTACGGTTCCATGTCCTGTGCTTGAGCGCTCGCAAGTAGTCCCCTTCATCAAACTTGCTTTCCCCAAAGCCCTTCAACTCGTGAGCCGTACAACTCCAGTCCACCTGAATGAGTCCAGCTATACCCGTTTGCTCCTTCATATAGAGTGCTATCAAGAGCTCCCAAGTAGTCCCCTTCTTCAAACCTACTTTCCCAAGTCACACAACTCTGTGCTGCTCTGCAGCCGTTGTTGCTGGCCTGATTTGGCACGTTCCTGTAGCTTGGCGCTCCCCGGATTGCTCCAGTTTGGGCGGTCATGGGCCCCCAAAGTGCTTATGGCACCTTAGAACCCATGGGAGAAATTCCTTTGAACCTTTGCGGGGCCCGCTTTGCTTGGTTGCCCAGGGCTCTTGGTGCCGTCGTGCGCAGACTTACCGTCACCCAGGCGCATCTTCGGAGGAGAAGGTGACGCATGCACCACAACGGGCTACACGGCCACAAGAAGGGAAGCCCAGGGGTCTTGGTGCCTTTTCATGAATCTTCCCCAGGCAAAAAGGAATCTTTTAGGTATCTATCTTGTCTCTTCTCCGAACCCTATCGTGTTATATATCAATGGATAGCTATTGAAGAGTAGAATCTAAATATGTGAGGTCCGACAAATTTGGAGTTCGTTTGTAAAATTTTTATCCGGTGTCCCCTTTTTGGAGAGAATATTCCGGTCAAACTTCCTTACAAGGCCCAAAAATGACCTCAAAAAATTCCTAATGCATATTCTCTAGGATGGTAAGGAGAAATTCAGAAAAACTATCAAAGTCAAAATTTTAGATAAATGATTAATTTCTTCCTAATAGGAATTCGTAATTAGTTTTGAATTCAGTTAAGCAAAATACTCAATGAATGAAATTCAGTAAAGTAGTAATTGAAATATTACCCTTCAAGAAAGATAGTTCAGGGGGAGAACCTTTTTAGACTCAAACCCTGAATCAGACTATGACCAAGACGTAACTCCTTCGTCAGTTTTAAGAAAAGATGATGTGACCAGTTCAGTAATCTACACTCAAATCACCCACCGAATCTGAAACTAAGTTGAGACCTTTGATTTTGATCTGAGGATTAAGAATTTAGAATTCGAGGAATTCTGCCAGACCTGTGATCTAGAAGTCTTGGGATACAGAATTAAGATATACTCATTGTATTCAAAAGAAAATCAAAACTGAAAACTTGCATAGAAACCTTGTTTTCTTAAAGGATTGTCTTACGCCAGAATGCTAGAGGGAGCATTTGGTATATGTGTTTTTTCTAAGGAAAGTTCGGTTGCAAAAATAGGTGTTCAAAGGACGGCTCATACATCAAAAACCTGCCCAGGTCTTGACCAGCTTGGGTATGGTGTAAAACGGTGTGCTTTCGGTACTTTAACATTCCTCCCCAGCCTCTGAGGATATCCAGTATCTTTCCCTGTAATCAATCCCCTCTTCAGAAATATAAAAGATCTTATTTCTGCCTATTTTAGCCTAGAGAGAGAAAATATTCTAGAGAGAGGTTATTCAGATTTTGAATATTTTTGGATGGAAAAATATCTCTTCTTATTAAAATAAGTTTCCCCGAAACAGAAGTTCAAAAAGATTTTCAGAAGGTGCATTAGAAATCAAGTATAATCTATTCAAGAGGCCTTATCCTAGGGGTCCAGATTTTCAAAAAATTTTAAATTAAGGTTTTGAGGGGCCAATCAGATTCATCCAAATGTGTGGAGAAGATAAATAGAAGAAATAAAGAAAATCCCCCCAAAAATGCGTAAATACTCACATAAGATGAGGAGTGGACTAAGGACCAAAGAAATTACTAAAAAAATGGATTTTTGACACCTCACAATGGGAAATTACTAAAAAAATGCATTTTTGACACCTCACAATGGGAATTCCCCCTCATGAAGGAGGCGCCTACTTCACATGTGTGGTGGAGTTTAAAATTATCAAAAATTAAGATATTTCATCTCTCCTCTCTCCTAATTCAAGTCTAGTTTCAAAAAGTAAGCTAAACTAACCTAAAAATGGTCAAAAATTGACCATTTTTAGGTCAAAACTGATCTGGAAAATTCTAGAATCAGTTTGCTTGGTTAGAAGCTCACTTTTTTCCTTAAATAGGAGCCTCCTCCTTTGTTGAAGCTTAATAGTGTTTTATGCACTATTACTCTACTCCTTCCAAGAGCTAAGAACTGTGAATTTCTTAATAATTCACTAGTTTTTGACCATTCCCTCTTCTAAAGAATTGGTGGCCACTCTTGTTGCAAACAAGAGTAGATCCGTCAAACCATCAAACCAAAGGAAAGCTCCCAGAATTTCATGTAAGTAAGAAATCTTACTTTTAATAGTTTTCTAAATTATTTGTTATCTTAAAATGATAAACAGATGCTATGCCTTCTTCGAAAGGCTTTCCCCCTCTCTCATTCTTAAATTCAGCCCTTCTTTATCCTAGATAAGTAATCTAATTGTTGGAATTAAACTTTTCATATTGTTTCTTTTTTAAAAGTGAAATTTGATTAGTTTAGAGTACTTAATACCAATTGGGGATAATTTTAAGTAATTTTAAGATAGGAAAAATTGAAATATGGTCAGCCATACAAAGGAGGTTATGGCAAAATTTTCTAAACATTGGTGAAGTAAGTTTTATCTTTTATTATTAAAAAGAGTAATCTCCACCAATTAATTGTGTATCCTAAAAGTGTTATTTTGATTTTATGCATAGAATGATGCATAAAGAAATTTATTTTTATTTCAAAAGAGTTATTCTCATCAATTTTGATTTTATGCATAGAATGATGCATAAAGAAATTTATTTTTATTTCCAAAGAGTTATTCTCATCAATTTTGATTTTTTGCATAAATAGGTACATAAAGTTCTCATCAATTTTGATTTTATGCATAGAATGATGCATTAAGAAATTTATTTTTATTTCAAAAGAGTTATTCTCATCAATTTTGATTTTATGCATAGAATGATGCATAAAGAAATTGATTTTTATTTCAAAAGAGTTATTCTCATCAATTTTGATTTTAAGCATAGAATGATACATAAAGAAATTTATTTTTATTTCAAAAGAGTTATTCTCATCAATTTTGATTTTATGCATAAATAGGTGCATAAAGAATTTATTTTTATTTCAAAAGAGTTATTCTCATCAATTTTGATTTTATGCATAGAATGATGCATAAAGAAATTTATTTTTATTTCAAAAGAGTTATTCTCATCAATTTTGATTTTATGCATAAATAGGTGCATAAAGAATTTAATTTTATTTCAAAAGAGTTATTCTCATCAATTTTGATTTTACACATAGAAATATGCATAAAGAAATTTATTTTTATTTCAAAAGAGTTATTCTCATTAAAATTGAATTTATGCATAGAAAGATGCATAAAAGATTTATTTTTATTTCGAAAGTGTTATTCTCCTTAAAATTAAAATTATGCATAAATAGATGTGTAAAGAATCTTTATTAAAAAAAGGATTCTCTTGCATTCTAAGAATGGATGTGATGAGATGGGATGTGAATCAGATAGATGAGAATGAATAGAGAATAGATGTGATGAAAATTGAAGTAATGAGAATGAGAGGTAGATAGATGTGATGATATATGATATGAATCAAATAGATGAGAATGAATGGATGGATAGATGTGATGAGAATGAGAGGTAAATCACTACTAGTCCATGGGCTCGTAGCGACGACAGAAGCGACGCAAAAGCGTGGCTTACGCGACGTCTCGAGCCGTCGCTACTACAGGCGTCGCTGTTGTACGTCGCTTAAGTGACGACAATAGCGACTTCTATAGCGATGCATATGCATCACATAAGCGACAAAATTTTAAAAAGTTATCTAACGTCGCTTAAGCGACGATTCGACATTACGTCGCTTAAGCGATGACGTGCAATGGAAAAAAACGGACAACTACAAAATTTATATACCGGTTGTTGATTCATTTACATTAAACATAATGTTGTCTATATTTTTCTCATGATCTACCTACTGTTGCTCTCTTTGTCACTTGCTATCTTCTTGCGATTGTTATTGCACTCCGTGCTATCGTTGTTTTGTGGAGATTGGTCACACACCGGTGCATAAACGAACATGAATTCTGGTAAACAACGATATCTAGATCTCTTTTATTGTTAATTTTTGAAATTGAAACACTAGACTAACTTTAACTATTTTCAAGCCTTACTTTATCTTTATAATACATATACATATACATATACATACACATATACAATGTGCATGCACATACATAGTACACACACACACATAGTAGTACATACATATGTTTAATGTTATGCATACGTAATGCAAGCATGCATGCATTATATATGTATGTATGTAAGACATTATGTATATATGTATGTATATCACATGTATATATGTATCTACAGTGTATGAATCCATGCGTGTGTGTATGTATATACATGCATCTATGTATGTATGTACATTGTATGTATGCATGCATGCATGCATGCATGTATGTATGTAAGCATTCCTGACGAACAGGAGCGGGGAAGGGGATAGGGCCATCCCGGGGATGGGACAAAGATCGACAGTTCAAAAAACTTTATTTAACTTCAACTATTTTCAAGCTTTACTTTATCTATATAATACATGTACATAAACATATACATATATAATACATATACATACACATATACAATGTGCATATACATACATAGTACATACACATATAATAGTACATACGTATGTTCTGCATACATAATGCATGCATGCATGCATTATATATATATATATATATGCACGGATGTATGTCATATGTAGTACATATGTCATATTATATATATATCTATATAATACATATACATATACATATAAATATACATATACATACATATACATACATATACAATGTGCATGTACATACATAGTACATACACACATAGTAGTACATACATATATACATGCATACATGCATTGTATATGTATACATAATGTATGTACATACATAGTACATACACACATAGTAGTACATACATATGTTATGCATACATAATGCATGCATGCATGCATTGTATATGTATACATATATGTATGTATGTATGTATCTCATCCGGCATCTGCTCTCATCCGGTATCCCGTACTCTCTTATTTTCGTATAGAATCTGACTGGTTTTTCGTACGGCTTGTGGAAGGTTCCTGTCCCGCATTCTTCCATACTGTCCCGCACTCTTCCGGATCTCCTCTGTACTCGTCTCTCTGCCTTCTGGAACTCCATTCCGGTCTGCATTCCGGTTCATATAGATATTCCGGCTCCTTCCGGATCCGCATTCCGGACCGTATTTTCCTTCAAAATGAAGACTAGAGAAGCAAACGGTGGCGTACTTCTATTACGTCCCAGACATGTTAGTAATTGACTCAAAATATATTATTTTACTAAGAGGCAAAATATACACAACCAAAAATTAAGTCTTTATGCCAAAATTTTGTATATACATGTCTATATCAAAAAGGGTCCTTACAATATGTATGTCATATGTATGTATGTATATACATGCATGTATGTATGCATGCACATTGTATGCATGCATGCATGTATGTATGTATGTATGTATGTATGCAAGTAATCTCGGCGAACGGAAACGGGGATGGACAAAAAACTACAATTAAAAAACTTTTTTAATAATAACTATTTTCAAGCTACTTGGTACATGGTACTTGGTGCACTGTACTTGGTACATGGTAATTGGTACATGGTACTTGGTACATGATAATTGGTACATGGTCCATATAGTAATTGGTACATGGTACATGATAATTGGTACATGGTACTTGGTACATGATAATCGGTACATGGTCCATATAGTAATTGGTACATGGTCCATAGTAACTGGTACATGATAATTGGTACATGGTACATGATAATTGGTACATGGTCCGTCCATAGTAATTGGTACATGGTACTTGATAATTGGTACATGGTCCATAGTAATTGGTACATGGTACTTGGTACTAGATTCGGTGCTTGGTACTTGATTTAGTATCAGGCTCCATAATGAAACTTCGAACTCGCAATTGATACATGATATATGGTATCAATTGGTCGGTCTAACTTTGGGGTACCTTAAGCAATAAACATGGGAACAAAGAAAGCTTTTTAGTGTTAGACTTGGTACTTAAGTTGGGTATCATGTTGAAACCTCGTACTTGCAAATGGTTACATGGTGAAGGTACGTGGTACATAAATTGGTACTTTGAAATCACGTGCTTTGAAACTTCATGGTTCGGATCTTTAAGCTTGAAAGTTAGCTTGAGTTGATACGTATCGTACAATCAGGGACCCCTGCAAAAAATATGAAAATCAAAAGCTTGTTAATATTAGAGCCTAACATAGAAAAACAGTCACTAGAACTGCGATAAAGTTTTTGATTTGTCTCTATCTAGCTTTCCAAGAGCTTTTGAGAATGCTTGCCAATCTTTTTCTTCTTTTGATGTGTTACATTGTGGACTCGCCTCTTTTCTTGTTTAGGATTTGTTTTGTTTTAAAACATATAGATAAATAAATAACAATCTAGCTTCTAGCACATACTTAGGCTAATTAACTTACCGACAAATAATTAATTGTTTGACAATAGACAAATTCAGCGATGCAACGAGAACATATGTCAATATATATCATCAACAAATATATGTACATGTGTCTATAGTGTGTGGTGATCAAATCCTCTCATATACAAAACAGATCACTAAGTATCACTACGTGAGCCATCACTACATGAGTCGCTACTATCAGACTCGGAATCATCATCAACATCAGCACTGCCACCACCCGTACCCCCAACCACAACACCACCATCACCACCGCCACCACTCGTGTCCCCACCTGGGATCACGCCGCCGTCACCGCCCGCCTCAGACTCTCGTCGTCGCCCCTCGGCCTCCTGTCGAGCCACCTCTGTCATGTCCTCCTCGCCATGTTGCTCCTGTATTACTTAGTGAAATCAAATAAGAATATATTACAGTTAATATAAAAATAAACCACAAAATAAATCAGTGATACCCACAAGTGGAACAGGCATGTCCGGAAGTGTCGCCTGCAAAGCACGGTACCCGTAGTATGTAGCGTACTCCATCTCCTGTGCCGTAGGTGCACGACCATAGTCTTTGGTCTGCATCAACACATAACCAAAGACTTATTGATTTCTTCATTCAATAATAGTATCTTTGAAAGTTAAAATTAGAACAATTTATACTCACAAATGTGGCCACAAATCCATCTCGACCCATCCGGCCTAGTCTAGATGTGTGACCAACTTGTAGTCGATTTCGTGCTACCATCTATGTAAATTTCATTAAACAAAATGACACAGATTAGAGAATATTTAGAATCAATCTATCAAAGTTCAAATTAATTCTAATATACATTAGCAAAGGCACACACATTCTGCTGAGGAAAAGTGATGCGTAGGCGTCTCTCCTTGAGGAAGTATTGCCATGTCTCCATGCACATATCAGCCCTCCTCTTGTTTGTCTCCACCATATAGTAGCGTCTGTTTATTTTTCATATTGCATACCATAGAACTTGTTAGATTTCAATGTTTTCTTTCATGCATTGCTTTTTTCTTCTCGATCATTTGATTAATGACTCGTGTTTTTATGGTGAGCGAGCACCGCCACCTGAGGAGCGACATCGACCTATGGTATGTGACTGTTCTCCCTTAGTTTTATTATTTGTTATTTTATAAATCAAAGGCCATATATAATGTAACCATATCATATATGTAGGTATATTCACTGGATGAAACGAGGATGACTTCACTATCAGTGGTGCACATGTCCCTCGCACACGGTGCGAACAGGTCACTTGTCAGCTGTAGCTCGAGGTTTCTCAACATCCTCTACCTCCTGCTTTGGAGGCCGAGACGGGTGGAGATCATCCTTTGCCTACTCGTTTGCATTCTCTAGTAGAGACGTATGATCGCAGACGATACAGGATGGCAGAGAGGATCACTTCCTTTAGAGGGAGTGGTTTTCAGCTTCTGGGGCAGTCACTAAATGATTGCTCCATCTACCATTAGTGGAGCAGGACGAGGCCTCTTTATTGCACAGGATTTACATGTGCCCCCTCGTTCAAAGGTCACCCTTATGTCTTTATTTGGACCTATATATAGATGGGGTCCATGGCATCAGCTTACTCGCTACATTTAGAGCATGAGTACTTATGGATTATGTCTCAATGCAGCCTCTCTTTCTAATAGAGGGATCACACATGCAGAAGAACAAAGACTCTATGTTGATGGAAGACCTTACTCTCAAGGAAACATAGCAGGTTTAATCAATAGTAGTCGAGGGATGAGTTCAAGAACCAATTGCACATTTGTGGAGTGTGAGAATAGTCATGAACCAGAACATATGAGGAGGGATGTAGAAAGATACATAGTTGTCAATGCTATTAGATCATTACGTGCTGGTGATGAATTAGGTCAATTATGGATAGCGTAGACCTCCACGAGCATCCTTACTAGATGAGGATTGAGAGCTTCATTGTATACATTTCCTAATGTTATTGGACCTCTTGTACCCTAATTCTATAGTTTAATTTGCACCACGTTCTCTATTGTCTCTATTTTAATTTGATAATCATTTTTTATTGTCTATAACTGTTTTGTATCTATCTTTTCTTTTATATAGAAGCATGCTATTGATATTGCCTTCAAATATGTAGATTCCGGATTGTGACATCGACAATATCACAAATCAATGTTCACATGACGTATCTCACATGTCAATAGAGTGCATGAGGATCCTATGCAGGAGTGATCCTAATACGTATGCAAGACTCAAAAAACAATATTCTTAGGACTTCAATAATGTGCGGGACCATATCTTTGATGACGATGATGGCATGTCTGATTTTATTGAGGATTGGTATCAAAATAATAGTGCGAGCGATATTCCTAATAACAACGAGAAGTATCTTCGAGAAGAAGCTCTAAAGCGTATCTACGCAGGAAGCCAACTGACACGACTCAGTGCAAGCTTACTTATTTTGAATCTTCAAAACCGTTTTGGATGGAGTAATATATCCATTTCAGCACTTTTGAAGTATGTAACAATCTAACATTTTTTTTAATCTAAATATTTTAGGAGTAATCACAATATGTTTTGTTCTTATTGATCATATTTTTAATGGACTTTGCAGGCTACTCTCTCAGAAGTTCTTGCCGACAAGCAATTCCCTTCCTACATCACATGATGAGGTGAAGAAGATGATAAGTAGTCTTGGACTTGACTATTCTTCTATACATGCATGTCCCAATGATTGTATTTTATATAGAGGTCAGTACGAGGATGGTGTGACATGTCCAAAATGTCAAACTCCTCGTTATAAAGAGGAGAAAGGTAAGGTCCCTCGAAAGGTATTGAGACATTTTCCCCTGGCACCTGTAAATAAAACATGTGTGTTCCAAAGTCTCGAATTAGCTAAGCTTATGACATGGGGAGCGGAGCACACAAGAGCAAAGATGGAGTAATGCAAATTCCATCAGATTGTCCTGCATTTGACCATATTGATCTGCGATGGCCAGATTTTGCAAAAGAACCACGCCATTTAAAGATGGGTGTAGCATTGGATGGCGTGAATCCATTTTCAATGAGATCAAGTAAATGGTCTACATGGCCAGTGGTAGTTATTAACTATAATCTACCCCCGTATCTCAGCATTAAGAAAGAGCATTTAATGCTCTCACTCTTAATTTTGGGAAAACAACAAGTTAAAGATCTGAATGTTTATTTGGCCCCTCTCATCGACGATCTTCAAGATTTGTGAAGAGGGATTGATGTCATGGATATGTCCAGAAGCATCGATCAAAGACAGTTCATTGTTCATGGAGTTTTAGCATGGACTATCCACGACTTTCCAGGATATGGTTTTTGCTCAGGTAAATGGTTTAAATATATATATTCTTTCATAAGTTTGTACGATGTTCATTACGCTAATCATCTTTGTTATGTTTTCCATGCAGGGATATGTACCAAGGGTTATAAAGCTTGTCCAATTTGTGGTGATTGGTTGAGATCGACTTATAGCAAAAACCTCAACAAAAATATATATCTTTGACATAGACGATTTTTATCTGAGGATCATTATCTACGAGACAGAAGGCAAGCCATACATTTTAATGGAAAGGTAGAAGAAGGGAGATGTCCAATACCAATGACACCAAAGGATTGGTATCTAAAGTGGATTGTTGGACCCGCTATTGATGGAAAGGTAGAAGAAGGGAGATGTCCAATACCAATGAGACCAAAGGATTGGTATCTAAAGTGGACTGTTGGACCCGCTATTGATCCGGAGTCAGAGATCATAAGCAGTTTCTACCCCTTGTTATTGATGGATGTACTACAAGAGGAGTCCGAGATGTGATATATCGCCTTGGATCGCTTGCAAGGTATTTATCGCTCATTAATTTTTAGTATAAAATTTTATTTCATATCTTCTTTATTCAATAACATCTCTAATATCTTCTTTCTTTTACTCTGATAGATGGATTACATCTAAAGAGATTGCCAAAGGGTCAATTCCACAAAAGAAGCGTGAATGTATAGAGCTTCTTTGTTTAATGGAAAAGGAATTTCCAACCTCCTTTTTTGCTATCCAGGTTCATCTTCTAATCCATCTAGTAGACGAGATAGATCTTGCTGGTATTGTCAGCACTTGATGGATGTTTTGGGTCGAGAGGTTTATGGGAGTATTGAAAGGTTATGTACGTCAAAAAGCAAGGCCAGAGGGTTCTATGGTGGCGGAGGGATGGATGCTTGAAGAATGCATGTATTACGTTTGTGAATACCTTGAGAAAACCGATTCTGAAGCTCCACGCGTATGGACAAATGAGTCGTCTTCTACCATGTATGACGAGGTATTGTCCGGAAAGGGAGTCCCTTTTCGAGTTAAGATCCAAGATAAATTGGATATTTCTACTTTCATTGTCTATAATAGCGAATGCATGCAACAATTCGTTGATGAGTACGAGGAGGAACTTGCAAGCAAACGAGTTGGTAGACGTAAAAAGAGGAGATCCAGACGTCAAACCAATGTAAATAACGACAGGGACGTACCTACTTTCATGGATTGGTCATACACCCGTATGCAACGTGCGGTTAGTGATCATGAGCCAATCTCTATGGAACAAAGAGAGTTCATGATTGGGTGTGAAAAACAGGTAACTTGTTTGGTTTTGAAAACTCTGAACTAAACAAATGAATCTTAATTTTTTTTAAATAATTTATGTTTTGGTGTAGGCTCGAATGTATACCAACATGTGGGCTTATGGACAACATCTTCGGATAAAATCTATTGACGACTTACATCTAACTCAGGATTCTTGCATTGTTGCCTCTTTTAAGCAATTATCACGTGCAAGTTCAAGAGACACAAATCTTATCGAGAGTGAACTTGGTTACATGGGAATCATAGTCGGCATTTATGAAGTATCATATCGTATCTTCAAGCAAGTAAATGAGATCTCTCTTCATGCAACAATAACATGTAGATTTCTTAAAGCTAAACATAATTCTAAGGTTTTGATTCGTGTATTTTGTTAGGTGGTTTTGAAGGTGGATTGGTTCCGTGCCGGGTATAAAGGCAATAATGCCACAATGAAAAGAGAACCGTCCGGATTTTGGTCCGTCGACTCCTCAAAGTTATTGCGTGCAACAAAAGAGCCTTACATTCTGCCAACTCATGTTGAACAAGCATTTTTTACAAGAATACAGATGCTCATCCATGGTGGCAAGTTGTGCATGTCCAACCTAGAGGTCGACACTTGTTTGATAGCGTTGACTCTGAGACAGCGGATCAAGATGATTTGATTACATCCTCGAATCTAGACACATCGACCTCATAGAGGTGTAGAATTCTTCTATCCATCAATCATGATGACATTGTAGCTGATGAGAACGACAATGATCCAGACTCTAACACTACAGACACCGAAGAGGAGGAAACAATGGATGTCGAGCCTACGGAGGAAATGAACATGAACACAAATTTAATGATCGAGGAGTTCAAAAAAGTCAACAAGGATAATGAAGATGAAATTTTATTGACGGTTTATCTCAGAGATGATGATGAGGACAGTAGTCTTACGTATCAACTCACGGATCGGTAAGATTTAATCTCAAAATCATTCATTGTGAAGTCTTGTTTTTTTTATTATAAACTTACTAACAAGGGTGGGTGGTGGGGAGTCTCGCAATGATAGCCTCATATGGCTAGTGTCGGGGTTTGATTCCCCTCAGACTCATTTTTCTTACTCTAGTTGTGTACAGGATTCTATCTCGCGTTTCTGTCAGAATACGCAACGGAGATGATGACCAGACCTGGGAACACAAGAGCAAAAAACACAAGCAGAAAAACAGCACAAGAGAAAGAGAGATGTAGGCGTGTAACTCTGCTCTGATATACACAAGAAGATTTCGAATATGATACAAATGTGGTATGGGGGCTGGGGGCCTATTTATATGCCCCCACATGTGCAGTCGGCTGCCTACAGCAGCAGGCCGACTGGCCCTGAGAACTCCACGACCAGACACATCTCCAATCGGCCAGATCATCAGCAGTCGGCCACCTCCCAGATGCAGTCATGGACTAGTTGGCCAGCACATGGGCTGCCTCCCAAGCCATAGAAAAATGGAAAACAAATATGGGAAAAATGCGGGGAGTGAGGAAAAATGATAAAACACCTGATAAGGATGGGCACACCCACAACAAAGGCCTTGGTGTATAAATCTAGATAGGAGATGACTTCTAACACCCCCTCTCAGCTCTTGGCTGTGAAACCAACCACTGGTGGGAGCTGGGGTGCCGCCTAAGCAAATCCTGAGAGAGCGACTTCGTGAAGAGGTCCACCATACTGTCCTCCGTCGAACAGAACTCTAGCAAGATGTCATCAGCAACAATCTGTTCACGAACAAAGTGCCTCTGGATGACCATGGGTTCCTTCAGTGGAAGCCCAAACCTGCAATGCAACCTCTGCATCCTCACCCCCTCACAAGCAGCATCACAAACAGCCCGGTACTCTGCCTCGATAAGGCAAAAGATGATTGTCTCTTACTGCTCCAAAAAACTACTCCTGGGCCTGAAGTAGATCCCCTCGTGTCCGAATCTCCTCCCCAAACCGAGTCACTCCAACCGTGGAGTCGGACTCCATCCAACAATCCCCCTCCTGTGTTTAGAGTCCATGATCCTTCACACTGCTCACAAGGATCAACACCTGTTATGGTGCACAAACAAGTCCTGGAAACCTGATGAAACCTGTCAACTCTGAATCCGAAACCACAAAGCCTGGAGAAACCACCTCCTTCTGCAAGTAAGCACTTGTCACTTGCCTGGCTTTCTGAAAGGTCCCCGTGGAAAGAACATCCTCATCAGAGCATAAGTGACCTGTTCAGTTTCCTCTGACTGACGAACACAAGAACTCCCAACATCAGTACTGGAAAGTTCCTGTGAACTGCTGCCATCTACTGGCAAGCTATCCACCATCTGGTCTCGGAAAGCCCGCACCTGCAGCGTATCCACACTTAAGTGGCCATTACCAGACTGCCACTCACAAACCTGAGGACCTGGGAGAGAGACTGTTGAAAGCCTGTAAACTCCATTCTCCACTCCGCCTTCCCAAACCACTTGGCCTGTTGCTTTGTCCCAAAGACCAACAAAATGCTCATCAAACCCCACCCGTATGCCAGTCTTGCAAACCTGATGCACTGACAATAGATGAAAACCAAGTGCCGGAACATACAACATCTGGGAGGAATGCTTCCCCTCTCTGCCATCGGGAACTATCTCCATCTTGCCCTCACTATGAACTGGGATAGTGGACGTATCCCCAGTAAGAATATGACCAGAAAGCCTGCAGAGATCCTGTAAACCGGAATGGGAAGAAGTCATGTGCCTTGAAGCACCACTATCGAGAATCCACTCCCGAGTATCCGTTGTTGCGGAGAGTCCTCCAATCTCCTCCCTTCCTAAAGAAAATGAAGCATCGGTGTCCATCACCTCCAGGTCCATCACCTCCAGATCTGCCATAGCGGGGATGTACTCTGAAAAGGGTGGGTGGGTGGGAACAAAGAAGAACTAAAACCTGCAAGTGGCTGTCCAAAAAATCAACCCGCCTTCCTCTTGCACCTTCTCTTCCCGATCAGCCCAAAACAGTCCACCAATCAGCCACAAAACAGTCCCCCTCTTGCTCCACAAATCCCAAGACCTATCTAGAGCCTAGGGCTCTGATACCATGTCAGAATACGCAACGGAGATGATGACCAGATCTGGGAACACAAGAGCAAAAAACACAGGCAGAAAAAAAGCACAAGAGAAAGAGAGATGTAGGCGTGTAACTCTGCTCTGATATACACAAGAAGATCCCGAATATGATACAAATGTGGTATGGGGTTGGGGGCCTATTTATATGCCCCACATGTGCAATTGGCTACCTACAGCAGGCCGACTGGCCTTGAGAACTCCACGACCAGACACATCTCTAGTCGGCCAGATCATCAGCAGTCGGCCACCTCCTAGATGCAGTCGTGGACCAGTTTAGCGGTCGGCCAGCACATGGGCTGCCTCCCAAGCCATAGAAAAATGGGAAAAAATATGGGAAAAATGTGGGGAGTGAGGAAAAATGATAAAACACCTGATAAGGGTGGGCACACCCACAACAAAGGCCCTGGTGTATAAATCTAGACAGTAGATGACTTCTAACAATTTCAACCCTAGTATCAGCACCTCAACCTTCAATACCCGCAATCAAGCAAGGTTCCCTGGATCGACTTGGCCTAGCAGTAGACCATCGAAGCCAACAGTCTTCTAGCATTTCGTGGCAGTAGTTCCAGCAGCACCCTCAGTGACTACCTGCAGTACCCTTAACCGCAACACACCCCATGCGGCCCATTGGTATCAGAGCTCTCTGGTGGTAACTTTTTGGTCTCATAGGTCATTTTGGCCTTTTGAAGATGTAAATATAGCATTTCATTTTGTTTCATTTCTCTCTCTCTACTTATCGTGCATTGTCGCGTCGATGACTCAGGATTTTACACATTTGTTTCAGCAACCACTTCCGACTCCATCCTGCCCCAAACTCCGTCTCCAGTGTGTTGATGACATATTTCTTGTCATCCTCGAGTTGATCGCTGCATTGCAAAATAAAGTCAGTAAAATAAAAAACTATAATTCATATTCTTTATGTTAAATAATACTTACTGCCATGGTATATGAACTCGTTGTAGATATGACATGCAAAGATCTCTCATCCGTCGTCTAAAGGCGATGCTGGCTCCGACCTGAAGGATACCCCCGTCAGGTGTGATGTTGCATGTGACACCCAAAGTCCCAGTGCACGTGCGCATCGGCACTGGTGGGGGCACTGGTGGTGTGGTACTCTGCCGCCGCTGATGCCTACGCGCAATACAAACATACGATATATTGAGATGTGAGTTCGTAAAAAATACTTGATATTTAATCCATAATCACCATAAAAGATATACCTGCGGGAGGAACGGCCACTACCCTGTGAATCAGGTGTCACCTGAGTACTAGGAGGTACATCAGGAGTAAGCTGCTAACTCTTGTGATGTGATGTAATTGGGATAGGAGTCCTAAGCAAACAAAGACATCAAAAGGATATATATATTAAGAATTATATATGTAAAAAATGGATGACATTACTATTTTATCAATCAAGAAGCTTACCGATGCGCAGTAGTATGTGCACGCCGAGACGTCTCCACTTCTGCATGTGGCTGGGAGGATGTACCAGGTCATACGGGCATACTGAATCTCCCAAGAATCTCAATCGCACCGTCTAAACTCGCATCATCCATCTCCACATAATCTGTCATGGCCTCTGACAGTGTATCTCCAGAAAGTCCAGTGCCTCGTAGCAAAGACTTGATGATCGCCAACTTCACTTTACGGCCGTGGTCACTCATCGTATCTATATATTTAAAACAACTATATGTCAGACTAGAGATACATTCTTAGAGAGGAGCTGAATACATTGTTAGAGAGGAGCTGAATACATTGTTAGAGAGGAGCTCAATACATTGTTGGAGAGGAGCTCAATCGGGCCAAGGCTCATATTGACAGCTTACCATAAGAGAAGGAAGGGCTAACAGATTACCCACGGTGAAACCCTCAGGCTTGGGAGGCAACCCTGAGGCGGCTGGTGAAACCGGGATATGGACACATAACACAGTAATTCTTTCAATTAAATACCTGGACTTTATGACACACACACAAACAGAATCCTCGCTCCCTCGCTCAACACCAGATTGGCCCCGAAGTCCGGCGCCCCTTGCAGTATTTATTTCTTCATTAAGAGATTGAAAGTAGAAAGCGGGAGTGCAATTGGGCACTCTACCTATTCCTGCTGAAGTTTACAAGCTCTGCAAGAATTTTGCCAGCACTAAAACTGTCCCAAAACAACTCAGAATGAATCCCAACTGACTGAGTTCACTTCCACAGGTCTCAACCTACCCATTTGAGTCCCAAACAGTGAATTTCAACTTGCTGTATTTTTTGTACAGACCTGTTTTCAGCTCTATACAACCGCCACACTGTCTTGGTAGACCCTAGCAAGGTCTGTCTGCAATCTGGCATCAACTGGGCCTTGGAACAGCCCCTGAACAGTCCAAAAACAGCACTGATTTAGTGCTGAATTGGACACCTACGTGGTGAGGTAACTACCCTCACCTGTTCCTGCTTTGGAGCAACAGTTAGCTGCTCCTGTTCCTGTCAAAGGAGGCTCTTGCCTCAGTCAAAAAGCATATTCCCCACACAGTTGTACATAATTCATGAGAGAAGCCCACTAGAGGGGTATTACCATAGCTGAATATAGGTTAAGAGAGGCTGTGGAGAGCAAGCTCAACCCTCAATGCATAGAGAACCGGGAAGGGGAAGCTCCAATAGATCTTAACCTGTAACAATCCACCTGAAAAACCACAAAAATGAGCCCAGGGGGAAGATAATCGAGCCCCCAGCCTCCTGTACTTAGAAACTGGCCTAAAAGCTGCCACATGGCAGTCATGCAGCTCATTTTCCGTTCCAGCCTTCCAGTCTAAAAATCTCCCAATCTGCTAACATTTTGACATCAGTCCTTTGGTGATTATTGATCCTTGCAACATTCTGGAAAGATTGATGTGAAGAGATTTCAAATCTGATCACTGTCCAAAAATAGTAGTTTCCCTAAATTTTAGGGATGATGTCATTTGCATTCCTTATGGTCTCTTGACCATCTTTGACCTCTATGGTCACTTCAGAATCTGCTTAGAAATCAAGATACAGTGACCTTTCAGGCGACGGCCACTAACTGGTGTGAACCGTCGCTTCTAGCCAAATCCATTGGCCTATCCTTTCATCCAGTGACCATGTCTTGTTCACTGGTAGTCACATTTCAGTGCATATCTTAGGCTTGGCCATCCACTGGTCCAATGTCCCACTGGACCACCCAACTGACAATGCAATGGTCCTAGCTCTTCCAAGAGATCCGAGGGAAAGCAACAGCAGCCAAAGAAAGAAAAAGAAAAAGATATTTATATAGAGAAATAAATAAGGAAAACAACTGCGGCAAAGTACACCACCTGGTGAGACCCAGTAGCTGTTCGACTGCTCAGACATCAGTCGTGGAGTGTCTCACTACTAGCCGACAGGATGTATGCAGTCGTGGGCCTCATGTGCTGCTGGCCGACTGTTGCTACAGTCGTGGAGGGCCTTTTCAGCAGGCCGACTGCCCATCTGGGGGCATATAAATAGGCCACCAGCCCCATACCACTCAATGTATCATATCGAGATCGTCTTGTGTATATCAGAGTAGAGTTACACGCCTACATCTCTCTCTCTCTTGTGCTATTTTTCTGCATGCGTTTTTTGCTCTTGTGTTCCCAGATCTGGTCATCATCTCCGCTGCGTATTCTGACAACCACCTGGGGACATAGAGGGAACTTCCCTGCAGAAAACAAACACCCACAGATAAAGGAGAATGGGGACGGCCAGACAATGGAGTTCTCATGGACGGATCGTGGGTGTAGAATAGATCCTGGTGGCTGGAAAGAGCATGTGCCGCAGCTTCAACCCTCCTACTATTCAGCCCTCAACTTTTGCGCACACACAAAAACACCCAAAAACCGGCCGCCAGCCCCTCCATAAGCATGTGTACCCCTTCAGCACTCAGCCCAACTAGTAGCAAGTAGGGGAGAACCCCCATGTGCAGTTCAAAGCTTCTGTGCGCCACTTGCAAACAGCTCGACAACGTGATATGCGACTCTCTGTTCAATCCACGTGTAGTCCAGCCACATGTAATCCAAGCTGACAGTCTCGCCATAGAGAGAGAGAGAGAGGTTCAATCGGCCCTGTATGTACCCCTGTATGTACTGCAGCGTTGCCACTTTCCAGAGAGAGAAAACACACACCCTCCTCTGTTTTGCAGCCCTGAAGCACACCTGCAGTTCGGCCCATCTCCTGTCCTGCAGCCCTGCGCAGCTTTTCACCAAAGAGAGGGAGAGACCCACACACAGTTCAGCCCCTGCGCAGTAGCCTTCTCCAAGAGAAAAGCACACACTCGAGATTAAGTAGTCCTCTCCCAAAAGCATGAGAAAGAAAAAAAAACACATCCTCCAAAAGTGGAGTAGCCTGCCAAAATAGCTTTTGGGCCACCCAAGGTTTTAAAACCTTTATAACTTTAATTTTTGCCCACCAAAGGTTATAAAACCTTTTTAAATTAAAGTCTCTTTGCCCCCTTCACACTTGCGGTTGTCCACACATAGGGGGGCTTCCTTTTTAACTCCAATCTGATGCCATTCACACGTCCCCGTGCACACCTGCATGCTGTCCACCATGTCCCTGTGCACACCAATCTGATGCCATTCACACTCCAATCTGATGCCATTCACAGTGTCCACCACGTCCTCGTGCACACCTGCATGCTGTCCAGAGAAAAACACAGGGTCGTGACACACCCCCCTCTTGAAAAATAGCAAGCATCCTCAATTGCACTCAATGGTACAGTAAGGCATCTTATGAGCAAAGACTGCCCATATGACAAAAGCAATGGCCCTCCAATGCATCTGGGTGATAAAACAATCATCCTGCACAATAGGCCACACTGTCACGCCAAAGTGACAAACACCTCTTGCTTGTTCCTTCAGAACCTACAGCAAAAATCTAAAATCGAATGGAAACACGTTAACTGTGTTAGCCAAAAACAAAACCATGCATCATTCTACATATGACAAACATATGCATGACACATATGCATTCGCAAACAATATGCTCCTCAAGATGCTCTACCTACTCTAAAGTAGCAGCCTAAGGGCTGCTCGCAAGCCTTACGCCCATGGACATCCCGTAGGACCCATGACTGAAGGTAAAACATGAGCATATGAAAGCACTCAATGCATCCAAACACTACATCCACTAAGTACTTTCCCACATATGTCTCATGGCCATCCCGCAAGAGTCACACCCACCAGTGGTGCATCCATGAACATAATAAAGAACTTGATGTATCATACCAACATACATGCATCACACCACACAGTCCAGAGTATTTCCCAATGTATTCTCAATGGTACCAGGATCCAATGGCACCAGAATACAAAAATACCTCTACCTCAAAAAGTGTATGCATACATGCACAAATAGAGTTTGATCCATATATCCATGAACCAAACCAACTCTAGGACTACTCGCAAGACTTATGCCCTCCATAGAGTTATCCATAGTTGCAGTTATAGTTCAAGGTGCGGCCGACTATGAACCATACCCAACTTTACCATCTCATGTGACTAGTACACAATATCATAGAAGTCCCATAGTTGCAGTTATAGTTCAAGGTGCGGCCGACTATGAACCATACCCAGCTTTACCATCTCATGTGACTAGTACACAATATCATAGAAGTCCCATAAGCAGATGTACTGTCAGCCTCAGTACCTTCGGGTGAATACAAAGATGTCACCAAGCGACTCCCTAGATGACAACTTAGCCTGTCTCTGTAACAAGGGAGCGGAGGTGCTACCCCCCTCTTGAGCATCAGGCAATGCTCCAGACCTATGCTCTACTGAACCTGAATGAGCCGTAACAAGAGTCGACTCCAACTCAAAGGCATCAAGATAAAGCTGCAAATCCTGAGGTGAATCTGCTAAGTCACCCTCGTCCATCCACTTCGCATCCATCAGTGAACAGCTCATGAACTTCACAAGATAGCGATGGGAAACTTTACCTTGTACCTTTCTTTCCTTATGTGCCAGTATCTGCTCCGGAATAAGAACCTCGTCAAGTTCCTTCGCTTCCGTCTGAGCCTCATCTGATACATCCTCAGGCACCCAAAACCTGCTTGCACTCCACCCAAGTGGTAAGCACAAGTCCTCGATGAAGCATAGTAGATCACCACTGCTAAACAAAGCAACCCTGGGCTCGCCCACTTGAGAAAGTCGACGATGTCCCGGCAACAGAACCTTGAAACCGGCCTGACGGGCGGTGAAACAAACACTCGCACATAAAACACTTCAACGCCATTGAGGACCTAGAAAAGGAAAACAAACAGGGGGAGCTAGAGTGCTCCTGCAAACAGTACACGGACAGCGATTGGCCCCAAAACGCAGTGGCGCCCCTTGCGGTATTTCTTTAATTGATTAAAAGAGATTTGATTACAATAAGGCTGGGAACTCAGCCTTCACAGTAGAACCCCTAAAGCCTGCAAAGAAATCCCATCATTGTCTTCTTGTCCACTTGGCATCCACAAACAAGTCCAACCATTGTTCACTTCGAAAGACTCTCTCACATTGAGTTCTGCATACCGAAGTCTTCTCCCATGATTAGGGCTGCCACAACCATCCATAGCCTCTCACCCTATGAACAGCATCACACCCTGACACATCCAATGCTTCTGTATCACAACACAGATTAATTTGCAGCCAAATAAAGACAGCCCATAAACTGTCCTCGAACTGATCTCAAAACAATCCCGAACCAAAGCAAAGCTAAGCTCAAAGTTCCATCAATTGAACACCATCAACATGATGTCTATGTTCATGAAAAACCAGCCCCTGTCTGCCTTTATGTCCAGAGAAACCAGCCCTCTAGCCACCTAGGAGAAGAGCATGCAACCCTGAGCACCTGCAGTCCAGCCCTCCTGTGTACCAAGTGAGAGAGAGAGAAAAGAGCATGTGCCGCAGCTTCGACCCTCCTTCTACTATTCAGTCCTCAACTTTTGCGCACACAGAAAAACACCCAAAAACAAGCCGCCAGCCCCTCCATAAGCATGTGTACCCCTTTAGCACTCAGCCCAACTAGTAGCAAGTAGGGGAGAACCCCCATGTGCAGTTCAGCTTCTGTGCGCCACCTGCAAACAGCCCGACAACGTGATATTCGACTCTGTTCAGTCCACATGTAGTCCAACCACGTGCAATCCAAGCTGGCAGTCTCGCCACAAAGAGAGAGAGAGGTTCAGTCGGCCCTGTATGTACTGCAGCACTGCCACTTTCTAGAGAGAGAAAATGCACACCCTCCTCTACTGTGCAGCCCGGAAGCACACCTGCAGTTCAGCCCATCTCCTGTCCTGTAGCCTTGCGCAGCTTTTCACCAAAGAGAGGGAGAGACCCACACATAGTTCAGCCCCTGCGCAGCAGCCTTCTCCAGGAGAAAAGCGCACACTCCAGATTAAGTAGGCCTCTCCCAAAAGCATGAGAAAGAAAAAAAAACACATCCTCCAAAAGTGAAGTAGCCTGCCAAATTAGCTTTTGGGCCACCCAAGCTTTTAAAACCTTTATAACTTTAATTTTTGCCCACCAAAGGTTATAAAACCTTTTTAAATTAAAGTCTCTTTGCCCCCTTCACAGTTGGGGTTGTCCACACATGGGCTTCCTTTTTAACTCCAATCTGATGCCATTCACAGTGTCCACCACATCCCCGTGCACACCTGCATACTGTCCAGAGAAAAACACAGGGTCGTGACACAACACAACTAAGCTTGGCGTTCTAGAATGTTGCATTGGATCATCTCAGACAATGGCATGATTAACATAGAGGACGAGCACAATCAACAAGAACATTGGAATACTTGTGTATGTTTCATTTTTGGTGAGTATGGGGATTTCATGCAACTCAACACAGTCCCCACTACACCCATGCAATGGTTACTAATGTGGGAGCATCAAATTGATCAAAGCAGTCAGTCGTTTTACCCATGGACGGTGCCAGCTCATGTAAACCCAATAGAAAACCCAACACAAAGAGATACAGGTCAGGTCGCATGCGGAATCATGCAGTCAAAAACAAGTTCACTGGAGGCTATGGAATGCACAGGAAAATACAGGCTATGGCTGATTGCTTGGATCAATACATATATACACCGGCACACCACAACAGCATACTATCAGCCCCCACTCTTCGCTGCTGCTGGTTCCGCTCCACTTTCCCACCTGCCCCCCTGGTCAGGCCGCCAAGGCAGCAACATAACTCTCCCTCTCTTTCTCTCTTTTTCCCATTGCCCATCTCTCCTGCTACTCACATACATTGATGGCACAGAAGCGGTAAAGCTGTTTATGCCCTTATAGGGTGCCACACTTCCACACACGCATATAAACACACCAGAACACCAGACCCAAGCTCCATGAACAAGATTCATATTTTAGAACAGATCCTTAACTTTACAGAATTGTATATTTCAAACACCAGCCCCACTGCTAATACACCCCTGGCCTGAAACTCCAGGAGATAGAAATCCACAAAAACCACACACACACCCTCTCTCTCTGGCTCTCTGTGCTAATCCTCTGCCAGCCACTTCCTCACTTCCTCTTGCAGCTTATCTGCAGTGTTTCCGGCCCCACCAGCCTCTGCACATCCCTTGTCCCCTGCTCACCAGCAGCCCAGCTTCCTCCAACAGCTTCACCTACGCAGCCCTCTCTGCCTCTGTATAGGCCTCCACATCCGGCTTCACCTAGCCTAAGCACTGTAGCTTCTGCACATCCAGCTGCACCTTCTATGCTGCCAAAACCTCAAAGGCTGCCTTTACCCGTCATCACCACCCTTTTCCTTCTAGCCACTGCAGCACCTTCCTTGAAGAAGTCTCCCTCTCTATCTACAAGGTGGCCACACTCTGTCCTTGTTGACCACCACCGGTGACCCCACGGACACCTCCG
The DNA here is from genome assembly GCF_041138505.1 of Cibotium barometz. NCBI lineage: Eukaryota > Viridiplantae > Streptophyta > Polypodiopsida > Cyatheales > Cibotiaceae > Cibotium > Cibotium barometz. The sequence continues at coordinate 30,022,499 of NC_141058.1, forward strand.
TTCTCTGCACTTGCGCCAGTCAGCTGCTGCGCATCACCTCAACGGTGGCCTCTGCTCTCCCACGCGTCTGCTAGCTTCAGCTGCAGCCACCAAAGGTGGCCTCCCCATAGGTCTTTCACCACGCCACACCACCTCAGCACTTAAGGGCCTTCTCCTCTTGCACCTACAGCCTGCATCACCTCAACGGTGCTAGAGGGAGGGCTATTAAACCGTCTCACCTTTTGTCTGTGCCAGCATCTCTAGCTGCTGCAGTCTTCGCCAGCTCCCGTCTCTTTCCCACAGGCAGCGCCCTTCACTCAAGTCTTTGCTCTGTCCACTCAGTATCTCTTGGCTGCGCCTAGCCACACAAAACCAAAGGGCTGCGCCCCTCTGCACTTCGCCTGCAGCCTCCACGTCGCCCAGCCTCTACACGACGGCCATACCACCCTCTTCACGGCGATTTTGCCCGCTGCTCCTATCACTTGTGCTGCAGCCACGTACCTACACTTCACAAGCCCGTCAGCCCTTCGACTTGATGCCAGTCCGCTGGCTTTAGCGCAAGTCTCACAGGAACCCACGACTCTTGCCACAGGGGGCTCCAACCACCGCCAACACGACCTCTGTACCACGGACGTTTCGTCCACGCTTCAGCCTTCCCACTGCTACAGCTTCTCTCCAGGGCGACCTCCCCTCTTTGTGTATCCGCGGCTACGCCTGAGAGCCCCCAACCTTCTACAAGGCAGCCTTCCCTCTACTTCCTCTCCTCGCCAGCTTCTAGATTACACATGTTGGCAGCTACGCTGGCTGCAAGACAAACAGCCATGTGGCTATGCTTTTTTGGCCACATTAATTATTATTATATTTTGTTTAAAGCCCAATGTGATGGCCACCCTCAATGCTTTCACACCAATGTCCAAGGCAATACTGTCCCTTCAACCTTAAATGCCCATGCTTCATGGCTCTAATACAACCCATGAAACCAACACCAATACTTGGGGACGTGTACACACATTCAGACGACTGAGCAGCTGATATCATCTTCAGTGGACCTCTAGTAGACCACGTCCGGACACGCCTATACATGCTCACATCAAAACCATCTACTCTGTACACCTGGCAATGCTCTCAAAAGAAAAACCTTCACATGCCATGCACACGTATGTACACATTACCAACTCCTATTTTGTCCACACATATTTAGCAACCCCCCGCTTCTTCTGAGACATTCATGTCCAGCAGCTATACAAAGAGGGATGAAATATTCAGATTTTCCTCTGTATCTTTCACAACCTCCTGACATGCATCACAAGCTTCCTGATCTTCTTCTTTCACGGCGGCTAACATCAATCGAGCAAAATATTTTTTCAGTCGTAAACCATTCAGTCTCCTTTTATGCTTCTTTCCATTCAAATCAGCAAGCTGTTAACTCCCATTATCAAATTTTCTCTCAACTTTATACGGACCTTCCCACTTTGTCTGGAATGTAGTATGAAAAGTACTATCCAGCTTGCTGTTATACCTGAGAATGTAGTATGAAAAGTACTATCCAGCTTGCTATTATACCTGAGAACCAGATCACCCTCTTCAATTTATTTTTGCTCCACCTTCTCATTCTCTTTCTCTTGTCTTTTCAATTGCATAGCCACATAATGATCAAATGCTAGCTCTCTGTCCAACTGGACTATTTGCAAGGCCAGTAATCTTTCTCTGTAACAATTAATAGGCTCATGCCCTTCTTCAACCAGGAACTTCAAAGCTAGAATTTCCACATGAGTAGGCATGAGTGCTTCTTTCCCATCTAAATGAAAGGGTGAGAATTGTGTACCAGATTTTACTGCAACCCTATATGCCCATAATACACGATTCATCTCTATATCCCAATTCTTGATATGGCCTTCTGTCATTTTGGTTATCATCAGCTTAAATTCACCATTGAATTTTCATTCAAGCCATTGCATTGAGGGTGATAAGGAGTGGAGTACTTGTGGTTGATATTCAATCTTTTGCATAAATGGTCAACTGCCTCTCCTCGAAATTCAGGACCATTATCTGATAATATCTCCAAAGGAATACCAAATCTGCAGCATATATGTTCATACACAAAATCAGCCACCTCTTTACTATCCACTCTCTTCACTGCCTTCACTTCTGCCCATTTTGATAGTAGGTAATCCACCGTAGTAAGCACATAACACTTTCCTCTGGCTGTCCTGGGAAGTGGTCCAACTGCATCCACTCCCCATCTTTCAAAAATGTCATATACCAGCATGATATTTCTCGGCTCCATTTTTAAGATTCTCTTCCCCATTCTCTGGCACTCATGGCAAGACCTGCACCAGTGCTGAATATCCTTCTGAATGGAAGGCCATACATAACCCTCTAGTAATACCTTCTGTAAGGTGATCTTAAATGCATAATGACCCCCACATGCTCCCTCATGATTTGAAGATAGAATATAATAAATCTCTTCCCTCCAGGGAATTCTCCTCAATACCTGATCAGCTCCTTGCATGTATAATTCATCTCCAATCATGACATAATGCTTACTTTTCCTAATAAAATGATACTTTTGGCCTTTTTTGAGCTCCTCAGGCAAGCGACCTGAGAGTAAGTAATCCACCACTCTGGACAGGTATTCCCTCCCTTTGTATAATGGCTCTTCGATTTTTGCAATTATTGGATCCTGATTAATTTCCTCCTGAGCCAACTCATGTGCCATATGATTGTCCTCCCGCCGCACATGTTGAATACTCCATGCTGTAAATTGATGTAGCAGCCTTCTAACATCAGCCAGACATTCTTTTAATCTCGGATTCTTTGCTCGCCAGCTACCCAAGACCTGCTTTACTACTGATAGAGAATCTCCCTTTATGATTAGCTTTTGAATTTTTTGTTTTAAAGCAGCCTACAGCCCTTGAAACAATGCTGTGTATTCAGCCTCATTGTTACTTTCAGCTTCCAGATGTATTCCATTCTTTAGAATTAGCCCGCCTTTTGAATCCTGGATTATATAACCCCCGGTGGCTTGATGATGTATACTCCTCTTATATGAACCGTCAAAGAATAAAACATGAGCTCCAGGAATGATTATTTGTTCCTCTTTTTCTATCTTTAAATCTACTTCCTTCACCAAGATCGGGCCGTCTTTATATGTTAGAAGATCTGCCAAAGTTGCCTTGCAAGTATCTTCAATAAAAAATGAGAAATCATATTCTTGAAGCTCCGCTAACCATCGCATCATACCTTTTGAGAGTGAAGTACCATTCACCAGCTAAGGGAGTAAAGTATAGTTTGTCAGTACCACAAATGGTCTCATCAAGAGATATGACCTGAATTTCCTGCAAGCATACACCAGACTTGATAAAACCAATTTAGCCTCTCATGCTGAATCCTAGATTGCAGCTAGTGGAGAAAGAAGAGTATATGAAGGTAATACATAAATTCCGTCATTTGTTCATTACTTCATCTGAACCTAGTTCTAGAGGGCGATGAAGTACTTGAGGAGGTCCCAGACCTTGTTATCATGTCTTTGCATCCAATCATTATTGATGGGAAAGGATTTTTGTTTTTGGATGACATTGCCAAGACACTCGGGTTTCGCGAGGATGAGGCACTGTCTATTATTGCCGTGAATGCTAGGGGTCAAGACAAAGGTAAAGTCAAAATCTCTTTTGAAGATGACAACCTCACAAAAGCGCTTGCATACGATATTGGTAGCAGTTCCTTGGAAGATGTAGTGGCCAAAGCGCTCGTTGAAATAAAGCAAGATATGCAATTCTATGAGAGCGTAGCTGCCTTTGAACCACACATGCCCTTGGTTGCTGGCGATGCTCAAGACCAAGGAAGCATAAACTTGACAAATGAGCAACTAGTTGCAAGTGACAATGCAACTGAGGTATGTCCTAACTTCTTAGTTGTAAAGCAAATTATTTTTAGTTGTATCATTTCACGCTTCTTAACTTCTATATTGACATGTTGATAGACTGCTTTTGAAGTGGACAAGTTTGCTATGCGCATAGGAGGAACGTGGCCAAAGTCAGAGGGTCGAGATGCATCTCTTTGGCACTACATACCTGCCCTCAGAGCTGACATAGTGCGGGTTTTTCATTTAGACTATTCAGAGATCGCCTATGCCGAGCTCCTAAAATGTAAAGCACTTAGTGCAGTCTTGTCAGAGAACCCCTTAGCCTCAAACATAAATAAATGTATTTTGGTAGCTAGGGAAGCTGCCTTGTATTGCTTTACGGGCAAGCATCCCGGCTCAGTTTTAGGCCATTGTGCCCTTTCTCAGGCTCAAGGAATCAATGAGCCGACGAGTGATATATTCCAAAGCTTAGGCTAGAAACCAGCCTCTAGAACTCTCTCTCCTGAGCTCTTCCAAGAGCTTATTAAAAAGATGTAATGCAAACTTCTCTTCCAAGTTTAATAAAAAAAATTTGTTGTGCATTGTAAGTTGTGATTTTTCCTGGCGTACTTGTGATATACCATTTCAAGCCTCGCAATTTCAAGATTTTGTTCATGTGTTCATAGAAAATATTGTTTAGGATTCATTTTAAATGTGATCGTGATTAAAAAAAGTAATCGAGATTGGGTTAGAGCGGTACGAAAAAATGTTGTATTTATAGATGTATACACACTCACATATATGTATATATATGTACATATAGGTATATATATACATATGTGTGTGTGTGTGTGTGTGTGTGTGTGTGTGTGTGTGTGTACTTATATATATATAAGATTTTGGGGCTATTGAAAGATATATATATATATATAAAATATATATATATAAGATATATATATATATATATATATAAGATATATAGGATATATATATATATATATATATAAGACATAAGCTATTATAAGATTTTGGGGCTATTATAAGATATATATATATATATATATAATATCTTATATAAATATATAAGATTTTGGGACTGTTAGGGCACCTGTGTGTGTTTTTTCCTGTGTGTATAGTGCTTTTATATTTTTTTAATGAAATGTTCATTGGCACTGAGCATACAAAAAAAAATTGGACTCAACAAAGAATGTAACACAACTCAAAAAGCTTTCATTAATGTGTGAAAATGCTACAAAGGAATTTGGGAACATTACAAAATTTTGTAGGGAGAATTACAAAGTGGGTTAGCCTATTGAGGTAGAAGGCTACGCTCTAAACATAGGCGTAGGGCTAGGGACATATCTACAGGCTTCAAAGTGACTCTCTTAGCACTGAGTCTTCAAAAACAGAAACTACAATATCTTCAACAGCTTCTTGAAGAGCTTCAAGAGCTGTGCTCTGTATGCGGTCAACCCTGTCAGTAAATTTTTCCATTGTTTCTCTAACCTGTCGAGAGAATGGTGCCTTGGGGATGAGAAGATCTGTGCTTTTCTAATATTTCCTAATCTCTCGTAGCGCGACTGTCCCTGGCCTCCATTTTCTCTTCTTCTTTATAATCGATGGAGGCGGTGGTGGTCTTTGATTCTCCCACGGTGGTCATTCAGACCTGAACTTCTTTTTCTTTTCTGCACGCTCTTCCTCTTCTTGTTGGTCTCAAAACTTGCCCTCCATTCTTTTGCCACACTTCTTGACTGGACGTCTGGATGTTGTGGCTGCTTGTGGCTGTGCTTGGCTTGCCCTCCTTGCGTCCTCTTTGGGCTGCTGTCTCTTTTGCATTTCTGTCTCCCAAGCCGCCCTCACAAGAGCAAACTCTTTGTCAATGGTATCTTTCGTGATGCCATAGGACAAGAGCTCAACCTCCCTGTTCTGTAAGATAACCTCTAGCTGTTCTAGGGTGTCGGCCTCAATAACAATCTCCGGTGGTTGCCCTTGACCTTCCTCGGCTTCTTTTCGACGTCGCTCTTCTTCTGCTTCTCTACTAGGCTCTGCTTCTTCAGCTTCCTTCCTGCGTTGCGCTTCTTCGGCCTCCTTCCTGCACTCTTCTTCTCTCATCTCCTTTGCCTCTTGCTCTGTTACTATAGGTAGATTTGTCCTTTTTACTAGCAGCAGGTAGTGGGCCGAGTTGATCAAAAAACCGCAAGTCTTGATCCTGTTTTTCTGGCATGGCCTAGGTATGTATGAGTGCGAGAGATAGTGGGAGGGCAAGAGAGAGTAGAGCACAAAGAAGAAATTGAAATGTGGTGACTATAAATGAAAAATGACTTAAATATGTCTATAAATATATTTTTTTAAAACTTTTAAAAATTTTAAAAACACAAAAAGATTATAATCAGAGAGTTTAAGCCCATGAGGAACCACACTGACGCTTGCTTGCTACCCACTGCCGTAGTCTCTCCCTAGCATTTGATCTGTTGTATCCTTCAGTTCTTCTTGCATTAACAGTTTTCATTATTTGATGCCTAAGAGACAAATTACAGCGAGTTTTCTGCCTTTTTTTGCCAACCAGAACGCGATAGAACCAGTTGAACATTTCATGGAGCGCATTACTCTTGACTTTGCCACCACCATGGCGAGTGCCCTTAAAATACACGGCCTTTGCTTGGTAATGTGATTTCTCCATGCCTTGATTGCTCCAAAGTGCTAAAGAGCCATATCTATCGAGAAAGTATGGCCCATGTGCATACAATATATGCTGCATAGAAAATTACAAAAAGTCAACAAACAGTATGAACATACTACAAGGACACAAGAAATATAACATTACCATGTAGTGAGTAATGTGTGTTTCTCCCCATGCCTCGACCATTTCTTCTGTAAATCTACAAGTGTCTTGTTTAAGTGCCTCAATACCATGGTCATCCAGGTGAGGTCGCTCTAGAAGATCGACCATTTTATTACACACCTCCCATACACGTGCACGTTTTAGGCCAAGCCTGGCATCATTTCCTCGATATGTTGTAACATCACATATCTTCTTCCAAATTTCAAAGTCAGTGTGGCTATGAGAACCCAAGTGGTTTGATAGCAAGTGTCTTGCCTTTGATCCACCCATGCAAATTTTATTAGGGTTGTCTTGTGTAGGGTTTGATTTTCTGTCCTTTGTCAAGACCACTGCTCCAGCATGTAATCCCATAGAGGAAAGTACACCCTCTAGTGCACGTATTGACTCTTCTCGTCGATCTTCGGGCTCCATGTTCCAGACATAGTTTATGTGGAGCATCAATAGCTTATCCAAAATCCTGAGTCTTGCATGTAATGTGCACACATGCACTTGACATAGTGGAATGTCCAAGATTGGGTTCCAAGCATTGTCCTCCTGGTCACGACTAGGTGGCTTGCTCTGGTCATAACTTAATATGCCATTATGCCATACCTTTGATCCTTTCCTCTGTTCAGCATCAAAAACGATTGTTTTTTTTGCACCTACCTGTTTTTGACTTTTGCCTTTGCAAGGTTGTTTCCCTTTTACTCTTGAGTCTACTGCTGTCTTGGAATGACAACAGTAAACACATGAGAATATAGTATTCGCACCTGTTTTACAACCTAACATACACTTTAAGGTTTTTAAATCGCCACCCAAGTGCCATTCAACGTTAAAGCAGCCTATTCCGGGAACATCAAGCTTTTGACCATTGACCTGACAAGAGACGACATGTTGAATGCCAGACCGTTCAAAATACCACCTCAAGGTATCATGGTTCTCTTTTGGGAGGACCCATGCTGCTTGCCACCAGATGTTCTTCTCTGATTGAATGCCGTTGTGAGGTGAAAAAAAGAAAGAAATACCTGCCTCTATAGCTCTTCCACCTCCCAAACTTGGAAAAACTACCACAAACGGGGCACCACCAGCCACCGGCTGGAACACTCTCTCAACATTCGCCACCCACCCACACCATAAGACAGCTCAGAACCATGAAGGACAGATGATCATTCAACAAACACACAACACCATACACACTGCATAAACACAGCAAATACACCAAAGACCAGGACTCTGGCCAGGATTTACTGCCAAGGGAATACACCCTTGCGTCTGACAACCGAGCCTCTGTCTCCCGATCTCTGCAATCTCCAGAGGGCACCCACACCAGCAACCCTTCTTCTCTTTCTCTGTAGCCTGGCTACTCTCTGTCTGCTGCTATCTGCCAATTGTCGTAGGCGAGCCCCACTGTCTCCAGCCCACACATCAGCACCACTTCTGCATCCAACCCACACAAAAACCCAAGGCTCCCTCTCTGGTCAACATCCACGCACTGCCTGCAATCACCGCCCACACAAGACCAGCTACTCTCTCCAGAAGGCGCCCACACCAGCTAACCTTCACTCAGCAGCTCCCACTCTCTGTATGTCGTGACCAGCAGTCTCACCAACCCCAGAGCCTTGCACAATCCTCAGCACCACAACCCACTGCTCACCGCAGCATCCCAGATACCTAGCCCAAGCCACATCTCATGTACCCTTCCTCACAGCAGCCCTCTCTGCTGCTCCAATCAGATGCCCACACTAGACATCACCCAAGAGACCTGCAGTCTCTTTCTCTGTTCACCCGGCTGTACTCCAGCCCTTCTCTCGGCCCTTTGGTTTCTTCTCCTGATTGCCGACTCACCTGGCAACCGCTCTTCCGGCTCTCTCTGCAGCACCTTGGCAACCTCCTTTGGCTACCTCTCCCTTTTGCTAACTGCCGAGACCCCTTGTCCCCACGACTCCTTGTCTCCCAACACCAACCTGCAGCCCTTCTTGTTGCCGGAGGTGCTTGCACTATCGCCTACAGAAGCAGCAGCTGTCATCACCGACACCAACTGCTTTACACACGGCTCCCTCTCTTCGTTGCTACTCGTCCCAGCGGGCTTCACAACACGACGGCCTGCTGGCTCACACGCGCCCGCTTTGTCTTGGCCCAGGCTCTCTTCCTCGGGCTCGCACCTGGTGGCTCCCCTTCACAGTGTCTGCCTTCTTACCTCTCCTCACTACAGAACCCCCCGTAGTGCCACACCCGGCAGCTTCACCGCACCCAGGCCCTCTAGAGCTCTTCGCCTGAGAGCCTCGTCTGCAAGGCGACGACCTCTTCTGTTAAGCAGCTCCTTCTCTTTACAGCACTTCGGCCACTTCTCTTCGGAACTCTTCAGCTTCTCCCTTCGGCGACTTCTCGTCCTTCTCTCCACAACACGGCCGCCTCCTCTTCCGGACTGGGCCCTTTCTCTAGCACTGGCTGCCAGTCTCCCCAGTCGACCAGCAGCACTATCTGCAGCTCCTCACGCAGCTTACAGCCCTCCGCAAAGGCGACCCACTTCTCACTACTGCACCCGGCTCCCTTCAAAACGGCCGCCGCCTTCATCTTTTTACGCCTTCGACACTTTCACCAGCTTCTAGAGCTCTAAGCTGGCGACCACCCATGCCTTCACGTGGCTGTTTAAATTGGCCATATTATATATTTAATATTTTTCTAAAAAGCCTCCAAACCACATAATTATGGCCACCACTACCATTACAAGAGCCCCTTCCTTATACTTTTCCAGAACATCACACCACGCCGAACCTTCCAAAACTAGAACTGCTCGCCGTCTTCATCAGCATCATTATCATCAAGCCCATCAATTTCTAATCTCAATGCTCTGCATTTAGCAACCACCGGCACACTACATTATTGCCATAGAATTCCCAGATCACCCGCATTTTCTCCGGAAGTAACACGTGCATAATCCAGCCTTCAACAAAACCACCCAGCCTGTACACTTGCCAGGGCATTCAGGGCAAAGTTTATTCACACACCACACGCACCATATGTACACTGATCAAAAAACCCTCTCAGATTTTAGCCTGACATACTTTGCCCAACCCCTAGCCTGCTGAATCATTTATGATCAGCAGAAAGCATATGACCACGTTTCCCTCCGTCAATTCTCTGAGCATCATACAGTGTAATCAGCACATCTCTATTCCAGGTGATCCAAGAAACACCGTCAACTTCCACAGGCATAATTTTCCATCCCATATCCCACAACACAACATCAAAACTTCTCGAGATAAAGCTTCTAACATACACACCATCCCGTCTCATCTCAAACCCAAAATCCCTGATATGATCAGCACCAATATCGGAGAACCAATGCAGCAGCTCTTGCTGAGAGTAAAAATTGATGAAAGCTTCATCAAGAAAAACCTGTTGTACCATAACACTTTGCTGTCCATCAACATAAGAAACCCCACTATCAAAACCAGCCACCACAGGCAAAACAAACTCCTCTTCAACAGGCACCATTGCCCAAGCATCCACCTCAGTTCCTGTATGCTCATCTTCGTCAAGGTCACCAAGAGATTCATCCATTGCAGCATCCATAGACTCATCTATAACAGCAGCATCATTCAAAACCTTCTGTTGTTTCTCTTTCTTCATAGCCTCAATTCTGATCATGGCCTTTTCATTAGGAAGTGAATGGGGTCTTCTTGGGCCCTTTAATTTGCCCAAGCCTAATCAAGGTGATTAAGGAATAGCCAAATAGGGGGTTGCCATGTGGACTGAAATGTTGGGTTTGTAAGAGAGGTGTAAGAGTGGTCAAAGGGTGCACTTTTTTCCCTAAAAAGGGGAGGAGGTAATTTTGCAATTTTCGGACCTCCATAACTTCTACATACAAGCTCCGATTTGAGCGGAGATTATAGATCCGTGATCTACGCATCAAGAGCTTTCCATAGATATGTTACATGATATGGTTTTGTCCGCTAGATTTTAAATTCCATTTTTCCCCCAAAATTCAAATTCGAATAAAGTAGCCGTTTTAAAGCTTCTAATTAGAAAACGTTTCTTCTTAAGAGAAAAGGTTTGACTCCTTAAACTGCCAAATAAAAGGGCCCAAGAAGCCTTCCATTGAGGTCCTAATGTAACATTTATGCTCATCTCATCATCCAGCTCCAATTCAGGTTCATCATCCTGTAGACTGTCTATTTCCCACTCATCCCACACAGGTTCATTATCCAAAGACTCAAAAACAGACTCTTTCACATCACAGGCATACCTTTGTTCAGAATCCACTTGTACCTCTTCGCACTCCTCATGTATGGCTTCTTCCTGTTCAGCAACCTCATCACCAAGCACTTCTTCATCAATAACCACAGCATCCATCTCTGCATCCTCCTCACTAGATGAAGTATTCTCTGTTCCCTCACTAGTAGTGGTACTGGTCGTATCATCACTCGAATCAGCTTCACTCTCCTCTTCATCACGAACAGGCTTCTGGTTATCCATATTAAATTGCTTCTTATCCCCTCTCCTGTCATACAAAGTAATAACCCCTTTCCTCCAGTCCTGAACAGCCTTCACCGCTCTCAGCCATGGTCTTCCCAAAATAATGGGGAATGCACCCATTCCTGCAGGCATAACATGACAATCCACAAGCACCTTCACATCAAAAGCTTCCAATTCTAATTCCTTAACCATACCTAAGCATTTGACTTTCTGATGATTTGCCAACCGAATTCGGAATCCAGATGCTTCAGTAAAATCAAGACCAAGCCTCTCCACAGCTGCCAATGTGATCACACAAATTTGTGCTCCACCATCTATGTATGCCTCTCCTAGATTCTTCCCTTTATACCACACATTCACCACAGGACATATGTCAGGTAACTCCTGGACAGATAGAACAGTCACTATCCCTTTGGCAGGCTCCTTCTCTCTCGGGTTCACAAGTCTTTTCCACTGACGCTTCAAATTAGGAGCTAACTCTATCAATTGTCCAAAAGTAATGTTAGCCTTCCTTTCAGCCATATCCTCCTGCAAACTGTAACTATCCTGCCCACCCCCTAGTGGAAAATCAGTTACCTGAAACTTTCTACGAGACCTCCTCTTCTGCTTGACCTTCACATCTTCTCCTTCCTTTACTTTTCCTTTCTTCTTGCTGGGTCCTGCAGCATCCTTGCTTTCTCTTTCCTGTGGCATCCGTTTCCCCAAAGGCATCACATCTGCTTCTGCCTCCTTCGTCTTCTCAAGGGTGACCACATCTATCACCTTAGTTTTACCTTTCTCCTCAGCTGTGATTCCACTCGGACCTGCTTGATCCCTGATATCAATACCATAATCATTCGACCTGTCAGGTAGCTGTGAAGGTAGTGGGTACATGTCACCACCCATACGTTGAGGCTTATCACAATCTGTACTCAGATGACCAAGTTCACCACAGTTCCAGCATGTAGGAATGAAATGACGGCCCCTACCGCGACCACATCCATATCCTGCTTGTCCATCTCCCCCTTCATAATTATTGCCACGGCCTCTACCACGTCCACCACCTGTACCTCCCATTAAATTCAAACTCAAATTCTTCATAAGATCAACCATCTGCTTCATATCCTGTCGCAATCCCTCATCAGAACCTGCAAAAACCATAGGTACTCCCTGACTAGCTTGTGGCACCCTCTGCATAGCTTGACCTTCAGTGGGCTTCATCCTCTCCATCACTGCACTCATGGGTGTAGCCTCCACTCTCCAAATCTCCGGTTGTGCTACAACTGGAATCATCCCCAACTGATTCATCCGCTGCAGTTTCCAATCTTTTGACTTAGCAATCTCCACCGCATCCTCAAAAGACCTGGGCTTCTTCAATTCCACTTTCCAGCGAATACTCCTCTTAAGTCCAGCTACAAACTTGTTCTTCTTCATCATGTCAGGCGGCACCCGGTTTTCTCCCAAAGCCCTGCATAGAGTCTCCCATAGCAAAGAAAATTTCTTCATATAATCATCTATTGATTCAAACTCACCTTGTGTCAGAGCTTGCACCTCATGCCAAACCTTGTCGGGGTCTTCCACTTTCTTGAACCTGTTGCTGAGTGCTGTCTTTAATCCATCCTCAGTCATCTCAATGCGTGGAACAGCATCCCTCAACGACTCCTCATAAGCCCTGTACCAGGTCCTTGCATCTCCCTTCAAACAGATGCTCAACAGCCGCAACACCTGTACCGACTCACTGATATGGTTGCTTATACATGCAACCTCCATCCTTTCCAAGAAGTCTGCCACATCCTCATTCGGACCACCATAAAACTCTGGATAAGACATCATCTTGATCCCCAAACTTCACTTCAATCCCAAGCAAAAAACCCAAAAACACCTTCCTTCAATCTCTCACTCTGGGGCATACACCCTCGTAAGAGAAATCCCTGAGCTATCCTCAGTCAAACTGAGCCACTCCTCAGTCACACAATGCCTGAGAAACTCCTCAGTGACACAATACCAGAAAGAGCCACTCCTCAGTCACACAATGCCTAAGCAACTCCTCAGTGGAACAATCCTTAAGCAATCCTCAGTGGGGGCACCAGAAGGATGTGAGGTGAAAAAAAGAAAGAAATACCTGCCTCTATAGCTCTTCCACCTCCCAAACTTGGAAAAACTACCACAAACGGGGCACCACCAGCCACCGGCTGGAACACTCTCTCAACATTCGCCACCCACCCACACCATAAGACAGCTCAGAACCATGAAGGACAGATGATCATTCAACAAACACACAACACCATACACACTGCATAAACACAGCAAATACACCAAAGACCAGGACTCTGGCCAGGATTTACTGCCAAGGGAATACACCCTTGCGTCTGACAACCGAGCCTCTGTCTCCCGATCTCTGCAATCTCCAGAGGGCACCCACACCAGCAACCCTTCTTCTCTTTCTCTGTAGCCTGGCTACTCTCTGTCTGCTGCTATCTGCCAATTGTCGTAGGCGAGCCCCACTGTCTCCAGCCCACACATCAGCACCACTTCTGCATCCAACCCACACAAAAACCCAAGGCTCCCTCTCTGGTCAACATCCACGCACTGCCTGCAATCACCGCCCACACAAGACCAGCTACTCTCTCCAGAAGGCGCCCACACCAGCTAACCTTCACTCAGCAGCTCCCACTCTCTGTATGTCGTGACCAGCAGTCTCACCAACCCCAGAGCCTTGCACAATCCTCAGCACCACAACCCACTGCTCACCGCAGCATCCCAGATACCTAGCCCAAGCCACATCTCATGTACCCTTCCTCACAGCAGCCCTCTCTGCTGCTCCAATCAGATGCCCACACTAGACATCACCCAAGAGACCTGCAGTCTCTTTCTCTGTTCACCCGGCTGTACTCCAGCCCTTCTCTCGGCCCTTTGGTTTCTTCTCCTGATTGCCGACTCGCCTGGCAACCGCTCTTCCGGCTCTCTCTGCAGCACCTTGGCAACCTCCTTTGGCTACCTCTCCCTTTTGCTAACTGCCGAGACCCCTTGTCCCCATGACTCCTTGTCTGCCAACACCAACCTGTAGCCCTTCTTGTTGCCGGAGGTGCTTGCACTATCGCCTACAGAAGCAGTAGCTGTCATCACCGACACCAACTGCTTTACACACGGCTCCCTCTCTTCGTTGCTACTCGTCCCAGCGGGCTTCACAACACGACGGCCTGCTGGCTCACACGCGCCCGCTTTGTCTTGGCCCAGGCTCTCTTCCTCGGGCTCGCACCTGGTGGCTCCCCTTCACAGTGTCTGCCTTCTTACCTCTCCTCACTACAGAACCCCCCGTAGTGCCACACCCGGCAGCTTCACCGCACCCAGGCCCTCTAGAGCTCTTCGCCTGAGAGCCTCGTCTGCAAGGCGACGACCTCTTCTGTTAAGCAGCTTCTTCTCTTTACAGCACTTCGGCCACTTCTCTTCGGAACTCTTCAGCTTCTCCCTTCGGCGACTTCTCGTCCTTCTCTCCACAACACGGCCGCCTCCTCTTCCGGACTGGGCCCTTTCTCTAGCACTGGCTGCCAGTCTCCCCAGTCGACCAGCAGCACTACCTGCAGCTCCTCACGCAGCTTACAGCCCTCCGCAAAGGCGACCCACTTCTCACTACTGCACCCGGCTCCCTTCAAAACGGCCACCGCCTTCATCTTTTTACGCCTTCGACACTTTCACCAGCTTCTAGAGCTCTAAGCTGGCGACCACCCATGCCTTCACGTGGCTGTTTAAATTGGCCATATTATATATTTAATATTTTTCTAAAAAGCCTCCAAACCACATAATTATGGCCACCACTACCATTACAAGAGCCCCTTCCTTATACTTTTCCAGAACATCACACCGCGCCGAACCTTCCAAAACCAGAACTGCTTGCCGTCTTCATCAGCATCATTATCATCAAGCCCATCAATTTCTAATCTCGATGCTCTGCATTTAGCAACCACCGGCACACTACATTATTGCCATAGAATTCCCAGATCACCCGCATTTTCTCCGGAAGTAACACGTGCATAATCCAGCCTTCAACAAAACCACCCAGCCTGTACACTTGCCAAGGCATTCAGGGCAAAGTTTATTCACACACCACACGCACCATATGTACACTGATCAAAAAACCCTCTCAGATTTTAGCCTGACACCGTAGTAGTCTTGCTTATGCCCTTGACCCCTATTGTTGCTGTCTTCAATTGCATCCAACTCTTGGGTCTCTAAAGGCTTTCCTCTAAGTGCTCAGCTCATCAAGGTTAAACTAACACGCTCCAGTCTTTGACCTTTAACCACTTGATATTCATCCAACTTCAAGACAAACACGGCATTTCCACCTGTCTCTTCAAGTGTGAGGCCATATTACTAAATCATTGCTTTTTGTAGCACTTCCATGTCAATGTAGACATTGTTATATGCATTGTATTCAAAGGGTTTGATTGTTGGCATTGGCATAATATCCTCCACCCACTTGTACCCACCATTAAACATGGATGCAATATCACCATTAGCACACTTCTTTGCCATCTGTAAGCTATAAAGTGTTGGAAGCAAGGATTGTGTAACTCCCTTTGCTCGCAACCCTAAAGTGATTGACCTGTACATTGCTCTGTAACCTTTCTGGCTAATACCTGCTGAGTCACATATATCAAGCATCTCTTTGGGTGTGACAATTTCTTTGATTTCCTTCAAGAAATGTTGACGAAGGGTCTCCCGTAGCTTATCATTACCAGAACCTGTTATCATTTCCATGATATCCTTCTCTTGAAGGACATGCTAAAGAAGGGAGACGTTAACATTGTCCTCAGCGTTGTTACATCCTAGTATAGCTGTTGCACATGCCCCTACAATCGCAAGAGTCACCCATGAGAGATGCTTTATTCATTAATTGCTTCTCAAAGTTGCTATAATTCCTACAAAAATTTTTACCTGGTTGTTTGTTTACGCCTCTTGCATGCGCCTGCTGTCTTAGAAAGTAACCCAACAGCTTTACGTTTTCTTTGCCTTACGTGATATCCAATGGGAAGGTGAGTGAAATGGTGAACACGACGCTGAAGATTACGAGTGGAGTGTTGAAGACGAACATAATTATCGGTAAATTGATTTATTGTGTGCACACGATCCGTTAAATTATTCTTCGGCACCTCAAGCTCCTCTGAGAGCTCTTTAATCCTCTGCATCAAACTATTGATCTGCTTAGTCGATGCCGCTTAAAGCTGGTCGAAGGCAAATTGTGTTTGCCTCTTTTCAGCTGCCTCATCTAGCCACAACATGTGTAATCTCCTACAATAGCCAAGAAGCCCATTGAAACCATCACCAACAAACTTAAAAAAACTTGTAATGCTTTTGAATGGTGGAGGGGCACCAGATATTGGATTTGGTGGATAAAGATTTCCATCAATCCAAAGATCAATGGCCTTTGCTCCTTGCATTCGTCGAAGCTGATCGTATGAAATATTGGGTGCAACATGCCTACTGTGTAGGGTTGCGTATTCTGTCTCCAAATCAACCTGAAGGCGGATCTTAGAAGGCTTATTGGTGATGTCTTGTAGTGCCATCTACAAGAAAGTAGGCTTGTAAGCTTGGGTTGAATA
Source organism: Cibotium barometz (assembly GCF_041138505.1). Taxonomy (NCBI): domain Eukaryota; kingdom Viridiplantae; phylum Streptophyta; class Polypodiopsida; order Cyatheales; family Cibotiaceae; genus Cibotium; species Cibotium barometz. The sequence continues at coordinate 30,039,201 of NC_141058.1, forward strand.
GGAGTGGAAGGAGCAAGATATGGTATCAAAAAATAATGGGAAGAATGGAGATGAGGGTTGCTTCTCTAGAGCTGCATTGTGGATAGAGAAAGAAGCCAGAAAGGGAGCCAAAGAAACATAGAGAGGGTTGGCAATGGTGAGACGAAAATGCAAAGGAGACAATGCATCATGGGAAGCTTCTTTAGTGCAAGCTATGGCTGCTAAGCAATATAGAGAGAGAATACATCATGAAAAGGTTCTTCTGTGCAAGTGGCTACTACTGTGGGTTTGGAGAGAGAACCAAGTATTGTAGAGAGAATGCTCCTGGTAAGCTTCTTCCTTGCAAGCCATGGCTACTACTGTGGGTTTGGAGAGAGAAGGCTCATTTAGGAGTACAGACCTGCTAGCTATGGAGAGAGGACCAAGTATTGTAGAGAGAATGCTCATGGTAAGCTTCTTCCTTGCAAGCCATGGCTACTACTATGGGTTTGGAGAGAGAAGGCTCATTTAGGAGTACAAATTTGCTAGCTATGGCTTTTGGAGTAGAGAAAGATGCTTTTTTCCATGGAGAAGGAGTGCAGGGTGTTTTAGAGAGAGGATTTAGAGAGAGAAAGAGATCTGGTGCACACACAAAAAAGGGGGGAAGAAAGTGACAAATTTTTGGAATGTTTGGAGTTCGAAAAGGTAGAGAAGGCTATGATAACTGACTGACAGCCCATTACAGAGCTTTAAAGTCACCTAGGTGGCCAGATCTAAGAATATCTCCTTTTTTTCATTTTTTTTATTTTTGTGAAAAATCAAATATATGCTTTTAGGACTAGGCCTCTAGGCTTGGTCAAAGATGGATTAGCATTTTAAGCATTTCACTAAACGTCCAAATTAAAGGGCCCAAGAAGACTCCATTGAGTTCCTAATGCTTCCCCATTCTCTGGCACTCATGGTGGCAAGACCTGCACCAGTGCTGAATATCCTTCTGAATGGAAGGCCATACATAACCCTCCAGTAATACCTTCTGCAAGGTGATCTTAAATACATAATGACCCCCACATGCTCCCTCATGATTTGAAGATAGAATATAATAAATCTCTTCCCTCCTCAATACCTGATCAGCTCCTTGCATGTATAATTCATCTCCAATCATGACATAATGCTTACTTTTCCTGATAAAATGATACTTTTGGTCTTTTTTGAGCTCTTCAGGCAAGCGACCTGAGAGTAAGTAATCCACCACTCTGGACAGGTATTCCCTCCCTCTGTATAATGGCTCTTCAATTTTTGCAATTACTGGATCCTGATTAATTGCCTCCTGAGCCAACTCATGTGCCATATGATTTTCCTCTCGTCGCACATGTTGAATACTCCATGCTGTAAATTGATGTAGCAGCCTTCTAACATCAGCCAGACATTCTTTTAATCTCGGATTCTTTGCTCGCCAGCTACCCAAGACCTGCTTTACTACTAATAGAGAATCTCCCTTTATGATTAGCTTTTGAATTTTTTGTTTTAAAGCAGCCTGCAGCCCTTGAAACAATGCTGTGTATTCAGCCTCATTGTTACTTTCAGCCTACAGCCCTTGAAACAATGCTGTGTATTCAGCCTCATTGTTACTTTCAGCTTCCAGATGTATTCCATTCTTTAGAATTAGCCCGCCTTCTGAATCCTGGATTATATAACCCCCGGTGGCTTGATGTATACTCCTCTTATATGAACCGTCAAAGAATAAAACATGAGCTCCAGGAATGATAATTTGTTCCTCTTTTTCTATCTTTAAATCTACTTCCTTCACCAAGATCGGGCCGTCTTTATATGTTAGAAGATCTGCCAAAAGTTGCCTTGCAAGTATCTTCAATCAAAAATGAGAAATCATATTCTTGAAGCTCCACTAACCATCGCATCATACCTTTTGAGAGTGAAGTACCATTCACCAGCTGAGGGAGTAAAGTATAGTTTGTTAGTACCACAAATGGTCTCATCAGGAGATATGACCTAAATTTCCTGCAAGCATACACTAGACTTGACAAAACCAATTCAACCTCTCATGCTGAATCCTAGATTGCAGCCAGTGGAGAAAGAAGAGTATATGAAGGTAATACATAAATTCCCTCATTTGTTCATTACTTCATATGAAGAGATCCGAGGATTCAAATGTGAACCAATGCCTATAGTATTGAAAGAGGGTGTGAGGCCAGTGTTTCAGAAATTGAGGAGGATAAATAGAGAGCTATTGCTTGTATTAAGAGAGGAGTTGAGTAAGTTGTTAAAAGCAGGGTTAATTTATCCAGTAGATCACTCAGATTGGGCAAATCTAGTGGTCTTTACTCCAAAGCATACAGGTGGGTGGAGAGTCTATATTGATTACAAGCCTCTGAATGTTGCAACAAAAAGCAATCACTATCCTCTGCCGTTCATTGATGATATTTTGGACAGGGTAGCTGGATATGAGAGGTATAGTGTATGCGATGGCTTCTCTGGGTATTTTCAGATCTTAATTGCTGAGGAAGACCAGGCTAAAACCACTATCATTACACCGTGGGGTTGCTTCTGTTACCGAGTAGTACCATTTGGTTTGAAAAATGCACCCTCGTGGTATCAGAGAAACACTGACAGAGTACTTACACCTCTTACAGATCATTTTGTGAGAGCTTTTTTGGATGATATATGTGTATATAGTTCTCAAAAGGAGCATGATAATAAATTGGAGCAAGTATTTTCTAAAATGGATGATGCAGGTGGACAGCTGAATCCAAAGAAGTGTCATTGTGGGATCCCTGTTCCCACCGAGCAACAGATTCGGGGTACTAGCAGCGGAAGTAGCACTTCTCGCGTGGGACAGGGGTCCCACATTCGGGGCCTTGTCCACGGATATCTGGACAAGAGATTACCGAACCCAAAAAAAAACTTTTATCCAAAAAGCACGGACGATTCCGCCAGGATAACTTTTTACTCTAACGTAGTCAAGACCATTACTGATCAAACTGATCCGACTGCACCTACAAAGGTACTCGGTCAGATCAAGGAAGAAACTTGCACTTGGATCATTGGGATCAATGCTTTTTTCCCCATCAAGAGGCACAGCCGTTTGATTCCTATCCACAGAACAATTACTATCCGGGATTTACTTTATCTATCGTAATAACAGAATTTGAGTCTCGATTTACGGATCCATCAGTCCAGCCTAACCCCATCCAGTCCCATGGGTTAGCCAATCTCCCAACCACTGTAGTGATGGGATCCAATTTAGAATTTGATTTTTGTCCCGGGTACCAGGGAAAAGAGTTCCCAGGTCCCCTAGCCGGATGTTCATGCAAAAATAAAACTAGTCACACCACTTATACACCCAATATGAAATTGCCTTTTTCATAGATTCAACCGGTTTTAAAACAATCCTTTAATGAACCATAGTATCACTGATCACAATCTTCCAAATTATCCGGTTGATCCTTAACTTCCCATCATTCCTTCATCAAAGTATCTATGGCATCATTGGCAACCAGAACGTTCACCACCTGTCCACTCAGGGGCCTTTTCAATAGTTCCTAGCCCATAATACTCGGCAATATAATCACTTATAAAAATCAAGATGGACTCTCATTGAAGATCAGCAAGATCAACCAATAGATCCATATAAAGAGCCATGGACTCATCCATTGAAGACCAGCAAGGTTAATCAACCAGATCCATGATCGGTTTCACAAAACAACTCTTACTCCTTGTTCCAATATCTTCCTCGACGCACGTGTGGGTATCCTAGGCAATCCAAAGCCCGACCACCATATGGTCAGCACCCTCTAGGATCCTTCGTAGGTGACCTAGCGCTTCACTCATAGGCCGCTTCCTTGGTCCCTCATCCACTATACCAGAAGCTCACCATTTTAATCGAACCGAGGATGGTCAAGACCTCGGCCGACTTTGCTACGCGAGACCTCCTCCATTGACTCTCCATCAGCAGTTGCAACTTTATCAGTTAGGTCTCCATGACCTTAATCATAAGACGGTCAAAATGCTTCCCCAGCATTCTTAACATAAAACAGCCATTTACAAACAGCATTTACAAACAGTTTACAAATACAGTTTCTATATTAACTCTCATTTTTTCACATTATCCCTCATTAATCCACATTACTTATTCCACATTCCATTTATATGTGTACTCATCCAATCACATCATTTTCCATCTCTTCACTTCGGATTCCTTCACATCACATATCATATATTCACATCCATATCCACATCCATACATCCACATCCACATCCACATCCACATTCACATCCATACATCCACATCTACATGCTTACCTCCATTTTCATATCCTCATTTATACATCCACATCCCATATCCACATTCATACATACACATCCATATCCACATCCATACATCCACATCCACATGCATACATCCATTATCACGTCCTCATTCATACATCCACATCCACATACATACATACATCCACATCCACATTCCCATTCACATCTATACATCCACATCTACATCCACATACATACATACATCCACATCCACATTCCACATTCACATCTATACATCCACATACATCTATACATCCACATCTGTATCCACATTCCCATTCACATCTATACATTCACATCTACATCCACATTCCACATACATCTATACATCCACATCTGTATCCACATTCCCATTCACATCTATACATCCACATCTACATCCACATCCATACATACATTCACATCTACATCCACATTCACATCTATACATCCACATCTACATCCACATACATACATACATCCACATCTACATCCACATACATACATACATTCACATCTATACATCCACATCTACATCCACATACATACATACATCCACATCCACATTCCACATTCACATCTATACATCCACATCTACATCCACATTCATATACATCTACATCCACATTCCCATTCACATCTATACATCCACATGTACATCCACATTCACATCTATGCATATACATCTTCATGCATACATCCATTTTCACATTCATACATTCACACTCCCATCTCCACATCCACACATCTTCATGCATACATCCATTTTCACATTCATACATCCACACTCCCATCTCCACATCCACACATCCACATACATACATCCATTTCCACATTCCCATTCATATAATCCCATATGCCTTCACATCTAATCTTTTACTTCACATCCATTCTCGCCTTACCTCATCCCATACACATCTTATCACATCTTAATTCATCTTATCACCTCCTAACTTATTTCATAAGCATCTTATCACCTCTTATCACATCTTATACACCTCTTATCACATCCTATCACATCTCATATCTATTTATAGAATATAAGAGAATTCTTAAATTTGATATAAGATTTCTTTACACATTTATTTATGCATAAATTCTATTTAAGGAGGTTAATACTTTCAAATTAAAAATCAATCTTTTATGCATCTTCCTATGCATAAATTCATTTTAAATGAAAATGACACTTTTGAATTAAATTTCAATCTTTTATGCATTTTCCTATGCATAAATTCAATTTAGATGAGAATGACACTTTTGAATTAAAAATCAATCTTTTATGCATCTTCTTATGCATAAATTCAATTTGGTAGGAATTACACTTTTAGAATAAAAGAATTTCTCTTATGCATCTAAGTTATGCATAAAATCCATTTATGATAAAAAATCACACTTTTAGTACAAAAAGAATATCTTTTATGCATACCTCTATGCATGAAATCCAATATGATAAAAGTAACACTTTTACAATAAAATAATCAACTTTTATGCATACCTCTATGCATGAAATTCAATTATGATAAAAGTAACACTTTTATATTAAAATAATAATCTTTTATGCATACCTTTATGCATGAAATCTAATTATGATAAAAGTAACACTTTTATGTTAAAATAATAATCTTTTATGCATACCTCTATGCATGAAAATCAATTATGCATAATATAAAAATCAATTTCTCTAGGATTATAATGAATATCTTTCAATTAATCTAGGATGATAATTCCTAGAATATGGTAGGAAGTCCTCTTTTTATGCTTTGAATGAAATTATTTTATGCGTAATTTTTATAAAAATTTTGCCATAGCTCCGCTGCTATGACTGATAAATCTCAATTTTTCTAAGGGATAAAGCTTATCATTAAGGAAATAATTAGAATGATCCCTAATTGGATCATTAATCCATAATGGATTGAATCATCAATATTCATGAAATACATAAACTAAAAGCATAGAAAAAAGTCATTAATTTGGCCTCAAGCATAGATTAATCTTGGATTAAGGAAAAGCTTTATGAAAAGCTTCATTTGGATTGAGAATGGGTCATGAGTATGACCATTTCTTGAGTGAGAGAGAGAAGTTACATAAAAACCATTTGAATTAAGCATAAATGGAAATTTATGTAATTCTTAACTATCATTAATCAATTAACTTCAATAGCATTCATCAATTTATGTAACTCTTCACTACCATTCATCAATTAACTTCAATAGCATTCAAAAACCATTCCAATTAAGCTTCTCAAGCTTGAGAGGGGTTGAGAAGAGAGAAGCATTGAGAAATTATAGAAAATATCAAAATTCACTATTTACCTTACAAATTGCTTGATTCTTTGTTCACGGTAGAGGCCCCCAACCAATCAATTGGTTAAGTATGTTGATGGAGCCACCAATGGGGATTGAAGAAAGAGGGAAGCTCCAATTTCTTCAATTTGGAGAGAATTTAGAGAATAGTAGAAATTAGCATTATTTCAGCATAACTCTAGTATAGTAAAATTCCTCTATATCTTTTTCAAAGGACTCATGTTCTATTTATAGGAGAGGGAAGCTCTAACCAAAGCTAACTGAATTCTAGAATTTTCCAAATTCAATTTGGTTGAATTTGGACCTAGTTTGGTTACTTTTTGATTCGGTTTGGTTTCATTTTGATTTGGTTTGGTTCAAGAGAGAGGAGAGATAAAAATATCACATTATTTTTTAGTTTAAAACTCATTCAAGCATGTGAAATATGCACCTCCTTTAAAGAACTCCCCTTCCTTACATATGTGTCAAAATGGAATCATTATACCCAAAATATCTCATATTTTTAATATTGCTCATAGTTTTTTACTAATAAAGCTTGTACATTTTCAACTCTTCATCTTGTGTGAGCATTTACTCATTTTTGGATACCCAAAATATCTCATATTTTTAATATTGCTCATAGTTTTTTACTAATAAACCTTGTACATTTTCAACTCTTCATCTTATGTGGGCATTTACTCCTTTTTAGATACCCAAAATATCTCATATTTTTAATTTTGCTCATAGTTTTTAACTAATAAACCTTCTACATTTTCAACTCTTCATCTTATGTGAGCATTTACTCATTTTTGGGTATCTTCTTTTAAAAATTGGATTTATCTCCTCCCTACACATGGATTGTGCTATTGGCCCATAGGAACCTTAATCGGACCATAATCCAAAAATTTCTGAAAATCTAGACCCTTAGGCTAAGGTCCTTTATACCCATTTCCAATAAATTCCAATTGCACATTGGAAAGTTCTTTTTGAATTTCTGTTTAAAGGGAATTCATTTTAATAATATGAGAAATTTTTCTATCTAAAATATTCAAAATCTAAATATTCTCTCTCTAGAATATTTTCTCTCTCTATGTCAAAATAGGCAAAGATAAGATCTTTTATATTTTTGAAGAGGGGATTGATTAACAGGGGAAGATGCTGGACATCTTGAGAGGCTGGGGAGGAATCTTACATTCTCTCCCACTTGAAAAACGCGAGATGCCCTCATCTCGCAAACTGGGGTAATTTCACAAGATACACGAATATGAGACTGAGAGAAAAATTTTTAATTAACCACCAAGAAAAGTCTCAAAGAGAGCAAGACTCAAGACAAGAACAAGATTTCAACTTTATTCATTCTTGGAACATATACAGTAAGATAGAAGAACTTTTTACACTTCCATAAGCCTGTCCATCATATGGTCACAAAAGCAGCACTCACAAGCTGCGCACGTATAAGGTAACTCATCTATGGGAATAATTCGGCTGGTTATTGCCGCACCTACCTCAGTGGTATGAGGTGATCTAACAAAAGGACCTCTGAGAGGCAAGCCAAAAACGAGGTAAAGGCATTGTTGAAAGAACGGTAGAGGGAGAGGAGACACACACATAGGAGCAAACCCTAATGTATATTGCAAACCCTAACCATAGAGGGAAGCCATGTCCACACTCACACAAAGCATAATGCACTAATCCATAATCCACACAACATACATGTCCACACTCTACTATCCCTAGCTAATGTCCACACACTATGACCAGCTGGACACGCGGTCATTTATGTCTCACACATATTTCTACCTAACACTAATCCATAATCCACACAACACACAATGAGTTGTGTCCACACTCTACTATCCCTAGCTAATGTCCACACACTATGACCAGCTGGACACGCGGTCATTTATGTCTCACACATGTTCCTACCTAATCTGCCAGCACATAGCATAGCTGGCTCACACTGACATCGAGCTTGAATCTCAACAGTCCCTCTCAAGCTCATGATGTACTGCCGATGAAGATGTAGATGAGCTTGGGATATCAAGGCTCTCAACACTCCCCCTCAAGCTCATCCCATGTACTCCCAACATAGTCCGGAAGTACTCAAACTTCTCCCTGCTAAGTGGCTTTGTAAAGATGTCTGCCACCTGCTCATCAGTCTTCACATACTGAAGATCAACTGTACCATCTAGCACCTTCTCCCTGACAAAGTGATAATGGACCTCTATGTGTTTGGTCCTCGCATGAAACACTGGATTCTTTGCCAACTGTATACTGCTCATGTTGTCACAATGAATGACAACTTTGCCATCAATAGGCTCACATAAATCTGTCAAGAGACTCTTTAACCATATAGCCTCACAAGTAGCAATGACTGCACCCCTGTACTCAGCCTCTGTACTGGATAAAGCAACTGTAGGTTGCTTCTTGCTACTCCAACTCACCACGGCACTTCCAAGTGTAAAAGCATATCCACTAGTAGACCTCCTGTCATATGCGCTACCTGCCCAATCATCTGTGTAGCCATGTATGTCCAAGCTTTTACCACTCTCATAAAATAAACCATAATGTGCTGTGGTCTTCACATATCTCATGATGCGTCTCACTGCATCCAAATGTGGTTTCCTGGGGCTCTGCATAAACTGGCTGACTAGCCCCACAGCATAACTCAAATTCGGGCGTGTGATAGTCATATATATGAGACTACCAACCATCTTCCTGTACATAGAAGAATCATCCAATTCCTCGCCATAATCAGCCCGCAACTTCACATTTTGCTCCAATGGTGTACTCATAGGCTTACACCCTCTCATGCCATACTTTGCCAACATATCCAATGCATATTGGCGCTGTACTAACCAAGTACCTGCATGATCTTTTACCACTTCAATTCCAAGGAAGTATCTCAACTCACCAAGATCTTTCATGTCAAATTGCCCACTCAAAGCTTTCTTGACATGCATCACATCTGCACCATGATCACCTGTGATAATCAAGTCATCCACATAGATGACTAGTAAAACAATCCCATGCTGTGTCTTCTTCACATAGAGTAAAGAATCTGCTGTAGAAATCTGAAAACCAAGTGAGATAAGATATCTGCTCATCTTATCACTCCAAGCACGAGGTGCTTGCTTTAGACCATACAATGCCTTTTTCAACCTGTATACGTGAGTGGGATATCTAGGGTGTACATACCCTTCTGGCTGTGCCATGTACACTTCCTCTTGTAGATCTCCATTCAGAAATGCATTCTTGACATCCATCTGATGCATTTCCCAGCCATTAGCTGCAGCCATAGCAATGACTGCTCTCACTGTGCCCATCTTAGCCATTAGACTAAACGTCTCATCATAATCCAATCCTTGGGTCTGTGCATAACCCTTTGCTACCAATCTTGCTTTATGTCTCTCAATAGAACCATCAGATTTGCACTTCACTTTGTAAACCCATTTACATCTAATAACATTCTTGTCCTTTGGTAATGCAACCAAGTCCCATGTATCGTTATGGACCAATGCGTCCATCTCTACATCCATTGCTGAAATCTTCAACAAAGCATCCATGCTCGTTGAAACGAACCTGTAATCCTTGTTCCACCATTTGACCAACTGAGGCCAAGCTTTTAGTGATCGAAGGCACATACAGCACATCTGACATAGACTTTGTCTGACCATTATGCATGACCAATGGTACACTTCCAACATGTGTAATGACATGCTGGGTTGTTGAGATATCGAGCTCGTCTAGTGAGGCAATGGACACTGATGACCCGCCTGGGGGATAGGCCCCGCACTTACACCACTGGCATGGTTGGTGAGATCTTGGGTGATATGCGGCCAGTGGGATGACAGGCTGTGTGACAGCCACTCTAGAGACTGGCATAGTTATAGCGCCAGCTCATTTAGTCGGGTTCACACTATAGAGAACCCGTGTATGTATTTGGTTGAGTACCTTTCATATTGTGTGTACTCTTATTCTTGTATATGGTGTGTTGAGTGTTGAGTAGAGAAGAAGAAGATTTTCAGCCTCTCACCTTGTGTGTTCTCTATTAGGGTTTTGTGGGACAGGCTTCACAAACATGCATATGTCCATCATATTTGAACCTAGGCAATCCATTGACAATGCCTCTTGTTTGCATGTTCTTTAATCTCTGTATATTGACATGTCCAATCCTCTTGTGCCACATATCAATGTCCTGTACCACATTTCTGCTCTTTGAGAACATGGCTGATTTTAGCTCAGGAATTCCAGCATCCAGCTTAAACAATCTTCCTTCTTTCTTGCCTTTAGCAATCACTCTACATCCATGTTTGAAATCTTCAACGAAGCATCCATGCTCGTTGAAACGAACCTGTAATCCGTGTTCCACCATTTGACCAACTGCGGCCAAGCTTTTAGTGATCGAAGGCACATACAGCACATCTGACATAGACTTTGTCTGACCATTATGCATGACCAATGGTACACTTCCAACATGTGTAATGACATGCTGGGTATCATCACCTGTTTCCACATAGCCTTTTACATCCATAGGCTTCATATGCTCAAACCATTCACCATGACATGTCATATGGTTTGATGCTCCTGAGTCCATATACCATGTATCATCATTCTCAGCATTTGTTGTCATAGAACCCACAACATGCTTCATGGCAAACAAATGATTTGCAGTTCCATCATTGCAACTTGATGCATAGTTACCACCATGTTCTGCATAGTTTCCACCATGATGACCACCACGTTATGCTCTTCCCCCTCTCAAATCATTCTGTTTGCGGAAACAATCTCTCGCCATATGACCATATTTGCCACAATAATGGCATTCCACATCTTGCATAGAATTTTGTTGGCCTTGCCAACGTCCTCGACCACCACGGGGGTTAACCTTTGCCTCGCTGAGGTGCATATCCACGACCACCTCGAGCACCATATGAAGGCTGAAAATTTTGTTGTGGAGGCCTGTCCTGCCATCCACGACCATTACCACCACGTCCACGTGATGCAAATCTCCCCCTGCCTCTAAAGCCTCTCTGCGAGTAGAAAGCCTGATTTCTGCCATCATCATGGCTAGTAGATGCATCCAGAAATGAATCACTGAGCTTGATTTCCTCAACCAACAAGAGTGAAACCAACTCATCGAAGTCGGGTAGACCTGTACTCCTCACTGAGATAGATGTATCAAAGGATTTGTATTCCTTGCCAAGACCATGCAAGGTAATATCCACCAAATCATCATCAGGCATGGGGGCATTTATTGTGGCCAATGCATCTGCAAACTTCTTGATTTCTTGCACATAATCATGTATGCTCCTTTTATTCCCTTTCACATTATGTATCTGCTGTCGCAACTGAGACTTGCGAGCACTCGTATCTGTATCAAACATCTTGACCAAAGTATCCCATGCATCTTTGGGATTCTCAGCATCCTGAATGTGTATGAGCATAGCATCATAAATACATATAGACAAATAATGCAGCACTTTGAAGGCTCTCTCTCACCATTGCTTATGAGCAATAAGCTGCTACTGTGTAGGTTGTCGAGGTAGCTCAGGCTCAGGCTCAGCACCTATAATGAGATTCCAAAATCCTTTCCCTTTCAAGAAACTCTTTATCCTGTACTTCCATGCCTGGAAGTTCTTCCTATCCAGCTTTTCACCAACAATCTGAACTGGACTATCCGACATGTTTGCTTAATGCATACACCTTCCGCACACTTCAAATCTATAAATGAGCCTTCCTCAGCTCAACCACACTCCAATGAATGTTCCAGATAATCCAAGGTAGCCAACAAACTCCAAATTTGATGTAGAAAATCAACCTGTAATCATCCAAGATGAACTGACTCACTCAGTGCGGGATACCCTGAATTGACATGCCTTCCAAGGCTCCAAATCACAATGTAATGGTGCAATCAAGTATGGGCAACTTGCATTGACACCTAATCAACCTCAATGTTGAGTATCAACACCATCTGACATACGTACATATCAATTTTTGAAAACCCCTTTCTCTGTTTTTGGAAAAACTAGAAAAACCAGAAAAACCAGTAGAAAATTTGCTCTAATTCCTTCAATATTTGTCCAAATTGGGCAACCAGGCATTCATTAGCTTAGCATTAGTGTCCATCAACTCCATGTAAGAGGAATTTGTCCAATTGTAAAAGACTAAGGATTAATTGCTCAATTAAAAATGCTCTGTTTCTCTGCAACCAGTGGATAGCTTATTTTAATCAGCTCATTCCCAGCTCAATTAGGCATCATTGACCAAACAAATCACATAGCCCTCTTCTCCAAAGTGTAAAGCATCCAATTGCTAAAGAAATTGTGGAAGATATCAAGCACCAAGTTGAAATTTGATCTCCTCGTAGTCAAAAAACCAGAAAACTGCTCTGTTTCCTCTATTTGAGCTGCGCCGCCTACAAATGAAGGCTTTGGGAGTGGTTGTAAGGTTAATTGATGATAGGTACTAGTCCCCAAGACACCTAGGCATATGTGCAATCCATCAATGGTTGGATTTTTGCCAAATACATGCTCCAATTTCATCAATTTTTGGCTTCCTTTTCTCTATTTTGTGTGAGCTCAAAAACCAGAGTTTTTCACACTTTGAAATGCTCCAAATTGCTCCAAAATTTGTTCAAGGCTTGCACATGGGTTGCCAATACATCCCTCTTTGTCAAATACATATGTCTTTTGCCAGAATCACACGTATTTCCAGCATACATCAATGTTCCCAAGCTTTAATGGAAAGCTTCAAAAACTAGAATTTCTCTTTGCTTTGATTTGCTCTATTTTGCTTTCTTTTTGCCTGTATCACCTGCAATCCGCTCAAGGATGTTTAGAGGACCTTACCCGGTAGGCCAAGCTCTCAGATCTGATAGTATTTGGTGTGCTCCAAGCTTCACAGCTCCAATGGCAAGCTTCACAGCTTCTCTTCACAGCTTCTTCTCCCTCTTCACTCACTCACTCATAAACCCTAATAAACAGCACAAGGCTCTGATACCATGTTGAAAGAACGGTAGAGGGAGAGGAGACACACACACACAGGAGCAAACCCTAATGTATATTGCAAACCCTAACTATAGAGGGAAGCCATGTCCACACTCACACAAAGCATAATGCACTAATCCATAATCCACACAACACACAATGAGTTGTGTCCACACTCTACTATCCCTAGATAATGTCCACACACTATGACCAGCTGGACACGCGGTCATTTATGTCTCACACATGTTCCTACCTAATCTGCCAGCACATAGCATAGCTGGCTCACACTGACATCGAGCTTGAATCTCAACAGGCATATCTTCTGATGAGGAAGAAAACACGCCAGTAAGAAGACCCGCTCAGAAAACCCAATATGCCTTGATCTCATCACGCAATAGTATTGGGGACCCAAACCCAAAGCTTCAATAACCATAGCCAAGCGGACATTGTTGCGAAAGTGCTGCTGACCCCACGATGTTACCCTAGTTATGTCTTGATAGGTCCGCCATTTGGTCTGAGCTACAGAAGTTCCCAAGTGAGGGAAAAGTGAGCGCTCATACAGTTCTATAAAATCCTTCTTCATAAACTCGCTTGCGTCTTGAAGGTGAGAAATCATCATGGATAAAACTAATTCCTATTGCCAAGCCATGAAGGAGATTAAGAAAGAAAGGAGATCGATGGAAGTAAGATTACTGTGAGCGACAAGTAAAAGTTACGACTTATATAAAGGAAGAAGCTAGCATAACCTAGAAGCCAACGGTATCTTGCCACTGAAGTTTTACCGTCTTTCCATGATTTGGTTTTGGCACATATTTCTATAGGAGGCATTAAGAACTTTGAGATGAGGAGATAAAAGAAGTTCGTAGGCTAAGTCACCTACTTTCTTTGGTCCACAATATCTGGGGGATAACTACTTATACTCCCCTAGAGATAAAGAAACTTCTTTTGGGCCGTACTCGAATGAAGACCAAAACCTTAATATCCAAAACACCGATTTTCACTTTTGAACTCATCGTTCATAATCTTTAAAACAGGTGGGACTTTTGAGAAGTATTCTAGGAAAAGGGTCTTCCGGACGATTCCACCAAGATAACTTTTTACTCTAACGCAGTCAAGACCATTAGTGATCAAGCTGATCCGACTGCACCTACAAAGGTACTCGGTCAGATCAAGGAAGAAACTTGCACTTGGATCATTGGGATCAACGCTTTTTTCCCCATCAAGAGGCACAACCATTGATTCCTATCCATAGAACAATTACTATCCGAGATTTACTTTATCTATCATAATAACAGAATTTGAGTCTCGATTTATGGATCCATCAGTCCTGTCTAACCCCATCCCAGTCCCATGGGTTAGCCAACCTCCCAACCACTGTAGTGATGGGATCCAATTTAGAATTTGATTTTTGTCCCGGGTACTAGGGAAAAGAGTTCCCAGGCCCCCTAGCCGGATGTTCATGCAAAAATAAAACTAGTCACACCACTTACACACCCAATATGAAATTGCCTTTTTCATAGATTCAACTAGTTTTAAAACAATCCTTTAATGAACCATAGTATCACTGATCACAATCTTCCAAATTATCCGATTGATTCTTAACTTCCCATCATTCCTTCATCAGAGTATCTATGGCATCATTGGCAACCAGAACGCTCACCACTTGTCCACTCAGGGGCCTTTTCAATAGTTCCTAGCCCATAATACTCGGCAATATAATCACTTATAAAAATCAAGATGGACTCTCATTGAAGATCAGTAAGATCAACCAACAGATCCATATAAAGAGCCATGGACTCATCCATTGAAGACCAGCAAGGTCAATCAACCAGATCCATGCCTGGTTTCACAAAACAGATCCATGCCTGGTTTCACAAAACAACTCTTACTCCTTGTTCCAATATCTTCCTCGACAAACGTGTGGGTATCCTAGGCGACCCTGAGCCCGAGCACCGTATGGTCAACACCCTCTAGGATCCTTCGCAGGTGACCTAGCGCTTCACTCATAGGCCGCTTCCTTGGTCCCTCATCCACCGTACCAGAAGCTCACCATTTTAATCGAACCGAGGCTGGTCAAGACCTCGGCCGACTTTGCTACGCGAGACGTCCTCCATTGACTCTCCGTCAGCACTTGCAACTTTATCAGTTAGGTCTCCACGACCTTAATCATAAGACGGTCAAAATGCTTCCCCAGCATTCTTAACATAAAACAGCCATTTACAAACAGCATTTACAAACAGTTTACAAATACAGTTTCTATATTAACTCTCATTTTTCCACATTATTCCTCATCAATCCACATTACTTATTCAACACCATATTAGTGAATTTGGGAATTTCCCAATTCCCATTTTTGAATTCTTAAAAAAGGGGACATGGATAACATGTTTGTAAGTTTCTCAAAACTCTATCATATGACCTATCGTTGGAAAGCGCTTGAAAAATGGAATCTAAAGAGCTATAAAGCACTCATTTTGGATTAGTGGTGTTCAAGTTATGGTTAATCCAAACTTTTGACCACGTGTCCCAAACTTGTGGAAAATTCCCATATTCCCCAATATGGTGTTATTCCACATTCCATTTATATGTGTACTCATCCAATCACATCATTTTCCACATTATCCCTCATTAATCCACATTACTTATTCCACATTCCATTTATATGTGTACTCATCCAATCACATCATTTTCCATCTCTTCACTTCGGATTCCTTCACATCACATATCATATATTCACATCCATACATCCACATCCACATCCACATTCACATCCATACATCCACATCTACATGCTTACCTCCATTTTCACATCCTCATTTATACATCCACATCCCATATCCACATTCATACATACACATCCATATCCACATCCATACATCCACATCCACATGCATACATCCATTATCACGTCCTCATTCATACATCCACATCCACATACATACATACATCCACATCCACATTCCCATTCACCTCTATACATCCACATCTACATCCACATACATACATACATCCACATCCACATTCCACATTCACATCTCTACATCCACATCTGTATCCACATTCACATACATCCACATCCACATTCCCATTCACATCTATACATCCACATCTACATCCACATACATACATACATCCACATCCACATTCCACATTCACATCTATACATCCACATCTACATCCACATTCACATACATCTACATCCACATTCCCATTCACATCTATACATCCACATTCACATCTATGCATATACATCTTCATGCATACATCCATTTTCACATTCATACATCCACACTCCCATCTCCACATCCACACATCCACATACATACATCCATTTCCACATTCCCATTCATATAACCCCATATGCCTTCACATCTAATCTTTTACATCACATCCATTCTCGCCTTACCTCATCCCATACACATCTTATCACATCTTAGTTCATCTTATCACCTCCTAACTTATTTCATAAGCATCTTATCACCTCTTATCACATCTTATACACCTCTTATCACATCCTATCACATCTCATATCTATTTATAGAATACAAGAGAATTCTTATATTTGATATAAGATTTCTTTACACATTTATTTATGCATAAATTCTATTTAGGAGATTAATACTTTTAAATTAAAAATCAATCTTTTATGCATCTTCCTATGCAAAAATTCATTTTAAATGAAAATGACACTTTTGAATTAAATTTCAATCTTTTATGCATTTTCCTATGCATAAATTCAATTTAGATGAGAATGACACTTTTGAATTAAAAATCAATCTTTTATGCCTTAGTTCCATTTTGATTTGGTTTGGTTCAAGAGAGAGGAGAGATAAAAATATCACATTATTTTTTAGTTTAAAACTCATTCAAGCATGTGAAATATGCACCTCCTTTAAAGAACTCCCCTTCCTTACATATATGTCAAAATGGAATCATTATACCCAAAATATCTCATATTTTTAATATTGCTCATAGTTTTTTACTAATAAACCTTGTACATTTTCAACTCTTCATCTTGTGTGAGCATTTACTCATTTTTGGATACCCAAAATATCTCATATTTTTAATATTGCTCATAGTTTTTTACTAATAAACCTTGTACATTTTCAACTCTTCATCTTATGTGAGCATTTACTCCTTTTTGGATACCCAAAATATCTCATATTTGTAATATTGCTCATAGTTTTTAACTAATAAACCTTGTACATTTTCAACTCTTCATCTTGTGTGAGCATTTACTCATTTTTGGGTATCTTCTTTTACAAATTGGATTTATCTCCTCCCTACACATGGATTGATGCTATTGGCCCATAGGAACCTTAATTAGACCATAATCAAAAAGTTTCTGAAAATCTAGACCCTTAGGCTAAGGTCCTTTATACCCATTTCCAATAAATTCCAATTGCACATTGGAAAGTTCTTTTTGAATTTATGTTTCAAGGGAATTCATTTTAATAATATGAGAAATTTTTCTATCTAAAATATTCAAAATCTGAATATTCTCTCTCTAGAATATTTTCTCTCTCTATGGCAAAATAGGCAGAGACAAGATCTTTTATATTTCTGAAGAGGGGATTGATTACAGGGGAAGATGCTGGACAGCTTGAGAGGCTGGGGAGGAATCTTACAGTCATTTAGGATATTCAAAGGTGAAGTTGTTGGGGCATATGATGTCTCAGAATGGAATTGAACCTGATCCATAGAAGATAAAAGCTCTTGTCTTATTATAACAGCTTCTCTTTCTCTGTACTGGGTGATGGAGGCTGCATCAGACTGTCCATATCTTCAAGTCTACTCTCTTCTTCCTCCCTTAACTCCTCTTTAGCTTGCATCACATGCTCATTTTCTTCCTTCATTATAAATGATACATGACTCTCATCATCAGAAGTAGAACTCTCTTCTTCAGTTTCACTATCTGTATACTCACGAGCACTTGTTTCTTTAGGATCACTCTTAATTTCCCGCTTACTACTCATATTGAACTTCCTGGCTCTTCCTCTCTTATTATGTACTGTTAGAGTTCCCCTTTTCCAATTTTGGATGGCACCCACCTGTCTGAGCCAAGGTTTGCCCAAAATCAGTGGATAAGCTTCCAAACCAACCGGCATAATATGGCAATTTATGTTGCAAACCACACCAAAAGCAGTCACTGGCACTTCTGTACATATACCCAGACACTTCACTTTTGCATGATTTGCCAAACGGAGTCTAAAATCTGAACTAGCATTCAGCTTTAACCCCAATCTCTCCATACAGGACTGAGTCATTACACTGATTTGTGCACCGCCATCAACATATGCTTCTCCAACACTCACACTTCTAGACCATGCATCAACTGATGGACAAATATCAGGAAGGTCTTCCACAGACATCAGCTCCATTTCGCCTTGTGTGGGCTCCTGCTCATTTACTTTTCTCGGATTTTCCAACTTCTTCCACTCTCTCTTAAGCTTCGGACACAATCCAAGCAATTGGGCAAAAGTTATATTGGCTACCCTTCCCTTTAAATCTCCCATCAATGTATACTCCTCCTGACCTTGACCAATATGCAAATCTGAAGTTTTATAATGTCTTCTTGGCTTCCTCTTTTTCTTCTCTGGTTGAGGGCTTATATCAAATTGGACATGTTTACCTTTCTTAGAAGATGGTTCAGGTTCTGCCATTGTACTTCTCGTCCTCTTTGCCACAGGCATAATCTCTGGAATGGTCTCTACTCCTATCAGGCTGAGAGCTGGTCCCTTTCCTTTATCCTCCCATTTAACTCCACTGATTTGGATCTTTTACTTCAACACTATGATCCCCCGATCTATCATTAGTCCTCTACATCACAGGATACATTCCACCACCTGCTCTGGGCGGTTTGTCACATTAAGGGCTGATATGTCCCCGCTCCCAACAGTTCTAGCATTGGACATTTCTTAAATAGTAGCCCCGTCCTCTCCCTGTTCCTCCCATATTCCCTTCACCTGTTGACCTATTGTCTCTTCTATTATTTGGTGCACCTCGGCTTCTTCCCTTTCCACCTGCTTCCATCCAATTCAAACTTAGAGACTTCATAAAACTCCACCTGCTTCCATCCAATTCAAACTTAGAGACTTCATGAAGCTCCACTACATCATGTATGTCCCTCTTCAAAGTGTCCTCCTGTTCAGGAACAACAGCAGCTTTCCTTTCAGGATGTATGCTCTCAATCTCTGGCATCTTCATAAACTTCTTTGGCTCTTCCTGTATTCCCATCTGCCTCAGACGCTTCACCTTCAAATCCTTCTCTCGAGCTACTCTGACAGCCTCCTCAAAGCTATCCAGGTTCTTCAGCTCCACCTTCAGACGGAGGGTTGGCTCCAGACCAGCCACAAACCGGTCTCTCTTTATCATCTGCGGGGGTACTTTAGGAATCAAAGCTTCACACCATAGACTCCACAGTCTACCAAACTCTATCATATACTGATCTACATCCTGACCGTCCTTCTGCTGAATGTTACACAACTCCTTCCACACTTCATTCGGACTCCTCACACGGGCAAACTGTGCCAAAAATGCAGCTCTGACTACACGGTACTCAGGATCCTGTTGATGAATGTTCCTGTGTGTAGTCACAAACATCTGTAGCCATGTTTTTGCATCACCCTGCAAGCAATAAGTCAAAATCTGAGAGAGGATCTCCGGGGTTGCCCTGTCTTTCATCAAGGCTGTAAATTCCATCTTCTCCAGAAACCTGATTGCACTTTCCTGTGGGAATCCCCAATACTCCGGAAAATCCTGAGCCATCTTTCCAAATCTTGCTTCACACAGCCCCTGTCTTCTTTCACAAACCAGAGGAAATCTGCTCCTCTGTGGAGCACCAAAAAGTGATGGCACAGAAACGGTAAAGCTGTTTACGCCCTTATAGGGTGCCACACTTCCACACACGCATATAAACACACCAGAACACCAGACCCAAGTTGCATGAACAAGATTTATATTTTAGAACAGATCCTTAACTTTACAGAATTGTATATTTCAAACACCAGCCCCACTGCTAATCAACAGAAAGCAACACCCCTAGCCTGAAACTCTAGGAGATAGAAATCCACAAAAACCACACACACACCCTCTCTCTCTGGCTCTCTGTGCTGATCCTCTGCCAGCCACTTCCTCACTTCCTCTTGCAGCTTATCTGCAGTGTTTCAGGCCCCACCAGCCTCTGCACATCCCTTGTCCCCTGCTCACCAGCAGCCCAGCTTCCTCCAACAGCTTCACATCCGGCTTCACCTACCCCAAGCACTGTAGCTTCTACGCATCAAGCTGCACCTTCTATGCTGCCAACACCTCAAAGGCTGCCTTTACCCGTCATCACCACCCTTTGCCTTCTAGCCACTGCAGCACCTTCCTTGAAGAAGTCTCCCTCTCTATCTACAAGGCGGCCACACTTTGTCCTTGCTGACCACCGGTGACCCCACGGACACCTCCGTTCTCTGCACTTGCGCCAGTCAGCTACGCATCACCTCAACGGTGACCTCTGCTCTCCCACGCATCTGCTAGCTTCAGTTGCAGCCACCAAAGGTGGCCTCCCCATAGGTCTTTCACCATGCCACACCACCTCAGCACTTAAGGGCCTTCTCCTCTTGCACCTGCAGCCTGCATCACCTCAACAGCACTAGAGGGAGGGCTATTAAACTGACTCACCTTTTGTCTGCGCCAGCATCTCTAGCTGCTCCAGTCTTTGCCAGCTCCCGTCTCTTTCCCATAGGCGGCGCCCTCACTCAAGTCTTCGCTCTGTCCACTCAGTATCTCCCGACTGCGCCTAGCCACACAAAACCAAAGGCCCACCAAGGGCTGCGCCCCTGTGCACTTTGCCTGTAGCCTCCACATCGCCCAGCCTCTACACGACGGCCATACCACCCTCTTCACGGTGATTTTGCCCGCTGCTCAGGTCACCTGCGCTATAGCCACGTACCTACACTTCACAAGCCCGTCATCCCTTTGACTTGACGCCAGTCCGCTGGCTTTAGTGCCAGCCTCACACGAACCCACGACTCTTGCCACAGGGGGCTCCAACCACCACCAACACCACCTCTGTACCAGGGACATTTCATCCACGCTTCAGCCTTCCCACTGCTGCAGCTTCTCTCCAGGGCGACCTCCCCTCTCTGTGTATCCGCGATTACGCCTGAGAGCCCCCAACCTTCTACAAGGCAGCCTTCCCTCCTCTCCTCGCCAGCTTCTAGATTGCGCATGTTGACAGCTACACTGGCTGCAAGACAAACAGCCATGTGGCTATGCTTTTTTGGCCACATTAATTATTATTATATTTTGTTTAAAGCCCAATGTGATGGCCACCCTCAATGCTTTCACACCAATGTCCAAGGCAATACTGTCCCTTCAACCTTAAATGCCCATGCTTCATGGCTCTAATACAACCCACGAAACCAACACCAATACTTGGGGACGTGTACACACATTCAGACGACCGAGCAACTGATATCATCTCCAGTGGACCTCCAGTAGACCACGTCCGGATAGGCCTGTACATGCTCACATCAAAACCATCTACTCTGTACACCTGGCAATTCTCTCAAAAGCAAAACGGAAAACAAGAAAAATGGGCAGTCTACCGTAGAGGTAGAGCTGTTATTTTGCAGATTTCAGGACAACCAAACATGGTAGTAATGAAAAGTAGCTGCTAGAGAAATCCTTCATGTTATCTAGGATTCTCCTACGATCATGTAGGGAATTTAAACTATTTTTAGTTTTATCTCTATTTTCATTTTGTTGCCCCCGAAGTGGAATGTAATCACATGGATGTATCTGATTAGTCCTATAGGTCAGATGTGGCCTCTAAAGGACGTTAATATAGTTTTCTTTCTTTCTTCTTTCTCTCTCTCTCTCTCTCTCTCTCTCTCTCTCTCTCTCTCTCTATATATATATATATATATATATATATATATATGAACACACTCTCTCTCTCTCTCTCTCTCTCTCTCTCTCTCTCTCTCTCTCTCTCCCTCTATATATATATATATAGAGAGAGAGAGAGAGAGAGCGTGCGTCAACAGCCCTCTCCTTTATCAGCAGCAACACATGGAAAGTAAGAAGTCTTTTGCCTCAGTCACCGCTTCATGATTACCGCCCATTCCTCCACCCATGAGCAAGCCGACACCATGGGAAGCCTACCTCATGCAAGAACTAAAGAAACTCCAGGGAGAATTAGCAGCACTGAAACACGAGACTATCAAGAAAGATGAACAAATCAACGAACTGAAAGTGCAAGTGCAAGCCATGAAAACGAAGCAAGAGGAAGCACGAGAAGGACCCATACCTACAACACTACAAACAGAAACGACAAACCATGTTTCAAAGGTAAATTCAGTTAACTCACAAGATTTTATCAGTGGTCAAAGAAAAGGAACGAATGGAAAGTAACAAAAAGGTAATCAGAGTCGGTGGTCTTCCTCAAGGCTGGGATAGGGCAGACATAGCTCAAGAGCTTCGAGAAGACTACATATTAGATACAGATGTACTTACAGCACAACTGAGCAAAGTAGTCCCCTTCGTGGACTTAGGAGACCCTATCTCTATTATAGTAAAGGGTACACAGGCAAAAGTCTCCTATATGGACAACAATGAGAAAATAGCAGTGATGAAGCAAACAAGGTCTCTCCAAGGGACAAAGGTATGGATAGCTGATGAACTCACCCCGCTACAGCTCAAGAACAGATCGGCAGAGCTGAATAAAGTTAAAGAAGCAAGAAAGAATGGCAAATGGGCAATATACAGAGGAGGAGGACAAGCAATCATTAAAGAATTCCGTACCCCACCCCCCTCAAGAGAAAATCCATCCATGGATGAAATATAGCTATTTTTATTTTGAACCTCAATTTCGAACTAGATGCAATAGAACCCATTGTAATTTAAACTCTTAAGAGTCTTAAGAGTTCATTTTAAGTTATTTTTTTTTAGTTTTATGCCTCTTTGGCATCGATACCCAGAGTGGAATGTAAATGGATGTACCTGATCTGTCCCATAGGTCGGATTCGGCCTCTAGTGGACATTAATATAACTTTCTTTCTTTCTCTCTCTCTCTCTCTCTCTCTCTCTATATATATATATATATATATATACATATATATATATATATATATATATATATATATATATATGTATTGTTAAGTTTGTACTATAGTTTAATCATCAGATTAATCTTAATTTATTAGGTTTTTTTAATGCATTCTAGGTATCAATAGGTAGCTAGAGTAGCTCTAGCTCCCTATCAAAACAAAAATAAAAAAAGTATTAGGAAGATCTCCTTGAGAGTTGCTCTCAATTGAACAAACAACAACTACCTTAGTCCAGGCATTGGATCAGACCGTTTGCCCTCAAACACATATACATTTCTGGAAATCCATATCATCCATAAATAAGCAGCTCTGATCACATTTCATAGATATGTTGACATTCCCTTATATATATATATATATAGAGAGAGAGAGAGAGAGAGAGACAGAGAGACAGAGAGAGAGTGCGTCTCTCTCTCTCTCTCTCTATATATATATATATATATAGTGTCTCTCTCTCTCTCTCTCTCTCTATATATATATATATATATATAGAGAGAGAGAGAGAGAGAGACACTCTATATATATATATATAGAGAGAGAGAGAGAGAGAGACGCACTCTCTCTCTCTCTCTCTCTCTCTCTCTCTTTATATATATATATATATATATATAGATATATATATATATATATATCTATATATATAGATATATATATATATATATCTATATATATATATATATATATATAAAGAGAGAGAGAGAGAGAGAGAGAGAAAGAAAGACACATACCTCTCTGTGCTTTCCCATCAAAGAAATGAGGTTCTCAGTGAGCGCGGGAGTATAAAAATGCTTAAGCGATAGCAAAAAAAGCATCGCATAAGCAAGGATTTTTTTAAAAAAAATTTAACGTCGCTTATGCGACGCTAGTCAGTCTGCAAGCGTCTCAAAAAACATCATTCAACAGCATCGCATAAGCGATTCAAAAAAAAGCATCGCATAAGCGACATATTTTTTTTATATAATTTTTTTACATCGCTTAAGCGACATAAGATCGCTTAAGCGACGCATTAGTATCGTGTAAGCGACGGTGTATATTTTTAACACCCTCGCTACAGTCCCCAATGGCTAGTAGTGAATAGATGTGATGAGATGGGATGCGAATCAAATAGATGAGAATGAATGGATGGATAGATGTGATGAGAATAGATGTGATGAGAATGACAGGTAGGTAAATAGATGTGATGAGAATGACAGGTAGGTAAATAGATGTGATGAGATGGGATGCAAAGCAGATAGATGGGAATGAATGGATGGATGGATGTGATGAGAATGTGAGGTGAATAGATGTGATGAGAAGTAATGTGAATCTGATAGGTGGGAATGAATGGATGGATGGATGGATGTGGATGTATGTGAAGAATAGAAGTGGATGTATGTTAAAGAATGGATGTGGATGTATGTGAGAAGTATGGATATGGATGTATGTGAAGAATAGAAGTGGATGTATGTTAAAGAATGGATGTGGATGTATGTGAAGGATGGATGTGGATGTATGTGAAAGAATGGATGTGGATGTGTATATGTGAAAGAATGGATGTGGATGTGTATGTGATAAGTATGGATGTGGATGTATGTGAAAGGATAGATGTGGATGTGTATGTGATAAGTATGGATGTGGATGTATGTAAGGTTCCCCCCTTCTAAAATAGGGGAAACACTTAAGATAGTCCACTAAGTCTTAACTTGGAGAAAATTTCCTATTTATCGACACCTTGAACATGTAGAGATTCAAGGATACGATTCATAGGTAAGACCTAGTCCTATCCCACAGGGGAAGCGTGATCTTCTAAAAATCAAATCACCCATAGGGTAATTGATCATAAATTGGGCAACTACTAGACTTGATTTCTAGAGGCAACGCTTTTTTTCTCATCCATGCAAGGCACAGCCGCTGGCCTAGTCTTCTAGAATAGAGTTGCCCAAGAACCTATTTATCTAGTGTAGGGCTTTCACTTAATCTGTTGGAAAGCTACCCGACTAATCGGGTCCACCCGTCCATAGGATGGTGCCGTCGAGGCATTCCGTCCTCCCACTTTCCACCCTACTCATGCGTCAATTTGTTTTCTAATTAATCCTACCACACTGTTTGACATAAATAAACATGTTCCTTAATTAAGGCCCTTTTCACAAGGTCTGTTAAAACAACCTTTTTCCACAGTACAATAATGCCAAAGACAAGATTTATAAAAAAGTTTATACATGAATCAATTTCATACAAGCCAAACCGGCTCTCTTATTCTTTTCCTTTATACTGCCGATGATCTAGAATTCGGCCTTCCAGCCTCCACATGCTGGGCAAAACCCTACGGGACCATACACCTCATCGTCGGCCCCGCTGGTGAGGACTCAAGCCGGCCTGTCACCCTCTCAGGCTCCATCGCTCGATCCTCCTGCCCCTCAGAGGGATGTCTGCACACTAGGATGGGCTTATTCACCGTACTAGCCTGGGCCCTCAGAACTAGATAGCATCATAATCTCTTGCCTCAATCGGTGAACCTTATTCTCCCAATGGTATGAGGGATACCTTGGGCCATTCCCGGGTGTTAACGACGCCGCCTGGCTACACAAGCATAGAACGGAGTTAGCGTCGAAGCCAGGAAAAACTTGCACTCTTTAAAGATAACAATTTCAATGCAATTCATTGAATACAGTATTACTCAATTCATAACTTTATACAATTTTATGTCATTATTTTAAAAGGAAAAGATACACATTTATTAACACTAATATTAAAAACAAACTCTTCTTTAAAAGATAACCAAGCTAACCTGGCCACCATTTCCTTGAGGAGCTTGTGAAGGGAGGGTTGGGGCCGTCGCATCGGGAGCATCTTCTCTAATCTCCTTGTTGCGTGCTCCTCTCGAGGCAATATTCTGACGTTTTCGAGAAGGGGCCATCTTGGACGTCGTCTTGCAGGGCTCACTGTCGTGGTCGAAACGCTTCAATCGGATCTCAATTCTGAGATAGTTTGCTCACCGTATGATCAAAAGACCACAACACATGAACCCTCTCTTAAGGCTAAAACCTCTTACTAAAGTCCACGCAAATGGGGGGGGGATTGTGAGTTGTCCTTAACACAAAAACGTTTTGCAAAAGGGGAGAAGGGCTAAAGGCTGCTGTAGGTCTCTTCACAGGGGGGAGGGGGGGAGAGAGAGAGAAGAGTTAATGACACTGCACCCTAGCAAGAGGGGGATAGAGGAAAATTGCCTTATCTGAAAAGTGGCAAATGAGGGGGTGTGAGAGGGGTGGCTGCAAGGGGCGGCTATACTATAGCAAGTACACTGCACAGGGATGGACGGTGGCACAGCAGAGCATAGGCTACGCAGAAATGCGTGTTGCCCATGGAGCACCCCGGGGGTTTATAACTATCTCTGAATTTTCCCCTTCTTCTACTAACTTCATCATCCTTTGATAATCTGGATCATGAGATGAGACTTCTTCCACCTTGACCAGTATGGGATTATTTGGCATTGAAATTGCACTCAAGAAAGATTTGCGGCTAAGTGCATCTGCTACCACATTATCTTTCCCAGGGCGGAATTTGATGTCGAAGTCATATTCTTGTAGAATTTCAATCCATCTCCTTTGCCGCATGTGGAGGTTAGGCTGGGTGAAGATCCACTTTAGACTTTTGTGGTCAGTGTTACAAGCTGGAATTCACCCCCCAAGAGATAATGTCTCCATAATTTGAGGCAATGAACAACTGCTAAGAGCTCCAAATCATGGGTGGCATAACTTTCTTCATATTGCTTCAGCTTGCGGGAAGTATAAGCGACTGGTCTTCCTTCTTGGCCTAAGACACCACCAAGTGCTATACTACTGGCATCAGTAACCACTTTAAATTCCTTGGTGAAATCAGGAAGTTTTAGGACTGGGATAGAAGTAATAATGACCTTGAGCTGATTTTGATGGATTGGTAGCCACACTATTTTGCAATCCTTCTTAAGAAGATCTGTCAAAGGTGCAGCTACCAAGGCATAATCTTTGATAAAAATCCTATACCATCCCGTGATACCCAAAAACCCACGAACTTCACAAACTGATTTAGGGGATGGCGACTCCAGAATATCTTTGACCTTGGCGGGGTCTACTGAAATGCCATCTTTGGAGACGATGAACCCAAGATACTCAATTTGATGAGTAAAGAAGGTACATTTCCTCTTCTTGGCATAGAGTTTGTGTCTGCACAACAATTGTAGAAATCAATGCACATGCTCCTCATGCTCTTCCATTGATTTGGAGTAGATTCAGATGTCATCAAAGAAAACAAGCACAAATTCATCCAAGTAAGGGCGGAATATATCTTGCATTAGGCGGTTGAAGGTTGCAGGAGCATTGGTTAACCCGAATGACATTACAGTAAACTCATAGTGGCCATAACGGGTATTGAAGGCTGCCTTGGGTATATGTGCTTCCTTGACTTTGATCTGATAGTAACCAGACCTCAAATCTATTTTTGAGAAGACTTTGGCCCCATGAAGCCTATGAAGAGGTTCGTCGATGCGAGGGATAAGATACTTATTCTTGACAGTGACTTGATTCAGCCCTCGATAATCTATGCAAAGGCGGAGAGTTCTGTCCTTCTTTCTTTGGAAAAGGACAGGTGCCCCCCAAGGAGAGCTACTGGGATGTACGAATCCTTGCTCAATGAGTTGGGAAAGTTTCTCTTTAAGTTCAATGGCTTCAAGAAGGGACATTTTATAGGGTGTTTTTGAGACGGGTTGATCCCCAAGGATCACCTCGATTTCATGATCGACTTCTTGAGGAGGCGATAGCCCTGTAAGCTCATCAGATAGGGAAGATGTCAGAGAATTCTTGGAGTCAAGAGGGTTCTGCCTCCTTACTAGGTTCAATGGCTTTGTTGAGCTTGACTAAGAAAACTTGCTGACCGTTACGTGTTCCCTTGAGAAGATATTTTGCCTTGACTACCCTAGATTTAGGTTTTCCTGTTATCCCCTGAACGGATATTACTTGGCCATGCTCATTTTCAAAAGTGATACGCCCCTGGTTACAATGAATGCTAGCTTTGTTAGCAATTAACTAATCCATCCCAAGGATTCCATCATAAATTCCTAATGGTGGCAAGACCCTAAAGTGGCCACGAGTTCACTCATTACCCAGCTCAAAATCAAGGTTTCCTATAGAGTGGCGAGATACTACTTCTTTCCCACTGGCTAACTCTACAGTCATTCTTCTAGCTGTTTTTTGACCCAAGTTTAATTTTTGCAAACACCTAGGAGAAAGAAATGAATGGGTACTGCCACAATTAATCAAAAGCTGAAATGGCTTACCGTGATGAGTGGCTGGGGTTTGGATTACACCAAATTGTTTATTCGGACCTTGGTGTTCTACTGCCGTATGGATGGTGGCGCGCTCTTCTTCAGCCATTTCCAAGGTCGGTTCTTCACTTATAATACATGCGGTCCTAGCAACTGCTCCTCCGCGCCTTTGCCATGTCCACCGCCTCTTGAACCTTGGTGGATAGGGGTTCCACGGCCTTGATTTTCTCTGCCACCTTGGGGAAATGATGTTGCCATCTTGGGACAGTCGGCCCTAAAGTGTCCCGGCTCATTGCACTCAAAACACAGAGGGCCTTCTTTGGAAGAAGCAGCATACGAGCGGGGCACAAAAGAGTTGCTTTGTCGCCCTCTGTTGTAGTAGGGGAAATTCTGTTGGGGTTTCTTGTAGGGTTGATCTTTAGGATTTGCCTCAGGGTAAGATCTCTTTTTGTGAGATCCCTATCCCCACCGCGCAATGGATTCGGGGTGCTAGCAGCGGAAGTAGCACATCGTGCACGGGGCAGGGGTCCCACATTCGGGGCCTTGCCCACGGATATCCGGACAAGAGACTAATCCGTCGGTTTATCCAAAACTGAACCCGAAAAAACTTCCTTTACCCGGAAAGCACGGGCGATTCCACCATGAAAACTCTTTACTCTAATGTAGTCAAGACCATTACCGATCAAGCTGATCCGACTGCACCTATAAAGATACTCGGTCAGATCAAGGAAGAAACTTGCACTTGGATCATTGGGATCAACGCTTTTTTCCCCATCAAGAGGCACAGCCGTTGATTCCTATCCATAGAACAATTACTATCCGGGATTTACTTCATCTATCGTAATAACAGAAATTGAGTCTCGATTTACGGATCCATCAATCCAGCCTAACCCCATCCAGTCCCATGGGTTAGCCAACCACCCAACCACTGTAGTGATGGGATCCAATTAGGAATTTGGTTAGGTTTTGTCCCGGGCACCAGGGAAAAGAGTTCCCAGGCCCCCTAGCCGGAAGTTCATGCAAACATAAAACTAGTCACACCACTTACACACCCAATATGAAATTGCCTTTTTCTCATGCATCAGCTATCTTTAAAACAATCCTTTAATGAAACCATTATGTCACTGGTGACAATCCTCAAAATCTCTGGTTGAATCCATATTTCCAATCATACATTCATTGGTGCACTTATGGCATCATTGGCAACCAGAACGCTCACCACCTATTCACTCAGGGGCCTTTTCAATAGTTCCTAGCTCATAGTACCCGACAATATTTTCACATAAAAATCAAGATGGAATCCTCGTTGAAGATCAGCAAGATCAATCAACAGATCCATATAAGAGAGCCATGGACTCATCCATTGAGGACCAGCAAGGTCAATCAACCAGATCCATGCCCAGTTTCAGAAAACAACTCTTACTCCTTGTTCCAATATCTTCCACGACGCACGTGTGGGTATCTTCGGCGACCCAGAGCCCGAGCACCGTATGGTCAGCACCCTCTAGGATCCTTCGCCGGTGACCTAGCACTTCACTCATAGGCCGCTTCCTTGGTCCCTCATCCACCATACCGGAAGCTCACCATTTAAATCAAACCGAGGCTGGTCAAGACCTCGGTCGACCTTGCTACGCGAGACGTCCTCCATTGACTCTCCGTCAGCAGTTGCAACTTTATCAGTTAGGTCTCCATGACCTTAATCCATAATACGGTCAAAATGCTTCCCCAGCATTCTTGACATAAAACAGTCATTTACAAACAGTCACAAAATACAGTTTCTATATCGAACTCTCGTCTTTCCACATTATCCCTCCTCAGTCCACATTACTAATTCCACATTCCATTCATATGTGTACTCATTCTCATCCATTCACTCATATCGACGACACATTATTTCACATACACATTCACCTTCATTATTCTACATACATATCCATGTTTGTACATCCACATCATACATCCAATCCCATATTCGCATTCATACATACACATCCATATCCGCATTCATACATACACATCCATATCCACATCCATACATCCACATCCACATCCACATTCACATCCATACATCCACATCTACATGCATACATCCATTTTCGCATCCTCATTCATACATCCACATTCACATACATACATCCACATCCGTATCTACATCCATACATCCACATCCCCATGCATACATCCACATCCACATTCACATTCACATCCATACATCTACATCTACATGCATACATCCACATCTCCATGCATACACCCACATCCACATTCACATTCACATCCATACATCTACATCTATATGCATACATCCACATCCACATTCACATCCACATCTATACATCCACATCTCCATGCATACATCCACATCCACATTCAGATTCATGCATCCACATCCACATTCACATTCATACATCCATTTCCACATTCCCATTCATATAACCAAATACGCCTTCACATCTATTCTTTTACATCACATCCATTCTCGCCCTATCACAACCCATATACATCTTATCCCATCACATACACTTCTTACCTCATCCCATACACATCTTATCACATCTTAACTCATCTTATCACATCCTAACTCATCTCATATGCATCTTATCACATCTTATCACATCTTATCACATCCTAACTCATCTCATATGCATCTTATCACATCCTAACTCATCTCATATGCATCTTATCACATCTTATCACATCTCCTACACCTCTTATCACATCCTATCACATCTCATACACATCTTATCACATCTTAACTCATCTTATCACATCCTAACTCATCTCATATGCATCTTATCACATCTTATCACATCTCCTACACCTCTTATCACATCCTATCACATCTCATACACATCTTAACTCATCTTATCACATCCTAACTCATCTCATATGCATCTTATCACATCTTATTACATCTCATACACCTCTTATCACATCCTATCACATCTCATACACATCTTATCACATCCTATCACATCTCATATGCCTCTTATCACATCCTATCACTTCCCATATCTATTTATAGAATACAAGAGAATTCTTATATTTGATATAAGATTTCTCTACACATTTATTTATGCATAAATTCCATTTAAGGAGACTAACACTTTCGAAATAAAAATCAATCATTTATGCATCTTCCTATGCATAAATTTATTTTAAATAAAAATGACACTTTTGAATTAATATTCAATCTTTTATGCATCTTCCTATGCATAAACTCAATTTAGATGAGAATTGACACTTTTGAATTAAAAATCCATCTTTTATGCATCTTCCTATGCATAAATTCAATTTGGATAAGAATAACACTTTTGAATTAAAAATCCATTCTTTTATGTATCTTCCTATGCATAAATTCAATTTAGATGAGAATGACACTTTTGAATTAAAAATCAATCTTTTATGCATCTTCCTATGCATAAATTCAATTTGGTAGGAATTACACTTTTAGAATAAAAGAATTTCTCTTATGCATCTCTAAGTTATGCATAAAATCCATTTATGATGATGAAACTCACACTTTTAGTATAAAAAGAATATCTTTTATGCATATCTCTATGCATGAAATCCAATATGATAAAAGTAACACTTTTACAATAAATTAATCAACTTTTATGCATACCTCTATGCATGAAATTCAAATATGATAAAAGTAACACTTTTATAATAAAATAATCAACTTTTATGCATACCTCTATGCATGAAATTCAAATATGATAAAAGTAACACTTTTATATTAAAATAATCAACTTTTATGCATACCTCTATGCATGAAATTCAAATATGATAAAAGTAACACTTTTACATTAAAGTAATAATCTTTTATGCATACCTCTATGCATGAAAATCAAATATGATAAAAGTAACACTTTTACATTAAAATAATAATCTTTTATGCATACCTCTATGCAGGAAATCCAAATATGATAAAAGTAACACTTTTACATTAAAATAATAATCTTTTATGCATACCTCTATGCATGAAATCCAATTATGATAAAAGTAACACTTTTATATTAAAATAATAATCTTTTATGCATACCTCTATGCATTAAATCCAAATATGATAAAAGCAACACTTTTATATTAAAATAATAATATTTTATGCATACCTCTATGCATGAAATCCAAATATGATAAAAGCAACACTTTTATATTAAAATAATAATCTTTTATACATACCTCTATGCATGAAAATCAAATATGATAAAAGTAACACTTTTATATTAAAATAATAATCTTTTATGCATACCTCTATTCATGAAATCCAAATATGATAAAAGTAACACTTTTATAGTAAAATAATAATCTTTTATGCATACCTCTATGCATGAAATCCAATTATGATAAAAGTAACACTTTTATATTAAAATAATAATCTTTTATGCATACCTCTATGCATTAAATCCAAATATGATAAAAGCAACACTTTTATATTAAAATAATAATCTTTTATGCATACCTCTATGCATGAAATCAAAATATGATAAAAGCAACACTTTTATATTAAAATAATAATCTTTTATGCATACCTCTATGCATGAAATCCAAATATGCTAAAAGTAACACTTTTATATTGAAATCATAATCTTTTATGCATACCTCTATACATGAAATCTAAATATGATAAAAGCAACACTTTTATATTAAAATAATAATCTTTTATGCATACCTCTATGCATGAAATCCAAATATGATAAAAGCAACACTTTTATATTAAAATAATAATCTTTTATGCATACCTCTATGCATGAAATCCAAATATGATAAAAGTAACACTTTTATATTAAATTAATAATCTTTTATGCATACCTCTATGCATGAAATCCAAATATAATAATCAATATGCATCTTCTTTGCATAAAAAGATACTTTTAGAATAAAGAATTGATAAAAATTACTCTTTTAGCATAAAATTTAATAACTAGAAATCCTCTTTTTCTTAATTCATCAATTATGCATAACATAAAAATCAGTTTCTCCATGATTATAATAAAATTCTTTCAATTAATCTAGGATGATAATTCCTAGAATATGGTAGGAAGTCCTCTTTTCATGCTTTGAATGAAATTATTTTATGTGTAATTTTTTATAAAAATTTTGCCATAGCTCCGCTGCTATGACTGATAAATCTCAAATTATTTTGAAGGATAAAGCTTATCATTAAGAGAATGATTAGAATGATCCCTAATTGGATCATTAACCCAATAATGGATTGAATCATCAATATTCATGAAATACATAAACTAAAAGCATAGAAAAAAGCCATTAATTTGGCCTCAAGCATAGATTAATCTTGGATTAACGAAAAGCTTTATGAAAAGCTTCATTTGGATTGAGAATGGGTCATGAGTATGACCATTTCTTGAGTGAGAGAGAGAAATTACATAAAAACCATTAGAATTAAGCATAAATAGAAATTTATGTAATTCTTTACTATCATCAATTAACTTCAATAGCATTCATCAAATTATGTAATTCTTCACTACCATCAATTAACTTCAATAGCATTCAAAAACCATTCCAATTAAGCTTCTCAAGCTTCAGAGGGGTTGTGAAGACAGAAACATTGAGAAATTATAGAAAAAATCAAAATTCACCATTTACCTTACAAATTACTTGATTCCTTGTTCACGGTAGAGGCCCCCAACCAATCAATTGGTTTAGTATGTTAATGGAGCCACCATTGGGGATTGAAGAAAGAGGGAAGCTCCAATTTCTCCAATTTGGAGAGAATTTTAGAGAATAGTAAAAATTAGCATTATTTCAGCATAATTCTAATATAGTAAAATTCTCCTATTTTTTTCAAAGGATTCATGTTCTATTTATAGGAGAGGGAAGCTCTAACCAAAGCTAACTGATTTCTAGAATTTTCCAGATTTTAGTTTGGTTGAATTTCGACTACATTTGGATCTAGTTTGGTTACTTTTTAATTCGGTTTGGTTCCATTTTGATTTGGTTTGGTTCAAGAGAGAGGAGAGATAAAAATATCACATTATTTTTGAGTTTAAAACTCATTCAAGCATGTGAAGTATGCACCTCATTAAAGGGACTCCCCTTCCTTACATATTTGTCAAAATGGAATCATTATACCCAAATATCTCATATTTTTGATATTACTCATAGTTTCTTACTAATAAACCTTGTACATAGTCAACTCTTCATCTTATGTGAGCATTTACTCATTTTTGGGTATCTTATTTTACAAATTGGATTTATCTCCTCCCCACACATGGATTGATCCTATTGGCCCACAGGAATAATCCAAAATTTCTAAAAATCTAGACCCTAGGCTAAGATCCTTTATACCCATTTCCAATTAATTCCAATTGCACATTGGAAAGTTCTTTTTGAATTTCTGTTTTAGGGAAATTCATTTTAATATTATGAGAAATTTTTCTATCTAAAAATATTCAAAATCTGAATATTCTCTCTCTAGAATATTTTCCCTCTCTATGTCAAAATAGGCAGAGACAAGATCTTTTATATTTCTGAAGAGGGGATTGATTATAAGGGGAAGATGCTGGACATTTTGAGAGGCTGGGGAGGAATCTTACATTCTCTCCCACTTGAAAAATGCGAGATGCCCTCATCTCGCAATTTGGGGGTAATTCTGCAAGATGCACAAATATGAGACTAAGAGAAAATTTAATTAAGAGTAACCACCAAGAAAAGTCTCAAAGAGAGCAAGACTCAAGACAAGAACAAAGATTTCAACTTTATTCATTTATGGAACATATACAGCAAGATAGAAGAACTTTTTACAATTCCATAAGCCCGTCCATCATATAGTCACAAAAGCAGCACTCACAAACTGCACACGTATAAGGTAACTCATCTATGGGAATAATTCGACCGGTTATTGCAGCACCTACCTCATTGGTATGAGGTGACCTAATAAAAGGACCTCTAAGAGGCAAGCCAAAAATGGGATAAAGGCATATCTTCTAGTGAGGAAGAAAACACGTAAGTAAGAAGACTCACTCAGAAAATCCACCATGCCTTGATCTCATCACGCAATAGTATCAGGGACCCAAACCCAAAGCTTCAATA
Source organism: Cibotium barometz (assembly GCF_041138505.1). Taxonomy (NCBI): domain Eukaryota; kingdom Viridiplantae; phylum Streptophyta; class Polypodiopsida; order Cyatheales; family Cibotiaceae; genus Cibotium; species Cibotium barometz. The sequence continues at coordinate 30,075,166 of NC_141058.1, forward strand.
ACCATAGCCAAGCGGACATTGTTACAAAAGTGATGCCGACCCCATGGTGTTACCCTAGTTATGTCTCGATAGGTCCGCTATTTGGTCTGAGCTACAGAAGTTCCCAAGTGAGGGAAAAGTGAGCGCTCATACAGTTCTATAAAATCCTTCTTCACAGACTCGCTTGCGTCCTGAAGGTGAGAAATCATCATGGATAAAACCAAGTTTTGTTGCCAAGCCATAAAGGAGATTAAGAAAGAAAGGAGATCGATGGAAGTAAGATTACTGCGAGCGACAAGTAAGAGTTACGACTTATGTAAAATTCCACCAAGATAACTCTTTACTCTAATGTAGTCAAGACCATTACTGATCAAGCTGATCCGACTGCACCTATAAAGATACTCGGTCAGATCAAGGAAGAAACTTGCACTTGGATCATTGGGATCAACGCTTTTTTCCCCATCAAGAGGCACAGCCGTTGATTCCTATCCATAGAACAATTACTATCCGGGATTTACTTCATCTATCGTAATAACCAAATTGAGTCTCGTTTTACGGATCCATCAATCCAGCCTAACCCCATCCAGTCCCATGGGTTAGCCAACTGCCCAACCACTGTAGTGATGGGATCCAATTAGGAATTTGGTTAGGTTTTGTCCCGGGTACCAGGGAAAAGAGTTCCCCGGCCCCCTAGCCGGAAATTCATGCAAACATAAAACTAGTCACACCACTTACACACCCAATATGAAATTGCCTTTTTCTCATACATCAGCTATCTTTAAAACAATCCTTTAATGAAACCATTATGTCACTGATGACAATCCTCAAAATCTCTGGTTGAATCCATATTTCCAATCATACATTCATCGGTGCACTTATGGCATCATTGGCAACCAAAACGCTCACCACCTGTTCACTCAGGGGCCTTTTCAATAGTTCCTAGCTCATAGTACCTGACAATATTTTCACATAAAAATCAAGATGGAATCCTCGTTGAAGATCAGCAAGATCAATGAACAGATCCATATAAGAGAGCCATGGACTCATCCATTGAGGACCAGCAAGGTCAATCAACCAGATCCATGCCCGGTTTCAGAAAACAACTCTTACTCCTTGTTCCAATATCTTCCACGACGCACGTGTGGGTATCTTCGACGACCCAGAGCCCGAGCACCGTATGGTCAGCACCCTCTAGGATCCTTCGCAGGTGACCTAGCGCTTCACTCATAGGTCGTTTCCTTGGTCCCTCATCCCCACCGTACCGGGAAGCTCACCATTTAAATGGAACCGAGGCTGGTCAAGACCTCCCTCATCCCCACCATTTAAATGGAACCGAGGCTGGTCAAGACCTCAGTCGACCTTGCTACGCGAGACGTCCTCCATTGACTCTCCATCCCAGCAGTTGCAACTTTATCAGTTAGGTCTCCATGACCTTAATCCATAATACGGTCAAAATGCTTCCCCAGCATTCTTGACATAAAACATGCATTTACAAACAGTCACAAAATACAATTTCTATATCAAACTCTCGTCTTTCCACATTATCCCTCCTCGGTCCACATTACTAATTCCACATTCCATTCATATGTGTACTCATTCTCATCCATTCACTCATATCGACGACACATTATTTCACATACACATTCACCTTCATTATTCTATATACATATCCATGTTCGTACATCCACATCATACATCCAATCCCATATCCGCATTCATACATACACATCCATATCCACATCCATACATCCACATCCACATCCACATTCACATCCATACATCCACATCTACATGCATACATCCATTTTCGCATCCTCATTCATACATCCACATTCACATACATACATCCACATCCGTATCTACATCCATACATCCACATCCCCATGCATACATCCACATCCACATTCACATTCACATCCATACATCTACATCTACATGCATACATCCACATCTCCATGCATACACCCACATCTACATTCACATTCACATCCATACATCTACATCTATATGCATACATCCACATCCACATTCACATTCACATCCATACATCCACATCTCCATGCATACATCCACATCCACATTCACATTCATACATCCACATCCACATCCACATTCACATTCATACATCCATTTTCACATTCCCATTCATATAACCACATACGCCTTCATATCTATTTTTTTACATCACATCCATTCTCGCCCTATCACAACCCATATACATCTTATCCCATCACATACACTTCTTACCTCATCCCATACACATCTTATCACATCTTAACTCATCTTATCACATCCTAACTCATCTCATATGCATCTTATCACATCTCCTACACCTCTTATCACATCTCCTACACCTCTTATCTGATAAAAAGGTACTATAATTACACATCTTGATTATGGTTACTCAATTTGCCACCAGAGCTATGACACATGCATGCTCTCAAAATAATCAACTTTTATGCATCTATGCATGAACTTTTATGCATCTTGATTATGCTTACTCAATTTGCCACCACAGCTATGACACATGCATGCTCTCAAAATAATCAACTTTTATGCATCTATGCATGAAATTCAAATATGATAAAAGTAACACTTTTACATTAAAATAATAATCTTTTATGCATACCTCTATACATGAAAATCAAATATGATAAAAGTAACACTTTTACATTAAAATAATAATCTTTTATGCATACCTCTTTGCATGAAATCCAATTATGATAAAAGCAACACTTTTATATTAAAATAATAATCTTTTATGCATACCTCTATGCATTAAATCCAAATATGATAAAAGCAACACTTTTATATTAAAATAATAATCTTTTATGCATACCTCTATGCATAAAATCCAAATATGATAAAAGCAACACTGTCATATTAAAATAATAATCTTTTATGCATACCTCTATGCATGAAAATCAAATATGATAAAAGTAACACTTTTACTTTAAAATAATAATCTTTTATGCATACCTCTATGCATGAAATCCAAATATGATAAAAGTAACACTTTTACATTAAAATAATATGATAAAAGCAACACTTTTATATTAAAATAATAATCTTTTATGCATACCTCTATGCATGAAATCCAAATATGATAAAAGCAACACTTTTATATTAAAATAATAATCTTTTATGCATACCTCTATGCATTAAATCCAAATATGATAAAAGCAACACTTTTATATTAAAATAATAATCTTTTATACATACCTCTATGCATGAAATCCAAATATGATAAAAGCAACACTTTTATATTAAAATAATAATTTTTTATGCATACCTCTATGCATGAAATCCAAATATGCTAAAAGTAACACTTTTATATTAAAATAATAATATTTTATGCATACCTCTATGCATGAAATCCAAATATGATAAAAGCAACACTTTTATATTAAAATAATAATCTTTTATGCATACCTCTATGCATGAAATTCAAATATAATAATAAATATGCATCTTCTATGCATAAAAAAGATACTTTTAGAGTATAGAATTGATAGGAATTACTCTTTTAGCATAAAATTTAATTAGTAGAAATCCTCTTTTTCTTAATTCATCAATTATGCATAACATAAAAATCAATTTCTCCATGATTATAATAAAATTCTTTCAATTAATCTAGGATGATAATTCTTAGAATATGGTAGGAAGTCCTTTCATGCTTTGAATGAAATTATTTTATGTGTAGTTTTTTATAAAAATTTTGCCATAGCTCCGCCTGCTATGACTGATAAATCTCAAATTATTTTGAAGGATAAAGCTTATCATTAAGGGAATGATTAGAATGATCCCAAGATCTTTTATATTTCTGAAGAGGGGATTGATTATAGGGGGAAGATGCTGGACATTTTGAGAGGCTGGGGAGGAATCTTACATTCTCTTCCACTTGAAAAACGCGAGATGCTCTCATCTCGCAATTTGGGGGTAATTCTGCAAGATGCACAAATATGAGACTAAGAGAAAATTTAATTATGAGTAACCACCAAGAAAAGTCTTAAAGAGAGCAAAACTCAAGACAAGAACAAAGATTTCAACTTTATTCATTTATGGAACATATACAGCAAGATAGAAGAACTTTTTACAATTCCATAAGCCCGTCCATCATATGGTCACAAAAGCAGCACTCACAAGCTGCACACGTATAAGGTAACTCATCTATGGGAATAATTCGGCCGGTTATTGTAGCACCTACCTCATTTGTATGAGGTGACCTAATAAAAGGACCTCTAAGAGGCAAGCCAAAAATGGGATAAAGGCATATCTTCTGGTGAGGTAGAAAACACGTAAGTAAGAAGACCCGCTCAGAAAATCCACCATGCCTTGATCTCATCACGCAATAGTATCGGGGACCCAAACCCAAAGCTTCAATAACCATAGCCAAGGGGACATTGTTACAAAAGTGATGCCGACCCCATGGTGTTACCCTAGTTATGTCTCGATAGGTCCACCATTTGGTCTGAGCTACAGAAATTCCCAAGTGAGGGAAAAGTGAGCGCTCATACAGTTCTATAAAATCCTTCTTCATAGACTCGCTTGCGTCCTGAAGGTGAGAAATCATCATGGATAAAACCAAGTCCTGCTGCCAAGCCATAAAGGAGATTAAGAAAGAAAGGAGATCGATGGAAGTAAGATTACTGTGAGCGACAAGTAAGAGTTATGACTTATATAAAAAAAAGAACTAGCGTAACCTAGAAGCCAACGGGGTTTCTTGCCACTGAAGTTTTTTCGCCTTTTGATGAATTGGGTTTGGCATATTTTTCTTTAGAAGGTTTACATGAAATAATGAACTTTGAGATGATGAGGTAGAAAAAGCTTGTAGGCTAAGTCACCTACTTTCTTTGAAATCAGATATGGCCCACAATATCTGGGGCTAACTTCTTATACTTTCCAAGAGATAAAAAACTTCTTTTGGGCCATACTCGAATGAAGACCATATCTACTTCTTTGAATTTTTTGACTGTCCTCTTCTTATCTTCATACTGCTTCTGTCGATCCTGGGCAGTCTTTTAACTGAGGACCAAACACCAGTTCACACTTTTGAACTCATCGTTCTGAATCCTTAAAACAGGTAGGGCTCCTGAGAAAGTATTCTGGAGAAAGGTCTTCTTTCTTAAACAGAATCCTCTTTTATTTTAGAGCGGGGAAATATAAGATCAGAAAGGGAGGTACTTACTCCTGTATACCTCGAAGGCTGGGGAAGGAATCTTACATTCTACCCCACTTAAAAAGTGCAAGATGTCCTCATCTTGCAAAAAAGTAGAGGACAACTCTTTTTCTTAAGATTCAATTTATTCTGGGGTTCCTTATATTCTGGTCAACCCAATAGAATACGGGGATAAATATCCCTTATATAGAACTCATCATTAAATAACAATTCATTTAGATCATATCATTCATATCTTTAACACGATAATGATCCATTAGACCGAAAAATTTCCTTCTGAACATTCCTCCACGGGAATTTTAGTTAAGCAAGTTCTCAATTTGTCATCCCTTAACTTGATCTACCGTGTTAAGTATTAACAGTAGCAATTTGACAGCACAATCCACTAATCTCATAGTGATTTGCTGAAATCATTATCATCACTTATCATCACAGGGACTCGTCCCAATCATCCACATTGTGGTTTCGCTCAGCTTATTACATTTCAACCCATTTTCAGGGATCATCATTTTTTTCAATCAGAATCCAAATCAACTCATCAGTTCCCAAACAGAATTAAAAATCATATCAAGCACATTCAAATTCATCAACTAGATTGCATTAATGCCTATAATTTCAAGTCTTAGATTTACTCGTATATAATGCCGGTAAAGAGTTGAAGTTATACCCTCGGTATATACAGGTAGTCATGGTACTTGGAACTATAAGGTAAATACCATCATGTCTAGGCCTCAAGCAAGTCAAGGTTCCATACAATTGCGGTACTTCCATTTGAAGACCCAATTACTAATTTACGAATTTTCAGTTTGAATAATAAATTGTATGATTTTTTTTAAATCACACAATTACAACCTTTTTGTGCATCTTAATAAAATTTTGACATATTTGGCTTCTCGGTTGATCCTCATTAACCAATTTGCTCTGATACCAACTGTGAGATCCCTGTCCCCACCGCGCAATGGATTCCGGGTGCTAGCAGCGGAAGTAGCACATCTTGCGCGGGGCAGGGGTCCCACATTCGGAGCCTCGCCCACACGGATATCCGGACAAGAGACTAATCCGTCGGTTTATCCAAAACCAAACCCGAAAAAACTTCCTTTACCCGGAAAGCACGGGCGATTCCACCAGGATAACTCTTTACTCTAATGTAGTCAAGAGCATTACTGATCAAGCTGATCCGACTGCACCTATAAAGATACTCGGTCAGATCAAGGAAGAAACTTGCACTTGGATCATTGGGAGCAACGCTTTTTTCCCTATCAAGAGGCACAGCCATTGATTCCTATCCATAGAACAATTACTATCTAGGATTTACTTCATCTATCGTTTACTTCATCTATCGTAATAACAGAAATTGAGTCTTGATTTACGGATCCATCAATCCAGCCTAATCCTATCCAGTCCCATGGGTTAGCCAACCTCCCAACCACTGTATAGTGATGGGATCCAATTAGGAATTTGGTTAGGTTTTGTCCCGGGTACCAGGGAAAAGAGTTCCCAGGCTCCCTAGCCAGAAGTTCATGCAAACATAAAACTAGTCACACCACTTACACACCCAATATGAAATTGCCTTTTTCTCATACATAAAACTAGTCACACCACTTACACACCCAATATGAAATTGCTTATTTCTCATACATCAGCTCTCTTTAAAACAATCCTTTAATGAAACCATTATGTCACTAATGACAATCCTCAAAATCTTTGGTTGAATCCATATTTCCAATCATACATTCATCGGTGCACTTATGGCATCATTGGCAACCAGAACGCTCACCACCTATTCACTCAGGGGCCTTTTCAATAGTTCCTAGCTCATAGTACCCGACAATATTTTCACATAAAAATCAAGATGGAATCCTCGTTGAAGATCAGCAAGATCAATCAACAGATCCATATAAGAGAGCCATGGACTCATCCATTGAGGACCAGCAAGGTCAATCAACCAGATCCATGCCCGGTTTCAGAAAATAACTCTTACTCCTTGTTCCAATATCTTCCACGATGCACGTGTGGGTATCTTTGGCGTCCCAGAGCCCGAGCATCGTATGGTCAGCACCCTCTAGGATCCTTCGCAGGTGACCTAGCGCTTCACTCATAGGCCGCTTCCTTGGTCCCTCATCCACCGTATCGGAAGCTCACCATTTAAATCGAACCGAGGTTGGTCAAGACCTCGGTCAACCTTGCTACGTGAGATGTCCTCCATTGCCTCTCCGTCATCAGCAGTTGCAACTTTATCAGTTAGGTCTTCATGACCTTAATCCACAAGACGGTCAAAATGCGTCCCCAGCATTCTTGACATAAAACAATCATTTACAAACAGTCACAAAATACAGTTTCTATATCGAACTCTCATCTTACGACATTATCCCTCCTCAATCCATATTACTTATTCCACATTCCATTCAATGTGTACTCATACTCATCCATTTACCCATATCGAGACGACACATTATTTCACATACACATTCACATTCATTATTCTACATACATATCCGTGTTCGTACATCCACATCATACATCCAATCCCATATCCGCATTCATACATACACATCCATATCCACATCCATCTCCACATCCATACATCCAATCCCATATCCACATTCATACATACACATCCATATCCACATCCATACATCCACATCCATCTCCACATTCACATCCATACATTCACATCTACATGCATATATTCATTGTAATCATAGAGAAATTGATTTTTATATTATGCATAATTGATTTTCATGCATAGATGTATGCATAAAAGATTATTATTTTAACATAAATGTGTTACTTTTATCATAATTGGATTTCATGCAAAGAGGTATGCATAAAAGATTATTATTTTAATGTAAAAGTGTCACTTTTATCATATTTCATGCATAGAGGTATGCATAAAAGATTATTATTTTAATGTAAAAGTGTTGCTTTTATCATATTTGGATTTCATGCATAGAGGTATGCATAAAAGATTATTACTTTAATGTAAAAGTGTTACTTTTATCATATTTGGATTTCATGCATAGAGGTATGCATAAAAGATTATTACTTTAATGTAAAAGTGTTACTTTTATCATAATTGGATCTCATGCATAGAGGTATGCATAAAAGATTATTACTTTAATGTAAAAGTGTTACTTTTATCATAATTGGATCTCATGCATAGAGGTATGCATAAAAGATTATTACTTTAATGTAAAAGTGTTACTTTTATCATAATTGGATCTCATGCATAGAGGTATGCATAAAAGATTATTACTTTAATGTAAAAGTGTTACTTTTATCATATTTGGATCTCATGCATAGAGGTATGCATAAAAGATTATTACTTTAATGTAAAAGTGTTACTTTTATCATATTTGGATCTCATGCATAGAGGTATGCATAAAAGATTATTACTTTAATGTAAAAGTGTTACTTTTATCATATTTGGATCTCATGCATGGAGGTATGCATAAAAGATTATTACTTTAATGTAAAAGTGTTACTTTTATCATATTTGGATCTCATGCATGGAGGTATGCATAAAAGATTATTACTTTAATGTAAAAGTGTTACTTTTATCATATTTGGATCTCATGCATGGAGGTATGCATAAAAGATTATTACTTTAATGTAAAAGTGTTACTTTTATCATATTTGGATCTCATGCATGGAGGTATGCATAAAAGATTATTACTTTAATGTAAAAGTGTTACTTTTATCATATTTGGATCTCATGCATGGAGGTATGCATAAAAGATTATTACTTTAATGTAAAAGTGTTACTTTTATCATATTTGGATCTCATGCATAGAGGTATGCATAAAAGATTATTATTTTAATGTAAAAGTGTTACTTTTATCATATTTGAATTTCATGCATAGAGGTATGCATAAAAGATGATTATTTTATTATAGAAGTGTTACTTTTGTCATAATTGAATTTCATGCATAGAGGTATGCATAAAAGTTGATTATTTTATTATAAAAGTGTTACTTTTATCATAATTGGATTTCATGCATAGAGGTATGCATAAAAGATATTTTTTTATACTAAAAATGTGATTTTCATCATAAATGGATTTTATGCATAACTTAGATGCATAAGAGAAATTCTTTTATTCTAAAAGTGTAATTCCTACCAAATTGAATTTATGCATAAGAAGATGCATAAAAAATTGATTTTTAATTCAAAAGTTTCATTCTCATCTAAATTTAATTTATGTATAGGAAGATGCATAAAAGATTGATTTTTAATTCAAAAGTGTCATTCTCATTGAATTTATGCATAAGAAGATGCATAAAAGATTGAATTTTAATTCAAAAGTGTCATTTTCATTTAAAATGATTTTATGCATAGGAAGATGTATAAAAGATTGATTTTACTTCGGAAGTATTAATCTCCTTAAATGGAATTTATGCATAAATAAATGTGTAAAGAAATCTTATATCAAATATAAGAATTCTCTTGTATTCTATAAATAGATATGAGATGTGATAGGATATGATAAGAGGTGTATAAGATGTGATAGGATATGATAAGAGGTGTATAAGATGTGATAAGAGGTGATAAAATGCTTATGAAATAAGTTAGGTGATAAGATGAATTAAGATGTGATAAGATGTGTATGGGATGAGGTAAGAAGTGTATGTGATAGGATAAGATGTATATGGGTTGTGATAGGGCGAGAATGGATGTGATGTAAAAGATTAGATGTGAAGGCATATGGGGTTATATGAATGGGAATGTGGAAATGGATGTATGTATGTGGATGTGTGGATGTGGAGATGGGAGTGTGGATGTATGAATGTGAAAATGGATGTATGCATGAAGATGTATATGCATAGATGTGAATGTGGATGTAGACGTGGATGTATGTATGTGTGTGGATGTATAGATGTGAATGGGAATGTGGATGTGGATGTATGTATGTATGTGGATGTAGATGTGGATGTAGATGTGGATGTATAGATGTGAATGGAAATGTGGATGTGGATGTATGTATGTATGTGGATGTGGATGTATGAATGAGGACGTGATAATGGATGTATGCATGTAGATGTGGATATATGGATGTGAATGTGAATGTGGATGTGGATGTGGATGTAGATACGGATGTGGATGTATGAATGTGAATGTGGATGTGGATGTATGGATAATGTAAGATTCCTCCCCAGCCTCTCAAAATATTCAGCATCTTCCTCCTATAATCAATCCCCTCTTCAGAAATATAAAAGATCTTGTCTCTGCCTGTTTTGACATAGAGAGAGAAAATATTCTAGAGAGTGAATATTCAGATTTTGAATATTTTTAGATAGAAAAATTTCTCATAATATTAAAATGAATTCCCCTGAAACAGAAATTCAAAAAGAACTTTCCAATGTGCAATTGGAATTAATTGGAAATGGGTATAAAGGACCTTAGCCTAAGGGTCTAGATTTTTAGAAATTTTGGATTATGGTCCAATTAAGGTTCCTGTGGGCCAATAGGATCAATCCATGTGTGGAGAGGAGATAAATCCAATTTGTAAAAGAAGATACCCAAAAATGAGTAAATGCTCACATAAGATGAAGAGTTGACTATGTACAAGGTTTATTAGTAAGAAACTATGAGTAATATCAAAAATATGAGATATTTGGGTATAATGATTCCATTTTGACACATATGTAAGGAAGGGGAATCCCTTTAATGAGGTGCATACTTCACATGCTTGAATGAGTTTTAAACTAAAAAATAATGTGATATTTTTATCTCTCCTCTCTCTTGAACCAAACCAAATCAAAATGGAACCAAACCGAATCAAAAAGTAACCAAACTAGGTCCAAATCTAGTCCAAATTCAACCAAACTAAAATCTAGAAAATTCTAGAAATCATTTAGCTTTGGTTAGAGCTTCACTCTCCTATAAATAGAACATGAATCCTTTGAAAAAAATAGGAGAATTTTACTATATTAAAATTATGCTGAAATAATGCTAATTTTTACTATTCTCTAAAATTCTCTCCAAATTGGAGAAATTGGAGCTTCCCTCTTTCTTCAATCCCCATTGGTGGCTCCATCAACATACTAAACCAATTGATTGGTTGGGGGCCTCTACCGTGAACAAAGAATCAAGCAATTTGTAAGGTAAATGGTGAATTTTGATCTTTTCTATAATTTCTCAATGTTTCTCTCTTCTCAACCCCTCTCAAGCTTGAGAAGCTTAATTGGAATGGTTTTTGAATGCTATTGAAGTTAATTGATGGTAGTGAAGAATTACATAATTTGATGAATGCTATTGAAGTTAATTGATTAATGATAGTAAAGAATTACATAAATTTCCAAACTGAATTTGAAAAAGATTTGGACCAGTTTGGCTCCCCTTTTGATCCAGATTGATCCAGGAGAGAGGAGAGATAAAAATATCACAATTTTTTTGAATTAAAAACCCTCCCACACATGTGAAGGAGGTGCCTACCTCAAAGGTCCCCCTCTCCTTACCAAGGTGTCAAAAATTCATCATTTCTCTAAAATATCTTATTTTTTTAAATAATATCTCTTAATTTTTAACTAATAAACCTTATACTCAGTCAACTCTTCATCTTAAGTGAGAATTTACTCATTTTTTGGTATTTTCTTTTATTCATTGGATTTATCTCATCCCAACACTTGGATTAATCCTATTGGTCTATAGGAACCTTAATTGGACCATAATCCAAAATTTTTTGAAAATCTGGACCCTTAGGTTAAGGTCCCTTATACAATTTTTAATTGATTCCTAATGCACATTGGAGAATTTATTTTGAACTTCTGTTTTAGGGAAATATATTTTAGATATTAGAAGAACTTTTATATCTAAAAATATCTCAATATTGAATTACCTCTCTCTAGAATTTCTCTTCTCTCTAGGCAAAAACAAAGAAAAATAATATTTTTTTGCATTCTAAAATAGGGAATGATTACAGGGGATTGAGGTTAAAGCTTTTTCATTATTCAAGCTGAGAAGGAATCTTACAGGCAGAAAGAGAAAGCAATGGGTGAAAATAAGGGCAAGGCACAAGGGCCCCAATAACGAAAAGAGGATGCAAACTTGGGGAGGTCACTATATAAAAATCATATACATCGTGTGTATTCAAGCCCTATTCATAGAATCCCTTACCTATGAATTTGGTAAAAATAAAATGAGCCCTTTTTCTTTATAAACTTACTTATTTTTTTAATCCTTTAAATAATACCCTTATGTAAATATATTTCTATAAATTTATCTCAAAACAATAAATAAAAATTTATTCTATTGAACTCTCGTGCTATTTCACATATTCTTAAGTGGATCCCCCCGAGGATGTAAAGAAGGGCATGACCCCGAGGATGCAAAGAAGGAAATAAAGAAAGAGTCCTAGAAAAACAATAAAAAAAGAAGGATAAAATAGAGGAAGGGCAAGGAATAGGAAGGACTTGCAAGTCCACTCCCAAGAAGTTCGAATCTTGCCTCCCTCCCCCACCTCCTCACACTCCATCTCCATAAAAGCTAAAGGTGAGAATCCAAAGGTGGGCCAAAAATTAATAAAAAAACCTATGCTTTATTTGATAAGAGATTCGAACCCCAAGGGTCAAAAAGAGGGGGTACAAGATGAAGCTAGCCTATCTAAGCCGTGGGGCAAGGAGATCTTCAACTGTAAGATCCCTGTCCCCATCGTGCAACGAATTCACGGTGCTAGCAGTGGAAGTAGCACTTCTTGCACGAGCAGGGTCCCACACTCAGGGCCTCGCCCACGGATATCCAGACAAGAGACTAATCCATCGGTTCTTCCAAAACCGAACTTAGAAAAACTTCCCTTGCCCGGAAAGCACGGGCGATTCCTCCAGATAATTTTTTTTTCCTAATGTAGTCAAAAGCCTTAACTAACAGAATTGATCTGACCGAACCCGTAAGTACCATAATCAGATTGGGGAAAAGATTGCACTTGGATCATAGAGACCAACGCTTTTTTCCTCATTGAGAGGCACAGCCATTGATTCTTTTCCATAGAACAATTTTTATCCAGGATTTACCTCATCTATCGTACTATACTCTCGATTTATGGATCTATCAGTCCATCCTAACCCTATCCAGTCTTATGGGTTAGCCAACTGCCAAGCCACTGTAGTGATGGGATCCAATTTAGGAATTTGGTTAGGTTTTGTCCTGGGTACCAGGGAAAAGAGTTCCCAAGCCCCCTAGCCAGATATTCATACAAACATAAGACTAGTCACACCACTTACACACCCAATTTAGGGATTTGGTTTTGTCCTGGGTACCAGGGAAAAGAGTTCCCAAGTCCCCTAGCAGGATATTCATACAAACATAAGACTAGTCACACCACTTACACACCCAATATAAACTTGCCTTTTTCTTAGATTCAACAATCTTTAAAACAATCATTTAATGAAACCATAGTGTTACTGATCATAATCCTCTAATTATCCAGTTGAATCCTAATTTCCCATTTCTTTCCTTCATCGGTGTTCCTATGGCATCATTGGTAACCATTACGCACACCACGTGTTAGCGCAGGAGCCTTTTCAATAGTTCTTAGCTCATAGTACCCGACAATATAATCACATAAAAATATCCAGATGGAATCTCCGTTGAAGATCAGCAAGATCAACCAACAGTTCCATATAAAAGAACCATGGACTTGCGGACCAGCAAGGTCAATCAACTAGATCCATGTCCGAATTCAAAAAACGACTCTTACTCCTTAAATTAGTAATTGGGTCTTCAAATGGAAGTACCGCAATTATATGGAACCCTGACTTGCTTGAGGTACTCCTTGTTCCAATATCTTCCTCGACGTACTTGTGGGTATCTTCTGCGACCCCCCCCGCCCGAGCACCGTATGGTCAACATCCTCTAGGATCCTTCGCAAGTGACCTAGCACTTCACTCATAGGCGCTTCCTTGGTCCCTCATCCACTATACCGGAAGCTCACCATTTAAATCAAACCGAGGCTGGTCAAGACCTCGGCTGACCTTGCTACGCGAGACGTCCTCCAATGACTCTCCGTCTCAGCAATTGCAACTTTAATAGATAGGTCTCCATGACCTCATTCACAAGACGGTCAAAAATGCTTCCCCAGCATTCTTGACATAAAACAATCATTTAAAAACAGATTTCACATACAATACAGTTCCTACAATATTTCCATCTTTTCTCATTACTCCACATCCTTTCACATTAGACCCCATCTTTTTCATCTTACCACAATTTTATTTTCTTCATCGATCCCTATCACATCACATCATTCCCACATCAATTCACATCCAATCGCATCATCCATGCATCAGTCCACATCATCCATACATCCATCCACATCAATCCATATCATCCATACATCCTTTCACATCATCTACATCAATCCACATCATCCATACATCCATTCACATCATCCACATCGATTCACGCATCAATCCACATCATCCATACATTCATACATCAATCCACATTCATTCATACATCAATCCACATCATTTATACATCCTTTCACATCATTTACATCAATCCACACATCAATCCATATCATCCATTCATCCATTCACATCATCCTCATCAATCCACATCATCCATACATCCATCCACATCATCCACATTAATTCACGCATCAATCCACATCATCCATACATTCATACATCAATCCACATTCATTTCATAAGCATCCCCATTCTCATCTAATCACATCTTTTTCTATCTCAACCCTTAATTCCTCATTTATCCTCATCAGATCTCATCCACTTGCATCTACCCATACATCTCATCACTTCACATACATTATCATCTATCCAGTTTACATTACATCTTATCACATCCATTTCACATCATATTACATTCATTCATGATCCTATATCATTCATTCACATCCCGTATCATTTATTCACATCCTATATCATTCATTCACATCCCGTATCATTCATTCACATCCTATATTACATTCATTCACATCACGTATCATTCATTCACATCCTGATTCACATGCTAACACATTCATTCACATCCCATATCATTCACTCACATTTTGATTCACATACTAACACATTCATTCACATCCCATATCATTCATTCACATCCTTTATCATTCATATCTATCCAATTTACTTCCATCCCATCGCCTCTATCCTCGTTCATATCCATCACATTCACATTCACATATATTCTTCCACATACATCCACATCCATACTTATCACATACACATCCACATCTATCCTTTCACATACATCCATATCCATCTTTTCACATACATACATCCACATCCATTCTTTCACATACATCCACATCCATCATTTACATACATTCACATCCATCCTTTCACATACATACATCCACATCCATTCTTTCACATACATCCACATCCATCCTTTACATATATCCACATCCATCCTTTTACATACATACATCCATATCCATCCTTTACATACATCCACATCCATCCTTTGCATACATCCACATCCATCCTTTCACATACATACATCCACATCCATTCTTTCACATACATCCGCATCCATCCTTTACATACACCCACATCCATCCTTTACATACATACATCCATATCCATCCTTTACATACATCCACATCCATCCTTTAACATACATACACTTCTATTCTTCACATACATTCACTTCTATTCATTCCCATCTTTCTAATTCGCATCCCGTCTCACCACATCTATTTACCTCTCATTCTCATCACATCTATTTATAGAATGTAAGAGAATTCTTATTTTTAATATAAAGATTCTTTACACATCTATTTATGCATAAGAACAATTTCACTGGGAAATAACACTATTATAAAAATCTGTTTATGCATCTAATTATCCATAAATTCAATTTTAAGGAGAATAACACTTTTGAATTTAAAAAAAATTCTTTATGCATCTTTTTATGCATAAAATCAAAATTGATAAGAATAACACTTTTGAAATTTAAAAAAAAATCTTTATGCATCTTTCTATGCATAAAATCAAAATTGATGAAAATAACTCTTTTGAAATAAAAAAATTCTTTATGCATCTTTTTATGCATAAAATTAAAATTGATGAAAATAACTCTTTTGGAATAAAAATAAATTTCTTTATGCATCTTTTTATACACAAAATGAAAATTGATGAAAAGAACTCTTTTGAAATAAAATAAATTTCTTTATGCATCTTTTTATGCATAAAATCAAAATTGATGAGAATAACTCTTTTGAAATAAAATAAATTTCTTTATGCATCTTTTTATGCATAAAATCAAATTTGATGAGAATAACTCTTTTGAAATTAAAAAAAATTCTTTATGCATAAAATCAAAATTGATGAGAATAACTCTTTGGAAATAAAATCAATTTCTTTATGCATCTTTTTATGCATAAAATCAAAATTGATGAGAATAACTCTTTTGAAATAAAATCAATTTCTCTATGCATCTTTTTATGCATAAAATCAAAATTGATGAGAATAACTTGGAATAAAAATTAAATTTCTTTATGCATCTATTTATGCATAAAATCAAAATTGATGAGAATAACACTTTTGAAATTTTAAAAAAAATCTTTATGCATCTTTCTATGCATAAAATCAAAATTGATAAGAATAACTCTTTTGAAATAAAAATAAATTTCTTTATGCATCTTTCTATGCATAAAATCAAAATTGATGAGAATAGCACTTTTGAAATAAAAATAAATTTCTCTATGCATCTTTTTATGCATAAAATCAAAATTGATGAGAATAGCACTTTTAAAATAAAAATAAATTTCTTTATGCATCTTTCTATGCATAAAATCAAAATTGATGAGAATAGCACTTTTGAAATAAAAATAAATTTCTCTATGCATCTTTTTATGCATAAAATCAAAATTGATGAGAATAGCACTTTTGAAATAAAAATAAATTTCTTTATGCATCTTTCTATGCATAAAATCAAAATTGATGAAAGTAACTTTTTTATAATTAAAAATTTTATTCTTTCATGCATAAAAATCCATTTTGATGAAAGTAACACTTTCATAATAAAAAACTTATTCTTTTATGCAAAAAATAATAATAATCAATATGCATCTTCTATGCATGAAAATGACACTTTTAAAATATAGAAATGATAGGGATTATTCTTTTAGAATAATAAAAGATAATACTTATTTCCAAGGTTTTTAAAAATTTTACCATGATAACTTCCTTTGTATGGCTGATCATTTTTTAAATTTTTCATAAAAATTAACTCCAAGTAGTTTAAAGTAATCTAGACTAATCAAAATTCACTTATAGAAGAGAAAATAATATAAAAAGTTTAATTCCAACTATTTTCACTTAACTAGGATAAATAAGTGTTGATTCTAAGCCTGAGAGAGGGGGAAAGTCTTTCGAAAAAGGCATAGTGTCCATTTATCACTTCAAACATTATAAAAATTAGAAAACATAAAAATCAATAAAGAAAAAATAGAAGATCTCTAACTTACGTAATTTTTGGGAGATTTCCTTTGGCTTGATGGTTTGAGGGTTCTACTCTTGTTTGTAACAAGAGTGGCCACCAATCTTTGGAAGAGGGAAAGGTCAAAAACTAGTGAATTATTAATAAATTCACAGTTCTTGGCTGGGGAGGAGTAGAGTAACTGTGCATAAACACTATTATTTTTCAACAAAGGGAGAGGCTTCTATTTATAGGAAAAAGTGAGCCCCTAACCAAGCAAACTGATTCTAGAATTTTCCAAATCAATTTGGTCAATTTTTGACCATTTTTAGGTCAGTTTAGGTTACTTTTTGGAACTAGACTTGAATTAGGAGAGAGAAGAGATGAAATATCCCAATTTTTGAAGATTTAAAGCTCAATTGCACATTTGAATTAGGCGCCTCATTCATGAGGGGGGGGAATCCCCATTGTGAGGTGTCAAAAATCTATTTTTTTTAATTCCTTTGGTCCTTAGTCCACTCTTCATCTTATGTGAGTATTTACTCATTTTTGGGGGGATTTTCTTTGGGGGCATTTTCTTTATTTCTTCTATTTATCTTCTCCACACATTTGGATGAATCTCATTGGCCTCTCAAAACCTTAATTTATAATTTTTTGAAAATCTGGACCCCTCCTAGGATAAGGCCTCTTGAACATATTATACTTGATTTTCTAATGCATCTTCTAAAAATCTTTTTGAACTTCTGTTTCAAGGGAACTTATTTTAATAAGAAGAGATATTTTTCCATCCAAAAATATTCAAAATCTGAATATTCTCTCTCTAGAATATTTTCTCTCTTTAGGCCAAAATAGGTAGAAATAAGATCTTTTATATTTCTGAAGAGGGAATTGATTATAGGGAAAGATACTAGACATCCTGAGAGACTAGGGAGGAATCTTACATTCTACCCCACTTAAAAAACGCGAGATGTCCTCATCTCGCAAAATTAGAGGAGAATTCTTTTCTCTAAGATCCAACTGCTGATTCTGGGTTCCTTATAGACTGAAGAACCCAACAAAATCCCGGGATAAAGATCCCTTATATAAAACTCATCATTAGATAGCGATTCACTTAGATCATAACATTCAATTTCTTATCACTATAATGGTCCATTAGATCGAATTTTCTACAGTCCTTCATGGAAATTTTCAATTTTAGAGATTTTTAATTTGACACTCCTTAACTTGATCCACTGGGTCAAGTGTTAACAGCAGCAATCTGCCAGCACAATCCACTAATCTCAAAGTGATTTTTAGAAGTCTTTCACATCATTATAGCTACAAACATCACTATAGGGACTCGTCCCATTCATCCTCATTGTGATTTTACTTAGTTAATTACAATTCAGCCAAAATTCAGAAATCTTCATTTTTCAATCAGAATCCAAATCAACTCATCATTTCTCAATCAGAATTTAAAATTATATCAACCACATTCGAATTCATCGTCTAGATGGTATTAATGCTTATAATTTCAAGTCTTAGATTTACTCATATATACTGCCAGTAAAGAGCTGTAGTTATACCCTCGATATATACGGGTAGTCACGGTCCTTGGAACTATAAGGTAAATACCAACATGTCTAGGCCTCAAGCATGTCAGGGATTCCATACAATTGTGGTTCTTCCATCTAGAGACCCAATTTCCAATTTACGAATTTCAGTTTGAATAGCAATTTGTATGAATTTTATCACACAATTACAACCCTTTACTGCTTCTTCATAAATTTTTGACATTCTTGGCTTCTCAATTGATCCTCATTAGCCAATTTTGCTCTAATACCAACTGTAAGATCCCTGTCCCCATCGCGCAACGAATTCAAAGGTGCTAGCAGCAGAAGTAGCACTTCTTGCGTGGGCAGTGTCCCACACTTGGGACCTCGCCCACAGATATCCGGGGACAAGAGACTAATCCATCGGTTCTTCCAAAACCGAACTCGGAAAAAATTCCCTTGCTCGGAAAGCATGGGCGATTCCTCTAGATAATTTTTTTTCTAATGTAGTCAAAAGCCTTAACTAACAGAACTGATTTGACCGAACCCGTAAGTACCATAATCAGATCGGGAAAAAGATTTCACTTGGTCATAGAGACCAACGCTTTTTTCCTCATTGAGAGGCACAGCCGTTGATTCTTTTCCATAAAACAATTTTTATCCAGGATTTACCTCGTCTATCGTACTATACAGAAATTGAATCTCGATTTACAGATCTATCAGTCCAGCCTAACCCCATCCAGTCCCATGGGTTAGCCAACCGCCCAGCCACTGTAGTGATGGGAGGAATTTGGTTAGGTTTTTTCCCGGGTACCAGGGAAAAGAGTTCCCAGGCCCCCTAGCCGGATATTCATACAAACATAAAACTAGTCACACCACCAATATGAACTTGCCTTTTTCTCAAATTCAACAATCTTTAAAACAATCATTTAATGAAACCATAGTGTTACTGATTATAATCCTCTAATTATCCACCAGTTGAATCCGAATTTCCCATTTCTTTCCTTCATAGGTGTTCCTATGGCATCATTGGTAACCATTATGCTCACCACCTGTTAACGCATGAGCCTTTTCAATAGTTCCTAGCTCATAGTACCCGACAATATAATCACATAAAAATATCTAGATGAAATCTCCGTTGAAAATCAGCCAAGATCTACCAATAGTTCCATATAAAAGAACCATGGACTCATCCGTTGAGGACCAGCAAGGTCAATCAACCAGATCCATGTTCGAATTCAGAAAACAACTCTTACTCCTTGTTCCAATATCTTCCTCGACGTACTTGTGGGTATCTTCAGCGACCCAGAGCACGAGCACCGTATGGTCAGCACCCTCTAGGATCCTTCGCAAGTGACCTAGCGCTTCACTCATAGGCCGCTTCCTTGCTCCCTCATCCACTGTACCGGAAGCTCACCATTTAGATCAAGCCGAGGCTGGTCAAGACCTCGGCCGGGGCTGACCTTGCTACGCGAGACGTCCTCCAATGACTCTCCATCAGCAGTTGCAACTTTAACAGATAGGTTTCCACGACCTCATTCACAAGACGGTCAAAAATGCTTCCCCAGCATTCTTGACATAAAACGATCATTTAAAAATAGATTTCACATACAATACAATTCCTACAATATTTCCATCTTTTCTCATTACTCCACATCCTTTCACATTAGACCCCATCTTTTTCATCTTACCACAATTTTATTTTCTTCATCGATCCCTATCACATCACATCATTCCCACATCAATTCACATCCAATCACATCATCCATGCATCAGTCCACATCATCCATACATCCATCCACATCATCCACATCAATCCACATTTTCTATACATCCTTTCACATCATCTACATCAATCCACACATCAATCCACATCATCCATACATCCTTTCACATCGATTCACGCATCAATCCACATCATCCATACATTCATACATCAATCCACATTCATTCATACCTCAATCTACATCATTCATCCATACATTCATACATCAATCCACATTCATTCATACCTCAATTTACATCATTCATACATCCTTTCACATCATTTATATCAATCCACACATCAATCCATATCATCCATTCACATCATCCTCATCAATCCACATCATCCACGCATCAATCCACATCAATTCACGCATCAATCCACATCAATTCACGCATCATCCACATCAATTCACTCATCAATCCACATCATCCATACACTCATACATCAATCCACATTCATTCATACATCAATCCACATTCATTTCATAAGCATCCCATTCTCATCTAATCACATCTTTTTCTATCTCAACACTTAATTCCTCATTTATCCTCATAAGATCTCATCCACTTGCATCTACCCATACATCTCATCACTTCACATACATTATTATCTATCCAGCTTACATTACATCTTATCACATCCATTTCACATCTTATTACATTCATTCACATCCTATATCATTCATTCACATCCCGTATCATTCATTCACATCCTGATTCACATGCTAACACATTCATTCACATCCCACATCATTCATTCACATACTAACACATTCATTCACATCCCATATCATTCATTCACATCCTGATTCAGATGCTAACACATTCATTCACATCCCACATCATTCATTCACATACTAACACATTCATTCACATCCCATATCATTCATTCACATCCTTTATCATTCATATCTACCCAATTTACTTCCATCCCATCGCCTCTATCCTCGTTCATATCCATCACATTCACATTCACATATATTCTTCCACATACATCCACATCCATACTTATCACATACACATCCACATCTATCCTTTCACATACATCCACATCCATCTTTTCACATACATACATCCACATCCATTCTTTCACATACATCCACATCCATCCTTTACATACATCCACATCCATCCTTTCACATACATACATCCACATCCATTCTTTCACATACATCCGCATCCATTCTTTACATACATCCATATCCATCCTCTCACATACATACATCCATATCCATCCTTTACATACATCCACATCCATCCTTTCACATACATACATCCACATCCATTCTTTCACATACATCCACATCCATCCTTTACATACACCCACATCCATCCTTTACATACATACATCCATATCCATCCTTTACATACATCCACATCCATCCTTTCACATACATACACTTCTATTCTTTACATATACATTCACTTCTATTCATTCCCATCTTTCTAATTCGCATCCCATCTCATCACATCTATTTACCTCTCATTCTCATCACATCTATTTATAGAATGTAAGAGAATTCTTATTTTTAATATAAAGATTCTTTACACATCTATTTATGCATAAGAACAATTTATGTGGAAAATAACACTTTTATAATACTCAATTGCACATATGAATTAGGCGCCTCATTCATGAGGGGGGGAATCCCCATTGTGAGGTGTCAAAAATCTATTTTGTTTGAATTCCTTTGGTCGTTAGTCCACTCTTCATCTTATGTGAGTATTTTGTTTGAATTCCTTTGGTCCTTAGTCCACTCTTCATCTTATGTGAGTATTTACTCATTTTTGGGGGGATTTTCTTTGGGGGCATTTTCTTTATTTCTTCTATTTATCTTCTCCACACATTTGGATGAATCGCATTGGCCCCTCAAAACCTTAATTTATAATTTTTTTGAAAATCTGGACCCCTCCCAGGATAAGGCCTCTTGAACATATTATACTTGATTTTCTAATGCACCTTCTAAAAATCTTTTTGAAGTTCTGTTTCAGGGAAACTTATTTTAATAAGAAGAGATATTTTTTGATCCAAAAATATTCAAAATCTGAATATTCTCTCTCTAGAATATTTTCTCTCTCTAGGCCAAAATAGGTAGAAACAAGATCTTTTATATTTCTGAAGAGGGAATTGATTATAGGGAAAGATACTAGACATCCTAAGAGACAGGGGAGGAATCTTACATCAACCAAAGACCACCAACATTTGAAAAGAGTGCATAGAGCCATCTCAAAACACTTAAGAGCATAGTAAGAAATTATATTTAATATCTAAAGTACACCAAACCATATATCTTCATGTAAATAAGTATAAGTGTCTAACTTGAGGAACTAGTTGGGCTTAGCCTTGATTGTGATTCATGGTTGGATAAGAAAAATGAATTTTTTAAAAACTAACAATGCTTGTTTAAGCATTGATACAAGCATCAACATAAGCACCATGTTAATCAATCACAACATGCCATCTATCAACATTAAAAAAATAATTAAAAGATAATATTATCCAAAATTATCAAATGGTGAGTTACATAGTGGGAGAGATATTAAATATCAACACTACTTATCATTATTTTCTAATTTTCTCTCCTCTCACACATTTTGATTGTTGTCGCCTCTAGCATTTTCAAATGATGAGTTACATAGTGGGAGATAATAATATCAACACTATTGATCATTATCTTCTAATTTTCTCTCCTCACACATTTGATTACCATCATCTCTTGTAGTTTCATCCATAACCCTCACATTTCTATTATTTTGAGGATGGACATTTCCATTACTTTCTAGGTGCACATGGTTGTGGTTTGTAGAGTAACATGATCGTAATACACAACAAAAGTAACACAAGTGAAACACTATTTAGAAAAGCAAATAGGTTACGTGTTTAGGAATTACTTGCCATGCAAGGTCTCCATTAATAGTAATCGATGCTTTTTCTCACGCCCTTTCAAAGTGAGCTTCCAAACCTCACTATAAAAAACCATATTAGAAAATTTTAGATATCACATTTTCAAATATAATTAACTTTAATACATAATTGAGCATGTTTTGATTAAGAATCATACTTGAAAATTTTAAAATTTTAATAAAATTTTGATTACACTAGCTAAAATTCTAATGAATATCCTTAAAAATATTTTCATGTTATTAGATTAGACCGATTAGGACTAATGCAAGTCCTATTTTTAAACACTATAGTAAAAATTGAGTAATACAAGTCACATTTTTAAACACTTTACTAGAAGCAGTTCCTAAGGAGTGTCTCATTGGTTTTTGGAAAGATTTAATGGCTCTCTGCCTTGCTCGAGGGGAGGTGCTTCTAGCATTCACCAAATCAAACAATGCTGGATTTGGATCCTAATCTAAAATAAGAATAAGATGTAGCTCTAAAATGTGCTTCTACTTTTCACCCAAATATCCAACATAATAGTCTGAATGTTGAGACCAAACCATCTATGTGAGACCCCTCAGCCCCCTCCGCGCACCGGATTCCCGAGCAACGGAAGTAGCTTCCTCTTATGCGGGGTAGGGTTTCCCACTCGGGGCCTCGCCCTCGGATGTCCGAACACGAGACTAATCTGGTGGTCATTCTGAAACCAAAACCGAGAAAATTTCCCTTGCCCGAAAAATGGGGACGATTCCACCTTTTTGATTTTCTTAACTAATTTTCTAATGGGGTCAAGAGACTAAACTATCCTTCACCTAATTAAACTAGATAGAAGGAAAACTATCACTGACTTAGATTGAAGAAATCAACGCTTTTTTCCTAACCAAAATCAGGCATAGCCGTTGATCTAATCATTTGAGGAAATCAACGTTTTTTCGTAGCCAAAGTCTCACACAGCCATTGATCTACTCATTTGAGAAATTCTTCAGGTTTTTATTTAACTACTCGAATTCTAAGCGTATTCCTATTATTTTAATTTAATTATTAAAACTCCACTGATTCCAGCCTAACTTCATCCGGCCCATGGGTTAGCCCCCACCCAACCACGGGAATCGGTAGAACCAGACTCACCCACCCATAATTGAATGCCTTTCTTAACTTTTGCTTCAGAATACAGATATGCACACACTCCTCTTTAAAACTTTAACATATAAAATAATCCATTGACAAATAGTTATTGGTTACAGATGTCATAACTCAAAAATTCCATCCAGTCCCTTGTTTCTAAAAAAAAATAGTATTACTCTTGGACTCTCCGTTGAGACCAACTGGTCAGCAACAACAAGATCCAGTATCAAATTACAATAAAACACCATATTGGGGAATATGGGAATTTCCCACAAGTTTGGGACACGTGGTCAAAAGTTTGGATTAACCATAACTTGAACACCACTAATCCAAAATGAGCGCTTTATAGCTCTTTAGATTCCACTTTTCAAGCGCTTTCCAACGATAGGTCATATGATAGGGTTTTGAGAAACTTACAAACATGTTATCCATGTCCCCTTTTTTAAGTATTCAAAAATGAGAATTGGGAAATTTCCAAATTCACTAATATGGTGTTATAATCATTTCATCCATCATACATATCTTCCACGACATACGCATGGGTGTCCTAGGCAGCACCGCAAGCCCATGCATCGCCTGGTCAGAACCCTCCAGGATCCTCCATAGGTGTCTTGGCACTTTACTCAGGGACTGCTTCGTCAGCCCTCGCCCATCGTATCGGAAGCGCACCATTTTTCAACCATATCGAGGTGGCTAGTCAAGACCTGGCAAGCTTTGCCGCGTGAGCTGTCCTTTGAACACTCCCGGCCAGTTGTTTGCAACCAAACTTCCCTTAGAAAAACATATATCAAATGCTCCCTCTAGCATTCTGGCGTAAGACAGTCCTTTAAGAAAACAGGGTTTCTATGCAAGTTTTTAGTTTGATTTTCTTTTGAATACAAGGAGTATTTCTTGAATCAGTATTCCCAAAACTTCATGATCGAAATTCTAAATTTCATACTAGAATTCCTCAAATTCTATAACCTTGATCCACAGATCAATTCGAAGGGTCTCAAACTTAGTTTCAGATTTGGCAGGAGTTTTGAGTGTATTTTTTTAAACTGGTCACACCTTCTTTCCTTGAAACTAACAAAAGAGTTTGGTCTTAGTCATAGATTCAAGGTTCGAGTCGAATATAGGTTTTTCCTAAACTATATTTCTAAATTAGTTACGAATTCCAATGAGGAAGAAATTAATCATTTATCTGAATATTTTGACCTTGATAGATTTCCTAAATTTTCTTTTTACAATCCATGTGAATATAAAACGATAGAAATTTCTCTCTTAGAGTATTTAATTATTCATTTATCAAATACTCATAGAATTTAAGAGAATTCTAATTTTGATATAAAAGTTCTTTATAAATCTATTTATGCGTAAAAATCAACTTCAATGGGATAACACTTTTATATAAAAAATTCCTTTTATGCATCTATTTATGCATAAAATCAAATCTAATAGGAATAATGCTTTTAAAATAAAAAGAATTTCTTTATGCATCTTTCTATGCATAGAAATCAAATTTAATAAGAATAACACTTTTATAGTAAAAAAATTCCATTATGCATCTTTCTATGCATAGAAATCAAATTCCATTATGCATCTTTCTATGCATAGAAATCAAATTCCATTATGCATCTTTCTATGCATAGAAATCAAATTTAATAAGAATAACACTTTTGTAATGAAAAAATTTCCTTTATGCATCTTTCTATGCATAAAAAACAAATTTAATAAGAATAACACTTTTGCAATAAAAAAATTTCCTTTATGCATCTTTCTATGCATAAAAATCAAATTTAATAAGAATAACACTTTTGTAATTAAAAAATTTTCTTTATGCATCTTTCTATGCATAGAAATCAAATTTAATAAGAATAACACTTTTGTAATTAAAAAATTTCCTTTATGCATCTTTCTATGCATAAAAATAAAATTTAATAAGAATAACACTTTTATAATAAAAACAAATTTCTTTTATGCATCTTTCTATGCATAAAAATTAAATTTAATAAGAATAACACTTTTATAATTAAAAAATTTTCCTTTATGCATCTTTCTATGCATAGAAATCAAATTTAATAAGAATAACACTTTTGTAATAAAAAAAGTGAACCTTTATGCATCTTTCTATGCATAGAAATCAAATTTAATAATTAATATCAGTGATATCCATGCATATTCATAGGTGAATATGTACATGGAGTAATTAGAATATTTCTTTTAGATGCAGAAATGGTGGGAATTACTCTTTTGGATTAACATAAAAACAAACTTTCTTTTTCACAAAATTGTAGAAAATTTTGCCATAACCTCCTTTGTATGGCTGACCATTTCTCATTGGTGAAAGAATATGATCTCATTCGTCAATCTTTGAAACAACAGATCAGAAAGGGTTCATCAATCCAGGAAAAAATAAAGATTTCCAAGGAATTACAATCTCTACTGCGTAACAGTGCACCCGTCCGTCTCCGTAACCGATGCTCCCTAACCGGGAGACCCTATCCTCTTTCCCCCTCCCTTTTTCGGTTATTCGCGGGAGTGGGGTGGGGGAGGGGCAAAGGATCGTGTAGCTGCCGCCTATGCATGTTGTGTACTCTCAAGGGTCCTCCGATTAAAGCCATAGAAACAACCGTGGCTACACATGCTCAATATTTATGTGAAAAGAAGGAGAATAAAATCATTTTGAAAAACTCGCAATTTTGAAAGACATGTAATCCTTTCATTTTTTAATCTTTTTAGGATTAAGAAAGGATGGAATGTAAAGAAGAGATGGGGGTGGCCTTTTCATCAAAGGCATAGCATTTGAATTTGATTCAAATGCTACAATCAACTGCAAAACATAAAAATCAAGAAAACCATAGATTTAGAATTCGTAAATAAGTAAAAAAAATTAGCTTACATGGAGCTTGTAAGCTCTCCTTTGGCTTAAGGGATTGAGGGTTCTACTCTTGTTTGAAGCAAGGGTGGCCACCAATTCACTTTGGAGAGGATTAGGCCAAAAACAATTGAATTATTAAAAAATTTAATGTAGATGGCTCAGGACAGGAGTAGAGTAACAGTGCATAAACACCATTAAGCTTTTACAAAGGCCTCTAGCCAAGCAAACTGATTCTAAAATTTTCTAGATCATTTTGGTTAATTTTTAACCATTTTTGGGTCAGTTCAGCTTATTTTTTGGATCTAGTTTTGAAACAAGAGAGAGGAGAGATGAAAATATCTCATTTTATTGATTAAAAATTGGGGGTAATGATGAGAAAAAGGTGCCTACTTCATGAGGGGATATCTCCACTCTGAGAAGTGTCAAAATTCAGTTTTTTAATTCTTTTCTTTGGTCCTTAGTCCACTCTTTATATTATGTGAGCATTTACTCATTTTTGGGGGGGTTTTCTTTTATTCTTCAATTTATCTCCCCCCTACATTTGGATTAATCTTATTGGTCCATAGGAACCTTAATTGGACCATAATTCAAAATTTTCTAAAAATCTTGACCCTTAGGCTAAGGTCTTTTGTGCATATTATAATTTATTTCTAATGCACCCTAGGAATTTCTTTTTAAACTTCTATTTTGGGGAAAATTATTTTAATAAGAAGGGATATTTTTCCATCCAAAGATATCTAAAAATTGAATTACCTCTCTCTAGGCCAAAACACGTAGAAACAAGATCTTTTATTATTCTGAAAAGGGGATTGATTACAAGGGAAGAAACTGGACATCTTGAGGGGCTGGGGAAGAATCTTACAATCTAAAATAATAATTAGCTATATTTAATGTGCTTTTTGTTTTCATCCAAACCAAACAATGTTTAATCTTGAGATAAGAAGTTCCTCCTAGGTAGTGTCCACCTGAGATGGGGCAACCTCTAGTCGTCGTTTGAATTGGTTGATGGAAGTGCTTATAGGTTTCAATCAATTTTTAAAAAAATCAATTTGGCTATACACCCTTAAATAAGAAGAAGCTCATAGGTGTTCACATAGAAGGAGTTTTTTGAGGTAATTCTTGTGTATTTGAGAGTCTATTATCCTTACTATGCAATGATGCAAGGTGTAAAAGTTGACCCTTGTCAAGGGTATTTCTAAAATAGGGTCCCACTTAGGATCTAATGGAACCAACTTTTCTTTCCTTTAAACATGTTGGTAACATGTTGTTGGATCACCAGGTTGTCTTGTCTTTGTAATCTAGTGTTTCTTTCCCATCCTTACCTTTCTTTCTAGATTGCATGTAATATATGCAAGGAAACTTAGACGCTGCTGAATTTGAAACACCAAACCTACATTTTAAATTTTTTGAATTGCCAACTAGATGTCATTCTACCTCTCATAGTCACCAAACCCACATGCAAAACTTCACCATTGTTTCGCCATCATACAATATCTGGTATATCTGTTAAGTTAAAAAAATCTTTAATACTTCATGATCCTCCTTTGGCACCTTAAATGTAGCAAGCCACCATTGCAGACAAAAATATTTTGGTTATTTTGAATTGATGTTGGGATCGAATGTCCTACTCATTAGTGTCAAGCTAAAATAACCAAAAATATTTTGGTTATTTTGAATTGATGTTGGGATCGAATGTCCTACTCATTAGTGTCAAGCTAACATGTTTGAGATTTTGGCCCTTATTAAGCTTCAAAACAAATTAAAGCTTACCTCTACTTTCTTTAATATAGGCATGTTGTAGAACTTCACTCTCATTAAAATTCATCCAATATAAAGTTATTATCTGCATGCAATTTGAAGGCAGCTTCCTTGGATCTAGACTTGAGCATTTGTGTATGTTCCAAATGCATTGGCTCACCAATTGTGTCTAAGACTTTTTCATTAAGATCTTTATATACTTTCTTCACATAGAACGCTTTAGGGATGGGAGCCATCTATCTCATATTAAGCATATCCTTGAACCCTACGTCCAATTGCCTATAAAAATAATAGCATAGGATTTTGAGCTAATCCCTACCTTGTCACATATATCTTGAGAATCTATAGCTGTAAAGGTATTGCTTATGTCCTTCAAGAATCATCACCAATGGTTTTGAACTTGGGGTTTTCTAATGCAAACTTCACCACACCTTTTCTTAGGACCTTTGTAATTGCATCATCAATCTCTTCACTTTGGTTGGAAAATATATTATTCATATTTTCAAATTGTGCATAGACCTGCCAATTATACTGCCCACTCCCTTTGGTCAACTCATGTAGTGGTTTGAGTAGCCTTATGTGCTCATGTGCTTCTTTGGTTTTCATTGAGGATCTAGCAAAAATGGTCTCTTTGCAAGCATTGTTGCAAACTTCACCACACCTTTGCTTAGGACCTTTGTAATTGCATCATCAATATCTTCACTTTGGTTGGAAAATATATTCTTCATATTTTCAAATTGTGCATAGACCTGCCGATTATACTGCCCACTCCCTTTGGTCAACTCATGTAGTGGTTTGAGTAGCCTTATGTGCTCATGTGCTTCTTTGGTTTTCATTGAGGATCTAGCAAAAATGGTCTCGTTGCAAGCATTGTTGCCATATTTTTGTTCCCCTTGTCCAAAAACTACATTTTGCAATGTAGTTTTACATTGTTTACCGCAATAATATGCACCACATTTTCCATAGCATGCATTGCATTTTTCATAACTTGCAGATTCTGACACTTTCTTTGCTTTTCACTTAGTGATCTTGTGAGATCCTTAATCCTTATATCCATGCCCTTCATGATGTGCTAGAACATGTGTTACAGAAATCACTCTTATGTTACTAGGAATTACATTTCCTTTTTTTTATATCAAGCACACCCATGTGAGCTATGCCAATGGGTACGTGCTGTTTAATAGAAAGTGGTGAGATTAATTGATGTGACCTTAATTGATTGTTTAACTCTGACATGGATAATGTTTATGAGTATAGGTGGTGAGATGTGTGAGGGTACCGATTGAGGTGTCATATGGATGGTGGATTGAGCGGTGGTGTGAAGACAAATATCATATGTTGATCATGGTATTGATTATTTCATACCCTATATTATGTGGCTAGAGTTTATGTGTGCACGTGTGCACATGATAGTTTAACATGGGTATAAGTATAAGTGAATTTGTAAGCATCGATACATCTGTATATGTTGTTGGGCCATGGTTTTATCATGTGTAAACCTTAAAACTTCTGACAAAGTTATTCAATGTAAAGAAAAAGCCCAAATGTGGAATAAGTGCTATTTATGGCTCTGTAGGCTAAAAATATGAATATAATTTAAATATCATGTGTGGGAGGATAGCCACACACATCGTGGAGGGGGAGGGAGATTGCACCCAATGAGTTTGTCTTTGTGCTATCTTGAATAATTTTTGTTCTATGGTTTTTTGTGTAATTTGTTTGAGTTTAATTCATGATTTTACTATTTGAGAAAAGTACATAATGCTTGGAGAAAGGTTCTATTGTAGTGGTATCAGAGCTTTGGCTAAGTAGTACAAAGAACATCCTTTGGGAAGGTTAAAATTTAAAAATTACTTTGGAAATTTAATACAAAGAGAGGTATATGAGAATATAGCATAGCGGAAAGATATAGCAAAACAAAGTGCAATAGACAATCCAATAGATAGAGAATGGAGAGAAATAAATTTTCTGAGATAGGTACCATGTGATGGTATTGTCCACCTGTGTGCTCTCAAGTAGAGCTTAGATGAAAACTTAGGCGGCAGACTCTGGATAGAGGAAGTACTAAGTGTAGAGGGTGTGAATACTCACATAAGGATTGGATAGCAATCTAGACAAACTCTAGATAGAGGAAGTACTAAGTGTATAGGGTCGAAATACTCACAAGCATTGGATGCCTTAGCTTGTGATAAATATGTCTATATATAGAATTGCACAGGTTGTGTGTAGGCACATATACAACGTTGAGGAGGCCGGCGCATGTTTTTTGCTGCAGCATGGTCGTACACCTATTCACCTCCTGCGTGCATGACCAAGTTACCAAACCTTAGGGCAATTGAAGCCCACCTAAAGGATCCCCTACTACCAAATTCTCAACCCTAATGGAGGCGAGATGGAGGCCTGACGCGCGCGCAACAACAAAGGAAAAACCAGGCTACCCTTGTGTGTTTTCTGCCATGGAAGCTTGTATAAAAGCTTTATAAAAGTGTTTTTAAACACTATTTAGGTTTCATGCTTATCATTAAAGGAGTACTAATCAGCTAAGTGCTCTTGTGAGGGCTTTTTCCATATCCTTGAAGTGGTGGGCCTACACCATGACCTGGTGTTCATAAGCCTCATTGTCATCAAGCTTCATCAACATCTTCAAGTGCACAAAGCTTCTCAAAGTGTGCTTATAAGCACTAATAGTGTTGCTTAACACTAATAGTGGTAATAACCATCAAAGGAGGAGGTCTTTAACACTAAGGAGGCTCTTCTTCATCAGTATTGGAGGCCGGGCACACACCATAAGTGTCACATTATAAGTCTTCATCACATCAACCCGCTTCTATGCTTACCTTGGCAAGATTCCAAGGAGAAATGGTACAACTATAAGCCATTGTCTTCATCTCATAAGCCAAAGAGGTTAAAGTTTGCTGGTTTTTCATCATCAAACTCAGTTACTTGAGTGGTTAAAGTTGGGCACATGTACACTAAGTACTCATCTTTAATGTTTTTTTGTATCACCCTTGAGGCTCTTGTTTGTAAGAGGCATAGGCATGTCATAATCCATATGCTCTCATTTCCCAAGCCTAAGGCATGTTATTCCACTGCATACTAAGCATTTTCATCTTCTAAGATGAGTTTTAAGGTTGAGCATAGCATCTCTAAGTGCTCTACCTTGTTGTTTGTCATGTTTTTAATAAGCATTTTAAGAGTCTACATTTTAAGAAATTTTTGGATTATGGTCCAATTAAGGTTCCAATGGGCCAATTGGATTAATCCAAGTGTTGGGATGAGATAAATCTAAAAAATAAAAGAAAATACCCAAAAATGAGTAAATGCTCACATAAGATGAAGAGTGCTGAGTACAAGGTTTATTAGTTAAAAATTAAGAGATATTACTAAAAATGAGATATTTTGGAGACATGATGCAATTTTGATACCTTGGTAATAAGGAAAGGGGGACCTTTGAGGTAGGTTCCTTTTTCACATATGTGGAAGGGTTTTTTAACTTTAAAAAAAGTGATATTTTTATCTCTCCTCTCTCTTGGATCTAACTAAATAAAAAAGGGAGCCAAATTGGTCCAAATCTTGTCCAAATTGCATCAAACTGAAGTTGGAAAATTCTAAAACCCAGTCGAACCTGGTTAGTGGCCTCCCTCACCTATAAATAGACCCTCATTCCTTTGTATTTTCATATTGGAGCTATACCATGCCAGTATTATCTTAAAATAATCATATTTCTATTATCCCTTAAATTTTCCTCTCTCTTGGGAGCTTGGAGCTTCTCTCTCTCTCTAATAACTCTTGAAGTTGCTCTTCTCATCTTGGTGGACCAATTAATTGGTCGGGGGCGTCACTGCTTAACAAAGAATCAAGCCAAATTTGGAGGTAAAATTGATTTATATGGTTTTTTCAAATTATCTCAATGACTTTCATCTTCTCAACCCCTCTCAAGCTTGAGAAGCTTTCAAAATGATTGTTTTAATTTAAATCAAGATTTTCCTAAGAGTCTTAATGTTTAATTAAGAGAAAGTTAATCTTTATGCTTATTTGTAATGCTTTCTTTAAGTAAATCTCTCTCTCAAAAAGAATAGTCATCTCTATGGCTAAGTCTTCAACAAAAGAATGTTTCTCAAGGATAATCTTTTATTTCAAAGCTAAACTCTAGGCTTGATGAGCTAGAGATTAAGAAAATGATATTTTCATGATTTTGTGCTATTAAAATAATGGTTAATTCTTTTAGATTGTTTATGAGTAGTTAAAAACTACTTCAATAATTCATTCTAAATGAGAAATGGATTATCCTAACAAATTGGAAAAAGAGGAATGTTGAAATTAGCTTAATCTAGTGAGATAATCATAGTTATATTTATAATTATGGTTAAAATTGTGATTTGAATACATAGTTCGATTTTAAGCATAAAAGAAGAACTAGTATCATATTTTCATTACAAGCTTTTATTCTTTTAGAAAAAATTAAGAATTATCAGAAATAGCAAAACGAAGCTATGGCAAATTTTTTAGAAAATAATACATATCTTATTTTGATGGATAATGCTAAAAGTGGACTTCCTACCATATTTCACGATTAGACATCCTATGCAAAAAGAATGATTTTCATCATATTCATTGGGAAATAGTTTTTTAGTATTTATGCATAAATATTTAATTAAGAGAAAAGAGGAATTTTTGGTAGATTTGTTTTTATGCAAAAAGAGGAATTCCCATGATATTCGAGATCCAAACAATTAAATGTTAAAAGAGGAATTTTTGGCATAATTCAAATTATGAGTATCTATCAAAAGTGGAATTTTGAGTATAATTATTTTTATTGAGAAATATGGGTAGAAATGATTTTTGTTAATCCCATGAATCTTTTATTCAAAAAGAAGAATCTTGAATATATCTTAATTGAGAAATTTGAGAAAGAATGTAAAAATATCCATCGAGAAAACTTGGATAATTCTTATTCAAAAAAGGGAATCTGGAATCCCTGCTTGGGAGGATCGAGGATCCCATGAGCAAACAGAAGTTTAGAATTAGTTCTATTAATGAAGCTTAAGGAATGAAAATACAATACGTAAATTCTCTTTCTGAGTTTTTACTATTCAATTGTGATAAGGTTTATTTTCTCTTTTCAAACCTTCAACAACACTCTGATACTTAGATTTAACGGGATCGAGAAAAAAGTACCTTTAACTAGGCCGAGCAATTGGCAGAAACTTAGAAAAGTCCTATCCCTATCGAAAGTAGAGAAGCGGTACTAAATGTGGATAGATGTGAATGAATGAATGGATGAATGGATGTAATGTGGATAGATGTGAAAATGGATGGATGTGAATGTGAATGAATGGATGGATGTGGATAGATGTGAATGTGAATGAATGGATATGATGTGGATAGATATGCATGTGAATGAATGGATGGATGTGGATAGATGTGAATACAAATGAATGGATGGATGTGGATAGATGTGAGTAGGAATGAATGTGATGTGAATAGATGTGGATGAGATGTAATGTGGATGGAATGAATGTGATGTGAATAGATGTGGATGAGATGTGATGTGATGTGAATAGATGTGGATGAGATGTAATGTGGATGGAATGAATGTGATGTAATGTGGATGGAATGAATGTGATGTGAACAAGATGTGGATGAGATGTGATGTGATGTGAATAGATGTGGATGAGATGTAATGTGGATGGAATGAATGTGATGTGAACGAGATGTGATAAGATTAGAACGAATGTGATAAGATAAGAATGGATGCGACGAGATGTGAATGAATGGGATGTGATGTAAATGGATGTGAATGCGATCAGATGTGGATGTGGATGGATGTAAATGGTTGTGAGTGTGATGTAATAAGATGTGATGATGTGGATGGATGTGATGAGATATGAGTGGATGAGAATGAGATGTGTTGTGATGTGGATGGATGTGTCATGATGAGATGAGGATCTGAATGAATGTAAATGGATGTGATGAGATGTGAATGGATGATCTGATGTGAATGTGATGTGAATGGATGCGATGAGATATGAATGGATGGGATGAGATGTGAATAGATGTGAATGGATGAGATGAGATATAAATGGATGCGATGAGATGTGAATGGATGTGAATGGATGAGATGAGATGTGAATGGATGCGATGAGATGTGAATGGATGTGATGATATGTGATGTGATGTGGATCTGGGTAGATGTGAATGGATGAGATGTGATGTGGATCTAGGTAGATGTGAATGGATGGTATATGATGTGATTTGGATCTGGGTAGATGTGAATGGATGAGATGTGATGTGGATATGTTGTGACATGGATAGATGTGATGTAATGTGATGTGGACCTGGATAGATGTGAATGGATGTAGATGAGAATGGATGTGACAAGATGTGAATGAATGCGATGTGAATGTGATGAGATGTGATTGGATGAGAATAGATGAAGGACGATGGGAATACATATGGCTGGATGTGGAATAAGCAATGTGAATTGATGTAGAAGAATGTGGAATAACGAGAAATGATGTGGAAAGATGAGAGTTTGTTATAGAAACTGTTTTTATGAATTTTTTAAATGACTGTTTTATGTTAAGAATGATGGGGAAGCATTTTGACCATCTTGTGAATAAGTTTGTGGAGACCTATGTGTTAAAGTTGCAACAGCTGACGGAGAGTCAATGGAGGACGTCTCACGTAGCAAGTTGGGCCAAGGTCTTGACTAGCCTCGGTTTGATTTAAATGGCGAGCTTTCGATACAGTGGATGACAGACGAAGGAAGCGGCCTATGAGTGAAGCGCTAGGTGACCTACGAAGGAACCTAGAGGGTGTTGACCATACGGTTCTGGGCTCTAGGTCATCGAAGATACCCACGCGTGCGTTGGGGAAGAAAATGAAACAAGGAGTTAGAGTTGTTTTCTCTGAACTCAGGCATGGATCTGGTTTATTGGGGCCTTGCTGGTCCTGAGTGGAATAAGTCCATGGCCCTTTTATATGGAAGTGTTGGTTGATCTTGCTAATCTTCAATGGAGAGTCCATCTGGATTTTTCTTATGTGATTATATTTTCAGGTACTATGAGCTAGGAACTATTGAAAAGACCCCTGAGTGAACAAGTGGTGAGCATTCTGGTTACCAATGATGCCATAGGTACACCGATGAAGGAATGATTGCAAATTGGAATTCAAGCTAGATATTTTGGAGGATTATGATAAGTGATACTGTGGTTTCATCAGAAGATTATTTTAAAGACAACAAAATCTATGAAACATGCAATTTCATACTAGGTGTGTGTAAGTGGTGTGACTATCTAAAGTTTGCTTGAAGCGTCGGATAGGGGGCCTCAGAACTCTTTTCCCAAATTTCTAAATGGTTCCTATCACTACAATAGATGGGTGGTTGGCTAACCCATGGGATTGGACGGGGTTAGGTTGGACTGATGGATCCCTTAAATGAGACTCAATTATGTTATGTTACGATAGTTGAAGTAAAATCTCGGATAACCCTTGTTCTATGAAAAAGAATCAACGGCTGTGCCTCTTGATGAGGAAAAAAGCGTTGGTCTCTATGATCCAAGTGCAAGTCTATTCCTTGATCTGATCATGTGACTTACAGGTTCGATCGGATTAGTTTGGTTAGTTAAGACCTACGTTAGAATACAATACCCTGGAGGAATCGCCTATGTCTGCTGGGTGAGGGAAGTTTTTTCGGGTTCGGTTTTAGAAGAACCGAGAGATAAGTCTCTTGTCCGGATATCCGTGGGGGAGGCCTCGAGTGAGAGGCTCTGTCCCTGTGCAAGAAGTGCTACTTCCACTGCTAGCACCCCGAAATTCATTGCGCGGAGGGGGCAGGGATATTTCAGCTAGTATTAGAGCGAATTGACTAAAGTTGATCAACCAGGAAGCAAGAAATGTCAAAAATCTATGAAGTATCAGTAAAAGATTGTAATTGTGTGATGAAATTCATAAAAATTGACATTCAAAATGAAGATTCATAAATTGGAAATGGGGTCTTCAGATGGAAGTACCGTAATTGTGTAAAATCCCTGACTTGCTTGAGGCCTAGATATGATGGTATTTACCTTATAGCTACAAGGATCGTGAATACCGATATATATCATGGGTATATCTGCAGCTCTTTACTGACAATATATATGAGTAAATCTAAGACCTTGAAATTATAAGCAAAAATGCCGTCCAGATGACGAATTCGAATGTTGGTTGATATGATTTTTAAATTCTCGTTGAGAATTGATGAATTGATTTGGATTTTGATCAAAAGATGATGATTTCTGAATTTTGGTTAAAAGAAGATAAGTTGAACAAAGCCACAATGAGGATGAATGGGGAGAATCCCAGTGATGATGTTAGTAATTGGAAGACAATTATGACTTCAGTAGATCACTATGAGACTAGTGGATTGTGCTAACAGATTGTTGCTGTTTGACCTTTGAACCAGTGGATCTAATAAAGAAATGAAAAATTGAGAACTTGCATAACTGAAATTCCCGTGGAGGAATGTTCAAATGGAATTTTCGGTCTGATGGACCATTATTGTGTTAAGATTATAAATGAACTATTCTCTCGTAATGAGTTCAGTATATTCTTCTTGTAGAAGGGATCTTTATTCCAGGATTCTGTGGGAGGCTGACCAATCTATAAAGAACCCCAGAATTAATTGGATCTAAAGTCAGATTTGAATTATAAATAAAGTGGTTTTTTCACCCGAGCGTCTTGGTTAATTTGGAAAAAGGAGGCTTAACAAGAATTTTTGTATTGATAGGATCATGGATCGAGGTCGTGGTGGTGGGAATGTTAACCCCCAACTCGATGAGGAAGAGCTCGACCCAGATGTTCGTAAAACTCTTCATAGATCACAACCTGGACCTTTCAAGGTGGAAGGGAAAAACTTGGGCGAGGCTATGGAGAAGTGGATCGAAGCAATGGAAGAATACTTTGATATCACCAGGTACAACGAGAAGAGTAAAATGGCTCTTGCAAGGCTGAAGATAGTAGAAACAGCCAGAGTGGCATGTGTTGAGATTCAAGCTCGATGTCAGTGTGAGCCAGCTATGCTATGTGTGATTAGGTAGGAACATGTGTGAGACATAAATGACCGCGTGTCTAGCTGGTCATAGAGTGTGGACATTAGTTAGGGTTAGTAGAGTGTGGACACAACTCATAGTGTGTTGTGTGGATTATGGATTAGTGCATTATGCTTTGTGTGAGAGTGGACATGGCTTCCCTCTATGGTTAGGGTTTGCAATATACATTAGGGTTTGCTCCTGTGTGTGTGTCTCCTCCCCTTCTACCATTCCTTCAACATGGTATCAGAGCCTTGTGCTGTTTATTAGGGTTTATGAGTGAGTGAGTGAAGAGGGAGAAGAAGCTGTGAAGAGAAGCTGTGAAGCTTGCCATTGGAGCTGTGAAGCTTGGAGCACACCAAATACTATCAGATCTGAGAGCTTGGCCTACCGGGTAAGGTCTTCTAAACATCCTTGAGCAGATTGCAGGTGATACAGGCAAAAGCAAAGCAAAATAGAGCAAATCAAAGCAAAGAAAAATTCTGGTTTTTGGAAGCTTTCCATTAAAGCTTGGCAACATTGATGTATGGTGGAAATACATGTATATCTGGCAAAGCAAACATATATCTGACAATGAGAGATGTATTGGCAACTTCTATGCAAGCCCTACTGTGATTTTGGAGCATTTTTGGAAGCATTTGAATGTATGAAAATCTCTGGTTTTTGAGCTCTCACAAAACAGAGAAGAGGAAGCCCAAAATTGAAGCATTTGAAGTGTGATTTTGGCTAAAATCCAACCATTGGCGGATTGCACATGTACCTAGGTGTCTTGGAGACTTATTACCATCATCAATTATCAACACAAACTCTCCTAAACCCCCCTACAGCAGGCGGCGCAGCCAGAACAGAGGAAACAGAGCAGTTTTCAGATTTTTTGCCTACGAGGAGATCGATTTCTCATTGGGTACTTGATATCTTCCACAATTTCTTTAGCAATTGGATGATTTACACTTTGGAGAAGAGGGCTATGTGATTTGTTTGGTCAATGATGCTTAATTGAGCTGGGAATGAGCTGATTAAAACAGGCTGTCCACTGGTTGCAGAGAAACAGAGCATTTTTAATTGAGCAATTAATCTTTGGTCTTATACAATTGGACAAATTCCTCTTACATGGAGTTGATGGACACTATTGCTAATCTAATGAATGCCTAGTTGCTCAATTTGGACAAATACTGAAGGAATTAGAGCAAATTTTCTACTGGTTTTTTTTGGTTTTTCTGGTTTTTTCAAAAAACAGAGAAAGGGGTTTTCAAAAATTGATATGTACACATGTCAGATCGTGTTGATACTCAACATTGAGGTTGATTAGGTGTCAATGCAAGTTTCCCATACTTGATTGCACCATTACATTGTGATTTGGAGCCGTGGAAGTGCATCAATACAGGGTATCTCGGACTGCGTGAGTCAGTTCATCTTGGATGATTACAGGTTGATTTTCTACATCAAATTTGGAGTTTGTTGGCTACCTTGGAGTATCTGGAACATTCATTGGAGAGTGGTGGAGCTGAGGAAGGCTCATTTACAGATTTGAAGTGTGCGGAAGGTGTATGCATTGAGCAAACATGTCGGACAATCCAGTTCAGATTGTTGGTGAAAAGCTGGATAGGAAGAACTTCCAGCCATGGAAGTACAGGATAAAGAGTTTCTTGAAACGAAAAGGATTTTGGAATCTCATTACAGGTGCTGAGCCAGAGCCTGAGCTACCTCGACAACCTACACAGCAGCAGCTTATTGCTCATAAGCAATGGTCAGAGAGAGCATTCAAAGTGCTGCATTATGTGTATATAATTATTTCTGATGCTATGCTCATACACATACAGGATGATGAGAATCCCAAAGATGCATGGGATACTTTGGTCAAGATGTTTGATACAGATACGAGTGCTTGCAAGTCTCAGTTGCGACAACAGATACATAATGTGAAAGGGAATAAAAGGAGCATACATGATTATGTGCAAGAAATCAAGAAGTTTGCAGATGCATTGGCCACAATAAATGCCCCCATGCCTGATGATGATTTGGTGGATATTACCTTGCGTGGTCTTGGCAAGGAATACAAATCATTTGATACATCTATCTCAGTGAGAGGAATACAGGTTTACCTGACTTGGATGAGTTGGTTTCACTCTTGTTGGTTGAGGAAATCAAGCTCAGTGATTCATTTCTGGATGCATCTACTAGCCATGATGATGGCAGAAATCAGGCTTTCTACTCGCAGAGAGGTTTTAGAGGCAGGGGGAGATTCACATCACGTGGACGTGGTGGTAATGGTCATGGATGGTAGGACAGGCCTCCACAATAGAATTTTCAGCCTTCATATGGTGCTCGAGGTGGTTGTGGATATGCACCTCAGAGAGGCAGAGGTAACCCCCGTGGAAGAGGACGTTGGCAAGGCCAACAAAATTCTATGCAAGATGTGGAATGCCATTACTGTGGCAAATATGGTCATATGGCGAGAGATTGTTTCCGCAAACAGAATGATTTGAGAGGGGGAAGAGCACAACGTGGTGGTCATTATGGTGGAAATTATGCACAACATGGTGAAACTATGCATCAAGCAGCAATGATGGCACAGCAAATCATTTGTTTGCCATGAAGCATGTTGTGGGTTCTATGACGACAAATGCTGAGAATGATGACACATGGTATATGGACTCAGGAGCATCAAACCATATGACATGTCATGGTGAATGGTTTGAGCATATGAAGCCTATGGATGTAAAAGGCTATGTGGAAACAGGTGATGATACCCAGCATGTCATTACACATGTTGGAAGTGTACCATTGGTCATGCACAATGGTCAGACAAAGTCTATGTCAGATGTGTTGTATGTGCCTTCGATCACTAAAAGCTTGGCCTCAGTTGGTCAAATGGTGAAACAAGGATTACAGGTTCGTTTCAACGAGCATGGATGCTTCGTTGAAGATTTTAAACATGGATGTAGAGTCATTGCTAAAGGAAAGAAAGAAGGTAGATTGTTTAAGCTGGATGCTAGAATTCCTGAGCTAAAATCAGCCATGTTCTCCAAAAGTAAAAATGTGGTACAGGACATTGATATGTGGCATAAGAGGATTGGACATGTCAATATACAGAGATTAAAGAATATGCAAACAAGAGGCATTGTCAATGGATTGCCTAGGTTCAAATATGATGGACATATGCATGTTTGTGAAGCCTGTCAATTTGGAAAGCAGGCAAGGTTGAGGTTTCCTAGAGAAGGAAATATGAGTAACAGGCCACTTGAGATCGTACATAGTGATGTATGGGGTCCTGCACAAAACCCATTTATCAAAGGCAGTTTATACTATGTGACATTCATAGATGATTTCAGCAGGATGACATGGATATACTTTCTCAGAGAGAAGAGTGAAGTGTTGGAAAAGTTCATGGATTTCAAAGCTTTTGCAGAAAAGCAATATGGCTGTTGGATTAAATGTCTGAGGATAGATGGAGGTGGTGAATACACCTCAAAAGCTTTTGAGCATTTCTTGAGGAAGCATGGAATAAGAAGATAATTGACTTGCAGGTATACACCTCAGCAGAATGGTGTGGCTGAGAGAAAGAATAGAGTCATATGTGAAGTGGCAAGGGCAATGCTTAATGAAAAAAGCATGCCAGATTACTATTGGGCAGAAGCATGTGCTACTGCAGTATATATATTGAACAAAACACCTACAGTAGCCATTCATGGAAGCACGCCAGAGATGCGGCTTACAGGTTATAGGCCGGACATTGGACATCTTAAAGTTTTTGGATGCATAGCTTATGTACATGTGCCTGATGAAAGAAGAAGGAAGTTGGATCCTAAGGTAGAGAAATGTGTATTTGTGGGATATGCACAGGATCGAAAGGCATACAAATGTTATAATCCTCAAACTAGGCAAGTTGTCATCTCACGTGATGTGGTGTTTGATGAGCTTGCTAGTTGGTACAAAGCAAAAGATGAAGGTGTCATTGAGTCACTTGAGGCTGATGTACATGTGAACTTGCCACCACAAGCAAGTTCTAGTTCTACTACTATGTCTGGGCCAGCAGCAGAGGCTGAGAGTAGCAGTGTACGTCCATGGTCAGGACGTTTGAGGCATGAGAGTGTGAGCACTGGGAGTAGTGCTATGGATAAAGGCAAAAAGAAAGTCGAAGGAATTGGAATCACAGGTTATGAGTCATCTAGTTCAGAGAGTTTGGATGAGGAGCTTGGCATACCTGTTTTACGCACACCTGGTGCTAGGCAGGACAGATATGTGCCACCACATGCTAGAGTTACAGGTGTACAGAGTGACCCGCAGGCATTGCGGAGATCCCAGAGCGTCAGATATCCTATTGAGGGACAGGTTGACATATAGAGATTTTGCTATGCACTATGCATATATGACATCTATGGTGAAGCATGTGGAACCTACATGCTATACAGAGGCTATTGGAGAGCATGTATGGGAGAAAGCAATGGATGTAGAGATGGACGCATTGGTCCATAATGATACATGGGACTTGGTTGCATTACCAAAGGACAAGAATGTTATTGGATGTAAATGGGTTTACAAAGTGAAGTGCAAATCTGATGGTTCTATTGAGAGACATAAAGCAAGATTGGTAGCAAAGGGTTATGCACAGACCCAAGGATTGGATTATGATGAGACGTTTAGTCCAGTGGCTAAGATGGGCACAGTGAGAGCAGTCATTGCTATGGCTGCAGCTAATGGCTGGGAAATGCATCAGATGGATGTCAAGAATGCATTTCTGAATGGAGATCTACAAGAGGAAGTGTACATGGTACAGCCAGAAGGGTATGTACACCCTAGATATCACACTCACATATGTAGGTTGAAAAAGGCATTGTATGGTCTAAAGCAAGCACCTCGTGCCTGGAGTGATAAGATGAGCAGATATCTTATCTCACTTGGTTTTCAGATTTCTACAGCAGATTCTTCACTCTATGTGAAGAAGGCACAGCATGGGATTGTTTTACTAGTCATCTATGTGGATGACTTGATTATCACAAGTGATCATGGTGCAGATGTGATGCATGTCAAGAAAGCTTTGAGTGGGCAATTTGACATGAAAGATGTTGGTGAGTTGAGATACTTCCTTGGAATTGAAGTGGTAAAAGATCATGCAGGTACTTGGTTAGTACAGCGCCAATATGCATTGGATATGTTGGCAAAGTATGGCATGACAGGGTGTAAGCCTATGAGTACACCATTGGAGCAAAATGTGAAGTTGCGGGCTGATTATGGCGAGGAATTGGATGATCCTTCTATGTACAGGAAGATGGTTGGTAGTCTCATATACATGACTATCACATGCCCGGATTTGAGTTATGCTGTGGGGCTAGTGAGTTAGTTTATGCAGAGCCCCAGGAAACCACATTTGGATGCAGTGAGATGCATCATGAGATATGTGAAGACCACAGCACATTATGGTCTACTTTATGAGAGTGGTAAAAGCTTGGACATACATGGCTACACAGATGCTGATTGGGTAGGTAGCGCATATGACAGGAGGTCTACTAGTGGATATGCTTTTACACTCGGAAGTGCCGTGGTGAGTTGGAGTAGCAAGAAGCAAC
The DNA here is from genome assembly GCF_041138505.1 of Cibotium barometz. Classification (NCBI taxonomy): domain Eukaryota; kingdom Viridiplantae; phylum Streptophyta; class Polypodiopsida; order Cyatheales; family Cibotiaceae; genus Cibotium; species Cibotium barometz. The sequence continues at coordinate 30,119,275 of NC_141058.1, forward strand.
CTACAGTTGCTTTATCGAGTACAAAGGCTGAGTACAGGGGTGCAGCCATTGCTACTTGTGAGGCTATATGGTTAAAGAGTCTCTTGACAGATTTATGTGAGCCTCTTGATGGCAAAGTTGTCATTCATTGTGACAACATGAGCAGTATACAGTTGGCAAAGAATCCAGTGTTTCATGCGAGGACCAAACACATAGAGGTCCATTATCACTTTGTCAGAGAGAAGGTGCTGGATGGTACAGTTGATCTTCAGTATGTGAAGACTGATGAGCACACATCTTTACAAAGACACTTAGCAGGGAGAAGTTTGAGTACTTCCGGACTATGTTGGGAGTACATGGGAAAGAGCTTGAGGGGGAGTGTTGAGAGTCTTGATATCCTAAGCTCATCTACATCTTCATCGGCAGTACATCAAGAGCTTGAGAGGGGCTGTTGAGATTCAAGCTCGATGTCAGTGTGAGCCAGCTATGCTATGTGCTAGCAGATTAGGTAGGAACATGTGTGAGACATAAATGACCGCGTGTCCAGCTGGTCATAGAGTGTGGACATTAGTTAGGGTTAGTAGAGTGTGGCCACAACTCATAGTGTGTTGTGTGGATTATGGATTAGTGCATTATGCTTTGTGTGAGAGTGGACATGGCTTCCCTCTATGGTTAGGGTTTGCAATATACATTAGGGTTTGCTCCTGTGTGTGTGTCTCCTCCCCTTCTACTGTTCCTTCAACAGCATGGAGAAACCACTGCGAGACAAACTGTCTGGCAAACTGTCTGGAGGATCAGAGCACCCAGACATGGAATGATCTCAAGATTTACCTAAGGAAGAGATTTTGTCCTCTGGGCTTTTTGGAAAACTGTCTGACAAACTGTCTGGCAAACTCTCTGGATCAAAGCACCCAGACATGGAATGATCTCAAGATTTACCTAAGGAAGAGATTTTGTCCTCTGGGCTTTTTGGAAACCAAGATGAACGAATTCTTAGAGTTAACCCAGGGAAGTAGAACTATTGAAGAATATCATTAGGCATTCGCTCTCCTTCTCAAGTTCTCTCGCCACTACTAGATGAAGAACAGCTGATGGCTTGGTTCATTTGAGAAATGAGCGAACCCTTGAATACCCTAGTGAAGAATTCCAAGCTAGTTTCTATGGCTGAAGCCGTACGTATGGCGAAGGATTTCGCCAAGGCCTTTGTTGTCAAGGTCCTGCCAAAGCGAGCACCATCATCTTTCAAAAGATTTCAAGCTCCGAAAGTTGATTCCAACTTTCCACCGCCTAAGAGACAACAAGGTCAAACTCAGGATATGGGAAGTTCCAGAATGGAAGAAAGATCCTTTTCCCGGAACTCAATCCCTTGGAATTCAACTTCAGAAGTTCCACCCTTGAACAGAGAAGTGAAATGCTTTAATTGTCAAAAGGATTTGGACATCGCAAAGAGCATGGATTGCTCAACTCCTTTTGGATCAAGGTTTTTAGGGCAAAGAAGTCAGGGACCAAGATTCTAGACTCTAGCTCCTTCCTTCCAGAGTAATCAGGTTCCTTTTCATCAAAATCAGGGAAATCCCTCTAACCAACCCTCACCTTCAATACAAAGCAATGCAAGACCTCCGCCCCTCAGAATAGGGGAAGTCAAAGAGAGATGTTCCTAGACTGACCGTCCACTTCCAAGGTAGTAACGCTGGAAGTGATTGAAAAGGATGAAAGAGATTATACTCCACCTGCGAGATGAGGACATCTCACGTTTTTAAGGGGTAGGATGTAAGATTCCTCCCTCCAGCTTTTGAGGTGTAAAGGTGTAAGAACCTCCCCTTTTGTTCTTGTAATTATTCCCCTCTCTCAAATAGAAGAAAGATATTGTTTTACCCTGTTTTGGCCTAGAGAGAGAAAATGTCTAGAGAAAGGTAATTCAAAATTGAGATATCTTTGGATACAAAAAATTCTCCTAGTGTCTAAAATGGATTCCCCTGAAAGAGAAGTTCAAAATGAACTTTCCAATGTGCATTAGGAATTAATTGAAAATGGTATAAGGGATCTTAGCCCTAACGGTCTACATTTTGTAGAAATTTTTGGATTATGGTCCAACTAAGGTTCCAATTGGATTAATCCAAGTGTTGGGATGAGATAAATCCAAAAAAATAAAAGAAAATACCCAAAAATGAGTAAATTCTCACATAAGATGAAGAGTTGACTGAGTACAAGGTTTATTAGTTAAAAATTAAGAGATATTACTAAAAAATGAGATATTTTGGAGACATGATGCATTTTTGACACCTTGGTAAAAGGAAAGGGGGACCTTTGAGGTAGGCACCTTTTTCACATATGTGGAAGGGTTTTTTAATTCAAAAAATGTGATATGTTTATCTCTCCTCTCTCCTGGATCTAACTAAATAAAAAAGGGAGCCAAACTGGTCCAAATCTTATCCAAATTGCACCAAACTGAAGCTGGAAAATTCTAGAACCCAGTCGGACTTGGTTAGTGGCCTCTCTCACCTATAAATAGACCCTCATTCCTTTGTATTTTCATATTAGAGCTATACCATGCCAATATTATCTTAAAATAATCATATTTCTATTATCCCTTAAATTTTCCTCTCTCTTGGGAGCTTGGAGCTTCTCTCTCTCTCTTCAACAACTCTTGAAGTTTCTCTTCTCCTCTTCGTGGACCATTTGATTGGTCGGGGGCTTCATTGCTCTAACAAAGAATCAAGCCAAACTTGGAGGTAAAATTGATTTATATGGTTTTTTTAAATTATCTCAATGGCTTTCTTTTTCTCAACCCCTCTCAAGCTTGAGAAGCTTTCAAAATGATTGTTTTAATTCAAATCAAGCTTTCCCTAGGAGTCTTAATGTTTAATTAAGAGAAAGTTAATCTTTATGCTTATTTGTAATGCTTTCTTTAAGTAAATCTCTCTCTCAAAATAATAGTCATCTCTATGGCTAATTCTTTAATAAAAGAATGTTTCTCAAGGATAATCTCTTATTTCAAAGCTAAACTCTAGGCTTGATGAGCTAGAGATTAAGAAAATGATATTTTCATGATTTTGTGCTACTAAAATAATGATTAATTATTTTAGATTGTTTATGAGTAGTTAAAAACTACTTTAATTCATTCTAAATGAGAAATTCACATCTATCCACATCCATCCATTCATTCACATTCACATCCATCCACATCCATACATTCATTCACATTCACATCTATCCACATTACATCCATTCATTCACATTCACATCTATCCACATTACATCCATTCATTCACATTCACATCTATCCACATTTAGTACCCCTTCTCTACTTTCGATATTGATAGGACTTTTCTAAATTTCTGCCAACTTGGCCTAGTTAAAGGTACTTTTTTCTTTGATCCCATTAAGTCTAAGTATCAAAGTGTTGTTGAAGGTTTAAAAAGAGAAAATAAACCTTGTCAGAATTGAATAGTAAAAACTCAGAAAGAGCATTTATGTATTGTATTTTCATTCCTTAAGCTTCATTTTAATAGAACTAATTCTAAACTTTTGTTACTCATGGGATCCTCAATCCTCTCAGGGATTCTAGATTCCTTTTCTGAATAAGAATTATCGAAGTTTTCTCGATGGATATTTTTACATTCTTTCTCAAATTTCTCAATTAAGATATATTCATATTCTTCTTTTTGAATAAAAGATTCATGGGATTTACAAAAACTAATTCTACCCATGTGTCTCAATAAAAATAATAATACTCAAAATTCCACTTTTGATAAATACTCATAATTTGAATTATGCCAAAAATTCCTCTTTTAACATTTAATTGTTTGGATCTCGAATATCATGGGAATTTCTCTTTTTGCATAAAAATAATTTTACCAAAAATTCTTTTGATCTCTTAATTAAATATTCATGCATAAATACTAAAAAATTATTTCCCAACGAATATGATGAAAATCATTCTTTTTGCATAGGATGTCTAATCTTGAAATATGCTAGGAAGTCCTCTTTTAGCATTATGCATAAAAATAAGATATGTATTATTTTCTGAAAAATTTACCATAGCTTCGCTGCTATTATTGATAATTCTCAAATTTTCCTAAAAGAATAAAAGCTTGTAATGAAAATATGATACTAGTTCTTCTTTTATGCTTAAAATCGAACTATGTACTCAAATCATAATTGTAACCATAATTATAAACACAACTATGATTATCCCACCAGATTAAGCTAAGTTCAACATTCCTCTTTTCTCAATTTGTTAGGATAATCCTGATGTAAATGGTTGTGAGTGTGATGTGATGAGATGTGAATGATGTGGATGGATGTGATGAGGTGTGAGTGGATGAGAATGAGATGTGTTGTGATGTGGATGGATGTGTTATGATGAGATGAGGATTTGAATGAATGTAAATGGATGTGATGAGATGTGATGTGAATGGATGTGATGTGATGTGAAAGTGATGTCAATGGATGCGATGAGATATGAATGGATGTGATGAGATGTGAATAGATGTGAATGGATGAGATGAGATGTGAATGGATGCGATGAGATGTAAATAGATGTGATGATATGTATGGATGAATGTGATACGATGTGGATGTGGGTAGATGTAAATGGATGAGATGTGAATAGATGTGAATGGATGCAATGAGATGTGAATGGATGCAATGAGATGTGAATGAGATGTGAATGGATGAGATGAGATGTGAATGGATGCGATGAGATGTGAATGGACGTGATGATATGTGAATGGATGAATGTGATGCGATGTGGATGTGGGTAGATGTGAATGGATGAGATGTGATGTGGATATGTTATGACGTGGATAGATGTGATGTAATGTGATGTGGACCTCGATAGATGTGAATGGATGTGATAAGATGAGAATGGATGTGATGAGATGTGAATGAATGCGATGTGATGTAAATGGATGTGAATGTAAATGGATGTGAATGGATGATGTGAATGTGATGAGATGTAATATGATGTGATTGGATGAGAATGGATGAATGACAATGTGAGATCCCTGTCCCCACCACGCAACAAATTCAGGGGTGCTAGCAGCACTTCTTGCGCGAGACAGGGCCCACACTCGTCGGGGCCTCGCCCCCACGGATATCCGGACAAGAGACTTGTAAGATCCCTGTTCCCACCGAGCAACAGATTCCGGATACTAGCAGCGGAAGTAGCACTTCTCGCGCGGGACAGGGGTCCCACACTCGGGGCCTCGCCCACGGATATCCGGATAAGAGACTAATCCGTCGGTTGTTCCAAAACCGAACCCGGAAAAACTTTCTTAACCGGAAGCACGGGCGATTCCACCAGGATAACTTTTTACTCTAACGTAGTCAAGATCATTTTTGATCGAGATGATCCAATTACATCTATAAGATACTTAGTCAGTTCAAGGAAGAAACTTGCACTTGGATCATTGGGATTAACGCTTTTTTCCCCATTCAAGAGGCACAGCCGTTGATTCCTATCCATAGAACAGTTACTGTCCGGGATTTTTTTTTTCTATCGTAAAAACAAAAGTTTGAGTCTCGATTTACGGATCCATCAGTCCAGCCTAACCCCATCCAGTCCCATGGATTAGCCAACCGCCCAACCACTGTAGTGATGGGATTCCAATTAAGAATTTGGTTAGGTTTTGTCCCGGGTACCAAGGAAAAGAGTTCCAAGGCCCCCTAGCCGGATGTTCATGCAAAATAAAACTAGTCACACCACTCACACACCCAATATGAAATTGCCTTTTTCAACCAGATTCAACCAGTTTAAAACAATCCTTTAATAAAACCATAGTATCACTGATCACAATCTTCCAATTTATCCCATTGATTCTTAATTTCCCATCATTCCTTCATCAGAGTATATATGGCATCATTGGCAACTAGAACACTCAGGAGCCGTTTCGATAGTTCCTAGCCCATAATACTCGGTAATATAATCACTTATCAAGATGGACTCTCGTTGAAGATCAGCAATGTGAGATCCCGATCTCCACCGCGCAACGGATTCGGGTTACTAGCAGCGGAAGTAGCACATCATGCGTGGGTAGGGGACTCACACTCGGGGCCTCGCCCACGGATATCCGGACAAGAGACTAATCCGTCGGTTTGTCCAAAACCGAAACCGGAAAAACTTCCTTTACCCGGAAAGCATGGGCGATTCCACCAGGATAACTCTTTACTCTAACGTAGTCAAGATCATTACGGATCAACTGATCTGACTGCACCTTTAACGGTACTTGGTCAAATCAAGGAAGAAACTTGCACTTGGATCATTGGGATCAACGCTTTTTTCCCCATCAAGAGGCACAGCCGTTGATTCCTATCCATAGAACAATTTCTATCCGGGATTTACTTCATCTATCGTAATAATAGAAATTAAATCTCGATTTATGGATCCATCAGTCCAGCCTAACCCCATCCGATCCCATGGGTTAGCCAACCGCCCAACCACTGTAGTGATGGGATCCAATTTGGAATTTGGTTAGGTTTTGTCCCGGGTACCAAGGAAAAGAGTTCCAAGGCCCCCTAGCCGGAATTTCATGCAAACATAAAACTAGCCACACCACTTACACACCCAATATGAAAATTGCCTTTTTCTTAGCATCAGCTAACTTTAAAACAATCCTTTAATGAAACCATAGTACCACTGATCACAATCTCCCAATTTATCCAGTTGATTCATAATTTCCCATCATTCCTTCATCAGAGTATCTATGGCATCATTGGCAACTAGAACGCTCACCACCTGTCCACACAGGGGCCGTTTCAATAGTTCCTAGCCCATAATACTCAACAATATAATCACTTATCAAGATGGACTCTCGTTGAAGATCAGCAAGATCAACCAACAGATCCATATAAAAGAGCCATGGACTCATCCGTTGAGGACCAGCAAGGTCAGTCAACCAGATCCATGCCCGGTTCCAGAAAACAACTCTTACTCCTTGTTCCAATATCTTCCTCGACGCACGCGTGGGTATCCTAGGCGACCCAGAGCCCGAGCACCGTATGGTCAGCACCCTCTAGGATCCTTCGCAGGTGACCTAGCGCTTCACTCATAGGCCGCTTCCTTGGTCCCTCATCCACCGTACCGGAAGCTCACCATTTTAATCGAACCGAGGCTGGTCAAGACCTCGGCCGACCTTGCTACGTGAGACGTCCTCCATTGACTCTCCGTCAGCAGTTGCAACTTTATCAGTTAGGTCTCCACGACCTTAATCACAAGACGGTCAAAATGCTTTCCTAGCATTCTTGACATAAAACAGCCATTTACAAACAGCATTTATAAACAGTTTACAAATACAATTTCTATGTTAACTCTCATTTTTCCACATTATCCCTCATACAATCCACATTACTTATTCCACCTTTCATTTATATGTGTACTCATCCAATCACATCATTTTCCATCTCTTCACTTCAGATTCCTTCACGTCACATATCATATATTCACATCCATATCCACATCCATACATCCACATCCACATCCACATTCACATCCATACATCCACATCTACATGCTTATCTCCATTTTCACATCCTCATTTATACATCCACATCCCATATCCACATTCATACATACACATCCATATCCACATCCATATCCGCATTCATACATACACATCCATATCCACATCCACATGCATACATTCATTATCACGTCCTCATTCATACATCCACATCCACATACATACATACATCCACATCCACATTCCCATTCACATCTATACATCCATATCTACATGCACATTCACATCCATACATCCACATCTATATCCTCATTCACATCCATACATCCACATTCATGTATCCACATCTACATGCATACATCCATACATACACATCCACATTTACATCCATGCATCCACATCCACATCCTCATTCACATCCATACATCCACATTCATACATCCTCATCCACATCCACATTCACATCCATACATCCACATCTACATGCTTATCTCCATTTTCACATCCTCATTTATACATCCACATCCCATATCCACATTCATACATACACATCCATATCCACATCCACATGCAAACATACATCCACATCCACATTCCCATTCACATATATACATCCATATCTACATGCACATTCACATCCATACATCCACATCTATATCCTCATTCACATCCATACATCCACATTCATGCATCCACATCTACATGCATACATCCATACATACACATCCACATTTACATCCATGCATCCACATCCACATCCTCATTCACATCCATACATCCACATTCATACATCCTCATCCACATCCACATTCACATCCATACATCCACATCTACATGCTTATCTCCATTTTCACATCCTCATTTATACATCCACATCCCATATCCACATTCATACATACACATCCATATCCACATCCACATGCATACATACATCCACATCCACATTCCCATTCTCATTCACATATATACATCCATATCTACATGCACATTCACATCCATACATCCACATCTATATGCTCATTCACATCCATACATCCACATTCATGCATCCACATCTACATGCATACATCCATACATCCACATCCACATTTACATCCATGCATCCACACCTACATCCTCATTCACATCCATACATCCACATTCATACATCCACATCCACATCCACATTCACATCCATACATCCACATCTACATGCTTATCTCCATTTTCACATCCTCATTTATACATCCACATCCCATATCCACATTCATACATACACATCCATATCCATATCCATATGCAAACATACATCCACATCCACATTCCCATTCCCATTCACATATATACATCCATATCTACATGCACATTCACATCCATACATCCACATCTATATGCTCATTCACATCCATACATCCACATTCATGCATCCACATCTACATGCATACATACATCCACATCCACATTCCCATTCACATATATACATCCATATCTACATGCACATTCACATCCATACATCCACATCTATATGCTCATTCACATCCATACATCCACATTCATGCATCCACATCTACATGCATACATCCATACATCCACATCCACATTTACATCCATGCATCCACACCTACATCCTCATTCACATCCATACATCCACATTCATACATCCACATCCACATCCACATTCACATCCATACATCCACATCTACATGCTTATCTCCATTTTCACATCCTCATTTATACATCCACATCCCATATCCACATTCATACATACACATCCATATCCATATCCATATGCAAACATACATCCACATCCACATTCCCATTCTTTTATGCATACCTCTATGCATGAAATTCAATTATGCTAAAAGTAACACTTTTATAATAAAATATTCAACTTTTATGCATACCTCTATGCATGAAATCCAATATGATAAAAGTAACACTTTTGATATTAAAAAAATTATCCTTTATGCATACTTCTATGCATGAAAATTAAAATGATAAAAGTAACACTTTTGATATAAAAATTTTCCTTTATGCATACTTCTATGCATGAAAATTAAAAATGATAAAAGTAACACTTTTAATATTAAAAAATTATCCTTTATGCATACTTCTATGCATGAAAATTAAAAATGATAAAAGTAACACTTTTGATATAAAAAATTTTCCTTTATGCATACTTCTATGTATGAAAATTAAAAATGATAAAAGTAACACTTTTAATATAAAAAAAATATCCTTTATGCATACTTCTATGCATGAAAATTAAAAATGATAAAAGTAACACTTTTGATATAAAAAATTTTCCTTTATGCATACTTCTATGTATGAAAATTAAAAATGATAAAAGTAACACTTTTAATATAAAAAAATTATCCTTTATGCATGATATTAAAATTCAATTTCTCCATGATTATAATGAAATTCTTTCAATTAATCTAGGATGATAATTCCTAGAATATGGTAGGAAGTCCTCTTTTTATGCTTTGAATGAAATTATTTTATGCATAATTTTTATAAAAATTTTGCCATAGCTCCGCTGCTATGACTGATAAATCTCAATTTTTTCTAAGGGATAAAGCTTATCATTAAGCAAATAATTAAAATGATCTCTAATTGGATCATTAATCTATAATGGATTGAATCATCAATATGCATAAACTAAAAGCATAGGAAAAAGCCATTAATTTGGCCTCAAGCATAGCTTAATCTTGGATTAAGGAAAAGCTTTATGAAAAGCTTCATGTGGATTGAGAATGGGTCATGAGTATGACCATTTCTTGAGTGAGAGAGAGAAATTACATAAAAACCATTAGAATTTAAACATAAATAAAAATTAACTTCAATAGCATTTATTAAATTATGTAACTCTTCACTACTAATCACCAATTAACTTTAATAGCATTTAAAAAAATCATACCAATTAAGCTTCTCAAGCTTGAGAGGGGTTGAGAAGAGAGAAACATTGAGAAATTATAGAAAGATCAATATTCACTAATTACCTTACAAATTGCTTGATTCTTTGTTCACGGTAGAGGCCCCCAACCAATCAATTGGTTAAGTATGTTGATGGAGCCACTAATGGGGATTGAAGAAAGAGGGAAGCTCCAAAAACTAGTGAATTATTAAATGAATTCACAGTTCTTGGCTTAGGTGGAGTAGAGTAACGATGCATAAACACTATATATTTTTCAACAAGGGGGAGGCTTCTATTTATAGGAAAAATTGAGCTCCTAACCAAACAAACTGATTCTAGAATTTTCCAAATCAGTTTGGTCAATTTTTGACCATTTTTAGGTCAGTTAAGCTAACTTTTTGGAACTAGACTTGAATGAGGAGAGAGGAGAGATGAAATATCTCAATTTTTATGAGTTTAAAACTCATTCAAGCATGTGAAATATGCACCTCCTTTAAAGAACTCCCCTTCCTTACATATGTGTCATAATGGAATCATTTTAATATTGCTCATAGTTTTTTTACTAATAAACCTTGTACATTTTCAACTCTTCATCTTATGTGAAATATGCACCTCCTTTAAAGAACTCCCCTTCCTTACATATGTGTCATAATGGAATCATTTTAATATTGCTCATAGTTTTTTATTAATAAACCTTGTACATTTTCAACTCTTCATCTTATGTGAGCATTTAAGAGACTCCCCTTCCTTACATATGTGTCATAATAAAATCATTATACCCAAAATATCTCATATTTTTAATATTGCACATAGTTTTTTACTAATAAACCTTGTACATTTTCAACTCTTCACCTCATGTGAGCATTTACTCATTTTTCGGTATTTTCTTTTTACAAGTTGGATTTATCTCCTCCCTACACATGGATTGATGCTATTGGTCCATAGGAACCTTAATTGGACCATAGTCTAAAGATTTCTGAAAATCTAGACCCTTAGGCTAAGGTTCTTTATACCTATTTTCAATTAATTCCAATTACACATTGAAAAATTCTTTTTGAATTTCTGTTTCAAGGGAACTCATCTGAATTAGAAGAGATATTTTTCTATCCAAAAATATTCAAAATCTAAATATTCTCTCTCTAGAATATTTTTCTCTCTCTAGGCTAAAACAGATAGAAACAAGGTCTTTATATTTCTGAAGAGGGATTGATTACAGGGAAAGATACTAGACATCAAAAAGGGGGTGGGGGAGGAATCTTACATTCTACCCCACTTAAAAAATGCGAGATGTCCTCATCTCGCAAACTGGGATAATTTCTCAAGATGCACGAATATGAGACTTAGAGAAAAATTTTAATCAAGATTAACCACCAAGAAACGTCTTAAAGAGAGCAAGATTCAAAATAAGAACAAGATTTAAACTTTATTCATTCTCGGAACTTATACAGTAAAGATAGAAGAACTCTTTACACTTCCATAAGTCCGTCCATCATATGATCACAAAAGCAGTCCTCACAAGCTGCACAAGTATAAGGTAACTCATCTATGGGAATAATTCTGTTGGTTATTGCTGCACCTATCTCAGTGGTATGAGGTGATCTAACAAAAGGACCTCTGAGAGGCAAGCCAAAAATGGGATAAAGGCATATCTTCTCATGAGGAAGAAAACACGCTAGTAAGAAGACCCGCTCAGAAAACCCAAGATGTCTTGATCTCATGACGCAGTAGTATCGGGGACCCAAACCCAAGGCTTCGATAACCATGGCCAAGCGGACATTGTTACGAAAGTGCTGCTGACCCCAGGGTGTTACCCTAGTTATGTCTTGATAGGTCCGCCATTTGGTCTGAGCTACAGAAGTTCCCAAGTGAGGAAAAAGTGAGCGCTCATACTGTTCTATAAAATCCTTCTTCACAGACTCACTTGCGTCTTGAAGGTGAGGAATCATTATGGATAAAACTAATTCCTGTTGCCAAGCCATGAAGGAGATTAAGAAGAAGGGAGATTGATGGAAGTAAGATTACTGTGAGTGATAACTAAAAGTTACGACTTATATAAAGGAAGGAGCTAGCGTAACTTAGAAGCCAACGGTATCTTGCCACTGAAGTCTTACCGTCTTTCCATGATTTGGGTTTGGCACATATTTCTATGAAATACATTAAGAACTTTGAGATGAGGAGATAAAAGAAGCTCGTAAGCTAAGTCACTTACTTTCTTTGAATTCAGATAAGGCTCACAATATCTGGGGGATAACTTCTTAAACTCCCCAATAGATAAAGAACTTCTTTTGGGTCGTACTCGAATGAAGACCAAAACCTTGGTATCCAAAACACCGATTTTTACTTCTGAACTCATTGTTCTGAATCTTTAAAACAGGTGGAACTCCTGAGAAGTATTCTAGGGAAAGGGTCTTTCTTTCTTAAACAGAATCGTTCTTTTATTTTAGAGATCAAAAATGGAGATTCTTACTCCTGTATACCTCGAAGGCTGGGGAGGAATCTTACATTCTACCCCACTTAAAAAAGTACGAGATGTCCTCATCTCGCCAAGTAGAGGACAACTCTTTTTCTTAAGATCTAATTTATTCTAGGGTTCCTTATATTCTGGTCAACCCAACAGAATACGGGGATAAATATCCCTTATATAGAACTCATCATTAAATAACAATTCATTTTAGATCATATCATTCATATCCTTAACACGATAATGGTCCATCAGATCGAAATTTTTTTCTTTCTGAACATTCCTCCACGGGAATTTCAGTCAAGCAAGTTTTCAATTTGTCATCCCTTAACTTGATATACCGAGTCAAGTGTTAACAGTAGCGCTTTGACAGCACAATCCACTAATCTCATAGTGATTTGTTGAAATCATTATCATCATTCCAGTTATGAATATCATCACATGGACTCGTCCCATTCATCCTCATGTGGTTTCGCTCAGCTTATTACATTTCAACTAAATTTCGGAAATCATCATTTTTCAATCAGAATCCAAATCAATTTCATCAGTTCTCAAACAAAATTAAAAATCATATCAACCACATTCGAATTCATCATCTGGATAGCATTAACGCTTAAAATTTCAAGTCTTAGATTTACTCGTATATACTGTCAGCAAAGAGCTGCAGTATACTCTCGGTATATACGGGTAGTCACGGCCCTTGGAATTATAAGGTAAATACCATCATGTCTAGGCCTCAAGCAAGTCAGGGATTCTATATAATTACGGTACTTCCATCTGAAGACCCAATTACCAATTTACAAATTTTAGTTTGAATATCAAATTGTATGACTTATATCACACAATTACAACCTTTTTGTGTTTCTTGATAAATGTTTGACATATTTGTCTTCTCAGTTGATCTTTATTAACCAAATGCTCTGATACCAACTGTGAGATCCCGATCTCCACCGCGCAACGGATTCGGGTTACTAGCAGCGGAAGTAGCACATCATGCGTGGGTAGGGGACTCACACTCGGGGCCTCGCCCACGGATATCCGGACAAGAGACTAATCCGTCGGTTTGTCCAAAACCGAAACCGGAAAAACTTCCTTTACCCGGAAAGCATGGGCGATTCCACCAGGATAACTCTTTACTCTAACGTAGTCAAGATCATTACGGATCAACTGATCTGACTGCACCTTTAACGGTACTTGGTCAAATCAAGGAAGAAACTTGCACTTGGATCATTGGGATCAACGCTTTTTTCCCCATCAAGAGGCACAGCCGTTGATTCCTATCCATAGAACAATTTCTATCCGGGATTTACTTCATCTATCGTAATAATAGAAATTAAATCTCGATTTATGGATCCATCAGTCCAGCCTAACCCCATCCGATCCCATGGGTTAGCCAACCGCCCAACCACTGTAGTGATGGGATCCAATTTGGAATTTGGTTAGGTTTTGTCCCGGGTACCAAGGAAAAGAGTTCCAAGGCCCCCTAGCCGGAATTTCATGCAAACATAAAACTAGCCACACCACTTACACACCCAATATGAAAATTGCCTTTTTCTTAGCATCAGCTAACTTTAAAACAATCCTTTAATGAAACCATAGTACCACTGATCACAATCTCCCAATTTATCCAGTTGATTCATAATTTCCCATCATTCCTTCATCAGAGTATCTATGGCATCATTGGCAACTAGAACGCTCACCACCTGTCCACACAGGGGCCGTTTCAATAGTTCCTAGCCCATAATACTCAACAATATAATCACTTATCAAGATGGACTCTCGTTGAAGATCAGCAAGATCAACCAACAGATCCATATAAAAGAGCCATGGACTCATCCGTTGAGGACCAGCAAGGTCAGTCAACCAGATCCATGCCCGGTTCCAGAAAACAACTCTTACTCCTTGTTCCAATATCTTCCTCGACGCACGCGTGGGTATCCTAGGCGACCCAGAGCCCGAGCACCGTATGGTCAGCACCCTCTAGGATCCTTCGCAGGTGACCTAGCGCTTCACTCATAGGCCGCTTCCTTGGTCCCTCATCCACCGTACCGGAAGCTCACCATTTTAATCGAACCGAGGTTGGTCAAGACCTCGGCCGACCTTGCTACGTGAGACGTCCTCCATTGACTCTCCGTCAGCAGTTGCAACTTTATCAGTTAGGTCTCCACGACCTTAATCACAAGACGGTCAAAATGCTTTCCTAGCATTCTTGACATAAAACAGCCATTTACAAACAGCATTTATAAACAGTTTACAAATACAATTTCTATGTTAACTCTCATTTTTCCACATTATCCCTCATACAATCCACATTACTTATTCCACCTTTCATTTATATGTGTACTCATCCAATCACATCATTTTCCATCTCTTCACTTCAGATTCCTTCACGTCACATATCATATATTCACATCCATATCCACATCCATACATCCACATCCACATCCACATTCACATCCATACATCCACATCTACATGCTTATCTCCATTTTCACATCCTCATTTATACATCCACATCCCATATCCACATTCATACATACACATCCATATCCACATCCATATCCGCATTCATACATACACATCCATATCCACATCCACATGCATACATTCATTATCACGTCCTCATTCATACATCCACATCCACATACATACATACATCCACATCCACATTCCCATTCACATCTATACATCCATATCTACATGCACATTCACATCCATACATCCACATCTATATCCTCATTCACATCCATACATCCACATTCATGTATCCACATCTACATGCATACATCCATACATACACATCCACATTTACATCCATGCATCCACATCCACATCCTCATTCACATCCATACATCCACATTCATACATCCTCATCCACATCCACATTCACATCCATACATCCACATCTACATGCTTATCTCCATTTTCACATCCTCATTTATACATCCACATCCCATATCCACATTCATACATACACATCCATATCCACATCCACATGCAAACATACATCCACATCCACATTCCCATTCACATATATACATCCATATCTACATGCACATTCACATCCATACATCCACATCTATATCCTCATTCACATCCATACATCCACATTCATGCATCCACATCTACATGCATACATCCATACATACACATCCACATTTACATCCATGCATCCACATCCACATCCTCATTCACATCCATACATCCACATTCATACATCCTCATCCACATCCACATTCACATCCATACATCCACATCTACATGCTTATCTCCATTTTCACATCCTCATTTATACATCCACATCCCATATCCACATTCATACATACACATCCATATCCACATCCACATGCATACATACATCCACATCCACATTCCCATTCCCATTCACATATATACATCCATATCTACATGCACATTCACATCCATACATCCACATCTATATGCTCATTCACATCCATACATCCACATTCATGCATCCACATCTACATGCATACATCCATACATCCACATCCACATTTACATCCATGCATCCACACCTACATCCTCATTCACATCCATACATCCACATTCATACATCCACATCCACATCCACATTCACATCCATACATCCACATCTACATGCTTATCTCCATTTTCACATCCTCATTTATACATCCACATCCCATATCCACATTCATACATACACATCCATATCCATATCCATATGCAAACATACATCCACATCCACATTCCCATTCCCATTCACATATATACATCCATATCTACATGCACATTCACATCCATACATCCACATCTATATGCTCATTCACATCCATACATCCACATTCATGCATCCACATCTACATGCATACATACATCCACATCCACATTCCCATTCACATATATACATCCATATCTACATGCACATTCACATCCATACATCCACATCTATATGCTCATTCACATCCATACATCCACATTCATGCATCCACATCTACATGCATACATCCATACATCCACATCCACATTTACATCCATGCATCCACACCTACATCCTCATTCACATCCATACATCCACATTCATACATCCACATCCACATCCACATTCACATCCATACATCCACATCTACATGCTTATCTCCATTTTCACATCCTCATTTATACATCCACATCCCATATCCACATTCATACATACACATCCATATCCATATCCATATGCAAACATACATCCACATCCACATTCCCATTCTTTTATGCATACCTCTATGCATGAAATTCAATTATGCTAAAAGTAACACTTTTATAATAAAATATTCAACTTTTATGCATACCTCTATGCATGAAATCCAATATGATAAAAGTAACACTTTTGATATTAAAAAAATTATCCTTTATGCATACTTCTATGCATGAAAATTAAAATGATAAAAGTAACACTTTTGATATAAAAATTTTCCTTTATGCATACTTCTATGCATGAAAATTAAAAATGATAAAAGTAACACTTTTAATATAAAAAAATTATCCTTTATGCATACTTCTATGCATGAAAATTAAAAATGATAAAAGTAACACTTTTGATATAAAAAATTTTCCTTTATGCATACTTCTATGTATGAAAATTAAAAATGATAAAAGTAACACTTTTAATATAAAAAAAATATCCTTTATGCATACTTCTATGCATGAAAATTAAAAATGATAAAAGTAACACTTTTGATATAAAAAATTTTCCTTTATGCATACTTCTATGTATGAAAATTAAAAATGATAAAAGTAACACTTTTAATATAAAAAAATTATCCTTTATGCATGATATAAAAATTTAATTTCTCCATGATTATAATGAAATTCTTTCAATTAATCTAGGATGATAATTCCTAGAATATGGTAGGAAGTCCTCTTTTTATGCTTTGAATGAAATTATTTTATGCATAATTTTTATAAAAATTTTGCCATAGCTCCGCTGCTATGACTGATAAATCTCAATTTTTTCTAAGGGATAAAGCTTATCATTAAGCAAATAATTAAAATGATCTCTAATTGGATCATTAATCTATAATGGATTGAATCATCAATATGCATAAACTAAAAGCATAGGAAAAAGCCATTAATTTGGCCTCAAGCATAGCTTAATCTTGGATTAAGGAAAAGCTTTATGAAAAGCTTCATGTGGATTGAGAATGGATCATGAGTATGACCATTTCTTGAGTGAGAGAGAGAAATTACATAAAAACCATTAGAATTTAAACATAAATAAAAATTAACTTCAATAGCATTTATTAAATTATGTAACTCTTCACTACTATTCACCAATTAACTTTAATAGCATTTAAAAAAATCATACCAATTAAGCTTCTCAAGCTTGAGAGGGGTTGAGAAGAGAGAAACATTGAGAAATTATAGAAAGATCAATATTCACTAATTACCTTACAAATTGCTTGATTCTTTGTTCACGGTAGAGGCCCCCAACCAATCAATTGGTTAAGTATGTTGATGGAGCCACTAATGGGGATTGAAGAAAGAGGAAAGCTCCAAAAACTAGTGAATTATTAAATGAATTCACAGTTCTTGGCTTAGGTGGAGTAGAGTAACGATGCATAAACACTATATATTTTTCAACAAGGGGGAGGCTTCTATTTATAGGAAAAATTGAGCTCCTAACCAAACAAACTGATTCTAGAATTTTCCAAATCAGTTTGGTCAATTTTTGACCATTTTTAGGTCAGTTAAGCTAACTTTTTGGAACTAGACTTGAATGAGGAGAGAGGAGAGATGAAATATCTCAATTTTTATGAGTTTAAAACTCATTCAAGCATGTGAAATATGCACCTCCTTTAAAGAACTCCCCTTCCTTACATATGTGTCATAATGGAATCATTTTAATATTGCTCATAGTTTTTTTACTAATAAACCTTGTACATTTTCAACTCTTCATCTTATGTGAAATATGCACCTCCTTTAAAGAACTCCCCTTCCTTACATATGTGTCATAATGGAATCATTTTAATATTGCTCATAGTTTTTTATTAATAAACCTTGTACATTTTCAACTCTTCATCTTATGTGAGCATTTAAGAGACTCCCCTTCCTTACATATGTGTCATAATAAAATCATTATACCCAAAATATCTCATATTTTTAATATTGCACATAGTTTTTTACTAATAAACCTTGTACATTTTCAACTCTTCACCTCATGTGAGCATTTACTCATTTTTGGGTATTTTCTTTTTACAAGTTGGATTTATCTCCTCCCTACACATGGATTGATGCTATTGGTCCATAGGAACCTTAATTGGACCATAGTCTAAAGATTTCTGAAAATCTAGACCCTTAGGCTAAGGTTCTTTATACCTATTTTCAATTAATTCCAATTACACATTGAAAAATTCTTTTTGAATTTCTGTTTCAAGGGAACTCATCTGAATTAGAAGAGATATTTTTCTATCCAAAAATATTCAAAATCTAAATATTCTCTCTCTAGAATATTTTTCTCTCTCTAGGCTAAAACAGATAGAAACAAGGTCTTTATATTTCTGAAGAGGGATTGATTACAGGGAAAGATACTAGACATCAAAAAGGGGGTGGGGGAGGAATCTTACAAGCAAGATCAACCAACGGATCCATATAAGGAGCCATGGACTCATCCATTGAAGACCAGCAAGGTCAATCAACCAGATCCATGCTCGATTTCAAAAAACAACTCCAACTCTGTTCCAATATCTTCCTCGACGCACGCGTGGGTATCCTAGGCAACCCAGAGCCCGAGCACCGTATGGTCAGCACCCTCTAGGATCCTTCGCAGGTAACCTAGCGCTTCACGCATAGGCCGCTTCCTTGGCCCCTCATCCACCGTACCGGAAGCTCACCATTTTAATCGCACCGAGGCTGGTCAAGACCTCGGCCGACCTTGCTACGCGAGACGTCCTTCATTGACTCCCCGTCAGCAGTTGCAACTTTACCATCACGACTTTAATCACAAGACGGTCAAAATGCTCCCCCCAGCATTCTTGACATAAAACAATCATTTACAAACAGCATTTACAAACAGTTTACAATACAATTTCTATTTTAACTTTCATTTTTCCACATTATCCCTCATCAATCTACATTACTTATTCCATATTCCATTTATATGTATACTCATTCCATCACATCATTTCCATCTCATCACTTCATATTCCCTCACATCACATATCGTATATTCACATCCATACATCCACATCTATATGCGTACATTCATATCTACATACATCTACATCTCTATGCATACATCTACATCCACATTCACATTCACCTCCATACATCTACATCTATATGCATACATCCTCCTCCACATTCACATCCACATCTATACATCTACATCTACATGCATACATCCACCTCTACATCCACATCTACATCTATACACCTACATCTACATGCATACATCCACATCTCCATTCACATCTACATCTACATGCATACATCTACATGCATACATCCACATCTCCATTCACATCTACATCTATACATCTACATCTACATGCATCCATCCACCTCCACATCCACATCTACATCTATACATCTACATTTACATGCATACATCCATATCTCCATTCCCATCTACATCTATACCTCTACATCTACATGCATCCATCCACCTCCACATCCACATCTACATCTATACATCTACATCTACATGTATACATCCACATCCACATTCACATTCACCTCCATACATCTACATCTACATGCATACATCCACATCTCCATTCACATCTACATCTATACATCTACATCTACATGCATCCATCCACCTCCATATCAAAATCTACATCTATACATCTACATCTACATGCATACATCCATATCTCCATTCCCATCTACATCTATACATCTACATCTACATGCATCCATCTACCTCCACATCCACATCTACATCTATACATCTACATCTACATGTATACATCCACCTCCACATCCACATCCGTATCTATACATCTACATCTACATGCATCCATCCACCTCCACATCCACATCTACATCTATACATCTACATCTACATGTATACATCCACATCTCCATTCATATCTACATCTATACATCTACATCTACATGCATCCATCCACATCTCCATTTACATCCTCATCTACACATCTATTTCTACATGCATACATCCACATCCCATGCATACATCCACCTCCACATTCACACTCACATCCATATATCTACATCTACATGCAACATCCACATCTCCAATAAAATTCTTTTAATTAATCTAGGATGATAGTTCCTAGAATATGGTAGGAAGTCCTCTTTTTATGCTTTGAATGAATTTATTTTATGCGTAATTTCTATAAAAATTTTGCCATAGCTCCGCTACTGTGACTGATAAATCTCAATTTTTTTCTAAGGGATAAAGCTTATCATTAAGGAAATAATTAGAATGGTCTCTAATTGGATCATCAATCCATAAGGGATTGAGTCATCAATGTGCATAAACTAAAAGTATAGAAAAAAGTCATTAAATTGGCCTCAAGTATAGCTTAATCTTGGATTAAGGAAAAGCTTTATGAAAAGCTTCATTTGGATTGAGAATGGTTCATGAGTATGACCATTTCTTGAGTGAGAGAGAAATTCATAAAAACCATTAGAATTTAAACATAAATGGAAATTAACTTCAATAGCATTTATTAAATTATGTAACTCTTCACTACTATTCACCAATTAACTTCAATAGCATTTAAAAAACCATACCAATTAAACTTCTCAAGCTTGAGAGGGGTTGAGAAGAGAGAATCATTGAGAAATTATAGAAAAGATCAAAATTCAATATACTTACCTTATGATTTGCTTGATTCTTTATTCACGGTAGAGGCCCCCAACCAATCAATTGGTTTAGTATGTTGATGGAGCCACCAATGGGGATTGAAGAAAGAGAGAAGTATCAAAAACTAGTGAATTATTAAAGAATTCACAGTTCTTGGCTTAGGTAGAGTAGAGTAACAATGCCTAAGACACTCTATATTTTGGCTTAGGTGGAGTAGAGTAATAAAGCATAAGACACTCTATATTTTGGCTTAGGTGGAGTAGAGTAACAAGGCATAGAACACTATATATTTTGGCTTAGGAGGAGTAGAGTAACAAAGCATAAGACTCTATCTAATTTGGCTTAGGTGGATTAGGGTAACAAAGCATAAGACTGTATGTCTTTTTCAACAAGGGGAGGCTTCTATTTATAGGAAAATTTGAGCTCCTAACCAAACAAACCGATTCTAGAATTTTCCAAGTCAGTTTGGTTGAATTTGGACTAGATTTGGACCTAGTTTGGTTACTTTTTGATTCGGTTTGGTTTCATTTTGATTTGGTTTGGTTCAAGAGAGATGAGAGATAAAAATATCACATTATTTTTGAGTTTAAAACTCATTCAAGCATGTGAAATATGCACCTCCTTTAAAGAATTCCCCTTCCTTACATATGTGTCAAAATTTTATTGCTCATAGTTTTTTACTAATAAACCTTGTACATTTTCAACTCTTCATCTTATGTGAAATATGCACCTCCTTTAAAGAACTCCTCTTCCTTACATATGTGTCATAGTTTTTTTTACTAATAAACCTTGTACATTTTCAACTCTTCATCTTATGTGAAATATGCACCTCCTTTAAAGAACTCCCCTTCCTTACATATGTGTTTATTTACTAATAAACCTTGTACATTTTCAACTCTTCATCTTATGTGAAATATGCACCTCCTTTAAAGAACTCCCCTTCCTTACATATGTGTTTATTTACTAATAAACCTTGTACATTTTCAACTCTTCATCTTATGTGAGCATTTACTCATTTTTGGATACCCAAAATATCTCATATTTTTAATATTGCTCATAGTTTTTTTTTTTTACTAATAAATCTTGTACATTTTCAACTCTTCATCTTATGTGAGCATTTACTCATTTTTGGGTATCTTCTTTTACAAATTGGATTTATCTCCTCCCTACACATGGATTGATGCTATTGGCCCATAGGAACCTTAATTGGACCATAGTCTAAAGATTTATGAAAATCTAGACCCTTAGGCTAAGGTTCTTTATACCTATTTCCAGTTAATTCCAATTGCACATTGAAAAATTCTTTTTAAATTTCTGTTTTAGGGGAACTCATCTAAATTATAAGAGATATTTTTCTATCCAAAAATCTTCAAAATCTGAATATTCTCTCTCTAGAATATTTTCTCTCTCTAGGTTAAAACAGCCACAAACAAGATCTCTTATATTTTAGAAAAGGAATTGATTACAGGGGAATATACTAGACATCAAAAAGGGGTTGGGGGAGGAATCTTACATTCTACCCCACTTAAAAAACGCGAGATGTCCTCATCTCACAACTTGGAATAATTTCGCAAGATGTACGAATATGAGATTTAGAGAAAAATTTTAATCACGATTAACCACCAAGAAAAGTCTTAAAGAGAGCAAGATTCAAAATAAGAACAAGATTTAAACTTTATTCATTCACGGGACTTATACAGTAAAGATAGAAGAACTCTTTACACTTCCATAAGCCCGTCCATCATATGGTCACAAAAGCAGTCCTCACAAGCTGCACAAGTATAGGGTAACTCATCTATGGGAATGATTCTGCTGGTTATTGTCGCACCTATCTCAGTGGTATGAGGTGATCTAACAAAAGAACCTCTGAGAGGCAAGCCAAAAACGGGGTAAAGGCATATCTTCTCATGAGGAAGAAAACATGCCAGTAAGAAGACCCGCTCAGAAAACCCAAGATGCCTTGATCTCATGACACAGTAGTATCGGGGACCCAAACCCAAAGCTTCAATAACCATGGCCAAGCGGACATTGTTACGAAAGTGTTGCTGACCCCAGGGTGTTACCCTAGTTATGTTTTGATAGGTCTGCCATTTGGTCTGCGCTACAGAAGTTCCTAGGTGAGGAAAAAGTGAGCGCTCATACTGTTCTATAAAGTCTTTCTTCACAAACTCTCTTGCGTCTTGAAGGTGAGAAATCATCAGGGATAAAACTAATTCCTGTTGCCAAGCCATGAAGGAGATTAAGAAAGAAAGGAGATTGATGGGAGTAAGATTACTGTGAGCGACAAGTAAAAGTTACGACTTATATAAAGGAAGGAGCTAGCGTAACCTAGAAGCCAACGGTAACTTGCCACTGAAGTTTTACCGTCTTTCTATGATTTGAGTTTGACACATTTTTCTATAGAAGGCATTAAGAATTTTGAGATGAGGAGATAAAAGAAACTTGTAGGCTAAGTCACCTACTTTCATTCAATTCAGATATAAGGGTCACAATATCTGGGGGATAACTTCTTATACTCCCCAAGAGATAAAGAGCTTCTTTTGGGCCGCACTCGAATGAAAACCAAAACCTTGGTATCCAAAACACCGATTCTCACTTCTGAACTCACTGTTCTAAATCTTTAAAACAGGTGGGACTCCTGAGAAGTATTCTAGGGAAAGGGTCTTCCCTTTTTAAACAGAAACTTTCTTTTATTTTAGAGAGGGAATAATTATAAGATCAGAAAGGAAGATTCTTACTCCAGTATACCTCGAAGGTTGGGGAGGAATCTTATATTCTACCCCACTTAAAAAGTGCGAGATGTCCTCATCTCGCAAGGTAGAGGACATCTCTTTTTCTTAAGATCCAATTTTATTCTGGGGTTCCTTATATTCTGGTCAACCCAACAGAACACTGGGATAAATATCCCTTATATAGAACTCATCATTGAATAACAATTCATTCAGATCATATCATTCGTATCTTTAACATGATAATGGTCCATTAGACCGAAAAGTTTCCTTCGGAACATTCCTCCACGGAAATTTAAGTCAAGCAAGTTCTCAATTTGACATCCCTTAACTTGATCTACCGGTCAAGTACTAACAGTAGCAATCTGACAGCACAATCCACTAATCTCATAGTGATTTGCTGAATTCGTTATCATCATTCTAGTTATGAATATCATCACAGGGACTCGTCCCATTCCCCCTCATTGTGGTTTCATTATATTTCAACTAAGTTTTAAAAATCAACATTTTTTTTTCAATCAGCATTTTCAATCAGAATCCAAATCAATTCATCAATTCTCAAACAGAATTAAAAATCATATCAATCACATTCGAAATCATCATCTGGATAGCATTAACGCTTATAATTTCAAGTCTTAGATTTACTCGTATATACTGTCAGTAAAGAGCTGCAGTATACTCTCGGTATATACGTGTAGTCACGGCCCTTGGAATTATAAGGTAAATACTATCATGTCTAGGCCTCAAGCAAGTCAGGGATTCTATATAATTGCGGTACTTCCATCTGAAGAACCGATTACCAATTTATGAATTTCAGTTTGAATATCAAATTGTATGAATTATATCACATAATTATAACCTTTAGGTGTTTCTTGATAATTTTTTGACATATTTGTCTTCTCAGTTGATCTTTATTAACCAAATGCTCTGATACCAACTGTAAGATCCCTGTTCCCACCGAGCAACAGATTCGGGATACTAGCAGCGGAAGTAGCACTTCTCGCGCGGGACAGGGGTCCCACACTCGGGGCCTCACCCACGGATATCCGGATAAGAGACTAATCCGTCGGTTGTTCCAAAACCGAACCCGGAAAAACTTTCTTAACCGGAAGCACGGGCGATTCCACCAGGATAACTTTTTACTCTAACGTAGTCAAGATCATTTTTGATCGAGATGATCCAATTACATCTATAAGATACTTAGTCAGTTCAAGGAAGAAACTTGCACTTGGATCATTGGGATTAACGCTTTTTTCCCCATTCAAGAGGCACAGCCGTTGATTCCTATCCATAGAACAGTTACTGTCCGGGATTTTTTTTTTCTATCGTAAAAACAAAAGTTTGAGTCTCGATTTACGGATCCATCAGTCCAGCCTAACCCCATCCAGTCCCATGGATTAGCCAACCGCCCAACCACTGTAGTGATGGGATTCCAATTAAGAATTTGGTTAGGTTTTGTCCCGGGTACCAAGGAAAAGAGTTCCAAGGCCCCCTAGCCGGATGTTCATGCAAAATAAAACTAGTCACACCACTCACACACCCAATATGAAATTGCCTTTTTCAACCAGATTCAACCAGTTTAAAACAATCCTTTAATAAAACCATAGTATCACTGATCACAATCTTCCAATTTATCCCATTGATTCTTAATTTCCCATCATTCCTTCATCAGAGTATATATGGCATCATTGGCAACTAGAACGCTCAGGAGCCGTTTCGATAGTTCCTAGCCCATAATACTCGGTAATATAATCACTTATCAAGATGGACTCTCGTTGAAGATCAGCAAGATCAACCAACGGATCCATATAAGGAGCCATGGACTCATCCATTGAAGACCAGCAAGGTCAATCAACCAGATCCATGCTCGATTTCAGAAAACAACTCCAACTCTGTTCCAATATCTTCCTCGACGCACGCGTAGGTATCCTAGGCAACCCAGAGCCCGAGCACCGTATGGTCAGCACCCTCTAGGATCCTTCGCAGGTAACCTAGCGCTTCACGCATAGGCCGCTTCCTTGGCCCCTCATCCACCGTACCGGAAGCTCACCATTTTAATCGCACCGAGGCTGGTCAAGACCTCGGCCGACCTTGCTACGCGAGACGTCCTTCATTGACAACATCCCGTCAGCAGTTGCAACTTTACCATCACGACTTTAATCACAAGACGGTCAAAATGCTCCCCCCAGCATTCTTGACATAAAACAATCATTTACAAACAGCATTTACAAACAGTTTACAATACAATTTCTATTTTAACTTTCATTTTTCCACATTATCCCTCATCAATCTACATTACTTATTCCATATTCCATTTATATGTATACTCATTCCATCACATCATTTCCATCTCATCACTTCATCCTCACATCACATATCGTATATTCACATCCATACATCCACATCTATATGCGTACATTCATATCTACATACATCTACATCTCTATGCATACATCTACATCCACATTCACATTCACCTCCATACATCTACATCTATATGCATACATCCTCCTCCACATTCACATCCACATCTATACATCTACATCTACATGCATACATCCACCTCTACATCCACATCTACATCTATACACCTACATCTACATGCATACATCCACATCTCCATTCACATCTACATCTACATGCATACATCTACATGCATACATCCACATCTCCATTCACATCTACATCTATACATCTACATCTACATGCATCCATCCACCTCCACATCCACATCTACATCTATACATCTACATTTACATGCATACATCCATATCTCCATTCCCATCTACATCTATACCTCTACATCTACATGCATCCATCCACCTCCACATCCACATCTACATCTATACATCTACATCTACATGTATACATCCACATCCACATTCACATTCACCTCCATACATCTACATCTACATGCATACATCCACATCTCCATTCACATCTACATCTATACATCTACATCTACATGCATCCATCCACCTCCATATCAAAATCTACATCTATACATCTACATCTACATGCATACATCCATATCTCCATTCCCATCTACATCTATACATCTACATCTACATGCATCCATCTACCTCCACATCCACATCTACATCTATACATCTACATCTACATGTATACATCCACCTCCACATCCACATCCGTATCTATACATCTACATCTACATGCATCCATCCACCTCCACATCCACATCTACATCTATACATCTACATCTACATGTATACATCCACATCTCCATTCATATCTACATCTATACATCTACATCTACATGCATCCATCCACATCTCCATTTACATCCTCATCTACACATCTATTTCTACATGCATACATCCACATCCCATGCATACATCCACCTCCACATTCACACTTACATCCATATATCTACATCTACATGCAACATCCACATCTCCAATAAAATTCTTTTAATTAATCTAGGATGATAGTTCCTAGAATATGGTAGGAAGTCCTCTTTTTATGCTTTGAATGAATTTATTTTATGCGTAATTTCTATAAAAATTTTGCCATAGCTCCGCTACTATGACTGATAAATCTCAATTTTTTTCTAAGGGATAAAGCTTATCATTAAGGAAATAATTAGAATGGTCTCTAATTGGATCATCAATCCATAAGGGATTGAGTCATCAATGTGCATAAACTAAAAGTATAGAAAAAAGTCATTAAATTGGCCTCAAGTATAGCTTAATCTTGGATTAAGGAAAAGCTTTATGAAAAGCTTCATTTGGATTGAGAATGGTTCATGAGTATGACCATTTCTTGAGTGAGAGAGAAATTCATAAAAACCATTAGAATTTAAACATAAATGGAAATTAACTTCAATAGCATTTATTAAATTATGTAACTCTTCACTACTATTCACCAATTAACTTCAATAGAATTTAAAAAACCATACCAATTAAACTTCTCAAGCTTGAGAGGGGTTGAGAAGAGAGAATCATTGAGAAATTATAGAAAAGATCAAAATTCAATATACTTACCTTATGATTTGCTTGATTCTTTATTCACGGTAGAGGCCCCCAACCAATCAATTGGTTTAGTATGTTGATGGAGCCACCAATGGGGATTGAAGAAAGAGAGAAGTATCAAAAACTAGTGAATTATTAAAGAATTCACAGTTCTTGGCTTAGGTAGAGTAGAGTAAGAATGCCTAAGACACTCTATATTTTGGCTTAGGTGGAGTAGAGTAATAAAGCATAAGACACTCTATATTTTGGCTTAGGTGGAGTAGAGTAACAAGGCATAGAACACTATATATTTTGGCTTAGGAGGAGTAGAGTAACAAAGCATAAGACTCTATCTAATTTGGCTTAGGTGGAGTAGGGTAACAAAGCATAAGACTGTATGTCTTTTTCAACAAGGGGAGGCTTCTATTTATAGGAAAATTTGAGCTCCTAACCAAACAAACCGATTCTAGAATTTTCCAAGTCAGTTTGGTTGAATTTGGACTAGATTTGGACCTAGTTTGGTTACTTTTTGATTCGGTTTGGTTCCATTTTGATTTGGTTTGGTTCAAGAGAGATGAGAGATAAAAATATCACATTATTTTTGAGTTTAAAACTCATTCAAGCATGTGAAATATGCACCTCCTTTAAAGAATTCCCCTTCCTTACATATGTGTCAAAATTTTATTGCTCATAGTTTTTTACTAATAAACCTTGTACATTTTCAACTCTTCATCTTATGTGAAATATGCACCTCGTTTAAAGAACTCCTCTTCCTTACATATGTGTCATAGTTTTTTTTACTAATAAACCTTGTACATTTTCAACTCTTCATCTTATGTGAAATATGCACCTCCTTTAAAGAACTCCCCTTCCTTACATATGTGTTTATTTACTAATAAACCTTGTACATTTTCAACTCTTCATCTTATGTGAAATATGCACCTCCTTTAAAGAACTCCCCTTCCTTACATATGTGTTTATTTACTAATAAACCTTGTACATTTTCAACTCTTCATCTTATGTGAGCATTTACTCATTTTTGGATACCCAAAATATCTCATATTTTTAATATTGCTCATAGTTTTTTTTTTTTACTAATAAATCTTGTACATTTTCAACTCTTCATCTTATGTGAGCATTTACTCATTTTTGGGTATCTTCTTTTACAAATTGGATTTATCTCCTCCCTACACATGGATTGATGCTATTGGCCCATAGGAACCTTAATTGGACCATAGTCTAAAGATTTATGAAAATCTAGACCCTTAGGCTAAGGTTCTTTATATCTATTTCCAATTAATTCCAATTGCACATTGAAAAATTCTTTTTAAATTTCTGTTTCAGGGGAACTCATCTAAATTATAAGAGATATTTTTCTATCCAAAAATATTCAAAATCTGAATATTCTCTCTCTAGAATATTTTCTCTCTCTAGGTTAAAACAGCCACAAACAAGATCTCTTATATTTTAGAAAAGGAATTGATTACAGGGGAATATACTAGACATCAAAAAGGGGTTGGGGGAGGAATCTTACATTCTACCCCACTTAAAAAACGCGAGATGTCCTCATCTCACAACTTGGAATAATTTCGCAAGATGTACGAATATGAGATTTAGAGAAAAATTTTAATCACGATTAACCACCAAGAAAAGTCTTAAAGAGAGCAAGATTCAAAATAAGAACAAGATTTAAACTTTATTCATTCACGGGACTTATACAGTAAAGATAGAAGAACTCTTTACACTTCCATAAGCCCGTCCATCATATGGTCACAAAAGCAGTCCTCACAAGCTGCACAAGTATAGGGTAACTCATCTATGGGAATGATTCTGCTGGTTATTGTCGCACCTATCTCAGTGGTATGAGGTGATCTAACAAAAGAACCTCTGAGAGGCAAGCCAAAAACGGGGTAAAGGCATATCTTCTCATGAGGAAGAAAACATGCCAGTAAGAAGACCCGCTCAGAAAACCCAAGATGCCTTGATCTCATGACACAGTAGTATCGGGGACCCAAACCCAAAGCTTCAATAACCATGGCCAAGCGGACATTGTTACGAAAGTGTTGCTGACCCCAGGGTGTTACCCTAGTTATGTTTTGATAGGTCTGCCATTTGGTCTGCGCTACAGAAGTTCCTAGGTGAGGAAAAAGTGAGCGCTCATACTGTTCTATAAAGTCTTTCTTCACAAACTCTCTTTGCGTCTTGAAGGTGAGAAATCATCAGGGATAAAACTAATTCCTGTTGCCAAGCCATGAAGGAGATTAAGAAAGAAAGGAGATTGATGGGAGTAAGATTACTGTGAGCGACAAGTAAAAGTTACGACTTATATAAAGGAAGGAGCTAGCGTAACCTAGAAGCCAACGGTAACTTGCCACTGAAGTTTTACCGTCTTTCTATGATTTGAGTTTGACACATTTTTCTATAGAAGGCATTAAGAATTTTGAGATGAGGAGATAAAAGAAACTTGTAGGCTAAGTCACCTACTTTCATTCAATTCAGATATAAGGGTCACAATATCTGGGGGATAACTTCTTATACTCCCCAAGAGATAAAGAGCTTCTTTTGGGCCGCACTCGAATGAAAACCAAAACCTTGGTATCCAAAACACCGATTCTCACTTCTGAACTCACTGTTCTAAATCTTTAAAACAGGTGGGACTCCTGAGAAGTATTCTAGGGAAAGGGTCTTCCCTTTTTAAACAGAAACTTTCTTTTATTTTAGAGAGGGAATAATTATAAGATCAGAAAGGAAGATTCTTACTCCAGTATACCTCGAAGGTTGGGGAGGAATCTTACATTCTACCCCACTTAAAAAGTGCAAGATGTCCTCATCTCGCAAGGTAGAGGACATCTCTTTTTCTTAAGATCCAATTTTATTCTGGGGTTCCTTATATTCTGGTCAACCCAACAGAACACTGGGATAAATATCCCTTATATAGAACTCATCATTGAATAACAATTCATTCAGATCATATCATTCGTATCTTT
The DNA here is from genome assembly GCF_041138505.1 of Cibotium barometz. Lineage (NCBI taxonomy): Eukaryota > Viridiplantae > Streptophyta > Polypodiopsida > Cyatheales > Cibotiaceae > Cibotium > Cibotium barometz. The sequence continues at coordinate 30,150,555 of NC_141058.1, forward strand.
AACATGATAATGGTCCATTAGACCGAAAAGTTTCCTTCGGAACATTCCTCCACGGAAATTTAAGTCAAGCAAGTTCTCAATTTGACGTCCCTTAACTTGATCTACCGGTCAAGTATTAACAGTAGCAATCTGACAGCACAATCCACTAATCTCATAGTGATTTGCTGAATTCGTTATCATCATTCTAGTTATGAATATCATCACAGGGACTCGTCCCATTCCCCCTCATTGTGGTTTCATTATATTTCAACTAAGTTTTAAAAATCAACATTTTTTTTTCAATCAGCATTTTCAATCAGAATCCAAATCAATTCATCAATTCTCAAATAGAATTAAAAATCATATCAATCACATTCGAAATCATCATCTGGATAGCATTAACGCTTATAATTTCAAGTCTTAGATTTACTCGTATATACTGTCAGTAAAGAGCTGCAGTATACTCTCGGTATATACGTGTAGTCACGGCCCTTGGAATTATAAGGTAAATACTATCATGTCTAGGCCTCAAGCAAGTCAGGGATTCTATATAATTGCGGTACTTCCATCTGAAGAACCGATTACCAATTTATGAATTTCAGTTTGAATATCAAATTGTATGAATTATATCACATAATTATAACCTTTAGGTGTTTCTTGATAATTTTTTGACATATTTGTCTTCTCAGTTGATCTTTATTAACCAAATGCTCTGATACCAACTGTAAGATCCCTGTTCCCACCGAGCAACAGATTCGGGATACTAGCAGCGGAAGTAGCACTTCTCGCGCGGGACAGGGGTCCCACACTCGGGGCCTCGCCCACGGATATCCGGATAAGAGACTAATCCGTCGGTTGTTCCAAAACCGAACCCGGAAAAACTTTCTTAACCGGAAGCACGGGCGATTCCACCAGGATAACTTTTTACTCTAACGTAGTCAAGATCATTTTTGATCGAGATGATCTAATTACATCTATAAGATACTTAGTCAGTTCAAGGAAGAAACTTGCACTTGGATCATTGGGATTAACGCTTTTTTCCCCATTCAAGAGGCACAGCCGTTAATTCCTATCCATAGAGCAGTTACTGTCCGGGATTTTTTTTTTCTATCGTAAAAACAAAAGTTTGAGTCTCGATTTACAGATCCATCAGTCCAGCCTAACCCCATCCAGTCCCATGGATTAGCCAACCGCCCAACCACTGTAGTGATGGGATTCCAATTAAGAATTTGGTTAGGTTTTGTCCCGGGTACCAAGGAAAAGAGTTCCAAGGCCCCCTAGCCGGATGTTCATGCAAAATAAAACTAGTCACACCACTCACACACCCAATATGAAATTGCCTTTTTCAACCAGATTCAACCAGTTTAAAACAATCCTTTAATAAAACCATAGTATCACTGATCACAATCTTCCAATTTATCCCATTGATTCTTAATTTCCCATCATTCCTTCATCAGAGTATATATGGCATCATTGGCAACTAGAACGCTCAGGAGCCGTTTCGATAGTTCCTAGCCCATAATACTCGGTAATATAATCACTTATCAAGATGGACTCTCGTTGAAGATCAGCAAGATCAACCAACGGATCCATATAAGGAGCCATGGACTCATCCATTGAAGACCAGCAAGGTCAATCAACCAGATCCATGCTCGATTTTAGAAAACAACTCCAACTCTGTTCCAATATCTTCCTCGACGCACGCGTGGGTATCCTAGGCAACCCAGAGCCCGAGCACCGTATGGTCAGCACCCTCTAGGATCCTTCGCAGGTAACCTAGCGCTTCACGCATAGGCCGCTTCCTTGGCCCCTCATCCACCGTACCGGAAGCTCACCATTTTAATCGCACCGAGGCTGGTCAAGACCTCGGCCGACCTTGCTACGCGAGACGTCCTTCATTGACAACATCCCGTCAGCAGTTGCAACTTTACCATCACGACTTTAATCACAAGACGGTCAAAATGCTCCCCCCAGCATTCTTGACATAAAACAATCATTTACAAACAGCATTTACAAACAGTTTACAATACAATTTCTATTTTAACTTTCATTTTTCCACATTATCCCTCATCAATCTACATTACTTATTCCATATTCCATTTATATGTATACTCATTCCATCACATCATTTCCATCTCATCACTTCATCCTCACATCACATATCGTATATTCACATCCATACATCCACATCTATATGCGTACATTCATATCTACATACATCTACATCTCTATGCATACATCTACATCCACATTCACATTCACCTCCATACATCTACATCTATATGCATACATCCTCCTCCACATCTATACATCTACATCTACATGCATACTTCCACCTCTACATCCACATCTACATCTATACACCTACATCTACATGCATACATCCACATCTCCATTCACATCTACATCTACATGCATACATCTACATGCATACATCCACATCTCCATTCACATCTACATCTATACATCTACATCTACATGCATCCATCCACCTGCACATCCACATCTACATCTATACATCTACATTTACATGCATACATCCATATCTCCATTCCCATCTACATCTATACCTCTACATCTACATGCATCCATCCACCTCCACATCCACATCTACATCTATACATCTACATGTATACATCCACATCCACATTCACATTCACCTCCATACATCTACATCTACATGCATACATCCACATCTCCATTCACATCTACATCTATACATCTACATCTACATGCATCCATCCACCTCCATATCAAAATCTACATCTATACATCTACATCTACATGCATACATCCATATCTCCATTCACATCTACATCTATACATCTACATCTACATGCATCCATCTACCTCCACATCCACATCTACATCTATACATCTACATCTACATGTATACATCCACCTCCACATCCACATCCGTATCTATACATCTACATCTACATGCATCCATCCACCTCCACATCCACATCTACATCTATACATCTACATCTACATGTATACATCCACATCTCCATTCATATCTACATCTATACATCTACATCTACATGCATCCATCCACATCTCCATTTACATCCTCATCTACACATCTATTTCTACATGCATACATCCACATCCCATGCATACATCCACCTCCACATTCACACTCACATCCATATATCTACATCTACATGCAACATCCACATCTCCAATAAAATTCTTTTAATTAATCTAGGATGATAGTTCCTAGAATATGGTAGGAAGTCCTCTTTTTATGCTTTGAATGAATTTATTTTATGCGTAATTTCTATAAAAATTTTGCCATAGCTCCGCTACTATGACTGATAAATCTCAATTTTTTTCTAAGGGATAAAGCTTATCATTAAGGAAATAATTAGAATGGTCTCTAATTGGATCATCAATCCATAAGGGATTGAGTCATCAATGTGCATAAACTAAAAGTATAGAAAAAAGTCATTAAATTGGCCTCAAGTATAGCTTAATCTTGGATTAAGGAAAAGCTTTATGAAAAGCTTCATTTGGATTGAGAATGGTTCATGAGTATGACCATTTCTTGAGTGAGAGAGAAATTCATAAAAACCATTAGAATTTAAACATAAATGGAAATTAACTTCAATAGCATTTATTAAATTATGTAACTCTTCACTACTATTCACCAATTAACTTCAATAGCATTTAAAAAACCATACCAATTAAACTTCTCAAGCTTGAGAGGGGTTGAGAAGAGAGAATCATTGAGAAATTATAGAAAAGATCAAAATTCAATATACTTACCTTATGATTTGCTTGATTCTTTATTCACGGTAGAGGCCCCCAACCAATCAATTGGTTTAGTATGTTGATGGAGCCACCAATGGGGATTGAAGAAAGAGAGAAGTATCAAAAACTAGTGAATTATTAAAGAATTCACAGTTCTTGGCTTAGGTAGAGTAGAGTAACAATGCCTAAGACACTCTATATTTTGGCTTAGGTGGAGTAGAGTAATAAAGCATAAGACACTCTATATTTTGGCTTAGGTGGAGTAGAGTAACAAGGCATAGAACACTATATATTTTGGCTTAGGAGGAGTAGAGTAACAAAGCATAAGACTCTATCTAATTTGGCTTAGGTGGAGTAGGGTAACAAAGCATAAGACTGTATGTCTTTTTCAACAAGGGGAGGCTTCTATTTATAGGAAAATTTGAGCTCCTAACCAAACAAACCGATTCTAGAATTTTCCAAGTCAGTTTGGTTGAATTTGGACTAGATTTGGACCTAGTTTGGTTACTTTTTGATTCGGTTTGGTTCCATTTTGATTTGGTTTGGTTCAAGAGAGATGAGAGATAAAAATATCACATTATTTTTGAGTTTAAAACTCATTCAAGCATGTGAAATATGCACCTCCTTTAAAGAATTCCCCTTCCTTACATATGTGTCAAAATTTTATTGCTCATAGTTTTTTACTAATAAACCTTGTACATTTTCAACTCTTCATCTTATGTGAAATATGCACCTCCTTTAAAGAACTCCTCTTCCTTACATATGTGTCATAGTTTTTTTTACTAATAAACCTTGTACATTTTCAACTCTTCATCTTATGTGAAATATGCACCTCCTTTAAAGAACTCCCCTTCCTTACATATGTGTTTATTTACTAATAAACCTTGTACATTTTCAACTCTTCATCTTATGTGAAATATGCACCTCCTTTAAAGAACTCCCCTTCCTTACATATGTGTTTATTTACTAATAAACCTTGTACATTTTCAACTCTTCATCTTATGTGAGCATTTACTCATTTTTGGATACCCAAAATATCTCATATTTTTAATATTGCTCATAGTTTTTTTTTTTAACTAATAAATCTTGTACATTTTCAACTCTTCATCTTATGTGAGCATTTACTCATTTTTGGGTATCTTCTTTTACAAATTGGATTTATCTCCTCCCTACACATGGATTGATGCTATTGGCCCATAGGAACCTTAATTGGACCATAGTCTAAAGATTTATGAAAATCTAGACCCTTAGGCTAAGGTTCTTTATACCTATTTCCAATTAATTCCAATTGCACATTGAAAAATTCTTTTTAAATTTCTGTTTCAGGGGAACTCATCTAAATTATAAGAGATATTTTTCTATCCAAAAATATTCAAAATCTGAATATTCTCTCTCTAGAATATTTTTTCTCTCTAGGTTAAAACAGCCACAAACAAGATCTCTTATATTTTAGAAAAGGAATTGATTACAGGGGAATATACTAGACATCAAAAAGGGGTTGGGGGAGGAATATTACAAGACTAATCCATTGATTCTTCCGAACGCGAAAAAACTTCCCTTGCCCGAAAAGCACGGGCGATTCCTCCCCAGGATAACTTTTCTCTAATGTAGTCAAAAGCCTAAACTAACTGAACTGATCTGAACGAACTCGTAAGTCCCATAGTCAGATCAAGGAAAAGATAGCATTTGGATCATAGAGACCAACGCTTTTTTTCTCATTGAGAGGCACAGCCGTTGATTCTTTTCCATAGAACAATTTTTGTCCAGGATTTACTTCATCTATCGTACCATAACAGAATTGAGTCTCAATTTAAGGATCCATCAGTCTAGCCTAACCCCATCTAGACCCATGGGTTAGCCAACCGCCCAACCACTGTAGTGATGGGATCCAAATAGGAATTTGATTAGGTTTTGTCCTGGGTACCAGGGAAAAGAGTTCCCAGGCCCCCTAGCCGTATATTCATGCAAACTTAAACTAGTCACACCACTCACACACTCAATATGAAATTGTCTTTTTCACAGAATCAGCTAACTTTAAAAACAATCATTTAATGAAACCATGGTGTCACTGATCATAATCCTCAAAATCTCTAGTAAAATCCTTATTTCCGATCATTCCTTCATCGGTGTACCTATGGCATCATTGGCAACCAGAATGCTCACCACTTGTCCGGGGTCTTTTCGATAGCTCCTAGCTCATAGTAACCGGAAATATATTCACATATCAAAATGGAATCTCCGTTGAAGATCAGTAAGATCAACCAACAGATCCATATAAAAGAGCCATGGACTAATCCGTTGAGGACCAGCAAGGTCAATCAACCTGATCCATGCCTAAATTCAGAAAACAACTCTTACTCCTTGTTCCAATATCTTTCACGACGCACGTGTAGGTATCGTCGGCGGCCCAGAGATCGAGCACTGTATGGTCAGTAGCCTCAAGGATCCATCGCAGGTGACCTAGCGCTTCACTCATAGGATGCTTCCTTGGTCCCTTATCCACCATACCGGAAGCTCACCATTTAAATCGAGGTTGGTCAAGACCTTGCTACGCAAGACATCCTCCATTGACTCTCCGTCAGCTGTTTCAACTTTATCAGCTAGGTCTCCACGACCTCATTCACAAGACGGTCAAAATGCTTCCCCAGCATTCTTGACATAAAACAGTCATTTAAAATCAGGTCATAAATACAATTTCTATAACGAACTCTCGTCTTTCCACATTAATCAACATTACTTAATCCACATTCATTTCATATAAATTCCCATTCTTATCCAATCACATCATTTTTCATCTCATCACTTCTTTCCTCAAATATCCTCATCATATCTCATCCACTCACATTTACCCATATCCACTCGCATTTACCCATATCCACATCTCATCACATCACATTCATTCACATCTCATCCATTCAGACCATATCACATTCACTCACATCACATCTCATTCAGACCACATCACATTCACTCGTCACATCTCATTCAGACCACATCACATTCACTCACATCACATCTCATTTAGACCACATCACATTCACTCACATCACATCACATCTTATTGAGACCACATCACATTCACATCACATCTCATTTAGACCACATCACAATCATTCACAACACATCTCATTCACAACACATCTCATTCAGACCACATCACATTCATTCACAACACATCTCATTCAGATCACATCACATTCATTCACATCTATCCCCATTCACATCCCATCACATTCATTCACATCCCATCACATTCATTCACATCCCATATCATTCATTCATATCCCGACTCACATGACATCACATCCATTCACATCTTATACCATTCATTCTCATCCCGATTCACAGAAAATCACATTCATTCACATCTCAATTCATAGGCTATCACATTCATTCATATCCCATATCATTCATTCACATCCCTTATCATTCATATCTATCCAATTTACGTCACATCTCATCGCCTCTATTCTCGTTCATATTCATCACATTCACTCCACATATATTCTTCCACATACATCCACATCCATTCTTCACATACATCCACATCTATCCTTTCACATACATCCACATCCATTCTTTCATATACATCCACTTCCATCCCATATCATTCATTTACATCCTGATTCACACGAAATCTCATCACTTCTATTCACATCACATCTATCCATTTATTCACATCACATCTATCCATCCATTTATTCACATTTATCAAATTCACATCACATCTATCCATCCATTCATTCACAATTATGAGATTCACATCACATCTATCCATCCATTCATTCACATTTATCAGATTCACATCAAATCTATCCATCCATTCATTCTTTTATAAAAATCACTACAGTGGGAATAATACTTTTATAAAAATCCTTTTATACATCTACTTACGTATAAATTCAATTTTAAGAAAAATAACACTTTTGAAATAGAAATAAATCCTTTATGCATCTTTCTATGCATAAAATAAAATTTAATAAGTATAACTCTTTTGAGATAAAAATAAATTCCTTTATGCATCTTTCTATGCATAAAATCAAAATTAATGAGCTTATTTCCACAAAATTTAAGAAAATTTTGCCATAACCTCCTTTGTATGGCTGACCATTTCTCAATCTTTACATTCTAAATCTACTTAGAATTTACCCCAAGATGAATTTAGCACTCTAATTTAATCAATTCCCATTTTTTACGAGAAAACAATACGGAAAGTCTAACTCTATTTATTTGATTACACATCTTGGATAAAGAAGGGCTGAATTCAATGAAGAGAAGGGGGAAGCCTTTCTATCAAGGCATAACATCCAATTTCAATTTAAAAGAAGTAAGAAATCATAAAACCATAGAATAGAATTAGAAAAAAGTAGAATTTCTAACTTACATGGAGTTTTGTGAGCTATCCTTTGGCTTGAGGGATTGAGGGTTCTACTCTTGCTTGGATCAAGAGTGGCCACCAATTCTTTGTAGAGGAAATAGTCAAAAACAAGTGAATTATTAATGAATTCAATGTTTTTGGCTCTGGGGTGGAGTAGAGTGATAGTGCATAAACACACTATTAAGCTTTTACAAAGGGGGAGGCTTCTATTTATAGGAAAAAGTGAGCCTCTAACCAAGCAAACTGATTCTAGAATTTTCCAGATCAGTTTGACCATTTTTAGGTCAGTTTAGCTTACTTTTTGGTTCTAGTTGAAACAGGAGAGGAGAGATGAAAATATCTCATTATTTGTGAGTTTAAAACTCATCCACACGTGAAATAGGTGCCTCCTTCAGGAGGGGAATTCCCCCACACTGAGGTGTCAAAAATGCATCATGTCCTCTAAATATCTCTTCTTTTTTAACTAATAACCTTGTCCTTAGTCAACTCTTCATCTTATGTGAGTATTTACACATTTTTGGGAGGATTTTTTTTATTTCTTCAATTTATCTCCTCCCTACATTTGGAATAATCTAATTGGCCCCTCAGAACCTTAATCTAAATTTTTCAGAAAATTTGGACCCTTAGACTAAGGCCTTTTGAACAGATTATAATTTATTTCTAATGCACCTTCTGAAATCCTTTTTGAACTTCTGTTTCAGGGGAATTTATTTTAATAAGAAGAGATATTTTTCCATCCAAAAATGTCTAAAAATTGAATAACCTCTCTCTAGAATATTTTCTCTCTCTAAGCCAAAATAGGTAGAAACAAGAATGTTAATATTCTGACGAGGGGAATGATTACAAGGGGAGAGATTGGACATCTTGAGGGGCTGGGGGAGGAATCTTACATCCTACCCCACTTAAAAAATGTGAGATGTTCTCATCTCACAGGTGGAGTATGATCTCTTTCATCTTCTTCTTCGTCTTTAATCACTTCCAGCGTTACTGCCTTGGAAGTGGACGGCCGATTCGGGAACAACTCTCTTTGACTTCCCCTATTCTGAGGCAGAGGTCTTGCATTACTTTGGATTGAAACTGCAGGTTGGTTAGAGGGTCTACCTCTAGAATCTCCCTAATTTTGGCGGATAGAAACCTGTGCTGCAGTTATACCCTCGGTATATACGGGTAGTCACGATCCTTGGAACTATAAGGTAAATACCATCATGTCTAGGCCACTTCAAGCAAGTTAGGGATTCCATACAATTGCAGTACTTCCATCTCAAGACCCAATTATCAAATTAGGAATTTCATTCTAAATATCAATTTGTATGAGTAACTTTATCACACAATTCCAACCTTTTACTGCTACTTCATAAATTTATGACATTCTTGGCTTCTCGGTTGGTCCACTTTAGCCAAATCGCTCTAATACCAGCTGTGAGATCCCTGTCCCCACCACCGCGCAACGAATTCAGGGGTTCAAGCAGCGGAAGTAGCACTTCTTGCGTGGGGTAGGGTCCCACACTCGGGGCCTCGCCCACGGATATCCGGACAAGAGAGTAATCCATCGGTTCTTCCAAAACCGAACCGGAAAAAACTTCCCTTACCTGAAAAGCATGGGTGATTCCTCGAGGATAACTTTTCTCTAATGTAGTCAAAAGCCTTAACTAACTGAATTGATCTGAACTAACTCGTAAGTCCCATAGTCAGATCAAGGAAAAGATTGCACTTGGATCATAGAGACCAACACTTTTTTTCTCATTGAGAGGCACAGCCATTGATTCTTTTCCATAGAACAATTTTTGTCCGGGATTTACTTCATCTATCGTACTATAACAGAATTGAGTCTCAATTTAGGGATCCATCAGTCCAGCCTAACCCCATCTAGACCCATGGGTTAGCCAACCGCCCAACCACTGTAGTGATGGGATCCAAATAGGAATTTGATTAGGTTTTGTCCCGGGTACCAGGGAAAAGAGTTTCCAGGCCCCCTAGCCGGATATTCATGCAAACTTAAACTAGTCACACCACTCACACACCCAATATGAAATTGCCTTTTTCACAGAATCAGCTATCTTTAAAAATAATCATTTAATGAAACCATGGTGTCACTGATCATAATCCTCAAAATCTCTGGTTAAATCCTTATTTCCAATCATTCCTTCATCGGTGTACCTATGGTATCATTGGCAACCAGAATGCTCACCACCTGTCCACTCATCAGGGGTCTTTTTGATAGTTCCTAGCTCATAGTAACCAGCAATATATTCACATATCAAAATGGAATCTCCGTTGAAGATCAGCAAGATTAACCAACGGATCCATATAAAAGAGCCGTGGACTCATCCGTTGAGAACCAGCAAGTTCAATCAACCAGATCCATGCCCGAATTCAGAAAACAAATCTTACTCCTTGTTCCAATATCCTTCACGACGCACGTGTGGGTATCGTCGGTGACCCAGAGCCCGAGTACCATATGGTCAGCACTTTCTAGGATCCATCGCAGGTGACCTAGCGCTTCACTCATAGACTGCTTCCTTGATCCCTCATCCACCATACTGGAAGCTCACCATTTAAATCAAACCGAGGCTAGTCAAGAAGTTGCTATCACTTCTATTCACATCACATCTATCCATCCATTTATTCACATTTTTATATCTCATCTATCCATCCATTCATTCACAATTATCAAATTCACGTCACATCTATCCATCCATTCATTTACATTTATCTGATTCACATCACATCTATTCATCCATTCATTTACATTTATCAAATTCACATCACATCTATCCATCCATTCATTCTTTTATAAAAATCACTTCAGTGGGAATAATACTTTTATAAAATTTCTTTTATACATCTATTTATGCATAAATTTAATTTTAAGAAAAATAGCACTTTTAAAATAGAAATAAATCCTTTATGCATCTTTCTAGGCATAAAATAAAATTTAATAAGAATAACTCTTTCGAAATAAAAATAAATTCCTTTATGCATCTTTCTATGCATAAAATCAAAATCAATGAGAATAACTCTTTTGAGATAAAAATAAATTCCTTTATGCATCTTTCTATGCATAAAATCAAAATCAATGAGATTAACCCTTTTGAGATAAAAACAAATTCCTTTATGCATCTTTCTATGCATAAAATCAAATTTAATGAGAATAACACTTTTGGAATAAGAATAAATTCTTTATGCATCTTTCTATGCATAAAATCAATTTTGATGAAAGTAATACTTTTATAATTTAAAAAATTTCTTTTATGCATCACTTTATGCATAAAAATCAATATTGGTCAACTTAAGTAACACTTTTATAATAAAAAAATTCTTTTATGCATCACTTTATGCATAAAAATCAATATTGGTGAAAGTAACACTTTTATAATAAAAAAATTCTTTTATGCATCACTTTATGCATAAAAATTAATATTGCTGAAAGTAACACTTTTATAATTAAAAATAATCTTTTATGCATCACTTTTTGCATAAAAATCAATATCGATGAAAGTAACAAATTTATAATAAAAATATGCCCAATATGCATCTTTCTATGCATAGAAATTAATTCTAATGTAAATCACGCTTTTATAATAAAAATATATCCAATATGTATCTTTCTATGCATAGAACGAAAATAACACTTTTAGAATACACAAACGGAGGTGATTACTCTTTTTGAATAACATAAAGATAAAACTTATTTCCACAAAATTTAAGAAAATTTTGCCATAACCTCCTTTGTATGTCTGACCATTTCTCAATCTTTACATTCTAAATCTACTTAGAATTTACCCCAAGATGAATTTAGCACTCTAATTTAATCAATTCCCATTTTTTACAAGAAAACAATACGGAAAGTCTAACTCTATTTATTTGATTACACATCTTGGATCAAGAAGGGATGAATTCAATGAAGAGAAGGGGGAAGCCTTTCCATCAAGACATAACATCCAATTTCAATTTAAAAGAAGTAAGGAATCATAAAACCATAGAATAGAATTAGAAAAAAGTAGAATTTCTAACTTACATGGAGTTTTGTGAGCTATCCTTTAGCTTGAGGGACTGAGGATTCTACTCTTGCTTGGATCAAGAGTGGCCACCAATTCTTTGTAGAGAAAATAGTCAAAAACAAGGGAATTATTAATGAATTCAATGTTTTTGGCTCTAGGGTGGAGTAGAGTAACAATGCATAAACACACTATTAAGCTTTTACAAAGGGGGAGGCTTCTATTTATAGGAAAAAGTGAGCCTCTAACCAAGCAAACTGATTCTAGAATTTTCCAGATCAGTTTGACCATTTTTAGGTCAGTTTAGCTTACTTTTTGGTTCTAGTTGAAACAGGAGAGAGGAGAGATGAAAATATCTCATTATTTGTGAGTTTAAAACTCACCCACACATGTGAAACAGGTGCCTCCTTCATGAGGGAAATTCCCCCACACTAAGGTATCAAAAATGCATCATTTCCTCTAAATATCTCTTCTTTTTTAACTAATAACCTTGTCCTTAGTCAACTCTTCATCTTATGTGAGTATTTACTCATTTTTGGGAGGATTTTCTTTATTTCTTCAATTTATCTCCTCCTACATTTAAATTAATCTAATTGGCCCCTCAGAACCTAATTGGATTAATCTAATTGGCCCCTCAGAACCTTAATCTAAAATTTTCAGAAAATCTGGACCCTTAGTCTAAGGCCTTTTGAACAGACTATAATTTATTTCTAATGCACCTTCTGAAATCCTTTTTGAACTTCTATTTCGGGGAAATTTATTTTAATAAGAAGGGATATTTTTCCATCCAAAAATTTCTAAAAATTGAATAACCTCTCTCTAGAATATTTTCTCTCTCTAAGGTAAAATAGGTAGAAACAAGATCTGTTAATATTCTGACAAGGGGAATGATTATAGGGGGTGAGATTGGACATCTTGAGGGGCTGGGGGAGGAATCTTACAGACGATGGGAATACATATGACTGGATGTGGAATAAGCAATGTGAACTGATGTAGGAGAATGTGGAATAACCAGAAATGATGTGGAACAATGTGGAAAGACGAGAGTTTGTTAGAAACTGTTTTTATGAAACCTATTTTTTTAAATGACTGTTTTTTGTCAAGAATGATGGGGAAGCATTTTGACCACTTATGAATGAGGTCGTGTGGAGACCTAAGTGTTAAAGTTGCAATAGCTGACGGAGAGTCAATGGAGGATGTCTCGCGTAGCAAGGTCGGCCGAGGTCTTGACCAACAACCTCTGTTCGATTTAAATGGTGAGCTTCCAGTACGGTGGATGAGGGACCAAGGAAGCGGCCTCTTATGAGTGAAGCGCTAGGTGACCTACGAAGGAACTTAAAGGGTGCTGACCATATGGTGCTCAGGATCTAGGTCACCGAAGATACCCATGCGTGCATCGGGGAAGAAAATGGAACAAGGAATTAGAGTTATTTTCTGAACTCAAGGATGGATCTGGTTGATTGGCCTTGCTGGTCCTCCAACAGATGAGTCCATGGCCCTTTTATATGGAGCTGTTGGTTGATCTTGCTGATCTTCAACAGAGAGTCCATCTGGATTTTTCTTATGTGATTATATTTCCAGGTACTATGAGCTAGGAACTATTGAAAAGACCCCTGAGTGATTAGGTGGTGAGCGTTCTGGTTACCAATGATGCCATAGGTACATTGATGAAGGAATGATTGCAAATTGAAATTCAAGCTAGATATTCTGGAGGATTATGATCAGTGATACTATGGTTTCATCAGAAGATTGTTTTAAAGATAGCTGAATCTATGAAACAAGCAATTTTATATTGGGTGTGTAAGTGGTGTGACTATCTTGAAGTTTACTTGAAGTGCTAGCTAGGGGGCCTGGGAACTCTTTTCCCTGGTACCTGGGGCAAAACATAACCAAATTTCTAAATGGATCCTATCAATACAGTGGTTGGAGGGAGGCTGGCTAACCCATGGGATTGGATGGGGTTAGGTAGGAGTGATGGATCCCTAAAACGAGACTCAATTCTGTTATATTACGATAGTTGAAGTAAAATCCCAGATAACCCTTGTTCTATGGAAAGAATCAACAGCTATGCCTCTTGATGAGGAAAAAGCGTTGGTCTCTATGATTCAAGTGCAAGTCTCTTCCTTGATCTGACCATGTGACTTACATGTTCGGTCGGATCAATTCGGTTAGGTAAGACCTTGACTACGTTACAATAAAATATCCTGGAGGAATCGCTTGTCTGCTGGGCGAGGGAAGTTTTTCCGGGTTCAATTTTGGAAGAACCGAGGGATTAGTCTCTTTTCTGGATATCCATGGGCGAGGCCCCGAGTGAGAGGCTCTGCCCTGCGCAAGAAGTGCTACTTCCGCTGCTAGCACCCTGGAATTCGTTGCGTGGAGGGGGCAAGGATCTTTCAATGGAGTAGACACCGCCCTTGACCAATCTATAAGGCAAGTGGTAAGACCCTCCCTTTCCCTTTCCCATATAAATCTACCTCATAACCATTACTCTAAGGAATGCCCTCATTGCGCATGGAGGAGGTATGGGATGCAGAGAAGCATCAAGCATGTTGAAGGAACATCTATGTGCAAACCACTTAAGAAAGGGTGGTAGCCTTGTTTTGAGAGCATTGTGTGAGAATGGTCAAGGTGGAAAGGATGTGGAAACAATGGCATGTATTTCCAAAGCATGTCAACTACAAGAGGTCAAGAAATCACAAAGAGTGGGGTGCACCATCATTAAGATGTGTACATTGTTGAAATATACAAGTGAATAGGGTGTGTGCGGGAACAAGCCCTTGTCTAGAGGCTATAAAAGAGAATCTGTAAATGTGAGAGAACCTGTGAAAAGGTGAGAAGAATCTACTGGGACTCGGGAGAGAATAAAGGGTAGCATGAAAAGATTTAGGAAGTGTGGAGATATTCTGGGAGAGGTGGAGAGAATCAAGAGGTGGAGAGAATCAAGCAAAAGAGGTGGAGTGAATCAAGGAGAAATCAGTGGGATTAGATGCTTGGATGTAAACTCTATAAATTGAGGCATTGGCCTAATGAGAATTTGTTGGTTTTTGATTATCCATGCCTACATTAAGCTATTAGTTAATTACTCACTAATCACATATTAATTATCATCTAATCACTTTGTTAATGATGTTGATTCTAGCATTTGATCCACCATAGCTTATCACATTGCTGTAATTTTAACATACATCTTCATCAACTTTAATGGAACTGCAGATACAAAATGAAGAATAGAGCTCCTATGGTGAACAAAATAGAGGGAGCAAAAAGAAGACCCCCTCGAATGGGAAGGTATGGGAATAGAGGTCGGCGGAAATTTTTCAGGGAAAAGAGGCCAAGGATGTTCCGAAGGAACCACCAACTTCACATGCTACTATTGTCAACAGCCTAGACGTACCAAAGTAGAATGTGCCATGAAGAAAAAGCATGATGAAGAAAGACAAGAGAAATTAATGTAGGTCAAGAAGAATCTACCAAGTGCCAACATGATGCAAGCAAGCAAAGGAAACATAGCTAGATATTCATGACATCCTAGTAGTGACAAGGGCTAAGGCAAGTGATAACTCCTAGCAGTGACATCCTAGCAGTGACAAGGGCTAAGGCAAGTGAATCAGGTGTAGTGATAACTCCACTTGGTGATTAAAGCTCACCCAAAGGCCACAAAAAGGCAGTTGTGGACTGGGAACAGTAGGAGAAGGTAGGAATTCAAACTGCCAGGGAAATAAAAAGAAGGCAAGGCAAGCAAAAGGAGGATGACTCAAGAGAAATCATCACTGAAGATTTTTTGGAGGAAAGTGGAAGGAAGCACATGGAGCACTTCAACAAGTAATGCCTAGAAGAAAACAAGAAAAATGCTGACTGGGGCAAACAAATGTGATGTCAATGTTGTTGGATAGATAGGTTCAACTGAAAGAAATATTGGATTTATGTCCAAGGTTCAAGGCCAAAATTTTGATGGCATGCATTGAAGGTTTGAGTAAAGAACGGAAGCACACAGTAGAGGAAGACACTTCAAAATGTGGCAATATGCAAGCAAAAGAACCACCAGCATCCAAAGACGATGAAGTGGCCAAAGTCACAATTCAACTCAACAATGTTCTCATTAATGATGCAATGCTGGATGGAGGGTCCGAAGTGAATGTTGTCACTAAAGAAACGCATTAGGATTGGGCATCAAGTGGGATGGAGGGTCCGAAGTGAATGTTGTCACTAAAGAAACGCATTAGGATTGGGCATCAATGCTGGATGGAGGGTCCGAAGTGAATGTTGTCACTAAAGAAACGCATTAGGATTGGGCCATCCACTTCAACATAAGAATGGCTAACAACAGGGTGGTGGTACCAAAAGGAATCATAAAAAATGTCTTGATGAGGATCAAACATGTTGACTTCAAGGTCATCTTAGTAGTTATCACCATAGAAAACCACACTAAGTCTTATAAGCTATTATTAGGAAGGCCCTCCTAGCTGAGACATGGAAAGGTAAAACAAGACTAGGGCAGGAACATAATAACCATCAGAAGGGGAAAGCGGAAGGTACATGTGGATCTCACTGATGCAAAGAAACGAGTGAAACCTGCTCATAGGACAGTCCATGCCGAAACTTTCAAACATGTCAGAAGGCTTTGATGATGATGAAGAGACCAAAATACTCCGCAAACATCCAGATCTGGTGCCCTTGTACATGATAAATGTGGGGGAAGCAATAAGGCATCATGCAAAAATGGACAGAAACATGGAAGTGGGAGAGATGATCAAATAAAAAATGCAGAAAACAGGTTTTGGGAAAACAGAAAAATCAAAACTAAGCAAAACATTGCAAGAGAAGACCTTCGAAGAAATTAAGTGGGCTTAGAATCTAGAGCAAGTAGAAGAGATCCGAGAAATCCGAGAATAGGTGCCAAAAAAAAAAAGGAGAACTAGGAAAATAATGCTGCAAAAGTCAGCCCCCATACAAGATACAAGAGGTCAATCTACGAGAAGAAAAAGATAAAAAGCATGTGAAAAATTAGTCGTAAGCTGGAACAAGAGTTCAAACAAGAGCTGGTATCCTTACTGAAGGAATACCAAGACATGTTTGCATGGTTGTATGAAGACATGGAAGGCATTGACCCTAAATATTTCCAACACAACATCAACCTAAAAGAGGGAGCCATTCCTGTCATCAGGTAGCAAAGGTACAGAATGAACCCAAAGTATGCAAAGTAAGTCAAAGAAGAAATTGAAAGACTATTGAGGGTGGGTTTCATCGTGCTAGTAGAAAAAGCCACCTGGTTATCTCCCATTGTGGTAGTACCCAAAAAGAATATGAAGATCAGAATATGTGTGGATTACCGCAAGCTAAATGCAACAACAAGCTCAGATCCCTTTTCGCTTCCATTTATAGACTCCTTACTGGATGAAGTAGTTGGGAAGGAGATGTACTCATTTTTGGATGGTTTCAATGGGTACAACCAAGTCAAGATGGCCTTAGAAGACAGGGATAAAATAGCCTTCATCACAGAGTGGGCTATCTTTGTGGCAACTGTTATGATGTTTGGCTTTAAAAATGCACCTGCCACCTTCCAAAGAATGGTGTAGGAAATCTTCTATGACTACCTAACAGATTTCGTGAAAGCTTTTGTGGATGATTTCATTGTGTCTGGAGATAAGGCTAAACACATTGATCATCTGAGGTTATGTTTGCAGAGATGCAAAGATACAAGGTTGAAATTGAATCCAACCAAATGTGCATTTGCAATACAGTCCAAAACACTGTTAGGACACAAGGATTGGCCATAGATTGAGCTAAGGCGGAGGCCATATCCAAAATATCTGCTCCCCAGAACATAAAGTAGCTTGAAAGACTTCTTGGCAAGGTGAAGTCGCATTCAAGGTTTTTAAAATACATAGCACTTGTGTCTTATCCATTATATGCACTAACAAAAAAGGATGCCAAATATGAATGGATCTCGGAATGTTAGAAGGCATTCCATTGGCTAAAGAACATGGTATCATCTACACCAGTAATGGATGAATCTGAAATGGAGTCTGATATTCCATGTTTATGTAGATGCTTCAGATAAGGAAGTGGGCAACGCACTCATGTAGGAGAAATAGAAAGGGTACATACAACCTATACATTATGCCAACAAATCTTTCACATGAGCGAAAAAAAACTACAGTATAATAGAACGGGCGGCACTCTCTATGATCTTCACTGTGAACAAGTTCCGGTACTATCTTTTAGGAAACAAATTTGTATTCCATGTGGATCACCAAGCTCTCATCTATCTAGTAAACAAAGCCTTCTTGGTGGATCACCAAGCTCTCATCTATCTAGTAAACAAAGCCTTCTTGGTGGGGGAAAATGGCAAGATGGATGCTTCTACTTCAAAATTTGAGTTCACTGTTCAGCACACACCCGGAAAAGAAAATGCGGTGGTAGACTTTTTGTCTAGACTAGATTCCGGAGAACCTACTTTGGAGGGTGTGGAAGACCACCTCCTAGATGCCAACTTGTTCACAGTAGCATCAACCGAAGTGGAAGAGAATTGGTATTATGACATGATGTAGTTTTTGGAAGATGGGTCTTTTCCAAAAGGATATACTGTAGACAGGAAGAAGAGAATTTCCCTAAGGAGAAGAAATTTCACTATGATTGCTGAGAAACTCTATAAAAGAAGCATAGACCAGATACTACGCAGATGTGTTCCGGACCATGAGCAACAAGGAGTGTTAAGAGAAGCACACTGTAGCATCACCAGAGGACACATGGGCGGTGAAATAATAGCCCAAAAAATTTTGCAAGCAGGCGTGTGGTGGCCGACTATCATGAGAGATGCCAACATATAAGAAAAAAATTGTGATGTTTGTCAAAGAATGGGTCAACCCAAAGATTCTGATAGGTTTCCCATTACACCCATATTACCGCTGTCACCATTCATGAAGTGGGTATTGGACTTTGTGGGACCAATGAAGCCACCCACAAAAGGTAGCAGATGTGAATACATCATTGTAGCGACGATAACATATTATTTCACCAAGTCGCCAAAAGCTAAGGTTGTGAAAAATAACTCCACAGAAGAAGTGATGAAGTTTCTCTTTAAAGACATCATTGATAGGCATGGGTTGCCAGTGGAAATAATCAATGATCAGGGGACACATTTCATGAACAAGGTAATGAAGGGATTAGAAAGATAGCTGATCAATCGCAAGAAGTCCTCACCTTACTACCCACAGTGCAATGGCCAAGCAAAATCCAACAAAGTGCTAACCAAGATTCTAAAGAAAATCACAAATGCCAACAAAAATGATTGGCACCAAAAGTTGCTGCTGCTGCTGCCCTATGGGCATTCCGTACATTCATGCCATGGAGTATGTGGTTCCCAATCTAAGCATGGCCATTCAAGAGAAACTTCCAATGGAAGAATCCCAGGAGCATAGAATACAGGAACTCCTAGCCTTAGAGGAAGAGAGGCAAATCAACTCTTTAATAAAAGCAGAGATAGTGCAACGAAGAAGAAAGGCTTGGAGTCATAGGCATCTCAAGCACATAATTTTTTTAAAGGGGACATTTTGTTAGTGAAATAGCCTTCCAAGCACACAAAAATACAGCAAATCCTAGACTCAAGCATGCAAAATATATGCACTGGGCTCAGCCCATTGCCATAAAAACTGCAAGAAACACTCAAATACACTCAAGAATGACACACACACACACTCTCTCTCTCTCTCTGGGAAACTACAGCCATGCACACACAAAGAGAAACTAGACCTAGGTTATGGCACACAAAAGATAAGAATAGAGATCATCCTCACCATCTTCTTCTTCACTCTCTTCCTCCATGGATATGGCATTGAAGCACAAGAGAGATGGAAGAAACAAGAAACAAGAAAGCAAGAGTTTGTGCCAATTGAGAGAGATCGAAAAGAACCGTGAGATTGGTAGATAAAGGTAGAGAGAGGTTGTAACCAACTTTCAACTTCCCAAATCACACGACTCCTCTCTCTTTCTTTCTTTATTAAATTTGAAAAGTTTGTTACATAAGCTTTTTGAAACCTTAGGCTTAGCTTTCATTTTTGTGCATACATAGACCATGGCTTTTAACCTTACAAAATAGCTAGAGAGAGTTTCCATGCTTTGGCTTTACAAGTGCGGACCTGCTAAATTGCCAAGCATTTACAAAGTTGGACATGCGTACAAATCATACGGCAACAAGTGTATGTCTAGGCTTGGATACAAAATAAACATGGGATATCATTCTTATTTGAGAAAAGCTGCATCTTCTTAGCCTATTTGATGTCAAAATTGGAGGCTATCATTCCTCCCACACTTAGCTTGTGAGCTCCCGCGAACAAAATATCAATGAAGTTTCTCCCTTTTCACATACTTAATCACTCCTTCAAAAAACTCCTCAAACTTCATCACACCTCTTCAAACTCCTCACTTACTCTCCTACACTTACTCCATACTCCACCAAACATAGAATGAGGTGAAAAATTATCAACACATCCCCCACAAAAAACCCACAAACATCCTATGGAAATAATAACAACTCTCAACTTCAAACACCAAAATAATCCCCATCAAAAGATCATAATTTCATAGCTCTCCCTCACTCAAAATCTGCATAAAAATCTGCCACCCTTGGAAACATACCCTTGCTATGCCAAAAATCTCCGGCGTAAGGATTTAAAACACACTGCCCACTGTTTAGAACAAATTATAGTTGTGTGTGTGAACCGGCTCTTCATAGGAGTTCATTTAATGCTTATTAAAGAAAGAAAGTGAATTTGGCCCGCCTGTAACGTGCAGCAATGCTGTGAGAAGAAAATGCCCATTCGCCATATCTGCTCTGCGCTCCTTCTTCATCGCTGGTGGCTCTCGTTCTCCCTCTACGCCTCCTTGACTGAGCAAAGCGTTTTGCGCCCTTCTCTCTCTCTCTCCACACTTACTGGCAGCAGTCGTAGACAGCCCCCTTCATATCGCCCTCTCTCCTATATCATAGTCCTCTTCTGATGCCCCTTCATAATGCTTTCCATCATAGACACCTTGAAAATCATCAAAATATCCTGCTAAGTTCATCCTTACACCATCATGTGCAGGCTGATTGTTGCACTTTAAACCTAGCAATTTATCCCGGCACTCCAACTGTTGATGCCCATCATCTGTATCCAGCATGCTGGTCCTAGTTTTGACGATTTGATTCTGCCAATGATATCCTATATGCTTCAAACCCTTATATGAAGAGGAGGTTGTTTCCTGGTCTTCCATAAATAGTACCTGTTCTTTCTCTCTGTCTTCTTCCAGATAGCTACTTTGACCACTTCCCTGTCCAAATTCTATCCTCATAAACATCTCCCTGTAAGCCTCTATGTGATCCTGTAAAGCCAACAAGTCATCCTCCTTATTCAAAAGTGCCTCTTTTAGAATAGTAATGGCTTCCTGGTTATGAGTCTCTCTCTCTTCTGCTGCACGTCTATACCGACGGGCTTCCATCAAAACTGCTACCTTTTCTTCCTGAAGCCGTGTGATCATAGCCATGGCTTCATTCGCAGCTGTTGTGGATGCACACCTCTCTTCTTCCAGTTCCATGTAAAGCTTATGAAGAGTGACTCTCTCGGACTTGAGTGCTTCCTTCAACATTTTTACCTCAATCTGAGTAGCACTACCCTCCACTCGATCTACTCCAACGGATGTTTGTGAACTCATTCCCACATGAACCCTCTTTTTGGGGAAAGCATTCCTGTTACCAGTTTGAACGTTGCAAGACCATGCAGAATCAGGTAGTGATGCATCATACATAAAACCCTGTAACCTAAAACATTCATTCTCTGCCATTAAGCATGGATCCTGTGGAAACACATGCAAATCTGAAGAATCAAACAGTCGAGGGCAACCTTTATCAAGTTTTTCTTCTTCAAGTATAGTACTCACACTCTTCAATGGCATCATTGTTGAGCTGCAAGACGCTTTCTGGCCACGGCTACTACCTGGCATGGTACCTCGTGACATTTCACAAGAGAGGCTGCCTTTCTGAGCTTCTGTCTTTCCAAGGGTACTTCCTTGAAGCCAGTCATGTAATGCATCACCGTATTTCCTCTTCACAGTTCGCTGCCAGCAAGCTCCCCTGTTGTCTGCATCAGAGCCGGAAAATTGCAATGAAGGAAGCTGAACGTTTTTGGAATCTTTGGCCATACCTCCTTCCATTAAAGGGTAGAAAACCAAAAATTTTTGTGTAAGTCTGAAAAATCATCTCTTTTCTAGAAAAATCATACTCTACGTGGAGACGAGAACTGTTCAACTTGACGGACGGCCAAGGATAGGAGACGATCTTCTTTGCAGAGAGCTCTGTGTCAAAAAACGATGTCTGTGAGGCTGATTCTGCTGCGGAATCTTCATCACCATGGCCATCGCCGTGAGCTCGCAAGGGCCATAGCCATCTCGCTCCTTTCTTTCCTTCAAGGCCGCCTCCATCCTCAGTCTTTGCACATTCTTTCTAGGCCAGTGCTCCCTCCACATTTGAAGCTGCTTCTTGCAAGTTCCATGGCTAGCCCCTCCCAGCGAACGCACCAAATGAAATAGCCTTCCAAGCACACAAAAATACAGCAAATCCCAGACTCAAGCATGCAAAATATATGCACTGGCCCATTGCCATAAAAACTGCAAGAAACACTCAAATACACTCAAGAATGGCACACACACACACTCTCTCTCTCTCTCTCTCTGGGAAACTACAGCCATGCACACACAAAAAGAAACTAGACCTAGGTTATGGCACACAAAAGATAAGCATAGAGATCATCCTCACCATCTTCTTCTTCACTCTCTTCCTCCATGGATATGGCGTTGAAGCACAAGAGAGATGGAAGAAACAAGAAACAAGAAAGCAAGAGTTTGTGCCAATTAAGAGAGATCGAAAAGAACCGTGAGATCGGTAGATAAAGGTAGAGAGAGGTTGTAACCAACTTCCAACTTCCCAAACCTCCCAAATCACACGACTCCTCTCTCTTTCTTTCTTTATTAAATTTGAAAAGTTTGTTACATAAGCTTTTTGAAACCTTAGGCTTAGCTTTCATTTTTGTGCATACATAGACCATGGCTTTTAACCTTACAAAATAGCTAGAGAGAGTTTCCATGCTTTGGCTTTACAAGTGCGGACCCGCTAAGTTGCCAAGCATTTACAAAGTTGGACATGCGTACAAATCATATGGCAACAAGTGTATGTCTAGGCTTGGATACAAAATAAACATGGGATAACATCATTCTTATTTGAGAAAAGCTGCATCTTCTTAGCCTATTTGATGTCAAAATTGGAGGCTGTCAGTTAGTCTACAATGCTAAGTTGGGACCTCATCCCAAAAAATTCAAGATCCGGTGGATAGGACCATTCATTACTCGGTTAGCCAAAATGCTTTCACCTTACAAAACTTGGATGGCACACCCTTTCCAACAAAAGTAGTCAATGGCTTCAGGATGAGGAAATACAAAGGACAACTAGTGGAAGTTCCATCGAAAAAAGAAGAAGCGGAAGACCAAGAGCCAATCTAGAGCATATGCTATGGCATGATCTCACCAGTAGAGGTGAACACAAAAGATGCAAAAAATCACAAAGCCATGGAAGGGTGGCCAGATTGCAAGGATGTCTAGACTGCTCAACCTATCAACAAATCCTGGACAACAAAAAAGCAAGTGACCAAACATGCACCAACTCGGGCCATGTCAACACTACAAAAGGCCACATAAGCAACCACATGAAGGGCATGAGTCACGACATCATTAAAAATCCACTCGCAACGGGCAAGAAGGGAAATGGCAAAGATGCCTTAATAGAATTAAACCAAGGCGAGGGGCATGATGTAAATTGAGGGTCACATCAAAATAGAAATGAAGAAGCCGAAAACATTTCAAAAAGAAAGCTAAAAGGAGAAAACATCATAGAACAGAACACAAACGCTCACATTCACATTCTGCTCTCTTGCTCAACATGATCTCACACCCATCTGTAGCAGCTTTTTTTCATAAAATAGCACCATGCCGAAGATCAATAGGAACCTCAAGCCCGACAAAAAACTAGAGAAAGCCTCTACATGCCTATCTTCATCTTGGACATGGGGAAGAAGAAGCATCAAGAATGGGCAAGGAGGTGCAGGTTTGAGAGAGTGGGAGGAGCTGCAGGACCCAAAGGATGGGGGAAGATTGATTACTTAATTTTTGGAAACCAATACAGTGCACATGGAAGGGAAGGAGCCGATTAAGATCTCAAAAAACCCAGTGCACCATGCACTGGGATATTACCCTCGGAAGGAGCCATTGACGCCAACTTGAAGCCAAGAGTGGATGAAGAAATCCCTAAAATAGGCAATATGCAAAAGATGTAGTAGACGAAACCCAACGGGAACAAGGAGCCCTCGACACCAACTTGAAGCCAAGAGTGGATGAAGAAATCCCCAAAATAGGCAACATGCAAAAGATGTGGTAGACGAAACCCAACGGGAACAAGGATCCCTTGACACCAACTTGAAGCCAAGAGTGGATGAAGAAATCCCCAAAATAGGCAACATGCAAAAGATGTGGCAGACGAAACCCAGAGGGAATAATTTTTTTTCTTCCTAAAGAACATCATGTTCATGGGGGAAGGCTAAAGAAACATGTCCAACAAGAATTACAGACTGCTCAGAGCAACAGAGGTAGGAGAAAAGATAAATTGGGCTGAAATTTACAAGGAAAATCTGGCGAAGAGAGCAACCACCTGGGCTAAAGAGAAACAGCCCACTGTGGTACATGCACACCTAGGGGAAATAGCCCAAGCTACAAGATCGGTGGATTGACGGATAGGAGCCATCTTTGACAAGCAACAAGATAGAGAAGCTACAGGATCCTCGAGAGTTGCCAAAGTAACCTTCAATTCATTTGAGGATGATGTGGATGATGAGGAAGAATGGCAAAGGATAGCCCAAAAAGCCAACAAAAAGAGGAAGAACAAGGTGGATGAAGAAACGTTGCCCGACCCGGATTAGGCAAAGAAAAAGAGGATAGAAGAAGAAAAGAAAAGGGAGCTGGAAGATGAAAAGAAACACGAAGCTACCCATGGAAGCTGGGAGGAAAAAGAAATCTGATGAAGCAGAAAAGAAAAATGAGGAAGAAGAAAAGAAAAGGAAGAAGAGAGAATGGGAACATCAAAAAAAGAAAGAAGCAGCTCAGAAAGGGAAGATGCTCGCAAGAAAGGGAAGATGCTCAGAAAGGGAAGATGCTCGCAAGAATAGAAGTGATCATACCAGTGGAATTGCAGCCTTGGGTGGCAGAATTGGTGCACAAGGCACAAGAAGGTCCAAGTTACCGGAAAAACTAGAGGTAGAACTTCCCACCCAACAACTGCACATGGACAAAGCACTAATGACCATGGCCCAAAACATTCTCTCTCACACTCTTTCTTCAATGGGGGAATATGAAAAAAAAGGCCTAGAATGCAATTAATCAATTGAGTGTGCTAAACCATTAACAATATGGAATGTTGATGAGTGCCACAGCAAAAACCAAGGAGTTGGAATGCAAATCATAGTCCATGGTGCAGCTAAATGAGGAGTTGTAGAAGAAGGTGGCCATGGCTGAAAGGGCCCTAGTAGACCAAAAGGAGCTAAGTGAGAGAAAAATTAGGACTCTCATTAGCAAGAGGCAACTGCTCCAAGCATAGATAGAAAGCTTGTGATGAGTAGAATTGGAAGAGGCTAGGAAGCCATCAAAAGTATGGGCTGACGAAATCCAAGGGTTAAAGGATGAAGTGCTGGATAGCACAACAGCCTTGGCAGTTGCCTAGTCTCAAATACAAGCCCTGAAAACCCAGGATGAAGGGAAAGTCTTGTGCCATCCAATAGATGAAAAAGCAGTGATAATCAACACAACAAAGGCCAGACTAAGCAAAGTATGGGATCAGGCGCGCGCTGCAAGCTCTGGTAGAAATCCATGAGCAGCAATTGTCTTACAAACCCCAACAAGTAATCCATGACTTGGACGATAACGATGAGGGAGATGGAGAGAAACTGCAACCGCAACCGCAACAGTAGTAGCAAACAGCACCAGCAACAACAACAACCAATGGGTACAGCAACAACAACAACCAATGGGTCATGAATCTTCCAAGACTAGCATTATGAATCTTCCAAGACCAACACTGCCGGAAAGGAGAAACAAACTGAAAGTTAAGACTAGAGTCCGATGCAGGAATTAAAGGCTGCCTCTCCTAGAGAGTAGAGCATTGGGAAAAAGAAGCAAGAAAGTTATCTGAAAGGAACAAGGTGCTGCAGCAACAGACATATTAAGAGATGCAATCCACGAGAGAGACAGAGCACAAGACTAGGTAGAGGAGTATAAGCAAAAATTTTAAAAGAAGCACAAAGTTTGAAGCACAAAGACTAGGTAGAGGAGTATAATCAAAAATTTTAAAAGAAGCACAAAGTTTGAAGTGGATGCAATCAATGAGTTAAATGCATTGGAACTAGAGATTCATAGAAAATGAAAATCAGCTGAGAAAAGAAGGGCCCGGAGATTGGGAAAATTACAAGGCAACCCTACAAGCATAAATACAAGAAGCATGGTAATTGGCCAAAAAGGGGAAGCGAACCCAGAAAACAAGATTGCAATGGAAGTTGGAGCTAAGGGGAAAAAAAGAGGAAATTGCCAGACTCCAAGTAGAACTTTCAAAAGTAAAAATAAATGCGGAGCTAGCCACAGAAAACCCACAAATGCTGACGCCCAGAGTACCAATTCAAGAGCAGAAGCTCAAACACCGGGCGTGCTAGGTGTTGCGCCTGGCACAGTGTAGTAGCAGCACAAGGACCAGTGGCAACAGGCAGAGCAGAACCCACGACACACGATGTTAGCACCACCTCAATAGTAGCACACGTGTGAAGGTGGCGGACTGTAACTGCCGTGGAGCCGTTGCCAAGATCAAGAAGACACTATTTAAAAAGGGTGACCAACTAATGCAGAGCAAATGATGCTGGGAGTAGAGGAATGCAGAGAGTAGAGTGAGCGGACTTATTGCTAGTGTGATGAAGTGTGGTTTTGTAAAACCTTCATTGTTGGTTGACGCTTATTTCATAAAGCTTGTAGCATGTCGAATTCAATAAGAGTAGGTAGAAGAGGGAATAAGAGAGAACTTATAGGGGTAAGGTAAGTAGAACCTTGGTATTGGTACCCCCCTTTGAATCAGGTGTTAGTTGTTCTAAGGTAAGTAAAACGTTCATATTGGTTATCCCCTTTGAACATAGTGATATCTCTTCTTTAGGTGATTTAAACAGAAGGTGGAAGAATGGGCAGATCTAATTGGTTGCCCACATGGCTAATAGGGTAGTCCCTTACATGGCTAGTGGTCCGAAGACTTGGGAAAAACATATGTGTACTTGGAATGACCACGTTACCATGTATACACATATATTTATAACATTATATTACACATTCTATTTTTTTGGGTAAATTTGAAGCACATTTCATCATATACATATATTTATCAATTTATAAATTGCTATATTAAATTAGTGATATTTTATATAATTATTTTAATTTAAGAGATGCATATGCTAAAAGATTGCTTATTGTAGATACCAATATTAAATTATGTACTATAATTGGCCACTTATTTTTTCAACTACTATGACTCTTAATTGAAGTCTTGTGCATTTGCAGCACGGACCCTATACTTAAACAAGAAAAAGTCGAGTTGTCATTTTTGAAAGCTATAAAAGCAAATATTCTAGTATTTGAGTGAGCTTTGTATCCCAATCTAGCTTAGATGTTTTTTCTTGAGAGAGATTTCATCAAGTCACACCCGATTGGAGTAAGTGGGAGTCTAACTTACAAATCTACATGGTGGGACTTTAAAGGTTACATACAAGCAATTGACTTAATCTCTCAATGGAAATTTTCATGCATAATGAAAACTATCATGCATTTGGAGGGGCCTCTCCACTAGTACAAAGTGAAAAGAGGGTTTTCATTTTTTAGTGAAAAATTCAACACTTGAGTCATGAGTTATGTATCCCAGTGTAGTCTAAGTTGGTATTCAAAAATTTCAGAGATTTTTTCATGGTTATGTTGTATTACAAGGAAGATATCGTCAATGGAAAGCTATTCCTCAATGGCAAGCAATTACATCAACCAGATGATATCCTTAATGGAAAGCATGCTTCATTGTTATGTTGTATTATAAGGAAGGTATCCTCAATGGCAAGCAATTACATCATGGAGATTATATCCTTAATGGAAAGCATGCTTCATTGGTATGTTGTATTACAAGGAAGGTATCCTCAAGGAATTACATAATCCCGATTATGTTGTATTACAAGGGAGGTATGCTCAATGGCGAGCATATTACAACATAATCCAGATGATAACCTTAATGGAAAGCATGCGTTATGAAAAAAAATGGGTGATGATCATCGGCTATTATAAGCGAGAGAATAAAAGATATTGTTGCCGTTTAATACCGCGCCAGGATGTGCATTGTAATGGACACACTCGTCGAGTATGTCGTCGAATTCTAGTGTGACGGCGTCTCGGTAAAACTTCATGGGCAGCCGGCCGTTGTTGGCCACCCTTGCTTTGCACGTCCCAAAAACTTCTTGCATGAAATGGCCGGGCTGAAGTGTGAATACGTCCTCCGCCAGCAGGTTGATTGCATTCATGCAGTCCTGTTTCGATACCCCCACGTGGTTTCTGTCGCAATTCAGATGGCCGACGCAGCACGTGCTTGCCATGCCCGCAAAGAACAACGTGATCAACAACAAAGCTGCCTTCGCCATTCTCTTCCTGCGATAGCTGATCATCATGTTTAGTGGCCCTAATCTTTACATAAACTTGTAATTCTGCCCTCTCGGCATCAATTCGGTGCATAGTTATTCGTGTTTCTTGCTCATGATTAGGCCAAAACTTCGTATTAACTTGTAATTTTATGCTCATGATTAGGCCAAAACTTCGTATTAACTTGTGATTTTATGCTCATGATTAGTCCAAACCTGCGTATTAACTTGTATTAGCATAAGAAGGGAAGAAGCATGGCACCTGGAGCAGACGGTTTATGGATGTGATACTCTTTAACCAGCGAGAAAACCTGATGTATTGCAGAGAGAGAGAGAGAGAGAGAGAGAGAGAGAGAGAAAGAGAGAGAGAGAGATAACCTTGGCTATATATGGTTTTGGGGCAAGTCTTTCTGAAGGCACCCGATGCCGTTGTTTGTTTGTAAGTTGAATCGCCGCGTAGCTGAACCGTCATGGGTGGTGTGAGCTGGTGTTTTGTCGATTTAAAATTCATACGATGTCCGCCCATGTTTGGGTGCGCGGGCGGGCGGGACACCAAGGGTGTGTAACGCCAAGAGAATAGGATTAAGTATAAGAATAAATTACCACCTCAAAGAATAATTAAGTTCGTCTCAAAAATGAATGGATTGAGTCCCACCCTCTCAGGCCAATAGGAGATTTCCACAGGCCAATAGGAGATTTCCCACAGAGAGAGTCCCCATCGGACCTTTGATTCAACGACTTAGAGCCCTCTAATCAAGAAAGGGGTGTACTCCAAAGCTAAGTAAGTGTAGATTGAGAGACTTTTGTTGAAAAATAAGGACCCCACATGAGTAAAGAATTACTATAATAGATTCAAGATGAACCATACTCTCCAAGAAATAAAAAGCGTTCTCTAAAGGAGAGGTAGCTAAAAGGATGACTGGAGAATTCCCGATATGAGATAAGGCTTAAATTGTTAGAGCTAGAAATAAGCATCCTTGTACATGGAAGATTAAGAATTGGAAAGATCCCCGAGAAGGTTTTTGAGAAGACCTCACTAGGATATGCTACATCTACAGAAATTTGGCTTGATCAGAATTTGGACTAGAGAGCTCTGATGCCTCGTCAATCTTGCCATGGTTTACTCTTCTTTGGAATGAGATGATGATAATATGGTTTGGTTATAATACTGCTTATTTGTTTGGAATACTTTATTCATAAATGTGTTGCATATGCTTGCGTATAGCCTGTGAAGGTACCACAGAGCTAGTTAATGGATTACTATGTGGGTGTCATCCGAGAGGTGCATCACATGAAGACTGAGACCTTGACCCCTCTCGACCGAACATGGGTGTACTCTTGGCATGATTGGTGTGAGGACACGAAGCGACTCTAAAGTGATACATCCAATCATCACGATGGTCCAAGAGTGTTCAGGCTCATTGGTGCATACCGTCCTAGTCTTAGGAATATGGTCATGGTGCAAGAAGATTTATGTTTGTTGAAGTGACACTGATGTGTTACTTGGACATCTATTATGTAATGTAGACATATTATATATACATGGTCTAAAAATAACATTATGATGTATGTTTTCTTTTGCAATGATTGTTTGTATAAAGGAATGTATGTGTGAACTCTTGATTTTCATAAGTCGTGTGTGTGAGTAAAGTGGAATTTTCAGTAATGGGTGTGTGAGTTCACACCAGCTCCGTATGTCCAATGGTGGTGTGGGCGGAAGGCTAGACCCTTGGGATTAGATGGGGCTAGGTTGAGCCTATAGTTTGGTCAAAGTAGAAAAAGGATTAAACGGGCGGTGCAGCCAAGTGAACCCAAGAAGCATTTATTTTCTAAATCGAAACAAATATATGTCTTTTAGGACGAGAAAAACCTAGGATGAGTAGTTTAGTTGGAACGAGGATAGACACATTGCTTTCATAATCGAGGAGTCATCATGACATCTTGATGAGGCGCCTCATCAAGATGAAGGAGGAGTTCAATTTGACCTACTTGTGAGACTTATGAAGGGAATACACCAAAAGGAATCATTCACCTTTCCTACACTGGGATTATTCTAGTCAAACTGAAAGGATATGACGGGTAGCTGCCAAGCGTTAAGACATTGTGATATGAGGTCTCAAGTGAGTCGCTCTATCCTTAGTGTGATTTCGCGGCCAATAATAGAGGGTTAGGGGTCTCATAGAACTAGATCATATTGTGCTTCTAGGAGATTAGGCACTAATTTTAGATAGTTTTGAGTAAAAACAAGGTTGCTTTTTGAAGCAATGTGTCATTTCTTTTAAATGTGGTAAATGGTGAATTTGTGCACCATTTGTTATGCAAAGTCAAGTGTTATCAGGCCATGTATGCATTGATTCTCACATCTTGGTGCAAGTAAGGGACTTTAGAAATAACTACAAAAATATGGAATAATTTGAAAATTGGAGGTGCCCATGTATTCATCAGCATTAATGTGTTGATTATTTTGAGAAATTATACGTGTTTCCCAACACTTAGATGTACTTTGATTTAAAGTTATTTTAAGCTTGCCAACACTTGGATGTAGTTTGATTTAAAGGTATTTGAAGCTCGCAAGTGATTGGAATTGAGAACTTGGAATTGAGCACATGCATTATGAATGGTTATGCCTCTACAGTTGTCTTTCAACCCTTCTTAAGTTTGCATTGTGGTTTTGTAAAACACATGTGATAAGTTGGATAAAACAACTTCCAAGAATGGAAGCTCCATAAGAAAAATTTCTTAATGGAAAAAGGACTTTAGATTTAGTTATGTGTGATGAGAAAGAGCTCAGGAAGAAAGCTAATCCAGTCAACCACAAAGCTTGGCATGAGAGATCATAATAATAACATAATTTTTTACATACAAGATGATAAGAATCCCAAGTGGCATGGGATACTCGCACAAGTTTGTATAAGACAAATACAAAGTTATGGAAGCTACAATTTATCTTAAGCAAGAGAGCTCAATCGCATGGTTTAAAGCAGGGCTCTATGTTTATCAATGAGCAAAAGGTAAATGGTATAGTAGATGCATTTGGTTATCTAGTTTGAATTAGATGATGATTATGTAGCTAATATGTTGAGTGGGATTGCTAGAGATTACATTTGAGACCTCTATATTAATGAGGGAGAATTATTGAGATTTTTTGGAGCTTTTCCCTTTTTTGAGAAGATATTAGATTAGGTAGCTCCCAATCTAGTGGCAGTGGGAAAGTAGGTGACCAAGATTTCTACCATCATAGATGTAAAGGAAGGAGGGGGAGATTCACACCTCAAGGATGAGGTACAAGTAGATGCGGTGTGGTCCATGGCAAGGCCAATAACAACAACAATTGCAATAGAAGTAGTAGCCTAGGTACGACAAAGGCGTAGGTGGATATGGTTCTCTAGAGAGGTAGAGGTACCTCTAGAGGGAGAAGTTCTTAGCAAAATCACCCAAGAGACTCTAACTAAGGATGCTATTATTGTGAGAAATAGGGTCACACGTAAAAGGATTTTACTAAAAGAAATAAGAAGACATGAAGAATGGAAAGTCACAAGGTAACTATGCATCCACCAATGGCAAAGATGTGAGCAGTAGGAAAATTTATTTCTAGGAACATTTATTGCTATGACACATAGCATGGATTGGAAAGATGTGAGCAGTAGGAACATTTAGTAGGAACATTCATTACAAAGATGTGAGTAGTAGGAACATTTATTGCTATGACACATAGCATGGATTAGCCATAGTGGATGTAACTTTGGATGATGTGTTTGGTATGTTGGCTTTGGGGCTTCTAACCACATGACATGACATGGAGAGTGGTTTCATGAGCTGAAGTGGATGCAACTTTCGAAGATGTATGGCATGTTGACTTTGAGGCTTCTAACCAGATGACAGGGCATGGAGAGTGGTAGATCAACTTTGGGGCTTCTAACCACATGACATGATATAGAGAGTGGTTTCATGTGCTAAACACCATCGGTAGTGTAGGTTATGTATCGATCATCGATGATGATACTGCCCAATCTATTACGCATGTTAGGAATGTGCCCTTGTTGAAGTTACAAGATAGTGAAGTGAAGTATTTGTGCTGTGCGTTGTATTACATCCACCAACCATCACAAAGAATATTATGTCTATTGGTCAAATGATTGATTATCAAGGATTGCAAGTTAGATTCAAGGAAAGTGGTTTGTGGAAGATTTTAGAAATAAATACAAGCTTTTCACTAGGGACAAGAAGAATCCTAGGTGATTGTACATTCAATGTGAGTGTGCATGAGATAAAGGCTACCACAATGTTCTCTAATGGCAC
Organism: Cibotium barometz; assembly: GCF_041138505.1. NCBI lineage: Eukaryota > Viridiplantae > Streptophyta > Polypodiopsida > Cyatheales > Cibotiaceae > Cibotium > Cibotium barometz. Next base: position 30,183,740 of record NC_141058.1, read on the forward strand.
ATGTGTTATTTTTAACACATGAGATAAAGGCTACCATAGTGTTCTCTGATGGCACAAGAGGATAGTGGAGTGAAGCATTTGTGATGTGAGTTGTGTTACATCTACCAACCATCACAAAGAATATCATGTCTATTGGTCAAATGGTTGATCATCAGGGATTACAGGTTAGATTCAAGGAAAGTGATTTGTGGAAGATTATAAATAAATGCAAGCTTATCACTAAGGACAAGAACAATTGTAGGGTTGCAAGCTTATCACTAAGGGGATAAGAATAATCACAGGTGACTACATTCTGTGCATGAGATAAAGGCTACCACCATGTTCTCTAATGGCACATGTGCCATTTTTAACATGGATATTTGGAACAAAAGAATTGGACATGTGAATGTGGAGAGGTTAAAAAATCATGAGGTCCACAGAGCTATAGTGATAGGGTTACCTGAGTTGATGGAACTTATGGTGTATGTGGAGCTTACTAGTTTAGTCAGCAAGCTATGCATCCCTTTCCCTGTAAGATTCCTCCCTCCCGCTTTTGAGGTGTACAGGTGTAAGAACCTCCCCTCCTTCTAATCTTGTAATTATTTCCCTCTTTCAAATAAAAATTTATTTCTAGGAACATTTATTGCTATGACACATAGAATGGATTGGAAACATGTGAGTAGTAGGAACATTCATTACAGAGATGTGAGTAGTAGGAACATTTATTGCTATGACACATAGCATGGATTAGCCATAGTGGATGTAACTTTGGATGATGTGTTTGGTATGTTGGCTTTGGGGCTTCTAACCACATGACATGACATGGAGAGTGGTTTCATGAGCTAAAGTGGATGCAACTTTGGAAGATGTATGGCATGTTGACTTTGAGGCTTCTAACCAGATGACATGGCATGGAGAGTGGTAGATCAACTTTGGGGCTTCTAACCACATGACATGATATAGAGAGTGGTTTCATGTGCTAAACACCATCGATAGTGTAGGTTATGTATCGATCATCTCGATGATGATACTGCCAGTCTATTACACATGTTAGGAATGTGCCCTTGTTGAAGTTACAAGATAGTGAAGTGAAGTATTTGTGCTATGCGTTGTATTACATCCACCAACCATCACAAAGAATATTATGTCTATTGGTCAAATGATTGATTATCAAGGATTGCAAGTTAGATTCAAGGAAAGTGGTTTGTGGAAGATTTTAGAAATAAATACAAGCTTATCACTAGGGACAAGAAGAATCCTAGGTGATTGTACATTCATGATTGTACATTCAATGTGAGTGTGCATGAGATAAAGGCTACCACAATGTTCTCTAATGGCACATGTGTTATTTTTAACACATGAGATAAAGGCTACCATAGTGTTCTCTGATGGCACAAGAGGATAGTAGAGTGAAGCATTTGTGATGTGAGTTGTGTAACATCTACCAACCATCACAAAGAATATCATGTCTATTGGTCAAATGGTTGATCATCAGGGATTACAGGTTAGATTCAAGGAAAGTGATTTGTGGAAGATTATAAATAAATGCAAGCTTATCACTAAGGACAAGAACAATCGTAGGGTTGCAAGTTTATCACTAAGGAGATAAGATTAATCACACGTGACTACATTCGATGTGAGTGTGCATGAGATAAAGGCTACCACCATGTTCTCTAATGGCACATGTGCCATTTTTAACATGGATATTTGGAACAAAAGGATTGGACATGTGAATGTGGAGAGGTTAAAAAATCATCAGGTCCAAAGAGCTATAGTGATAGGGCTACCTGAGTTGATGGAACTTATGGTGTATGTGGAGCTTACTAGTTTAGTCAGCAAGCTATGCATCCCTTTCCCTGTAAGATTCCTCCCTCCCGCTTTTGAGGTGTACAGGTGTAAGAACCTCCCCTCCTTCTGATCTTGTAATTATTCCCCTCTTTGAAATAAAAGAAATATTTTGTTTTACCCTATTTTGACCTAGAGAGAGAAAATGTCTAGAGAGAGATAATCCAAAATTGAGATATTTTTGGATATAAAAATCCTCCTAGTGTCTAAAATGGTTTCCCCTGAAACAGAAATTCAAAAAAGAACTTTCCAACATGCAATTGGAATTAATTGAAAATAGGTAAAAAGGACCTTGGTCTAAGAGTCGAGATTTTCAGAAATTTTTGAATTATGCTCCAAGTAAGGTTCCTATGGACCAGTAGGATCAATCCAAGTGTGGGAAGGAGATAAATCCAATTTATAAAAGAAAAACCCCCAAAAATGAGTAAATGCTCACATAAGATGAAGAGTTGACTAAGGACAAGGTTTATTAGTAAAAAACTATGAGTATTACTAAAAAATGAGATATTTTGGGTATAATGATTCAATTTTGACACCTTGGTAAGGAGAAGGGGGGCTCTTCAAGGAGGCGCCTATTTCACATATGTGGTGGAGTTTTAAACTCAAAAATATTATGATATTTTTATATCTCCTCTCTCTTGGATCAAACCAAATCAAAAGGGAGCCAAACTAGGTCCAAATCTTGTCCATAGTGGATGCAACTTTGGATGATGTATGGCATGTTGATTTTGAGGCTTCTAACCAGATGACAGGGCATGGAGAGTGGTAGATCAACTTTGGGGCTTCTAACCACATGACATGATATAGAGAGTGGTTTCATGTGCTAAACACCACCAGTAGTGTAGGTTATGTATCGATCATCGATGATGATACTGCCCAGTCTATTACACATGTTAGGAATGTGCCCTTGTTGAAGTTACAAGATAGTGAAGTGAAGTATTTGTGATGTGCGTTGTATTTATACATCAACTAACCATCACAAAGAATATTATGTCTATTGGTCAAATGATTGATTATCAAGGATTGCAAGTTAGATTCAAGGAAAGTGGTTTGTGGAAGATTTTAGAAATAAATACAAGCTTATCACTAGGGACAAGAAGAATCCTAGGTGATGGTACATTCAATGTGAGTGTGCATGAGATAAGCAGCTACCACAATGTTCTCTAATGGCACATGTGTTATTTTTAACACATGAGATAAAGGCTACCACAATGTTCTCTAATGGCACAAGAGGATAGTGGAGTGAAGCATTTGTGATGTGAGTTGTGTTACATCTACCAACCATCACAAAGAATATCATGTCTATTGGTCAAATGGTTGATCATCAGGGATTACAGGCAAGGAAAGTGATTTGTGGAAGATTATAAATAAATGCAAGCTTATCACTAAGGACAAGAACAATCGTAGGGTTGCAAGCTTATCACTAAGGGGATAAGATTAATCACAGGTGACTACATTCGATGTGAGTGTGCATGAGATAAAGGCTACCACGATGTTCTCTACTAATGGCACATGTGTCATTTTTAACATGGATATTTGGAACAAAAGGATTGGACATGTGAATGTGGAGAGGTTAAAAAATCATGAGGTCCAAAGAGCTATAGTGATAGGGCTACCTGAGTTGATGGAACTTATGGTGTATGTGGAGCTTACTAGTTTAGTCAGCAAGCTATGCATCCCTTTCCCTATAAGATTCCTCCCTCTCGCTTTTGAGGTGTACAGGTGTAAGAACCTTCCCTCCTTCTGATCTTGTAATTATTCCCCTCTTTGAAATAAAAGAAAGATTCTGTTTTACCCTGTTTTGACCTAGAGAGAGAAAATGTCTAGAGAGTGGTAATCCGAAATTGAGATATTTTTGGATATAAAAATCCTCCTAGTGTCTAAAATGGTTTCCCCTAAAACAGAAATTCAAAAAAAACTTTCCAATGTGCAATTGGAATTAATTGAAAATAGGTAAAAAGGACCTTAGCCTAAGGGTCCAGATTTTCAAAAAAATTTGAATTATGCTCCAAATAAGGTTCCTATGGACCAATCGGATCAATCCAAGTGTGGGGAGGAGATAAATCCAATTTATAAAAGAAAAATCTCCCAAAAATGAGTAAATGCTCACATAAGATGAAGAGTTGACTAAGGACAAGGTTTATTAGTAAAAAACTGAGTATTACTAAAAAAATGAGATATTTTGGGTGTAATGATTCAATTTTGATACCTTGGTAAGGAGAAGGAGGGCTCTTCAAGGAGGCTCCTATTTCACATGTGTGGTGGAGTTTTAAACTCAAAAATATTGTGATATTTTTATCTCTCCTCTCTCTTGGATCAAACCAAATCAAAAGGGAGCCAAATCTTGTCCAAATTCAGCCAAACTGAACCTAAAAAATTCCAGAAACTAGTTGGACTTAGTTAGAACCTAGAAAATTCCAGAAACTAGTTGGACTTAGTTAGAGGCCTCCCTCACCTATAAATAGATCCTTAGTCCTTTGTAAAAAAATATGAGAACTATACCATGCCAGTATTATACTGAAATAATGATATTTTCTATTATCCTCTAAAAATCGTCTACAAATTGAAGAGATTGGAGCTTCTCTCTTTCTTCAATCTTCCTTGGAGTCTTCATCAACATACCAAACCAATTGATTGGCTGGGGACCTCTACTTTGATCAAAGAATCAAGCAATCTAGGAGAATGGTCATTCCTATGACCTATTCTATATTCAAATGAAGATTCTCATGAAGCAATTCTCTAATCTAAAAGTAATTTCTATGCTTGTCAAATTAGAGGCCAAATAAGTGGCTTTTTAATGCTTTGATGCTATTTAATTTATGGAAAAATTAAGAATGAGGTCCATAATTGGATATTGATCCAATTAATAGTTATTCTAATCATAGGGATATTACTAAACTTTATACTTTCAAATTATTGAGAATTATCAGTAATAGCAGTGGAGCTATGGCAAAATTTTTGTGAAAAATTAACACATAAATCATTTTCATTCATAATATGAAAAGAGGACTTCCTACCATATTCTAGGATTAATCATCCTAGATTAATTTAATGATTCTCATTATAATCATGGAAATTTTTATTTGTATGCTTATGCATAAATAGTTAATTAGAAAAAAGAGGAATTTCTAGTAATCCATTTCTATGTTAAAAGAGTAATCCCCATGACAATGGAAATCCATGTATTCCAATGAGCTAAGAGAAAAAATTGTGATGCTAAAATAATGTATATTTTATTTAAAAATTAAAGAAGGATTCTAGTTAAATTTATCTTTTTGTATAGATAAGTTTAAATGATGAAAGGGAAATTCCCACCATATTGGAATTCAAATATTTAAATGAGGAAAGTGTAATTTTTAGCATATTGAAATTAATGGGTATTTTATTTAAATTCAAAGATGAATTTTAGATAAATTTATTTTATCTATGAGAAATATTTTTATGTTAAAAGATGAATTCCTATGACATTTGGAATTCCATCATTGAGAAATATTTTTATGTTAAAAGAGGAATTCCTATGACATTTGGAATTCCATCATTGAGATGGGAAAAGAGAAATTCCTAGTATATTGGATTTAATGAGGATTTTAATTAAATTCAAAGATGAAATTTAGATAAATTTATTTTATATATGAGAAATATTTAAATGGTAAAAGAGAAATTCCTATGTTATTTGGAATTCCACCATTTAGATGGGAAAAGAGAAATTCCTAGCATATTGAATTAATGGGTATTTTATTTTAGATGAAATTACTTTATGAGAAATATTTGATGATAAAAGAGGAATACCCATGACATTAGAATGCAATTAATTAAATGCAAAAAGAGGAATTCCCATGGTATTTGAGATCCAAGAAATTAAATGAGAAGAAGAGGAATTTTTTAGTATAATTCAATTTATGATTATTTATCAAAAGTGAGAATATGGGTAGAATTAATTTCTGTAAATCCCATGAATCCTTTTATTCAAAAGAGGAATATTGAATATAATTCATTTGAGAAATTGAGAATGAATATGGAAATAGTCGTCGAGAAAAAGAACCTTTAATTAGGCCAAGCAATTGGCAGAAATTTAGAAAAAGTCCCATTATCGGGATCAACCTCGAAAAAGCTATTAAATGGTAATAGAATGTGAATGGATGTGATAAGAGGTGTATGGGATGTAATAGAATGTGAATGGATGTGATAAGATGTGTAGGGGATTTGATAGGATGTGATAAGATGAAAATAGGATGTGATAAGATGTGTATGTGGAAGAATGAATGTGGATGTGTATGTGGAAGAATGGATGTGGATGTGTATGTGGAAGATGTGGATGTATGAAATCATAGTTTTACTGATCATAAACTTCCAAGTATCCAGTTGAATCTTAATTTCCAATCATTCCTTTATCGGAGTATCTATGGCATCATTGGCATCCAGAACGCTCACCACCTGCTCACTCAGGGGCCTTTTCGATAGTTCCTAGCTCATAGTACCCAGCAAATATTCACTTATAAAAGTCAAGATGGAATCCTCGTTGAAGATCAACAAGATCAATCAACAGATCCATATAAGAGAGCTATGGACTTATCAGTTGAGGACCAGCAAGGTCAATCAACCAGATCCATACTCGGTTTCAAAAAAATAACTCTTACTCCTTGTTTCAATATCTTCCACGATGCACATGTGGGTATCTTCGGCGACCCATAGCCGGAGCACCGTATGGTCAGCACCCTCTAGGATCCTTCACAGGTCACCTAGCGCTTCACTCATAGGCCGCTTCCTTGGTCCCTCATCCATCATACCGGAAGTCACCATTTAAATCTAACCAAGGCTGGTCAAGACCTCGGTCGACCTTGCTACGCGAGACGTCCTCCATTGACTCTCCGTCCAGCAGTTGCAACTTTATCAGTTGGGTCTCCACGACCTTAATCACAAGACGGTCAAAATGCTTTCCCAGCATTCTTGACATAAAACAGTCATTTACAAATAGGTTACAAATACAGTTTCTATAACGAACTCTCGTCTTTCCACATTATCACTCATCAATCCACATTCCATTCATATGTGTACTCATTCTTATCCCATCACATCATTTTCCATCTCATCACATCAGATTCATTCACATCACATATCATTTATTCACATCCCAACTCACATGCCATCACATCTCATCCATTTACTCATATCGATGTCACATCATTTCACATACACATTCGCATTCATTATTCCACATACACATCCACATTCGTACTTCCACATCCATACATCCGCATTCATACATATATATCCATATCCACATCCATACATCCACTTCCACATTCATACATCCACATCCACATCCACATCCACATCCATACATCCATTTTCACATCCACATTCATACATCCACATCCCCATTCACATTCATACATCCACATCCATAGCTACATTCATACATCCACACATCCACATTCATATTCATACATCCATATCCACATTCACATTCATACATCCACATCCACGTCTACATTCATACATCCGCACATCCACATTTACATTCATACATCCACATCCACATCTACATTCATACATCCACACTTCCATTTCCACATCCACACATCCACATTCACATTCATACATCCACATCCACATTCACATCTACATCCATACATCCATTTTCACATACATATATCTAAATCCATTCTTTCACATACATACATCTCCATCCATTATTTTTTTCATCTATCTGATTCATTTCACATCCTCATATCTATTTATAGAATACAAGAGAATTCTTATTTTTGATATAAGATTTTTTTACGCATCTATTTATGCATAAATTCCATTTTAAGGAGAATAAATCAATCTTTTAAGCATCTTCCTATGCATAAATTCATTTTAAATGAGAATGACACTTTTGAATTAAAATTCAATCTTTTATGCATAAAATCAAAATTGACAAAAATAACTCTTTTGAACTAAAAATAGATTTCTTTATGCATCTTTCTATGCATAAAATAAAAATTGATGAGAGGGTTAAAATAAATTCTTTATGCATCTTTCCATGCATAAATCTAATTTAGTAGGAATTACACTTTTAGAATAAAAGAATTTCTCTTATGCATCTAATTTATGCATAAAATCCATTTATGATGAAAATCTCACTTTTAATATAAAAAAAAATCTTTTATGTATACAAATCATTTATGATGAAAATCACTCTTTTATGCATCTAATTTATGCACAAAATCATTTATGATGAAAATCACACTTTTAATATAAAAAAATATCTTTTATGCATATGTTTATGCATACAATCATTTATGATGAAAATCACTCTTTTAATATAAAAGAATTTCTTTTATGCATCTAATTTATGCATAAAATCATTTATGATGAAGATCAAACTTTTAATATAAAAAAAATATCTTTTATGCATATGTTTATGCATACAAATCATTTATGATGAAAATCACTCTTTTAATATAAAAGAATTTCTTTTATGCATCTAATTTATGCATAAAATCATTTATGATGAAAATCACACTTTTAATATAAAAAAATATCTTTTATGCATATGGTTATGCATACAATCATTTATGATGAAAATCACTCTTTTAATATAAAATAATTTCTTTTATGCATCTAATTTATGCATAAAATCATTTATGATGAAAATCTCACTTTTACAATCAGAATAACAATTTCAATATACTTCCTTCTATGCATAGAACTTAATTCTAAAGAAAGTAACACTTTTTTAATAAAATATTTTTATTATGTATTTTCTTATACCTAGGATGAAAATCAACACTTTAAGAATACATATACGATGGGAATTACTCTTTTTGAATATAAATAAATAAAACTTATTTTACACAATTTTAGAAAATTTTGCCATAACCTCCTTTGTATGGCTGACTATTTTTCAATTTTTAACTCTCTAAAATCAACTAGAATTTCACCAAGAGTATTTAAATCATTCTAATGTAAACAATTTCTACTTATTTAAGAAAAACATTATGAAAAACTTGATTCTATCCATTAATCATTCATCTAGGATAAAGAATGGTTGGATTTATTAAAGAAGAGAGGGGAATGCCTTTTTTCAATGAGGCATAACATCATAATCAGTTTAGAGAAGACAAAAATCATAAAAACCATTAAAATTAACACATAATCTAGGCATACACTCATCCACCCGACCATAGGGTGCACACATCATAGTAACCTTGGTGTCCCATACCACCAAGAGGTATGTCTTCAATCCAGCAGCGCGTAACTCTAGTATGAAATGGTAAGAGAGTAGATACTATGCTCTACACAAGAGAACATCCCTTGAGAGTGCCCCATGCTCCTCTTATATAGGAGAGCTCTCAAGTGACTCTTGACTCTCCATTTCCATGTGTGAGGCTTGGTTGCCTGACCCTAACCCCAACCCAAGGTTAGGTCTAACTCTTCTCCCAAGTTAGAGCATGCTCCCATGCTCACATGCCTAGGGTGGGTTAGCCTCCTAGTATATGCACATAATATGGTGTGCACATAACATACTTCCCCTCTCTCAAAACATTGCACTCTTGCAATGAAAAGAAGAAAACCTGCATTGAACGTTCTCAACTGACTCCCAAGTCGAATCCTCAATTTTCCTATCTTTTCACTTAATTTTAACCTCAAGGATTCAGCGATTACAAAGCTTCCTTTCCTTACTGAAAATACTCAATTACTTCACTCTTCTCTTTCATAAAATGGACCCATACTTTCCTAGTATGGTTGTCTAAATGAAACATAATGGTAGCAATAACAACCAGTAAGAGAAGTTATCTATGTAGGTCCCCATACACTCATATGTATGCCTCTAAGGGTCTCCTAACCACATTCCCATGCTTGGGAATGAAAGATCCCTGCCCCCTCCGAACAACGGATGCGGGGGGTGCTAGCAGCGGAAGTAGCACTTCTTGCGCGGTGTGTGGACAAAAATAGAGGCTGATGATGTGTACATACTGTGCAGAGTACTGAGAGTTTCAGGAAATATGTAATTAGTTTGGGTCAACTTTGAGTTTTGGTTGAGATTAAATCTGCTGAGCAGAAGGAATAGAGGCATAACCATCAGGCCTTGCATCATCCACATGATGTGGAGATTTTGTTGCTTTTGTTAGCGAGCCTTCGGGTGTGTGTGTGTGTGTGTGTCAGTGGCCTGCATGAGTGCTGACCGTTTGCATTTGGGCATCCCCTTTGTAAATATGTAGTATGGATGGAGATAGCGGATGCGGGTGCTAAAGGCATGTGGGCAAAGGATGGAAGGCATAAATGGAATTTGCGGGGATGTGGTTTAAGGCAGTGTGAATAGCCTTAAACAACATAAAATTTAATATGAGAATGGAGGCTTTAAGATTCTAGAAAGAAGCAAGGGTGGCCGCTACCAACGGGATCTTGGCAAGTTTCTCCTCACCGCATGCGCCAAGGGATGGGCGGAGCCACATGGCAACGGGAGGTAATGTTTACTGTATGGGGGAGGAGGGAATCCGGGAGCGAGCGGGAAAAGAGTTTCCAACGAGGAAAACGTTGACGGTAAGCAAAAAAAGGAGAGAGGAGGTGCAGCGAAGCAATGAAGGAGGGGGAGCATGTCGATAGCAGAGAGAAAGAAGGTGGTGGTGTCGAGTGCAGCGAAGCTATAGAGGAAGAGGACGCCGAGACTGCTCTAGGCAGAGTAGATGAAGGGGAGTGGGCTGATTGTGAATGGGTGTTAGATGAAGATGGTTCTGAGGATGTAATGGATGTCCAACTTTGTAAAGACGAAGACTTGTGCTGAAATAAAGTTTTGTTTATGCTGTTGGGTTTGGTGTTCTGGGTGTGTTTGTATCCATGTGTGGAAGTGTGACACTCTATAAATGCATATACAGCTATACCGCTTCCGTGTCGTCACTTTTTGGTGCCTCCATAGAGGAAGAAATTTCCTTCGGTTTGTGAAAGAAGACAAGGGTTTGTGTGAAGAAAGATTTGGGAAATGGCTCAAGAGTTTCCAGAGTATTGGGGATTGCCACAGGAGAGTGCAATCAGGTTTCTGGAGAAGATGGAGTTTACAGCCTTGATGAAAGACAGGCCAACCCTGGAGATCCTCTCTCAGATTTTGACTTATTGCTTACAGGGTGATGCAAAAGCATGGCTACAGATGTTTGTGACTACACACAGGAATGCTCATCAATAGGATCCTGAGTACCGTGTAGCTAGAGCTACATTTTTGGCACAGTTTGCCCGTGTAAGAAGTTCGAATGGTGTGGAAGGAGTTGTGTAAAATTCAGCAAAAGGATGGTCAGGATGTGGATCAGTATCTGATAGAGTTTGGTAGACTGTGGAGTCTATGGTGTGAGGCTTTGATTCTTGAAGTACCCCTGCAGATGATAAAGAGAGACCGGTTTGTGGCTGGGAGCCAACCCTTCGTCTAAAGGTGGAGCTGAAGAATCTGGATAGCTTTGAGGAGGCTGTCAGAGTTGCTTGAGAGAACGAGTGGAAGGTGGAGCGTCTAAGGCAGATGGGAATACAGGAAGAGCCAAAGAAGTTTGTGAAGATGCCAGAGATTGAGAGTATGCATCCTGAAAGAGAAGCTGATGTTGTTCCTGAACAGGAGGATACTTTGAAGAGAGACATTCATGATGCAGTGGAACTCATGAAGTCTCTAAGTTTGAATTGGATGGGAGCAGGTGGAAGGGGAAGAAGCCGAGGTGCTCCAAATAATAAAAGAGACACTATGTCAATAGGTGAAGGAAATATGGGAGAATCATGGAGAGGACGAGGCTATTATTTAAGCAATGTCCAATGCTGGAACTACGGGGAGCGGGGACATATCAGCCCTCAGTGTGATAAACCGCCCAGGGCAGGTGGTGGAATGTATCCCGTGATGCAAAGAACTAATGATAGATCAGGAGATCACAGTGTTGAGGTAAAAGATCCAAATCAGCCCTCTACCAGTGGAGTTAAATGGGAAGATAAAGGGAAGGGACCGGCTCTTAGCTTGATAGGAGTGGAGACCATCCCAGAGATCATGCCCGTGGCCAAGAGGAAAAGAAGTACAATGGCGGAAGCTGAACCGTCTTCTAAGAAAGGAAAACGTGTCCAATTTGACATAAGCCCTCAACCAAAGAAGAAGAAAAGGAAACCAAGAAGACGCTATAAAACTTCAGAACTACATATTGGTCAAGGTTAGGAGGAATATACCTTGATGGGAGATTTAAAGGGAAGGGCAGCCAATATAACTTTTGCCCAATTGCTTGGATTGTGTCCGAAGCTCAAGAGAGAGTGGAAGAGGTTGGCAAATCCGAGGAAAGCAAATGAGCAGGAGCCCACACAAGGTGAAATGGAGCTGATGTCTATGGAAGACCTTCCTGATATCTATCCATCGGTTGATGCTTGGTGTGGAGGTGTGAGTGTTGGAGAGGCATATGTAGATGGCGGTGCACAAATCTATTCGGGATTTACTTCATCTATCGTACTATAACAAAATTTAGTCTCATTTTACGGATCCATCAATCCAGCCTCAGTCCCATGGGTTAGCCAACCGCCCAACCACTATAGTGATGGGATCCAATTAGGAATTTGGTTAGGTTTTGTCCCGGGTACCAGGAAAAAGAGTTCCTAGGCCCCCTAGCCGGATATTCATGCAAATTTAATGCCAGTGTAACACCACTTACACACCAAATATGAAATTGCCTTTTTCACAGATTCAGCTATCTTTAAAACAATCATTTAATGAAACCATAGTGTCACTGATCATAATCCTCAAAATAAAGCTATTTGCTTTTTGTAAACATTGTATATAAAGGGGAAAACCATTCTCCAAGTGAGTGTCTCTGGTTGAATCCTTATCTCCAATCATTCCTTCATCGGTGTATCTATGGCATTATTGGCAACCAGAACACTCACCACCTATCCACTCATGAGGGGCCTTTTTGATAGTTCCTAGCTCATAGTAACTGGCAATATATTCTCTTATAAAAATCAAGATGGAATCTCCATTGAAGATCAGCAAGATCAACCAACAGATCCATATAAAAGAGCCATGGACTCATCCGTTGAGGATCAACAAGGTCAATCAACCAGATCCATGCCCGATTTCAAAAAACAACTCTTACTCCTTGTTCCAATATATTCCCGGACGCATGTGTGGGTATCTTCGGCGACCCACAGCCCGAGCATCGTATGGTCAGCACCCTCTAGGATCCTTCGCAGCAGCAGGTGACCTAGCGCTTCACTCATAGGCCGCTTCCTTGGTTCCTCATCCACCGTACCGGAAGCTCACCATTTGAATGGTCAAGACCTCGGCCGACCTTGCTACGCAAGACGTCCTCCGTTGACTCTCCGTCTCAGCTATTGCAACTTTATCAGCTAGGTCTCCACGACCTCATTCACAAGATAGTCAAAATGCTTCCCCAACATTTTTGACATAAAACAGTCATTTAAAAACTGGTCATAAATACAGTTCCTATAATGAAATCTCGTCTTTCACATTGTTCCACATCCGTCCACATTACTTAATCCATATCCAATTCATATGTATACCCATTCTCATCACATCATTTTCCATCTCATCACATCTTTCCTCATTTATTCTCATCACATCTCATCCACTCGCATCAACCCATATTCACATACCATCACACCTCATTCATTTCACATCTATCTCAATTTACATCACATCTCATTCATTCACTCACATCCCGATTCACATCACATCACATCTCATTCATTCACATCGACATCACATCTCATTCACTCACATCGATATCACATCCTTTCACATACACATCCACATCCATTCTTCCATATACACAACCACATCCATTCTTCCACCACATACACATCCGCATTCATTCTTCCACATCCACATCCATTCTTCCACATCCACATCCATTCTTCCACATACACATCCACATCCAGTCTTCCACATATACATCCACATTTATTCTTCCACATACACATCCACATCTTCCACATACACATCCACATCCATTCTTCCACATTCATTCTTCCACATACACATCTTATCACATCCTATTTTCATCTTATCACATCCTATCACATCCCCTACACATCTTATGACATCCATTCACATTCTATCACATCCCATACACCTCTTATCACATCCATTCACATTCTATTCCCATTTAATAGCTTTTTAGAGGTTGATCCCAATAATGGGACTTTTTCTAAATTCTGCCAATTTCTTGTGCTAATTAAAGGTTCTTTTTCTCGACGACTATTTCCATATTTATTCTCAATTTCTCAAATGAATTATATTCAATATTCCTCTTTTGAATAAAAGGATTCATGGGATTTACAGAAATCAATTCTTCCCATATTTTCACTTTTGATAAATAATCATAAATTGAATTATACTAAAAATTCCTCTTGTTCTTATTTAATTTCTTGGATCTCAAATACCATGGGAATTCCTCTTTTTGCATTTAATTAATTTCATTCCAGTGTCATGGGTATTCCTCTTTTATCATCAAATATTTCTCATAAAGTAATTTTATCTAAAATAAAATACCCATTAATTCAATATGCTAGGAATTTCTCTTTTCCCATCTAAATGGTGGAATTCCAAATGTCATAGGAATTTCTCTTTTACCATTTAAATATTTCTCATAGATAAAATAAATTTATCTAAATTTTATCTTTTAACTTAATTAAAATACTCATTAATTCCAATATACTAGGAATTTCTCTTTTCCCATCTCAATGATGGAATTCCAAATGTCATAGGAATTCCTCTTTTAACATAAAAAAAACTTCTCATAGATAAAATAAATTTATCTAAATTTCATCTTTGAATTTAATTAAAATACTCATTAATTCCAATATACTAGGAATTTCCCTTTTTCCATCTCAATGATGGAATTCCAAATGTCATAGGAATTCCTCTTTTAACATAAAAATATTTCTCATAGATAAAATAAATTTATCTAAAATTCATCTTTGAATTTAAATAAAATATCCATTAATTTCAATATGCTAAAAATTACACTTTCCTCATTTAAATATTTGAATTCCAATATGGTGGAAATTTTTCTTTCATCATTTAAACTTATCTATACAAAAAGATAAATTTAACTAAAATTCTTCTTTAATTTTTAAATAAAATATACATTATTTTAGCATCACAATTTTTTCTCTTAGTTCATTGGAATACATGGATTTCCATTATCATGGAGATTACTCTTTTAACATAGAAATGGATTACTAGAAATTTCTCTTTTTTCTAATTAGCTATTTATGCATAAGTATAAAAATTAATTTTTTCATGATTATAATGAGAATCATTCAATTAATCTAGGATGACTAATCCTAGAATATGGTAGGAAGTCCTCTTTTCATATTGTGAATAAAAATGATTTATGTGTTAATTTTTTAGAAATTTTGCCATAGCTCCGCTGCTATTACTGATAATTCTCAATAATTTGAAAGCATAAAGTTTAGTAATATCCCTATGATTAGAATAACCATTAATAATTTTTCCATAAATTAAATAGCATAAAAGCATTAAAACTCACTTATTTGGCCTCTAATTTGACAAGCATAGAAATTACTTTTAGATTAGAGAATTGCTTCATGAGAAGCTTCATTTGAATATAGAATAGGTCATAGGAATGACCATTCTCCTAGATTGCTTGATTCTTTGATCAAAGTAGAGGCCCCCAACCAATAAATTGGTTTGGTATGTTGATGAAGACTCCAAGGAAGATTGAAGAGAGAGAGAAGCTCCAATCTCTTCAATTTGTAGAGGATTTTTAGAGGATAATAGAAAATATCATTATTTCAGTATAATACTGGCATGGTATAGTTCTCATATTTTTTTACAAAGGACTAAGGATCTATTTATAGGTGAGGGAGGCCTCTAACCAAGTCCAACTAGTTTCTAGAATTTTCTAGGTTCAGTTTGGCTGAATTTGGACAAGATTTGGACCTAGTTTGGCTCCCTTTTGATTTGGTTTGATCCAAGAGAGAGGAGAGATAAAAATATCATAATATTTTTGAGTTTAAAACTCCACCACACATGTGAAATAGGCACCTCCTTGAAGAGCCCTCCTTCTCCTTACCAAGGTGTCAAAATTGAATCATTATACCCAAAATATCTCATTTTTTTAGTAATACTCATAGTTTTTTACTAATAAACCTTGTCCTTAGTCAACTCTTCATCTTATGTGAGCATTTACTCATTTTTGGGGGTTTTTCTTTTATAAATTGGATTGATCTCCTCCCCACACTTGGATTGATCCTATTGGCCCATAGGAACCTTACTTGGAGCATAATTTAAAAATTTCTTAAAATCTGGACCCTTAGGCTGTCCTTTTTACCTATTTTTAATTAATTCCAATTGCACATTGGAAAGTTCTTTTTGAATTTGTGTTTCAGGGGAAACCATTTTAGACACTAGGAGGATTTTTATATCCAAAAATATCTCAATTTGGGATTACCTCTCTCTAGACATTTTCTCTCTCTAGGTCAAAACAGGGTAAAACAAAATCTTTCTTTTATTTTAAAGAGGAGAATAATTACAAGATCAGAAGGAGGGGAGGTTCTTACACCTGTACAACTCAAAAGCGGGAGGGAGGAATCTTACAGGGAAAGGGATGCATAGCTTGCTGACTAAACTAGTAAGCTCCACATACACCATAAGTTCCATCAACTCAGGTAGCCCTATCACTATAGCTCTTTGGACCTCATGATTTTTTAACCTCTCCACATTCACATGTCCAATCCTTTTGTTCCAAATATCCATGTTAAAAATGGCACATGTGCCATTAGAGAACATGGTGGTAGCCTTTATCTCTAATGGCACATGTGCCATTAGAGAACATGGTGGTAGCCTTTATCTCATGCACACTCACATCGAATGTAGTCACCTGTGATTATTCTTATCCCCTTAGTGATAAGCTTGCAACCCTACGATTGTTGAACTCCTCCTTCATCTTGATGAGGCGCCTCATCAAGATGTCGTGATGACTCCTCGATTATGAAAGCAATGTGTCTATCCTCGTTCCAACTAAACTACTCATCCTAGGATTTTCTCGTCCTAAAAGACACATATTTGTTTCGATTTAGAAAATAAATGCTTCTTGGGTTCACTTGGCTGCACCGCCCACTTTTTAGTGTTTAATCCTTTTTCTACTTTGACCAAACTATAGGCTCAACCTAGCCCCATCTAATCCCAAGGGTCTAGCCTTCCGCCCACACCACCATTGGACATATGGAGCTGGTGTGAACTCACACACCCATTACTGAAAATTCCACTTTACTCACAGACACGACTTATGAAAATCAAGAGTTCACACATACATTCCTTTATACAAACAATCATTGCAAAAGAAAACATACATCATAATGTTATTTTTAGACCATGTATATATAATATGTCTACATTACATAATAGATGTCCAAGTAACACATCAGTGTCACTTCAACAAACATAAATCTTCTTGCACCATGACCATAATCCTAAGACTAGGACGGTATGCACCAATGAGCCTAAACACTCTTGGACCACCGTGATGATTGGATGTATCACTTTAGAGTCGCTTCGTGTCCTCACACCAATCATGCCAAGAGTACACCCATGTTCGGTCGAGAGGGGTCAAGGTCTCAGTCTTCATGTGATGCACCTCTCGGATGACACCCACATAGTAATCCATTAACTAGCTCTGTGGTACCTTCACAGGCTATACACAAGCATATGCAACACATTTATGATTAAAGTATTCCAAACAAATAAGCAGTATTATAACCAAACCATATTATCATAATCTCATTCCAAAGAAGAGTAAACCATGGCAAGATTGACGAGGCATCACAGCTCTCTAGTCCAAATTCTGATCAAGACGAATTTCTATAGATGTAGCATATCCTAGTGAGGTCTTCTCAAAAACCTTCTCGGGGATCTTTCCAATTCTTAATCTTCCATGTACAAGGATGCTTATTTCTAGCTCTAAAAATTTAAGCCTTATCTCATATCGGGAATTCTCCAGTCATCCTTTTAACTACCTCTCCTTTAGAGAACGCTTTTTGTTTCTTGGAGAGTATGGTTCATCTTGAATCTATTATAGTAATTCTTTACTCATGTGGGGTCCTTATTTTTCAACAAAAGTCTCTCAATCTACACTTACTTAGCTTTGGAGTACACCCCTTTCTTGATTAGAGGGCTCTAAGTCGTTGAATCAGAGGTCCGATGGGGACTCTCTCTGTGGGAAATCTCCTATTGGCCTGTGGAACTCTCCTATTGGCCTGAGAGGGTGGGACTCAATCCATTCATTTTTGAGACGAACTTAATTATTCTTTGAGGTGGTAATTTATTCTTATACTTAATCCTATTCTCTTGGCGTTACACACCCTTGGTGTCCCGCCCGCCCGCGCACCCAAACATGGGCGGACATCGTATGAATTTTAAATCGACAAAACACCAGCTCACACCACCCGTGACGGTTCAGCTACGCGGCGATTCACCTTACAAACAAACAACGGCATCGGGTGCCTTCAGAAAGACTTGCCCCAAAACCATATATAGCCAAGGTTATCTCTCTCTCTCTCTTTCTCTCTCTCTCTCTCTGCAATACATCAGGTTTTCTCGCTGGTTAAAGAGTATCACATCCATAAACCGTCTGCTCCAGGTGCCATGCTTCTTCCCTTCTTATGCTAATACAAGTTAATACGCAGGTTTGGACTAATCATGAGCATAAAATCACAAGTTAATACGAAGTTTTGGCCTAATCATGAGCATAAAATTACAAGTTAATACGAAGTTTTGGCCTAATCATGAGCAAGAAACACGAATAACTATGCACCGAATTGATGCTGAGTGGGCAGAATTACAAGTTTATGTAAAGATTAGGGCCACTAAACATGATGATTAGCTATCACAGGAAGAGAATGGCCAAGGCAGCTTTGTTGTTGATCACGTTGTTCTTTGCGGGCATGGCAAGCACGTGCTGCGTCGGCCATCTGAATTGCGACAGAAACCACGTGGGGGTATCGAAACAGGACTGCATGAATGCAATCAACCTGCTGGCGGAGGACGTATTCACACTTCAGCCCGGCCATTTCATGCAAGAAGTTTTTGGGACGTGCAAAGCAAGGGTGGCCAACAACGGCCGGCTGCCCATGAAGTTTTACCGAGACGCCGTCACACTAGAATTCGACGACATACTCGACGAGTGTGTCCATTACAATGCACATCCTGGCGCGGTATTAAACGGCAACAATATCTTTTATTCTCTCGCTTATAATAGCCGATGATCATCACCCATTTTTTTTCATAACGCATGCTTTCCATTAAGGTTATCATCTGGATTATGTTGTAATATGCTTGCCATTGAGCATACCTCCCTTGTAATACAACATAATCGGGATTATGTAATTCCTTGAGGATACCTTCCTTGTAATACAACATAACAATGAAGCATGCTTTCCATTAAGGATATGATCTCCATGATGTAATTGCTTGCCATTGAGGATACCTTCCTTATAATACAACATAACAATGAAGCATGCTTTCCATTAAGGATATCATCTGGTTGATGTAATTGCTTGCCATTGAGGAATAGCTTTCCATTGACGATATCTTCCTTGTAATACAACATAACCATGAAAAAATCTCCGAAATTTTTGAATACCAACTTAGACTACATTGGGATACATAACTCATGACTCTACATAACTCATGACTCAAGTGTTGAATTTATCACTAAAAAATGAAAACCCTCTTTTCACTTTGTACTAGTGGAGAGGCCCCTCCAAATGCATGATAGTTTTCATTATGCATGAAAATTTCCATTGAGAGATTAAGTCAATTGCTTGTATGTAACCTTTGAAGTCCCATCACATAGATTTGTAAGTTAGACTCCCACTTACTCCAATCGGGTGTGAGTTGATGAAATCTCTCTCAAGAAAAAACATCTAAGCTAGATTGGGATACAAAGCTCACTCAAATACTAGAATATTTGCTTTTATAGCTTTCAAAAATGACAACTCGACTTTTTCTTGTTTAAGTATAGGCTCCCTGACAAATGCACAAGACTTCAATTAAGAGTCATAGTAGTTGAAAAAATAAGTGGCCAATTATAGTACATAATTTAATATTGGTATCTACAATAAGCAATCTTTTAACATATGCATCTCTTAAATTAAAATAATTATATAAAATATCACTAATTTAATATAGCAATTTATAAATTGATAAATATATGTATATGATGAAATGTGCTTTGAATTTACCCAAAAAAAATAGAATATGTAATATAATGTTATAAATATATGTGTATACATGGTAACGTGGTCATTCCAAGTACACATATGTTTTTCCCAAGTCTTCGGACCACTAGCCATGTAAGGGACTACCCTATTGCATTCGCGGTGGGCAACCAATTAGATCTACCCATTCTTCCTTCTTCTATCTAAATCACCTAGAAGAGATATCACTATGTTCAAAGGGGATAACCAATATGAAGGTTTTACTTACCTTAGAACAACTAACACCTGATTCAAAGGGGGGTACCAATACCAAGGTTCTACTTACCTTACCCCTATAAGTTCTCTCTTGTTCCCTCTTCTACCTACTCTTACTGAATCTAACTAAAGGCTAGTCTATCTTAGAGTCTTCTTGCACAATCTCTCACAATCTTGAGTGTGTGTGGTGGAATATAGGGAAAGGGGTGGTGAGGTGTATGACTTGGAATGTCACAGCAGTCAATGTTGAGTGATGATGTGGCACTCAACATTGAGTGTGAGACATCCTGATGTGGCACTCAACATTAAGTTTAGTACGTGGAGAAAAAACCAATCCTATACCACTCTTCCTCTCTCCTCAAGGTTATGCCTCTTAGTGTAACGTCTAATCCAACCTACACAAGGGGATTTTCCTCTTCCATTGGACTCTTACAATCACTTCCATCATCCCACTCTTCAACCCCATAGTTCCTATTGATATCTCCTCTTCCTCTCCTATGCACATCTCCCTCTCATCTACCTAGCTCTACTCCCTTTCCATGCACATGCTTCATTCCACTCTAATCTTGTGATTTGAGCTCAAGCCGCTCCTTCACTTAAGAGAAGTTAATCTCACTCATACATACCTCAAATCATAAGTAAAACCACAAAATCAAGAAAAGCACAACAAGATAAGAGTTCACATAAAAGCTATGATACTTAGGGGATATACTCAATGGTATTGAGAAGAGAAGATCGAGCAAAGTCCTAGAATGTGCTATAGCAAAAATTGAGTGAGATGGTATTCTCCTTAAAGAAATACCAAACTTTGAATCAACATTTGCGCAAAGATCATACACTTAGCTTGATGTTTATGGAACATCGCCATGGTGTCCCCACTATCTTGAAGTTGTATAAAGCTATGAAGTGCAACATAAACAAAGTACCCTTGAATTCCATTATCATCAGCCAATTTTAGAATATCCAAAAATTAACATAACAAAGTGTGCATATATCTTTGATTTACAATTACTAAATCCTACTCGTTGTTTTCTTCTTCACATGTGTGTACAGTCGATTATAAAGACACATAAGAGGTATTGTAACCACCAAAAACTTACAAAAGTAGTGATGTTGTTTGCATGTTTTGTTCTCATGCTTTCCTTCATAGATATGCTACTCCCCTTCTATGTAGACCTCTTCTTAATGGCTTTGAATCTCTGCCTTGCTTATGAATAGCCTATGACTCACAGCTAATGAGATAAGCACAAGACTGAACACACAATCCACCATAAGCTACACAACCTATGCTCTTGTGTACTAACTCTGCAAAGCTATGTATTAACAATCACGTGCTAATGATTAGCAGTAGTGGATCTAATTATTTACTAAACACACTAGCTATGATACTAAATGTGATAAGAGCTACACAGGAAGACCTAGCTATGGTGGATCAAAGAACACCATGATGGTCTGTGTGTGCAAAGAGAGTAAGAGAGAGAGAGAGAGAGAGAGAGAGAGAGAGAGAGACGAAGTATAGAGAGAGATGATTGCATGATAGGAAGACCTAGCTATGGTGGATCAAAGAAAACCATGGGGGTGCAAAGAGAGAGAGAGAGAGAGAGAGAGAGAGAGAGAGAGAGAGAGAGAGAGAGAGAGATGATTGCACAACTCAATTAGATTTGATTAGATTGATAATAAAGTATAATGCTTTTATAGGCACAAGCCTTATCTTTTGACCTATTAAAAACACCATAAGGTAATGACACATGTTATAGTGATTCAAAACACCATAAGGTAATGACGCATGGAATAGTGAATGAAATCATTACTTATGTTAAACTCACACATAATATCTACTCATAAGAGTAGGTTCACACGTACACATAAACACTAACATCTTAAGGGGTGTTCACACACTCACACAACATGCTCCAAATACCCAACATACACTAAGGATAGAGAAACTCACTCAGTCGGGGCCTCCATACATCAATGCCCTATTGCTTGGCTATCTAATAGCTTTCTTGACTTAGCTGGACTAGAATAGACTTTACAGTAAGAGTTGAGTACGATTCCTCCAAATAAACGTCTTCTCTTAGCTGGATTAGAATAGACTTTATGGTAAGAATTGAGTATGATTCCTCCAAATAAGTGTCGTCTTCATAATTCTCATAGTAGGCGACTTAGCTAGACTAGAATAGACCTTATGATAAGAATTGAGTATGATTCCTCCAAAGAAGCATCTTCTTCATGATTCTCATTAAATAAGAGTCATCGGTGGCTCCCCTACGCTTAAGAAGATGTCTTATTCCTCGATTATGAAGGTGACTACTCTGTCTGATTTCTTGCTAAAATTTATTACAATGTAGACTCACATGTAAAAAGCTCATGTGACAATAGACTCACGCATGTAGGCTCATGCAACGATGACTGAAGCGTACATGCATAGGCTCATGTTGTGTATGATCAAATGCAAGGGCTCACGCCTCTAGACTCATGCATGTAGGCTCAGGCAACGATGACTGAAGCGTACATGCATAGGCTCATGTTGTGTAGGATCAGATGCAAGGGCTCACGCCTCTAGACTCACCTATGTATGCTCACATATAAGGGCTAACGTCTCTAGACTCACCTCTATAGGCTCACACCTTTTTTTATGAAATAGGCTTACACAATTCTAGTTAGTTATCTAGTGAGCTAGACGTCACACATGATGAGCTCATGCCATGATGGGCTCACACTTGTAGACTATGGATGTAAGCTCATGGATATAGGCTCATGCCTATAAATTGAGACATAGTTTTATGAACTAGGCCTATGATAGTGTCTATGTGCATAATTACACTTAATCCCCCAATAATTGTAGAGGATAAGAATTTTCCTTGGAATTTGTTGTATGACAACATAACTTTTACACAATATGGGTAGATGTGTTCTTATGTCTTTAAGGCGTTTTAATTGCCTTGTATAGTATTATGTATACCTACCTCTAGACTCATGCCTCTATTGACTCATGCCTATATTGACTCACTTTTATTAACTCATGCCTCCAGACTCATGTCTCATGTCTTGAGGCTTACACCTCATATCTTCACAATGGTTTGCCTATTATAATATTAATTAATATATGCTGGACTCATATTTGTTGACTCATGCCTTTAGAGTCTTGACTCATGTCTCAAGGTTGAGGACTCACGTCTTCAAGCTCATACACGTGTTAACTCATGTATTTTTTCACAAGACTGTGGATCATGTCTCCCAACTTGAGAGAGGCTTGGATTTTGGAGATTTTTTTGGGTTTTTGGACTTGATAGGGGATGCTTAAGGTTCTTAACCTAGTTAGGATGTTTGTATAAGATTAGATTACTTTTGGTTAGCTTTGTACATTCTAAGATATCAATTTCAATAATGCATTTTAAAGTCCAAAATACACAAACTAAAATTAACTTTCCCACTCTAATCCTCACCTAATGAAGCTTAAAGTTTATGTAGATTTCACTCCAAATCATAATTGCTACAAGCTATTCATTGGCTTAATGTAACAAGATTAAAGCCTTATGGGCTTTAAAATCATGCAAAAGACTAATGAGATCTTGCAAGATATGGAACTAGAATTCCCCAATACAACAAGCT
Source organism: Cibotium barometz (assembly GCF_041138505.1). Taxonomy (NCBI): domain Eukaryota; kingdom Viridiplantae; phylum Streptophyta; class Polypodiopsida; order Cyatheales; family Cibotiaceae; genus Cibotium; species Cibotium barometz. The sequence continues at coordinate 30,207,635 of NC_141058.1, forward strand.
AAAAATAAAAAATAAAAGCAACACATTCATAGCTCTAAAACCGTATGTTTTTTGAGTGTGACCTAATCATCAATGCTGGGTGGGTGATTCCAATAGTTCATAAATGGGTGGAAGAATGGAGCTAAGCCCTAGACTAGTCCTCGTCAATGGCACCAATATGCTCAAGTCAAGACCTTATCTTAGCCTTGCTAAATCGTGTTGTTGGAGAGACTTGCCTTCGAACCACAATGCAACTCCTCCCTGGATGTGGATACTCTCCTTTGTCACACTAGAATTCTCCATGGCTATGGAGATCAAGAAATATCTCTCTATGCCTAGATGGAGGTAAGAAGAGGTAACCTTTATGATGGTCCTTTCTCACAAAAGGTGGATAGAGAAGAAGTAATAGAAGACAGAATCCTATCAGACCTTGATATTTAATAGATTTTGAATCTACTACCTCTGACAAATTTGGAGTTGATATGCTCAAGCTATGTCTTTCCCACTAAAAGGTGGATATCACAATCATTGAATCCACCTTTTAGTGGGAGAAAGACATAGCTTGAGCATATCAACTCCAAATTTGTATGAGAGGAACATGGACCAAGAATGTAGCTCTCCTCTCCTCTTAACTCTCTCTCTCACACCATTGACACGAGCAAGGAGATAAGATTAGACTCAATTGGCACAAAGGGGGATTGTGTCTTACATTATGAGAATGTTGTTATTTATACAACTAGCTTTTATTCACACTTGGATGCCTAAAACTCAATGAAGGATGAACTAGAAGCTTACAAGTTGTTACATAGTTTTGTGCATTTCTAGCTATTCTCATAATTACAATGTTTCATGACACTTATTGTGCTATCTCTCTTATGAAGTGGAGAGATTCTAAGTTAACCCAAAATGGGGTTAGCATCCCCCCTACCTGATGGAGATTCCATTATCAAAGTCTATTACAGGGCTACTGCCTTAGATATGAGTCTATAACACCTTTTCCTTATCTAGAGGAGGGCACAAAGGGTTCGACAAAGAAAGTATAGTAACCTCTAGAAGTTGGTATCAATCATATCTTTAAAGATGGTGTGTGCGGAAGGAAGCGTAACATCCAATGATAGTAGTACATGATTCCATTGTCAAAGGACCCTTTGATAAGGTCAAAGTGCATACCTTCCTAGTTGTAGCTATGGACATAATCATCTTTAATGTCAATAAGAAGAATGATTAGCTTGAAGAACTAAAAAGTGGCTACTATGGTAGGATCAGCGATGGCGAGGATTGTTTCTTTGCCATGCATAGGATGGTAGTAAGCATAAATTGCCTTTGTTGGTTTAGGGTATCGAAGAGACAACGCTTGAAGTAAGGAATATTGTAGATTAAGTGAGAGTCCCAAGCATTCCTTTCATGGAACTCTCTGGCAATGGACCTTCGTTTTTCAAGCATAAATAGTGGGTCAACATGAAGTTGACATGGAGATGACTTGTATATATTAGAATATTCTTTTGATGGCAAGGAAGGGAAATCTCTCCAGGTAGGCTGGATACCAAATTTTTCAGTTGCAACTTGGCCATCAATAGCAGGAAGTATCTCTTCATAAATACCCCACAACTTGATTGAATGCTCATGCCACACCACCTCTTGTAGGCATGCAATCATGAATATGACTATTCATATCTTCAACAAGTCAACTCGACATGGGTTAGCAAGCATTAATCCTTTTGTTACATTAGACCCCACAGTGACTGTAGATGATCCATTTGCCCCAGCTCTCTTGCCTTTGACCTTAGTATAGTTGGTTGGACCCTGTTTCATAGGATTCTTTTTGGATTGGAGTGGTGGGGTCGAATGGAGTGATCTAGAATAGGGCTTGTTTCTTAGATGAGGAACTAGTAGTAGGAGATTCTCGCTCATGTGATGATATGCTTATATTCCATAGTTGGGAGATCAAGTTTGGGATCAAAGGTCATGTGGTGTAGAGTGCAAGCCTCAGCCTCTGGCTAGCTATCCCCAATAGTTGGGAGATCAAGTTTGGGATCAAAGGTCATGTGGTGTAGAGTGCAAGCCTCAGCCTCTGGCTAGCTATCCCCAATAGTTCCTTGGGGGGGTCGAGAGTGTTAGTGACAAAATCAAAGGAAGAAGAAAGGAAGTTTCAAGTATCAGTTAATGGTGTGTTAGTATCATCCTTATAAATGCTAGATAAATAAGAGGTTATTGGACTAAAATCCGGATAGGTGTTGTTCTCTTCGTCATCCCTTTCTTCCTTATCCCCATCATTGGAAGGCATTGGTGGTTTCTTTGTAAAGAAATCATGTAGAGCATGCAAATCCTCTTCCTCGAGGGGTATTCAATATGCACATCGTCGAATTCATAGACTAATGTTATTTAATAAGGGTTGCAAATGTGCACAAATGAGATCAAAAAGTTATAAAATACCATAATGATGATAAATTTTACTCTTATGGATTAGTAGGTGTTGGTGGGTATCGCAAGCCTTAACCCAACCTTATGTTAGCATCTAAAAAGGGAGTTATAAAAGAATTTATGCTAGATGATTTCATTAGTTCTAGAGGCCCTTACCCCTTGCAAAGGTTAGTTGAGTTAATTAGTACCCAATACCAAGATCTAAATTTAAGGACACTGGGGTGTAATGGGAAATATACATGGAGTGGCCCTTGTTGAGTTTGAGAGCCCCCATGAATACAACCATTATGATGGCTAGATCGGCATATCTAGTAGTATTCTATTAAATGAGCACGAAAACCCCTTGGGTTAGCTCCTCACTTAGGTAAATGTTATATTAACACAAAGAGAGGGTTAGTGAAGTAAAAAAGAGGGTAAAGGTTTGATGAGGGGCCTGAGCCCTATCCACTAGCTTATTGCTATAAGTATCATTCGCTTTGATCACACGAGTGGGTTCCATATGTGGATGCAGGTACTATTGTCGGAGGGCAATAACTTGTTCTTCACGAGTAGCCAAAGCCCTGGATATGTTTATTTCTTTATGCTCGTGGGCATCTTGGTGGAGCTTGAGATTTTGGAGGATGAGGTCATCCTTATTTTTCTAGAGCACACACATTTCTGCCAGTAAGGTTGCTCCAGCATCGAGAGTATTTGCTCATTTTGTTGAGAAATGACTTTTTGGTGGCTTTCCAACATTGTCACCTGTTTTGTTTGTAGGCCCTACAGTGTGTCTTTGAGATCTTTAAGCTAGATTTCACAGTTCTTGTATCTACCCTTCCAATGCCACCATTTGTGCTTTGAGCCCATACTTGTTGGTAGCCTTGAGTTCTCTGTCTTTCTCTTCTAGCTATTTCTCCAGGGCCTTGGGATCATCCTCGACATTGGAAAGCTTTGTTTGTAGATCCAACAATTGTGTTTGAGCTTTAGCATGCAACTCTGCCACCTCATTTTTGTTCTTCTCCGCAAGGCCGTCCACTTGGATTTGGAGTTGCATTTGGTGGGACCTTTCTTCAATCCCCTCTTGCTTTTGGGATTCTAGCTAATGAACCTATTGGGTGAGGGTGTGGTTGGCTTCTCTGAGATGCTTTTGCCTTTGCTCTGCCTCCTTTTAGTGACCTGATTAATTTCGTCCATCAGTTTGTGAATTGAGCCTTGTTGGTTATGTTTACATGGCGTTTAAGTAGGTGGCGGCGGCCATAATCTTGTATATGAAAATTGTGCTTCATCATTTTGGTAGAAAGGATATTAAGGTTGGAGGCGTATGCCTCCATCTTGTTATCTTCCTGCTCTCCTTTCTTCAGGCACAATGGAGAAATTCCTTTTTCAATTTGTGGACTACACCCACCTATTTATGGATGGCATCCATATCTTTTGTAGCTGTAGGCAGAGTGGCTTGAAGCTTTCTTCTTTTGCTATTCCTCCACTTTGTTGTACGTTGTACTTTGGCTATAGGCATAGTGGAGAAATCCGTATTCTAGTTCATGGAAAACAGGACTACCACCCACCTAGCTATGGCATCCTATCTTTTGTAGCTGTAGGCATAGTGGCTTGAAGCTTTCTTCTTTGCTTTATGTTGCTTCCCACTTCTAGTGCTTAGTTGCACTATATCCAACTTTTTCCCATAACTGACATGAATGCTCTCCCGTGCATGCTTCGTGGAAGATTAGGGGTTGACAGAGGCTCGGGAAATCATATCTTCCAATTCAAATTGGGCTGCCAAATCTCAAGGAGGGATAAAGGGAACTTGATGGTGTGGTAGAGGTTAGCGGTGCTATTGGCTCTATGCTTCACTCATTCACTATAGAATCCTGGAGCAGCTGTTGGGCCCAATGGATTTTGCAAGCACTTCTAGAGTAGTAGGTTCTTGTGGGATTGGAGAAGATGGTGGTGGAGGGTTGGGGGCTTCTTGTGTAGTACTCTCATGTCCTTTAGCATGAGTGGAAGTGGGAAGGGAAACATAAAGGGGTTGTCTAGAAGTCTTTTTTAATCTTTTCTTTGGTACCTATTCTGGAGAGCTTAAGCCAATTTGTGCCACCAACTTCTTTGTATCTGCTATGATTGTTGAACCCTCTGCCAGCTCTCTTCACATTTCTTCCTATGCTTGGGTGGCCATTTTGGGTACTTTGGAATAACCTTTTGGTAATGGAATCCTAGTAACATAGCTTAAAACTTGTGTAAGGAGGCAGGGGTTCACCACCTTGTTGCCATGATTTGTGAGATAGTGTTTGTGTGAAATCCCTATGGGAGCATGCTTGGCCAATCAACTTGTTCACACTTGTGTAAGTGATAGAGACCTTGTGCATATCCACTCTGTTATATCTGTCTGCTGCTGCTGCGGGCTTCACTTGCATGATCATGGAGGCAACCTTGTAGGTCTTCTCCAGCTTAGGATCTTTGAGGGTAGCAAACTCAGGTCCATTGTTGTTGACCTTATTTGGGTGGGTAGATGTCAAAGAAATCCAGCTTCTTTGAGAAGGGGTGGGCGTAGGTTTGACAAAAAGGCAGAAGGCATCCCTAATAAGCTTTTTCTGTTTATCAAATTAGGCATCTTGGATCCATCTGTTGCACCTGTAACCATGCCCCTCTTGGTAGGAGAGGCAATAAGTAAATCTCAAGGAGACGTGGCAAGTGAGACCTACAAAACTCACTTTGAATAGAATAAAAAGCACACAATGGCATCATCTAAAGCAACCATTAGTAGATTGGGAAGTTGTAGTAGCTTGTTAGGTAGTTAACGTCTTACACTCAACTTTAATCAAAAGAGCATAAACAACAATAGGGTAGTGTTGGTCTAGTGTAGTGGGTTGTGGTTCCTAGAGGTGGTAAACTCTCGTGTGTCGAATCCTATGGTGTGCATGTGCTTTGAACGGAATTAACAACAAAGTCCGCATGCCGCACAACAAGTCTGAGTGGTGCGCTTGCGCTACTGCTGGCAAACCTATGATTTTTGTAGGTCTATATTTTCCTTGATAGGATAAGATCCTTAAGGTATCTTTGCACTCAAACTTCTATAAGGGCTATTCATATTTTCCTTGATAGCATAAGATCCTTAAGGTATATTGACACTCAAACTTCCCTAAAGCCTTGCTCACATGTTTCCATCTATAATGTATTCTTGGATTTCACTCCTTGGATCAACATTATTGATAATATTGAGCACTTTGGCTCTTCATCAAGACACCCTCCACTACATCCCCTTCGGGATCAATATAAAAAATGTTCGTGCCTAATTTTTGTGCTACCATAGCACAATCTCCACATCTAGCATAAAGCTCTACTATCACTTTCCCTTGATTTACATGACACTTCAATGAGCTATCCCAAAAGTCATATCCAAGAGGCTGATATCCACCTGCAAAGAAAACATCTCTCTTAATTCCACCAAGAAATGTAACGCCCTTATTTTGGAGGAGCATAAAAATGTTAACTCCATACCTCACCATGCTATCCCATCTGGGTGTCTGCCCTAGTGTATAATGTTGCAAGGATTAATGATATAATCAGGTGAGAATGGTTGTGTATGGTTTTGTCCAACTATGCTCTCCGGAAGGTAGCAGCGAGACAAGCGACAAGGGTACGTATCTGCACGAGTATGAGATGATTTTTTGTAGCAAAAAGTGATGCTCAATGGCAACCTCTACGGTTAGTGTTACTTACCTCTTGTCCAAAGGCCTTTCCAATCTACGTTGTACATTGCACATTTACTAGGGTGTCTAAGGAGAAGCCATAGCGCTTGGCCTGCACTATAATGGTTGCCACTTGATACATAGTACCGATGGCAATAATAGAGCCATTGTCATCTAAGATGGTCTCACAAATCTGAATATAGGCTCCTCTCCATCTACATGGCATCAGAATGACATATACAAAAAACTTAAGCATGACATACATGCAACATATGCATAACAACACATAAGGTCGTAATGAAGGGAAAATCATCTCAGCAGTCACATGTGCAGAGATTCCATGGTGGGACGATTATTGAAATCATGGATCGAGCTCTCCTAAAAATCAACTATCTAATTAGATCCTAATCCTAATTTAATCCTACACTAATGACAACACTAATCTAAAGTGGATAAAAATGAACAATACTCATGGTGATGAGTGTGTGCTAATTAAGTTTAGACTCAAGTTCAGTTAGGTTAAAAGATGGAAACTTGTACTCATAAAAAGACTTGAGATGTTGTGCTTGTATTTCAATGCTTCAAATGTCCTCCTTTTATATAAGTAAATTACAACAAAGCTATGATAGCTTATGTGGGATAACTTGGTTAGGTGACTTGGCACTCTAGCATCACTCATTTCAACACCCTCCCTTGATGCTAGATTGGGTACAATTTTTAGGCTTTCACTCTTCCTCTGTCCCCTTGTGCTAGGCTACTTTGGCATTATAGCTACTTTGGCTATGAATTTCAGCTTGAGTACATCATATGGCCTCAAAGGCTAATTACATCACACTTTTTGTAGAGACAAGAGGGGTGAAAAGTACAATGGTTCTTTCTCTAGAAGAGCATGTCTTCAGCTGTGGGACAACTTTGGCCTCGATGTAGTTTACCTGTTTCTTTTTTTTATGGCAATCTTCTTCTAGGTGACCAATTTTTCCACAATAGTCACAAACAAGCTTTGGTTTATCTTTATTGCGACATTCATTCTTGGTATATGACCAAGTTTTCCACAGTGATAGCATCTTGGAAGTTGAGTTGTTGATTGATTTGTCCTTTGAAATCCCCCACCCTTTATATACAGTGCTTTCTCACTTGAATGTGATTTGAATGATTCTTTATCTTTGAATTTGGATTCTTGTTCAAGTAGAGATGATTCTACATATCTTGAAGTTTAGTGTTGGACACATTTTTAAGTGTAGCAACAATTGATTCATAAGGTTCTTTGTCAACACTTTTTAGTAATACAGCAATAGATTCATCTTTGTCAATGACTTTCTTTAATGCACTGAGTTGTTGTTTGATACCTTTGAATTTACTGATGTGTTATGCCATGGTCTCGATCTCCTTCTTGTCGAGCTTGTAGAAATGCATGAGAAGGTTGATATTTGAGCTCTTTGAGTCGGTGTGCTGAAAATCTTGTTAAGTTCCTACCATGCTAACTTGGCATCCTTGATGCCAGCAATTTGACTAATCACATCATCATCAAGATTTTGAGCGATGAGACCCAATTCTTTGATGTTTTGAAGTGGCTCAACCTCCACTTCTTTATCCTCAATAAGGTGCCAAAGCCCCTTACGTATAAACAAGTACATGGTCTTGCTTTTCCATGTGAAAAAATCATTACCATTAAATCTTGAAACTTCAATACACTCCATACTAAGAAGGTTTTACTAACAAGCTTTTATTTTGCTTTGTTAGCAGTGTCTAATCTCATACAAATTTGTAGTGTGAAGGTCAGGAAGGTCTTTGCACATGATAATGATTCACGGCAGCTAGTGTCTAGTCCACTACAAGAGGTGGAGCCATTATCCATGCTTTTTTCGATGCTTTAGAACTAAGCTTAAAATCCCCGAAACGTCGAAACACACATAAAAAAAAAGAATCAAAATGGAAACGTCGATACACGCGTCGAAAAAAGCATCAAGATAAACATGTTTTTCACTCTTGTTTTAAGAGACGGACTTTTCGACACTTTTTTCGACTGACATTTCAACTGTTATTTCACGGATGCATAAACTTTCAACAGTTATTTTGATGGATGCAAGAAACTTTTGACGGATGCCGGAAACTTTCGACGATTATTTCGTGTGGATGCAGGAAACTTTTGACGGTTTTTTTGATGGATGCAAGAAACTTTCGATAATTTTTTCGACGGATGCAAACTTTCAATGCTTTTTTTGACGCGTGCAGGTAATAAATTTTTTTGGCATAATGGTACATCCAACTTGCAGTCTTGTATAGCTGGATGCACCATTATGCCAAACTTATGGAGTACAAAAGACAATTGTACTCTCATGTGAAGAACGAATCGAATTTGTTGGAAAAGTTGGAGTGCCATAACGTTTTCGACATTACAAAGTAGGTACATTGTACACAAGTGCAAACAATGGCCAAATTATATTGTAAGATGTGAAATTTACATATTAAGCTCTGATGCCATAAGCCAAAATTGCATAAAGTAGTAGTATAAAATTGCATACAAGCTATACTCGATGACCAAAATTGCATAAAGTAGTTGCATACAAGCTATACAAGCTCAAACAAAGATGTGAGCTGACAAAGATATGTATCTACAAGAGGAAAGACATGGGAAAGTCCACTCTATGCAAAGCCCTCACTCAGGGTCAGGCATTGGTCCCTGCGAAAACCATACAAGATGCTTTTTTTTGTATACAAAACAACGGTCTAACATGACATGGTAAAGCAAGTATACAAATCATAAGGTTAAGGCTTGCCGCACTTACCATATCTACAATGCACCCCCAATTGAGGTTGGTGCCTTCTCGCTCAAGCTTCTCCAAAAGAAAGTACGTGTTATGGCGGCGGCGAGCAATGTCCTCCTCTTCTCCCGTTGCCGGTCGACCAACGACTTGATTCTAAAAGTACCAAAACAACAAGATAAGCATTGATACTTAAAAAGTAGACATAACATCAAATGAAACATACAAGATAAGTGTTGATACTTACAAAGTAGACATGGAATGTGTCCCAACCGCCAATTCCAAGGTGAGAGCCTCCTACGCTCTCCATTCGGGCTTTCGTCGCATCCTCTTGTTGCTTGTAGCGTTGGGGATTTCTTCCATGCTTTTGCTTCTCCTCATTCCAATCCTCGGTGCTCATGTACCTAGGCTTCTCACCCCCTGCCTTCCTAGTCACGTCTCCCCGCCAATGTTTCATGACGTCCACCATGTGGTCCTTTATCCACCTTATGGGGACGACATCACTACCGACGCGGCCGGCTTATACTCATCCTTGATTTGATTAATGACTCTATCTTTCTTATCTTTATCCAACTTTGGTCATAAAGTCATAAAGTCATTTGCAAAGACAATGTGGCAAAGCTCGTGGGCGGATGCGGCTCTTCATCTCTTGCCCGACATTATCCAAAACGACATTGCCATTGATAATTGTGTAATATTTTTTCCCATTGACGGGTGTGGGCTTTGTGTCAAAACGTCACAACAATGATCGCGAGCGTGGACTGCTTCTAGCTCTAGATGGGGAAGGACGCTCACGTGGGGGCGTAGACCCATCCGTGCCCCCACTTGAACAACAACCGCCTCCACCTCCACTACTCGAGCATTGTCATCTGCAAGTGGACGAGTGACCTGAGGGAGGGGTTTTGGGTAGCTCTTTGTGGGGTTTCTACAAGTGAACTAGGGTTAGCCGGTGCTGGTGCCCGATGGTGCGGCCGAAGTGCCCACCCCTCTCCCAAAATATTGTTGTGCCATCGCTCTTTGCTCGGGTGTGGCTTGTGCTAAAAAACCCATAAACTGGTCAGGCGACATGGCATATGGAGAGAAGGATGGAGAGTAAGCCAGTGTCTCATCTGGAGTGCAAAACATGTTTCTACACACATATAACAAAGCCCACATGGGCACTTTAATAAGAGCATACACATGAATAAGAGCATACACATGAATAAGAGCACATATCTCACAACACACAACACACACACATGCAACCAAGAGGAGAGGGGAGGGAGGGCAAAGAAGGAGGCGAACCTGCTTGAGTGGTAAGGAGGTGGAGAAGAGCTTAGGGGGGGGGGGAGAGAGAGAGAGAGAGAGAGAGAGAGAGAGAGAGAGAGAGAGAGAACCTGCAAAACAAAGAACACAAAAAAAAACATTCATTATCCCTCAACACACACACACACACACACACACACATCTCACAACCACGAGGAGAGGGGAGGGAGGGCAAAGAAGGAGGCGAACCTGATTGGAAGGTAAGGAGGTGGAGAAGAGCTTGGGAGAGAGAAAGAACCTGCAAAACAAAGAAGAAGAAAAAATAAAAACATTCATTATCCCTCAACCCTGATACACACACATCTCACAACCAAGAGGAGGGAGGGAGGGCAAAGAAGGAGGCGAACCTGCTTGGAAGGTAAGGAGGTGGAGAAGAGCTTGGGAGAGAGAAAGAACCTACAAAAAAAGAAGAAGAAAAAAACAAAAACATTCATTATCCCTCAACCCTGATACACACACATCTCACAACCAAGAGGAGAGGGAAGGGAGGGCAAAGAAGGAGGCGAACCTGCTTAGAAGGTAAGGAGGTGGAGAGGAGCTTAGGAGAGAGAAAAAACCTGCAAAACAAAGAAGAAAGCAAAAAAACAAGAAAATTATCCCTGATTACACACAGCTATTTTACAACACATGTACATGTAACCAAGAGGAGAGGGGAGTGAGGGCAAAGGAGGCATACCGGATGAGGAAGCAAGACGCACACGCGCAAACAAAAATGCAGAAAAAGAGAGGTTCCGTTTTACTATAAAAACCTACGCCGTCGATACATGCATAGAAACAATTGTGGAAAAAAGCATTGAAATCATCGTTAAAAAAAGGGTTGAAAAGTCTGTGGAAAAGAGCGTGGAAATAAGCGTCGAAAAAATAAATTTCTCACGCTCTTTTTGATGGATATTTCGACGACCTTTTCGACACTTATTTCGACAATCGCTACTTTTCATTCAAATTCAAAATCTTTCCAAATCTTGTGCGCCCCCGACATTTCAAGTTACCTATCACCGACCACCACCCTCCAAATTACTTAAGGGAGGATTCCCCTCCAAAAATAAGCATTCGTTCCCATTGCAAATCAATATGGAAACCATGGACAAAGCCACACCCTCAAATTTTATTGATTTAGAGGAGAAGACACTTTGCCCATGTACTCGTCGCTGCAAATACCAAGTGGCTCGACGTCGGACGAATTTGCAATGATCATACAAAAAAATGGGAAATATTTTTGGTGGAGCGATTGGAACATCTAATTAGTGGCAATGTGCGCTTCAACAATGACGAACCAATGGGTATCCGGCCTGAACGATGGAAACCAACAAGAGTAGCCACAAACGAGGGGATCCAACAACCCGAGGAACTTGAGGCAGATTCGAGAAAATACTATAACATGACATGGATGACATGATAAATGCCTTACACGATGGAACAAAAGATCGAGGTTTGGAACACAAAGGGGTAGAATAAAACACACGACGTGTGGAATACACTTCCCAAGAAGAGAAAGAGCTATGCAGGCTTGCTCATCTTCCACTATATCGTGGAGCACATGTGTCTGTTTTACGCGCTTGCCTATCCATATTGAACTTGCAATCGATTTTTGGATGGTCTGATATGAGCGTATCAAAATTGTTTGCGTAAGTGATGATATCATACGTAATTAGTGAGTTATGTATCTTTATAGGCATTTTCTTAGCCTGCCTATTTTGTGTAACAGGTAGTCTTGGAATGTATGTCGTGATCACGAGCGATGCGACTGGAAGATAAATGCATGCAACGTGTCGCATTATATTACTGGTTTGGAATGCATATCGTGATCACACCAATAGTGTTGGTTGTCGTGATCTCACTATGCAATGCAAACACACACACACATACACAAGAGAGTGCAAGATGCAAAAGAGAGATGGGCGGAAGAATTTTCTCTTATCTTATTCTCTTCTCTACAACCATATAACTAAAAGATAAGAGTATATACATAAAGGGAAAGTACTCTCCTACAACAATATATAATGGTTGGTCTATAGTGTGAACCTGACTATATGAGTAGTGCTCTAACTATGCCATAACTCTAGTACTCCAAAGTGGCTATCACACAGCCAGTCATCCACTAACGGCATATCAACCATAATCTCACCAACCATGCTGGTGGAAAAAGTACACAGCTATCACCCAGGTCGGTCATCAATGTCCACCCTGCTGGCAGCACTAGTTAAGCTCGATATCTTAACATTCCCCCTCCAAGTAAGCTCCTAAACTTGTGGAGATTCTCTATGCCCAATTCCTTCGTGAAGATAACCACCTAATCCTCTGTGCTGACATATACCAGATCTACATCACCTACTAGAACCTTCTCCCTCGTAAAGTAATAATGTACCTCAATGTGCTCCGTTCTACCATGTATACTAGGTTACTGGCCAATTGTATGCTACTTATGTTGTCACAATAAATGACAATTTCCCTATCCACAAGCTCACCCATATCACTAAGTAACTTCTGAAACTAAGCTACCTCACAAGCTGCCATAGCAGCACCCCTATACTCTGCCTCTATACTTGACAAGGCAACTGTTGGCTACTTCTTACTACTCCAACTCATGGTAGCACTCCCAAATAAGAACATAAAACCACTAGTAGATCTTTTGTATACAACACTACCATCCCAATCAGCATATGTGTACCCATGTAGCTATATCTTATGTACCTAAGATCTTTCTAGTTGCATTCAAGTGTGGCTTCCTAGGGGCCTACATAAAGTAACTCACAAGTCCAATAGCATAGCTCAAGTATGGCCTAGTAATGGTGGTAATGTAGATCAAGCTACCCCAATATGTGCTCCTACGTAGTGGGGTCCTCCAAAAGCTCACCTGTATTTGCGGAAAGCTTTGTGTTCTCTGCTCCAATGGCACTGAAATAGGCTTACAGCGCTTGTCATACCATACTTAGACAGCATTTCCAAGCCATACTACCTCTACAATAACAAAATGCCATGAGGTGATCTCATCATCTCTATGTCCAAGAAATAATGCAGCTCACCCAAATCCTTCATCTCAAACTTTTTCTTCAAAAGCCTCCTGACATCATGTATATGTTATGGCTCACCCTAACCCCCCTTGAAACACATCCAACAAGAGATTACCTGATGAACCGCAACTATCGTGGGGATCTTTCCAATGGCCGAGCTCGTAACCCTTGAGGTCTCCAAGCTCTACAACTCCTTGAGAAGCAATTCCAACGCACCTCCCGCGAGCGTTGTCACACCACCACATTGCACTACAGGTGCTCATCCCTCCTCTCACCTCACTTCACTCACACACACTCACTAGCATGCATTAAGGAGAGAGATTAGCAAGAGTATTAGCAAGAGCAAGACTCTATTGCACAATGGGAGAGTATCCTTGTATTATGAGAGATATTCACTTATATACATGGCCATAAGTGTTCACACTCACTTAAACTGTGGCCGGCCAGGCACTTTAGGCTCATAAGAGGCCTATGCTATTACAATGACTGCTCTCATAAGATATCCATGAAGTACATCACTTAGGACTTCATCCTAGCTTACTACCACATGCTTTTGAAGTGGGAATCGCCATAAGTATTCCGTCACACCATTACGGGTGCCCATCCAAGTTGTAGCTTTGGACATCGTTGCTTCATATCTTAAATGTATGATATTTTGGTGTATCTACCTTGACTCCTTGATGTAAGATAATGGTAGTAGCTCTTGTTAACCCTAAGAATGGGTTAACATTCCCCCCTTCTTGATGGCGATCACGTCCTCGTGATCGCGTTGAAGACCATTGTGTGGGAAGAGTTGACATGCATGTATATGGCTTTGATGTTGATTGACGTTCAATGGTCTTTTGTTCCTCCGAAAGGAATAAGAAGGGCTAGTTAGTAAATGAAAAGGTTAGTGATTTATTGGGAATTCCTAACGGGTTTGGGGGGTGGGGCTTTTGTGAATGATTGCATTTTTATATTTTTTTTAGCATGGTTTTTTTTATTTGCTCACTTTGTTTTTGGCAATCATAAGCTAGGTTACATGTGATTTGTGCTAGTGGGGAAGCTAAGAGATGTTAATTATGGGGGGGAGAAGAGAAGGAAGGATCTGAAGGAACATAGACAAAATCATCAGAATGAGATTGTGTTTCTCAGTTCCTCATTTGATTCATTGAAGTGACATTCATCATTTGAAGAAATTAGCCTTTAATGATGTCCCTTTGTGTGGTAGGATTCTTGTCAAATGTTGTTGAATAGGACTTGTTCGTGCATGCTTCTTCCCATGTGTTTTTTATGGTTTTATGTATATTTAAGTGCTCTAATGAAGCAGATATATATGAAGTACACTAATTGAGTCAAATAGACTCTTATTAAGCTGATGCTTTTTGTTGTAGTCGCTCATTTGCAAAACTTGAAAGAATTACTTCAACCTGCGAGGCTAAGATACTTTCACTAAGGATTAGAGATCATTCTGTTGTGAAGATTTTTGTTTGGAGAGGTTTGCAATTTGAAAGAAAGTTCCAAGCGATGGGTTGTACCATTGACTAGGCTTTTGTCCACCATGGCCCCCCCATCCAAAGATGTACTTGGAAATTTGTGATGGTGAGGCTTTGGTGCAAATGTTCTTCAGTGCACGAGTGTGGATATGTACTCTACGACATTAATTTTAGTAATCTATAAGCTTAACAAAAATGGAATGGCTATTTAAGATCCTTGGGAATTGTTTGTGATATTCTACCACTTTTAGGTAGGCCAAATGTGTGACTCCTTTGTGTTTGTATTGTTGTTGTTTTTTTGTTACCACCTTGCGAGCAACAGGTTCTTGTGGCTACTCTCCTTTTTGTTTTTTTTTTGTTACCACCTTGCGAGCAACATGTTCTTGTGGCTACTCTCCTTTTTGAAAGAATAGGTTCTTATGTCTGCCGCGTAGCTTCTACACTTACGTTTCACATCCAAAGGGGTGAAAAGAGCATTGTGAGTTTGTCTTTGATGCGCTCATAAGTCTCCGTTGTTGCAAACATGGGAATTGAATCTTGAACTTTTGGTGCAAGTGTTGTCTAGGTGGTTAGGTACAGCTTCTAGTTGGTTGCCATTGGGTTTAAATGAGCACACAAGCTCTTATGTAGGTGTTGAATGCACAAGAGGGGTTGAGTGACTTGCTTGGTGTTACTTGGGCCTCCATTCTTGTTGAACTTTAGGTGAAGCTATTGGGGTTAAAGCAGATGGTGAGGCTGTCTCCACCTTGTTTGATTTTGGCAACCATATGATGGGATTACCATTATACTATCCTTGTTGTTGTTGAAGCACGTGCACAGGCACCCCTCTTTGATGGACATTATATATCATTGGCTAACGCTTTTGGTGCTAAGGCTTCTTTCTTTGTGCAAGCTTAGGGG
The DNA here is from genome assembly GCF_041138505.1 of Cibotium barometz. NCBI lineage: Eukaryota > Viridiplantae > Streptophyta > Polypodiopsida > Cyatheales > Cibotiaceae > Cibotium > Cibotium barometz. The sequence continues at coordinate 30,223,153 of NC_141058.1, forward strand.
ACCTTTTGATGCACTTGGGAATCCAAGATTTGGTATTTACTTGGTAGTACCCTTATGCTTGCAGTAATCTTTTGGGTACCCACACTTGTTGAGATGTTGGAGTTCGTTAAGGAACTCATATAGGCTTTTGTGGACAGTGTAGTGGAGTACTTTTCTTTTTCCTTGGCCACTGAGTACTGCATTGAGGAAGAGGCTTTGATTGTCAAGGCACCCAAATTTGATTGGCACCTTCATAGTAGCTTTAAGCTACAAATAGCTACTTCTCCACCCACATTTTGATACCATTAAGATACCTTGATCTTGGCTATCTTGGTGGAGTTTTCTTTTTAGTTGCAATGGAAGGTTGTGGGCCCTCCATCACATTGGTTGGTGCTGAGATTGTGGGTTTGAGGCTCATCAGCATTGTTGATGATGAGGCTAGAGTCTCTTATGGAGTGTCTATCGATGATGAGGTTTTTGCGTATGCGGCTATCTCCATTGGTGAGGTTTGTGAGTATGCGGCTATCTCCATTGGTGAGGTTTGTCGATGAAGAGGCGCTGGCTCTGGGGTTTTTCCTTTAAGTTCCTTGTTAGAGATAGATGGTTGCACATGGGGAAGTTTTTTAGGAATAGTTATTGATTGCAAGGTTTTCGCATTGAACTTTGTTGGTGAGGATGGAGTGGAATGGGTAGATGCTTTATCAGAGCTGATCGTCTATGCAGATGGTAGATCTTTGTGTAGAGAGGCTTCCAAGGAAGGGACTTGTAACTTTTTGTGCTCATAATCATAGAAATCCATTAGGGTTGAATCCTCTTCCTAGCAGTATGGTATTGTAAACTCTATGTCATTGACCATCATGACCCTATCGCTAGCAAAGCATAGTGGTGCTTGAGCAGCAATATTCCATTTATGCCCCAAGATCAAATCTGCTTCCAACACATACTTAACTACCAAAAACTTGCAAGGGGGTTAGTTTCAATATACATTATATATTCAAAGTACCCCAAACATGGCATATTCAAGTCTTGTGTAAATGGAATTCTTTCAGGATGAGCCGTGAGTGTTGGTTGACCTAACAAATCCCATAACTCGAGGGTCATGAGATTCTGCTCTCGTGTTGAATAAAGTTATGCTTGAATTGTGGTGATTTTATTAGAAGGTTCCAATCCAACCATAGTTCTTAAAATATTCTCAGTAAGATATGTTGGAAGTTCCAGCTCCTCCAAGGTCTTTTCTTCTCGTAAGAGCAATTGCACAGTGCCTGCAAGAGTGTTCAAGGTGATTGCATTGATTCATCAAGTGAATACAACGAGTCACGTATCCAAGTTCCACCAAGGACCACATCATACTTAAGGGGATTTGGGGTAAAATGGAATCTAAATTCCACATCATACTTAAGGGGATTTGGGGTAAAATGGAATCCAAATTCCACATCTCCACCAATTGTTTGAGTAGCATAGCTAAAGTAACCTGGGTCCATTGGCTTTTTTTGTAAGACCATTGTCTTTAGGGATGATTTTAGGTTGTCCCAATAACACCCAAGTTTCTATTATCATGATGTTATGACTAGCTCGAGGGCTAATCAACATGCATTTGCGCTTAACATCATTGCTTGTAGGGAAATCCAACCATACCATGATAGAATCTTCAAGTGGAACCATGGGCGTTTCAGTTTTTGTTTCAGCTTTAGATCCCATTTTGGTTTCATATTCCCATTCACTTCCATCCTCTTTTTGGCTCTTAGCTTTTTCAATAATACCCAATGTGTACAATGGCACACTTGGTCCTCTAACAATTCTAACTTCTTGGAAACTTGTGAATCCTCGCAATCCTGTTCTATGGAGCTCTTTATGTCTTATTATAACTCATGTTTAGCCTTTAAAGGTACAAGTGCTAACACTATGATGGCTTCACAATGAGAAAAGAGCACTCCTCCAAATGAGGATTTGACAGATTGCTTTAATTTCATAAGGGAATTATCGAATTCCTCACGTGCTTTTTCAATCGCATAATTCATGCAATCTCTCTAATGACTCTTCTGTAGAGAGTGAGTCTTCCTCTTTAAAGGGAAAGTGGTACTCCTCCGGGTTTTGTATTTTGGTTGCTTTTTTAGGATTGGCATTATGAGGTTTAATCATAACCGGTGATCCTATATGACATTCAACAATACTAAGCATGCTCTCCTGAGCTTGCTTTTTGCATTCCGCGTATGTCATATGATCATGATTTTCAATTTGGGGTGGTGGGGTGGGTTCTAGTTTCTCGATTGGTCTATTAAGTGCATTGAGAGACGAATCAGAACTTGTTTCATCCTCACTAAGTGACATACTAGAACTTGTTTCATCCTCACTAAGTGACATACTAGAACTTGTTTCATTTTTTGAATTTCTTTGGATCGTCAGGTTTTCATTATGTTTGCCCGTGTGACGAGAACGAATTTTCTTTCGGGCTTTTGTATTCTGTGTTGCACATATGGGTGTTGTGGTTTGTGTGGTAGCCTTTGAGGTGGAAGCTTCTGTATCATGTGTAGCTTTTGGCTCTTTTGGGGTTATGTCCTCCATAGGCTCCTTTTCCCTATTTTTTAATTCAACCTTAGTTTCGATAGTTTGTTTCCCTTTGTCCTTCTTGGGTTTAGAAGGTTTTGCTTGCTCTTTTGGTTTCTGCTTTAAATCATGCTCTTCTACCCATTTCAAAGTGTTTTCTTTGGAATTATTTATGACTATTTCTCGTGCCTTGGCTTGCAATTGCGTAAGCACATTCAAGGGTACCGTGGATAATTTCTTGTTTTATACACTTAAGATGTTTAGAGTTGTATCCTGTGGGATAGGTTGCGGTGAAGCAACTCGCCTTGGGCAATCTTGGAACATGTGATCAATGCCACATCGTTTACACATGGGTTGGAAAGTGTCAAAGCCAAATGGTGAATACAGATTTTGCATTGATTTCAGACAACTAAACAAAATTACTGTTCATGACATTTATCCAATGCCCAAATTAGATGCCTTGTTGGATGAGTTGGGACAGTCCAGATATTTCACATCTTTGAACTTAGCATTTGAGTATTAGCAGATTCCTCTGGATCCACATGATGCTCCAAAAATAGCTTTCAGAACAACAGATTATTTCAATTTATTGTGATGCCGTTTGGTCTTTCAAATGCACCTAGCACATTTCAAAGGTTGGTAAATTTAAATTTTCCAAATTTGATTCAAAGGAGAGTGCTAGTGGTTTATTTGGATGATGTCCTGGTCCATAATACAAAGACATGGGTTAAACATGTGGAAGTCATTTTAGAGGTTTTGAGGAGGATGCAAAAATTTTGACCTCCGATTGCAGTTCAAAAAATGTAAGTGGGCCTGTACAAAATTAAAGTTTTTGGGCTTTATAATTTCATAACATGGCATTCAGATTGATCCATACAAAATCTTGGTTATCCAAGCGTTTCCACCGCCCAGCAACTTGAAACAGTTATTTACCAGTTTCTGAAGAGTTGATGGCCTTACTTGTCTTGAATGCCAAACTGCCTTTGTAAGCTTAAAGATTTAATCAGGACCTCTATGGTACTCAAGTATCTGGATTTCAACAAACCTTTTTTACTACGGCATTGGGTGGCCTTTTGTTTCGTGAGTCGCAGCCTTTCCAAATCTGAGATGAATTATTCAACCCCTGAAAAAGAGTTGCTGGTTGTGGTGTGGGTAATGCAAAAGCTACATCCCTATGTGCATGGTACTACAGTGACAGTGGAAACTAATCATCAGCCTCTCATTGGCCTCATCAGGAAAAGGCATCCATCAACCAATTGTGATGGGTTTTTGTCTTTGCAAGATTATCAATTTACATTGGCATATTGCCCTAGCAAAGCTAATGTGATTTCATATCTTCTTTCTCAAAGATATGAAGTGGTGTCCCCTTCAGAGATTCAAAACAACCAGGTCACACATTATGATTTACCTATGATAGGTAGCCTTGCTTCAACAAAGAGATGCAGAAGTACGAAAATTGGTGCAACAGCTTAGAACTTCATCAAAGTTCCCACCTTAGCATGAATTTTTTTGTGCAAAACAATGTGTTACACCTGTGCAATGGGGATGAGCCTAGGTTATTTGTGCCCCAATCCTTGAGGATTCATTATATGCAATACTTTCATGAGAATCATTTATTTGGCCGTTTAGGCTTTCACAAGTTTTTTAAGAAAGAAGTATTACTGGCCTGGGTTAAGGAGGAATCTCAGTTCCTTTTTATAGCAATGCCAAAGATGTCAAACATGTAAAGCACCTGTGGGCAAGCCAGTGGGTCTTCTACAACCTATAACAGTATATCAACCATTCAAATTAGTGGCTTGGGACATAATTGGTCCTTTGTTGGAGTCTCTGTCAGGGAACAAGTATATCATTTTATTGATGAAGTATTTAACAAGATGGTGTGAGGCCAAGGCAGTGCCCAATGTCACTGCTAACACAATAGCACAATTCTTAATACAAGAGGTCATTGTCAGACATGGGACTCCAAAGGCTCTTTTATCAGATCAAGCCACCAATTTTAAGTCCAAAGTCATGGAAATCCTTAGTCAGTGTTTAAGGGTAAAGCAAAAGTTTGCTTCTTCGTACCACCTCCAAAAGAATGGATTGACAAAGAGACTCAACAAAACCATCAAATAGATGTTGACCATGTATGTGAACCCACTGAGACATGATTGGGATTCTTACTTACCATATGTTTTACATGCATACAGGTATTCTGTGCAAGCTTCAACATGGGTGAGTCCATTCCTGCAACAAGAAACTAGGGTTGGCCACTCAAATCATGGAGTGACAACATGGGTGTGGATCACCATCCTGGCCACTCAAAGCATGAAGTGACAACATGGGTGTAGGTCACCATCCTAGGGCAATAGCCAAGAAGGCCATGGAAGCTTGGGCATGAGCACCAAGAAGACATGAATGTCTATAGAGTGAATATGATCAAAAGGGGGTACAATGTCCATGAGCCCTATGCCTCATATAGGGTACTATAAAAGTACACATGTAAATGTCCCTAAGCCCAAGTGCCTAGGCCCCATTACCCCATGTGCATGTGCACCCAAACCTACTTCATTACAATTCCAAGCGTTGTATGGTCAAGATCTAGCTTTCCCTCCCGATTTACCATACTTGGCATGCCCACCAGAAGATATGTAGATGCAGCATCGTGGTATTTGCACATGTAGCATCATCAACCATGCTCAGACAAGCCATACTTGCTAATTTATAGATAGCGTAATCAAAGCAGAATAAGCATTATGATGATGGTGGCCGAGTACCGATGGAGTACGAAGACAAGGAGAAAGTCATGCTGTATTATCCACACCGCAGGAAGGATAACTCAGAATCCTTAATGCATAGATGGATTGGTCCTTATACAGTCGAAAAGAAGCTTAGGGCAAACACTTATATGTTGTCTCGAGATGGTTTTGGCACACATACAATACGTATAAAGCCATGTATTCAAACAACTGGTAGGTCAGAGCGACCTACCTTAGAAGAGATGCAAGCTACGGCCAAAGACAAAGTAGACACTATTCAATGCAATCCCCCTGAGCAAGTCGCCTGGTTGAGGAATTCCAAATTGTAGGAGTAGCAAAAACATCTTTCGCTTGAGCACTCAACCTGATGTATAGCCGCTACTTGAGCGCTCGACTTGATGTTGTCCTAGAGCTTGTGCCTACATGAAATAGTGTTGATGAGTCCCCACAAGTGAAATGGCCAGGTGTCTTCCCAGTGATGACACTTGGCCGTGGGAAAGATGTGACGTGGCATGACATGGCTCCTGCCACGTGTACATTGTAGAACTATAACATTGAGAAGTTGAAGAGAGACGGGCAATTACCATTCGGTTCGAACCAGTGTACACAGAACTAGGAGAATTTCACAGTCCCAATTTTTTTTTCTCGTATGCATTAATTTGCTACCTGCTTCCAACAACCAACAAATAATTTATAAGGTCCAACCACGGAAAAAACAAGAGTAAGAAAGGAAACAACGGTTTGTTTTTTATCATTAAGAAAGCTTATGACAGTCGATTTTTACATCGATAAAGATGGCGACATAAACTGGCAAACCACACAGAAGTAAAGTTCTAACACTACAGCACAAACGTATGACAGAAACGACAAAACACAAATTCAGAAACTGCCACCCTCATACAGACTTATTTTTCTGAGTGAATTCTAACAAAGCTACAAGAAGCATGCTTCCTCCTCATGAAGCCCAACATATTTACACACACTAGGTGATAGTGGGACGCAGTCATTACCATCAACGATGATAGCTTTCTTAAAATTTTCCAGTTTTTCCCAGACAAATAGATAAAATGCATTGTAATCTTCTTGGTCATGAAGCTTTTCATCATCATCGACGATGATAGGATTGTTACGGCTAGCCCGGCTCTCCATCATGTTGATCAAAGTCATTTGGACATCCATCGGCATGACCGTATACTCAATCCACATCTCCATTTGCATCATTCGCATCTTTGTATATTATGGACTGTCCATAAATTATTTTAATACTCTTACCCCGTCATCTCTATTTTTAATACTAGAGCAATACTTCTTTTAAGAGTGTTGTGCCTTGTGTCTTATCACCCATTATTGTGTATGTGAGCATGAGAGGGAGGGAATGTCGCAATTTGTGGAACCATGAATCATTGCATCATACAAGTAGAATGTTGCAGCTGCCCTATGCGTGCAAGGATCGTGTCTTATCACCCATTATTGTGTATGTGAGCATGAGAGGGAGGGAATGTCACAATTTGTGGAACCATTGCATCGTACAAGTAGAATGCTACAGTCGCCCTATGCATGCAAAGGATCGTGGCATCATATTTAATGTAGGATAGTACCTACCAGTGCTAAAATTGGAAACCTTTGGAGGGCATCAACTACCTTCAAACGTTCTAGAGAAGGCCTCTTAGAAAATAGGCTTTAAAAAAGGGCCACTATTTTGAAAATTTCTCTACATTTTAGACAAACATACATATTTAGTTAACTTTTACAACTCAATCTAGTTTATGGCCTTCAAATTGAAGGTTAGGACAGGCACCAAGACAAGAGCGAACCCAACAAGAGAAAAGCACGATGTCCAAACGTGCATTAATAAACTAATGCCTAAAACTTAGCATATATGCTAAGGTTCATGTGTCACCTTGGCTTGAACCTTAGTATATGCTAAGGTCTGGAAGTCACTCGATACAAACAAACAAGTAGAGTTCGAGAAAGAGAGAGGTCATGTTGCCTTGGGAGCGGAGTGAGAGAGAGAGAGAGAGAGAGAGAGAGAGATGGGCGACTTTTGTCCCTTGTGAAGAATCAGGCAAAGATAGAGAAATCATGAGAGAGACGAGCACTCAAGGAAGCAACAAAGCAATTGTGAGAGAGACCAGCCAATTGAGGAAGAGACAGAGCAATTGTGAGAGAGACCAGCCAATTGAGGAAGAGATAGAGCAATCACAAGAGAGACTAGCAATTGAGGAAGCGAGAGAGGCGATGTTGCCTTGTCAAACTAAAGTTAAAGAGAAAGAGAAGGGTGATACTTTGGTGAGGAGAGTTAAAGAGAGAAGGGAAGGAATAGGCAACCCTAGAAAACTCTAGAGCATCCACGTGCTCCACATGCATATACCCTTCAAAACATACTTTATACCTAAGGTCACGACATTCAACACTCAACACTAACTAATTAATGTAAAAAATATATTTGGGATCCAATAAGGCACCCAAACATTTTTCTCTTATTAATTAATTAGTTTGTGTTTAATTTCTCAATGTATTTATATGGTTTAATGTGAATTTCTTAAAATAGTAGATGTATTTATATGGTTTAATGTGAATTTCTTAAAATAGTAGATGCACAATGGAACTCTTGTGTAAGTGGCATCTGCATGCTGCTTCTGGATAAGGTTGATGGGGCATTGTTCTACATGTCATCGTCTTTCTGGAGACGGCTTGTTTCTAGAGGTCGCCTAGTCTTCTACAGGAGGTTGTCGTCTTTCTGGAGACAACCTGCTTCTAGACCTCATGCCTGCATGATGGAACTCCTCTCTCTCTCTCTCTCTCTCTCTCTCTCTCTCTCTCTCATCCCCGTCTTTTTGGGGATGCCTTGCTTCTGGAGATTTTTCGATGCTTGTGATTTCCACTATGCTGTTGTTCTTTATTTGGTTGTTCTAGATTCACATCGATTGTTCAGATGATGGTAGCTTCTACATAACTTTGCATGTTGTTGTGTCATTGGTTTTTCTTGTTGGTTTGCCATAATGTGCTGTGTGATTCTTTTTTTGGACTGTCTGTTGGTTATTTAAGGAGCGTTACTCCTAGTTCTATGTATATCATGCCTCTAAGAAGGAAAGTGCTTTATGACATTACCAATGTCATGAAAGTTGATTGTCGTCCTTCTTCTTCCTCCTTGTTGTGTCATGAGTGTGAACCGTCCACATCCATGATACTAAGGGCTCAACCTAATCGATTGTCCTGCCAAATAGTGACACCCCCAGAAGGCCCATCTACCATTTATAACCTTCATGATGCAATGAAGGGGAAAGCCTGGTCCTCTGGTGTATATCTATCCCTTCTGGTTATTTAGGTTCCTTATTTGATTGATCATTGTTTTAATAAGCCACGAAGACATTTCTTTCAATCTGTTGATTAATCATCTATTAGTTTTGGTTGTATGGGACTTTGTTCACGTGCAGGCTCCTTGGAACCTACCAAGAGTGGTAAACATCTAGCCTCATATCCATCTGTGCAACCTTTGAAAAATGATAAAGCTGTCGACTCATAAAGAGAATGTGGGGGAGAGAGAGAGGTTGAGTTCCATGCAAACAAACACACACACACAAGAGTGCAAGACACAAGAGAGAGCTGGATGGCTGAATTTTCTTCTATCTTCTTCTCTTCTCTACAACCATATAACTTAAAAATAAGAGTACATACATAAAGGGAAAGTACTCTACTACAACAACATACAACAACATACATAAAGGAAAAGTACTCTACTACAACAACATACAAAATGGTCAGTCTATAGTGTGAACCGATAGTGTGAACCGGACTATATGAGCTAGCGTTATAACTATGCCATAACTCTAGTACTCCAAAGTGGATGTCACACAGCCTTTCATCCACCCACTGGTAGCATATCAACCATAATCGCACCAACAGTGCCAGTGACATAAGTGCGGAAGCTATCACCCAGGTGGGTCATCAATGTCCGCCACAGCACTAGTTGAGCTCGATATCTCAACACTCCCCCTCGAGCTCAACTCCACACACTGCACTCTAAGTAAGATCCTAATCTTGTGGAGCTCCTCTATGCCCAATGCCTTCGTGAAGATGTCAGCCACCTGATCCTCTAGCTGACATATACCAAATCTGCATCACCTTCTAGAACCTTCTCCCTCACAAAGTGATAATGCACCTCAATGTGCTTCGTTCTAGCATGGTATACTGGGTTACTAGCCAACTGTGAGCTACTCATGTTGTCATAATAAATGGCAACTGCCTTGTCCCCACGGGCTCACACATATCACCAGGTAGCTTTTGAAACCAAGCTACCTCACAAGCTGCCATAGCAGCACCTCTATACTTTGCCTATGTAGTCTCGACAAGGCAATTATTGACTACTTCTTCTACTCCAACTCACGGAACAACACTCCCAAATGAAAACATAAAACCACTGGTAGATCTCCTATTTGCAACACTACCAGCCCATTCAACATCTGTATACCCATGTAGCTATATCTCTATACTAGCCTCATAGAAAAGTCCATAATCAACTGTGGATTTTCTGTACCTAAGAATCCGTCTAGCTGCATCCAAGTGTGGCTTCCTAGGGGTGTGCATAAACCGACTCATAAGTCCAACAGCATAGCTCAAGTCTGGCCTAGTAATGGTCATGTAGATCAAGCTACCCACTATGTGCCTGTATGTAGTGAGGTCCTTCAAAAGCTCACCTATATCTGTAGAAAGCTTTGTGTTCTACTCCAATGGCACTGAAACAGGCTTACAACCTGTCATACCATACTTGGACAACATGTCCAAGCCATATTGCCTCTGCAAAATAACAAAATGCCATGAGGTGATCTCACCACCTCTATGCCCCAAAAATACCACAGCTCACCCAAATCCTTTATCTCAAACTTTTGCTTCAAAATCCTCTTGACATCATGTATGTCAACATCAAGATCACTAGTGATAATCAAATTATCCACATAGATGACTAATAGCATGATCCCTCTATCTATCTTTTTCACATAGAGTGAAAAATCTACATTAGATATTTGAAATCCAATGGTAACAAAATACTTCCCGATCTTGTTTGACCATGCTCTAGGTGCTTGCTTCAAGCCATACAAGGCTTTGTGTAACCTGCACACAAAATTTGGGTGTGTATCACTCTCATAACCTGGTGGCTACATCATGTAAACTTATTCTTGCAAATTGCCATGCAAGAAGGCATTCTTTACATCCATCTGCTGATGTAAAGACCAACCCTTTGTGCAGCCATAGTAATAACAGCTCTCATGGTTTCCATTCTTACAACCAAACTGAATGTCTCTTCATAGTCAATGCCATAAGTTTGTGCATAGCCTTTGGCCACCAATCTTGCCTTGTACCTACTCACTGAACCATCAGTGTTATGCTTGAATTTATACACCCACTTACATCCAATTGCCTTCTTTTCCTTAGGCCAAGGCACTAACTCCGATGTTACATTTGTATCCAGTGCTTCCATCTCCTCATTCATGGCATCTTCCCATTTCTTATTTCCAAGTGCCTGTTCAAAGCAAGTGGGCTCCAATTCTTGTATTGCTTTAACCATGTATGCATAATGATAGGCTGTATATCCATCATATCTCAACCTGTCAACAAGGTACCTAACCCTCATAGACCTACGTACACCTACACCACCTCAAAACAGCCCTCGTTCTTCTTACACCAAGAGTAACCACAGATGGAATGCCAAGCCCCTCATCAAGGCTTTGCTCAGATCCATAGAGTCACCATCCACAAATGAGTGACGTGCTGACAGATCAGGCATAAAAGAATGATCTACCTTTTCCTTCACTCTACGTGATACATGTGTACCTACATCTGTCCTCAACCTGCCTGACCATGGGCTAACATTGGATCCATTGCTAGAGGACCCTCTAGGTCCATTAAGCACCTGTGTTTGTTGCTTTAGATGTGGTGTAGCATCAGCACTTCTTACATCTACATCTACATCTTCTATTGCCTTCACTGTTGGTGCATACCAGCTACTCATCTCGTCAAAGACAGCATCTCTGCTTACTTACATCTCACGAGTGGTAACATCTATAACCTTTCTGCTTCATACCATAACCAATAAAGATGCATTTCTATGCCTTTGGATCCAACTTTGTTCTCACTTCATCAAGAATATGCACATATGCAATACATCCAAACATTTTCAAGTGAGACACATCCGGTCCTATGCATATAAACTTATGTTCACGTGTCATACCATGAACAGTTGTAGTGGCTGTCCTATTCATAATGAACACATCAGTTGCTACTACTACTACTTCTGACCAAAACTAATGTGGCATATTCTTTTCAGTCCCATCAAGGCTTGTGCCGCTTCTCCAATGTGCCTATTTTTTCTTTCTGCAACACCATTCTGTTGCGGAGTGTACCTGCATGTAGACTGTCTCTTGATTTCCTGCTTCCTCAAGAAATCCCTGAACTCATTGGAGAAATATTCTCCCCCACTATCTAATCTCAAGAATTTTATTTGCATGTTTTTTTCCTTCTCGACCAAGGCTTTAAATCTCTGAAAGTGAAAAAACACCTCACTTTGCTCCTTCATCAAGTAAACCCACACTTTCCTAGCGTGGTCATCAAGGAATGTAACATAATACCTGTAACTTGCAATTGTTGCAGTCTTAGTCGGACCCCATACATTTAAATGTATGACATCTAATGGCCTTGCATTGACATGCTTTTTACATGGGAAAGCATGTTTGGCCTGCTTACCAAGCTGGCATGCTTCATATACTTTATGCATACCATCAACCTTAAACTTTGGCAAACTTGCAATAATATTTTGGGCTGCATATACTTCAGTTGCTATACACTCACACAACCAATGCGCTTATGCCATATGTCAATATCTACAAACAATGACACCTGTTCCACGTGCAAACCTAGTTGCCTTTACTTCAGGCATGTTCACATCCAAAGTAAACATCCTGCCATTTTTGTTACCCTTTGCAACCAAGCGACACTAATTTTTGAAGTCTCCCACAAAAACATCCTTGAGGATTAAACCTCACTTGCAAACCCTCCTCAACCATCTATCCAACAGAAACTAGGTTCTTTGTAATATTTAGAACATGAAGTACATCTGCCAAGTGCTTCAATTTGCCATCCAGCATAGACAATGGCACTTTACCGACATGCGTAATGGGATGCGCAGTATCATCACCTATTTCTACATAACTTGGTTTTTCCATTTTCTATATGTCTCTAAACCACTCAGCATGACTGGTCATGTGGTTAGAGGTGCCAGAATCCACATACCATGTATCTTGAGATCCTGACACATCTCTTGTTATGGAACTAAACATGTGCTGCATCACAAAAAGCTGCTCACTTCTGTCATCACCTCCTTGTTTACTAAATGATGCATAGTTGCCTTGCTACAACTTTCCACTTTTAATGTCATTCTGCTTTTTATAGAAGTCTTTTGCCATGTGCCCTCGTTTACCACGATAATAGTACTCTATGCTATTTACATTCTGATTTCTTTGTCAACCACCTCAGCCTCTTTGGCTCCCCCTGCCTCTAGACTGGCCTCTTCCACCTAATTGCTACTGTGAATCATTGGATTGCTGTTGTCCATAATTCTGATTTCCTTGTCGGCCACCACATTGGCCTCGACCACGACCACGACCTCTGCCTTTGCCTCTACTTGAAGTAGAGTAAAAGGCCTGTTCCAATGTGTTCTTGCTTTGTGAAGAAGAGTCCTCACACCTAGTGACTTTTCTTCTATTATAAGCATAGACACAAAGTCTCAAAAGTTGGGAATATTCTCCCTTACTGCAATGGAGGTCTTGAATGGCTTGTACTCTTTGCCAAGCCCATTCAAACAAACACTCACCAAGTCATCATCTTCCACTGATACATTGATGGACCCAAGGGATTCAACAATGCCCTTGATCTTTAAAGTATACTCATTGATAGACATGCTTTTCTTTTCCACAGTATGTAACTCTTACTTTACCTGCAATTTCCTTGCCTTTGTGTTGGTCTAGAATATCTGCACTAGATTCTGTGAGATGTAACTGCTAGAGTGTTGGCATCCTATATGTGTCATATCATCGTGTATGTGACATTAATTGAAAGCCAATACACGACTTTCCTTGCACCCTGGTTCCAATCCTTGAATGCCTTTATGTCTGTTGGAGTGGCATTCTTTTCAGACAACTCAGGAGGCTCCTCATTATCTCCTTTGACATAGTCCCAAAGTCCTTTACCATAAGGAAATTGGTCATTCTGAACTCCAGGCATGGAAGTTGTTCTTGTCTAGATTCTCACTAACAATCTAACTGATTCCATTAGACATGTTTTCGTGCAACAATAAAAAAACATCAACAGATAATTTCTGTATGCAACCTGTAACATAGCAATATCTTTTGTGAATACTACAACGGTATTTCAACACAACCTATAGGTCACCAGATCTGACCAGAGTACATGTACATACACCCAATGTCAACAATACATGTGCAAATACTGTATGCACTCCTCATGCACTCCCAAAATGCACTGCTACATTGTAATAACCAGATTTGAACCAGAGACAGTTCTCAACTAGAACTTCTCAAAACTACTGAAAATACCTTGTAGTGACATAACGAAGACCGAAACGTGCCCAAAACACGATTTTGGTCGTAAAAGTTTAGTACAAAGTACTTGATACCGCACAGGCACCTCCAAGCCTGCAAAGACAACTCCTCAATCGGAGATGTGTAGCTCTTGGAGCTACCGATAGGTGTTGTACCTAAACCAAGAAGGGAAAGAGATGGTGACGTTGTTACCCGTGTACCACTTCCTTGCTTTCTTGTTCTTTCCTCTTGCTTGCCTCCTTACCTCTCATACAAATTGGAGCTCTGATCCTATAAAGAGAATGTGGGGGGGAGAGAGAGAGCTTGATTTCCTTGCAGCAAACACACACGCAAGAGAGTGCAAGACACAAGAGAGAGATGGATGGCTAAATTTTCTTCTATCTTCTTCTGTTCTCTACAACCATATAACTAAAAGATAAGAGTACATACATAAAGGGAAAGCACTCTCCTATAATAATATACAAAATGGTCAGTCTATAGTGTGAACCTGACTATATGAGGTGGCACTATAACTATGCCATTACTCTATTACTCCAAAGTGGATGTCACATAGCCTGTCATCCACTGACCATAATCGCACCAACCATGCTAGTGACATAAGTGGAGAAGCTATCACCTAGGCGGGTTATTAATGTTTGTCGTAGCACTAGTTTAGCTCGATATCTCAACAACTCAGAGGCCTCTGTCCATAAGTACCTAGGTTTCTAGCAGAGAAGAAGACCAAGCTCTTTAAAGTGTTAGTCATTTTTGCCATTGGGAATGTAGACATCAATGTTTCTTGTTAGGGGAACCATTGGAAGAGTTCATCAGAATGGAGTGGTCGAAGGGGTTGTTTGCACTGGAGAAAGGAGACTGGAGAAAGGAGGCACTTTGAATCATTTACACTTTCAGATGATAGTCACTCTAATGGCTTCCTCACTAATAAGCATTGGTAAGCTTATCAAATGATACATTGGTTAGGACTTCTTCAAACCAGAGGGTGGTATCATCATGTGCAGAGCTTTACAGAAAATAAGAATGCATACATTTGAAGGCATGCTTGTCTATTCCATGAAGGATTTGCACAAGCCGCACTTCAAGTTTTTCTTGCATAACATCTCCACTGAAGAGATTACAAGAGGGCGGCAGCTTAACGCTCTTTATGGATAGGCTGATTTAAAGAACAAGGTCTGCTTATCGCCCATTAACTTGTTTGAATGGGCATATGTGTTCATGGATAACTACATTGCTAACAAGCTTGGTGCCTCACTTCAGAGCACACTTCTAAGAATGATCCGCACTAGTAAATACCATCCAGTTGCATCCTGGATAATTCCAAAGATGGGGAATGGCATGAGTAGAAGAAGGTCTTTTGCAATTTGGAAAGTGATGCTAAACATCTTTTTTTACTTTGTTTTTGAACTAATTTTGTAACGATTAGATGAAGCATTGCATGAAAATTCATAGCATATTATAAATTTTTTGGAGAAAACCAATTACAAGCTAATTGAGATAGGAGACGATCCCCCAATGAAACGCCATCGCAGAGATGTGAGGGGCAACACATAGTGTGTGTCCAATGCAAAGTACATAGGGCACACGACAAGCTTGAGAAAGAGGATGGCACAACACATCAAAAACAATCAAAACTCCATTTTTGGAGCATTAAAAAACCCTTCTGTATTGCTTAAGTGCATAAAAAATGAAAAGGGCAAACATATTAAATAATAATTTATATAATCTCAAAGGTAAACGCGTTAAATAATAATTTATATAATCCTCTATCCAGTGCCACTTTTTGAGAAAACATTTTTCTCCACAATGTGGACCTTAAAAATTTCAAGGTATTTTTTTCTAAAATATAGAGATGTTAAAGGTGCATTTTATAGTTTGCTTGACTTTTTCAAGTGCTAATCATTACATATCAAAATGAAACCTTAGAAAAACATTCTTATTCTTGAAAATCTCACATTAATATATTTAATGGAAATGCAAAAATGCCTTTGCAGGTTTTCTATGTGAACACCGACTACTCGTGCTCCTTCGGCTTTCTCTCGTTCACTCACATACTACTGTCATGGATCTCTCTCCAGATGGGCACACTCCCACCATTGCACAGCGTGAACGGCCATCACTCGCCACCACCGCCATCAACAGCAGCAGCGCCAAGCCTCCTTTTCGCGTTGTCCCGGACGATTCCAAGCCTGTGCTGCGGGATCCGGTATCCTGCTTTTTGCGTAATATTTTCTGAAAAAGAAATTTCAGTATTTTATCAAAATTTTGGCCAAATAATTCTGTCCCTGATGAGTTTTTTGATGCCAGCTTTTGACTTCGGAACCCATCGAGACGGAGCAAATCCTCCTTCAGCCTCCCCCCCTAAAGCGTTGAGGTTGGGATCACCATGTAGCTGAAAAATGGTGTAACTCTTGATTTTTCTTTTTTTAATAAATTGAAAATTATTCAAGCTTGAAAAGTGTGAGAAACAGTTGATTCATGTGCAGAGATGTGAGTATTAAAGCTTGTTACTACACATAACAGTCCATACCTCCTTGTGTGGTTGACTAGATGAACTACAGAGTTCCCTGTTCTCTTTGATGTGTTGAAAGGTCATGTTCATAACCAAAGGCCTTAGCAAGACGAGATTTATAGGTGGATCAGAGATGTTGTATGCGTCTAGGGAAGTGCAAGAACATGGTGGACCCTTGTGACAGACAGGTGCGAACAGTGCTGGGCCTGCCTTCATCGTCCATGTCATGACTGCGAGCAATTGATTGATAAATTGGCAAAGATCAAGTGGATTGAGGCCAACAGAATAATGCTTTGGGCAAGGATCAATGGATCGCGGTCAAGAGATGAAGGCAAGTGCTTGAGGAAAAGTGGTTTGAAGGATAGCAATATCCATGGCCACATCAGTGCACATCAATGCTTGCAACCAATGAGTGTGAATGTCGGTCATAGGCAAGCAACCGAAGGAAGTCCGAGTTTGTAGGTCGAGCCAACCAAGCTAGAGAGAGCCTATTGGTGCATACGCATAAGGAACCAATTAGCAGGCAAGGTATAATGGTTGGGAGGTTAATGCAAATTATGCCATGCTAGTGTGTCTAATGCCGGGGAGCCTTCTCTTTCTATTTTGGGGGTCTTCTTCTTCTCAACATATGAGCTTCAAGGTTGTACAGTAGGGTTTTGCATGCTTATTGAGCATGAGAATCCACACCACTGTATTCCAATCGAAAAAGTGGTCGTTGTGTTGGTTAAGGGTGAATAGGTGCAAGATTTTGCACTAAACATGTTAAGCGACGGGAAATCCCACAGGAACTGACATGGAGACTCCGAGAGGGCTCAGCACTAATAGTAATCTGGTGGGCTGTGCATGCATGCCACTCTCCATGAGGAGCAAACTGTAGGAAGACATATGTTTCCACAAATCTTCTTTAATGGGGCTTGCCATGCCCTCTACTCTTGGGCATGGCTCTTGATTGCGGTTGGATCTGTCGCCCCTGAGTTGGGTGTAGCAGCTGTATAGAGGAATGCTTGGGTGGGGCTGTCCAACAGTGAGGTCTTGCCAGTGCCACTTGGGGGGGGGTGTTTGCGTTATGTACCTAATGTTAATCCTTGGGATTAGGTCCTAATATGGGTAGGGTTGGGGAGCCTTGATATTAGGGGAAAGGCTGCAGGCAGGTTACAAGAGATGGCTAGGGTTCATGTGTGACTGGATGGTTATTTATGGCAGCAAGTGATACTTATTCAGAGGGCAATGGTTGGTATTGTGTTGATAGCCTATCATACTTGACAGTTGGTTTGTGCTTGAACTAGAGTAGTCTTACTCTTGCCATGGACATGGTAGGTCACAGGCGGTCTTGCCGAGGGTCCTTAGGACAGGCTATGGTGGTATAGGACACTACGGTTGACTGGGTTGGCCTGTGGGGAGTGGAACCTTAGCCCTTGGTGCTAGGAGGAGATTCCATCCGTTGGTGCTAGGAGGAGATTCCGGATGGAATCTATAGTTGGGAGGTGAGTTTGTGTCACCATTTGGCCACCCAACTCGTCCACCCGTGCTGTCTCATTATGTATAGACATTGGATTGCCGTCCATGGCAGTTGCATATGCCGAGGATTGACGCCACTCATGTGATACTATGGACTTCACTTTTCCTTGGGACTTGTGCCTTTCATGTGTGGAGGACTGGTGTTCCATTGGGTTTGGTATCTCGTGTACTTGCTTGGAATACATCTACTTTGGTATAGTCTCATGAATGGAGATTGTCCATACCAATGTAGCATTACATAGCATCTTTATGTGCTTGCCTGCAAATTAAATTTGCATGTTGTTTTTGAGCTTGCTTGATCAATGTGTAGTTCTGGGTAAGGGGGCGCCCGTCCGTGAACCGTGTCTGTGAAATAGCTTGTTGAGATGGTTATGTGGTACACACTTCATTAAGTTTGGGTGACCAAAACTCACTTATAAATTATGACCAGTCTTGCGTTCGCACACATTGATGTCCCGAGGTGGACAAAGCTCCTCTTTGTTCAAAGAGAACAACTAGCCATGTGTCCATACCAGCTTGTCCCACAAGTCTCTGCCTGACTTCTCTCTTCCCTCTCTCTCTAAGTAGGTGCCTCCCTTTATGAGGCCTTTTGCTGTATTATCTGCACTTTCTCCTTCCCAACTTCATATCCAAGCTTGCTAGTGTGTTTTCCAAGCTTCCAAGAATGTTTGCAGGTGGTATTCACTCTCCTACACCCTCCCAATGACTGAAATTTAGCAAATCGGTGCTTTCTCTTGCTGTAATTTCTGGTCTTTTGGCTGAAAACCGTAAGTCAACATGCCTTTCTCAGGTTGAATCATAGGGGAAGCTTTCTAAGGGTTCCCTTCATCCTCTTGAAGACTTTTGTTACGAAGAATCGCGTTAGATTGAAGGACAATCGTACAATGAATGTTGAAGATGCCAACACAAGAGGCGGGAATAATGAAATGCATGCTTTCAATGCTTTATAGGAAGATCAAACTCATGTGGTGTATACCAAGGAACAGGAACATGTGGGAAAGTCATCTCGTGGCAAAGAGAAAATGCAGGAAGAAGAGTCCATAGCCTTAAGGACTGAACTTACTTGTATGCAGGCTCTTCTCTAAAAGAAGAATTGAAGCTCTACTGCCAGGATCCATTGGTACATGATCGTTTGAAGGCCAAGAAAGCTGAATCTTTTATGGATCATGCCATGGCAATGATTGCTTAAGAGTTGCACATGCAATCGAGGGATGCAGCATGTGCATACTTGGCTCGTATCGAGGATGCAGAAAAGGCAACCATCCCACATGTCTTGGTATCCCCACAGGTGGTTGAACAAGAACATGTCTAAGAGGATGAATCCTCATGCTATTAGAGAGGAACCATCGGCGACTTCACACCATGGAGGTGTACCTTACGTAGCCGATGAAGGATGCAATCTTTATGGCAATGGTCAAAATGTATATCAAATGCCATTGCTGACTGAAAATGTGCATGAATAACACATGCAAAATGGGCTGTAATTTTTTGTTGGTGCAGGTATTCCGTGTATCTCTCATGCTACTCATGCCCTCAAGTGTACTCGTGAGGGAGAAGTTATGGGTGAAAATACACTAATATGTGTGTTGAGGGGCTAACCTTGCCTCATGCTTATAGGGCACATGTATCTATGTCTAATGTATTACCTTTTGTTCCTCAAATGATGCCAGTCTCATAGGGGCTATCCCAATGGACATACATGTAGGAAAACATGTTGAGATGTAAGCTAATGCATCAAAGTCTCGTGACTTCAAAGCTAGAGACAAATCTGTGAAGTTTGATACATATCATGGGAAATATGATGTATAAAAGGTAGTTGCTTTTATTGCCTAATTTGATATTGCTTTTAGTGATCAGGATTTCGTTCTGAAATCCATGATTTGGCATGTAAGCATGTTCATGAAAGGTACTGCTCGCTTACTAAGAAGCTCTCACCAAATCCTGTTTAATCATGGGAATAGTTCAAGGAGCGGTTCAATGTCCAATTCTTACCTCCAATGCATTAAATGAGATAACAATGAAGTGGGATTGGGTGAAGAAGTAGAGGGAGAAACCGTGAATGCATATATGCAAAAGTTTTGGAAAGTGCTTTTTGAGGTGTCTCCATTTATGCATGTTCCAGAGGTGGAAAGGAAGAGAAGGTTTCAATTGCAATTACAACTCATGTACAAAGCAGGATTACAAATGTATCTTGGTCACACCTTACAACGACTACGCAGTTGCCATTGCCACCGAGCAATTGGAACTCAAATTGAGTCGATCCAATAAGGCTAAACCCTCATTCCAAGACAAAGAGAGGGTTGTCCAAAACCTGTAAAATAGTGGACAGCCATCTAAAAAGGACCAAAACCAAGATAAAAATGGTCCAAAGATTGAAAATAAGTCTACAAAAAGCGTCTCTTTCAAGTGAAAGACTATGGTCTTTGCAGGGGGGAAATACTTTACTTGTGGTAGTATTGAGCATATTGCAAATGCATGTCCAAACAAGAAGCAGTCCGATAATGTGAATGCACCAAAGTGTTACATGTGGAAGCCTTGGGAGTCTTCTTTCAGTTCTAAACACCATCTGGGAACATGCTGATGCAAAAACGCAAACAGAAGAGAGAGGAGAGAGAGAGAGATAGCTGAGTATTTAGTATATTCATATATGTACAAAAAGGTATAAGTCATGGCAGTCCTAGGCATGCCTAAAAAGGTAGTAAAATACCTAATCTAACCTAAAGGCTAAGTCTAAGCCTAGACTAATGATCCAGCCAAACAAGGACTGAATACTTAAAACGATGAGCAACAAGGCCTTTTATAGGCTTGGGAATAACCACATGGACTGGCCGACTGCTGGCCAAGCCCAAGACAATAATTCTCTTTATATGCTACAGCCGACTGGTCCTACTCTCATAAATTGGCCGACAACAAACCCAAGGTCCTCCATTAGATATCCCTTGCCAAATCAGCAAAATGTTGCTCAAACATTTGTTTGTGCTTTGTCTTTATCTTGTTGCCTCTTCAAGACTAGCTTTGAGGTATGTCTCTGCATGTCTTGCACATGACACAAAGCCTAATGTGCATATGGTTCCGGATGTGGAGGGCAATACTTAACGTGATAGCAAAGAGAGGGTTGTATGTAAAGTTTGGGGACAGCTTAAGGATCAGCTTGCTTTGTTCATGTTTGATGATTGTGCAACTGAGAACTTCATATCTACATAGATGGGAGCTGCTTTGGGTATTGAAGTGGGGGACATGGGTTCTCAAATTGAAGCGGGGGTTGCCTTTGTTGGTAAAGAAGTGTAGGTTATGCCAATTATTGGGAAGTTGCGCATACACATGTAAGGCTATGTGCATCATGAAAACTTTCTTGTAGCGCCTTTGAATGGTTGTGATGTATTGCTTAGAAAGCCTTGGCATACGCGTATTGATCATGTTGAAGAAACTAATGTGAATGTAAACACTCTTGGTAATGATAGGATGAAATTCTTGCAAGAGTACAATGATTGTTTTGTTAATGAGTTACCAAATGAGTTGTCACTTGTACGATCGGAAGATCATCGCATTGATCTTGTGCCGGGTAGCTCACCACCTAATAGGCCAGTCTATCGTGTGAGTGCATCCCAAAGAGAGATCATGAAGTAGGTAAATGAGCTTCTTGAGAAGGGTTTGGTTTAGCCAAGCTCTTCTCCATATTGTTCACCCATCCTCTTGGTTCAAAAGAAGGATGGATGTTTTGGTATGTGTGTGGATTATAGAGCTTTGAATCATGGTAACAGGGGATGGAGGGGACGGAGGGCCAGGACGCGGAAACGTCGTCCCGAAACGGCATGGCGCTTCGACACGGTATGGGGACGGGCGGGATGCCTCGGGCACCTGAGTCACAAGGGAACGGCGGAACGGGGGTGCTCTGTCGGGGACGGGTCTGGAACGGGACGGCGGGATGCTTTTTTTTCGTTGTTTTTTTTTGCTTTTTTCCACTGTTTTTTCTGTCGCTTCTGCCCGTCTGTTGCTTCTGCCCGTTGGTGGCTGGCAGCTGCGCCCGTTTCCTCCCGTTGGCACTGTGGCCTGCAGTGACCCGTGACCCATGACCCGCACCATGCATGAGACTTGAGGCTTGGAGCCCTCAGCCGCCTATAAGGCTTGAGCTCTCCTCTCTCTCTCTCTCTCTCTCTCTCTCTCTCTCCACTCTCTTACTCTTGGCCAGCTGCCCCACTCCCTCTCCCCACTCTTGAGCTTAAGCAGCAAGCGCTCTCTCTCTCTCTCTCTCTCTCTCTCCCACTCCCTCACTCTCTCTCTCTCTCCCACTCTCTCTCTCTCTCTCTCAACTGCTGAGATATGCCATGGACATTATTGTACCACTATGGTCTCATAGGCCCATCGGGTCTTTAGTAGACGCTTAATATATCTTTCTTTCTTTCTTTCTCCCACTCCCACTCCCTCTCCCGCGGGCCACTCTCTCTCTCTCTCTCTCTCTCTCTCTCTCTCTCTCTCTGCCAACCGCCCTGGAAGTGGAGGAGGTTCACGCCCGTGGTCTTGCAAGCTTTGCCCCTATAGGCAGACGAGTGGGTTAGACAAAGTGAGAGCCCACCTTCTGCATGAGTTCGGGCACGAGGTTCGATTTTGCACGGGAATCACATCAGAGAAGAGAAGGGAGCTTCTTGAGCGCATTGCCGGGCATGAGGCTTTGAGGGTTGCAAGGCCGGCACGTGTGGCTGTGGATCCTATAGCATTTGTGAGACCGCCTAAGGGGTCTATTTCAGGGTCAGGGGGTGCATCTACCACATCTACACCACGGCCACATGGTGTAGGTTCCTTTGTGATGCCCACACCCGCACGGCGACAGAGTACACTTGAGGGAAGTTGGGATCCTAAGAAGAAGGAAGAGGTTGATACAGCTGTGGCTCGTTTCTTCTTCCATGACCATATTGATTTCCATAGTGCTAGGTAAGCCTTGACTCTTCCCTCTTGACATGATTTTTCTAAGTTTCATTCTTGAAAGTTCACTTGTTTCTTTTTGTAATCAGATCCGAGTACTTAAAGGCTATGGTGAAGAGGATTGGGGAGTATGGTCCAAACTACACCCCCCCATCATCGGAGTCTTTGCGGACCACATTGCTCGACAAGGAGAAGCGCCTTGTCAAGCAAGTTGCAGAGAACACAAAGCGGCTATGGGCAAAGAATGGAGTGTCACTTATTGCAGATGGATGGAGTGACACAAAAGCGGTCCATCCATGGTCTCGTTGCATATTCCTGTGGCGAGATATACTTTATTGCTTCACATGATGCCTCAGGGACAGGGAAGAGTGCAGACGTGCTTGCAGCAGAGTGTGCAAGTGGCATTGAGCTCATGGGCTCGAAATGTGTGGTGGGTTTTGTTGCAGATGGCGAGGCTGCAAATAGGGCAGCTGGAGCTATTATTGAGGGGATGTATCCACACACGATTGTGTCATATTGTATGGCACATTGTTTGAACAATCTTTTAAAGGATATTGGAAAGATGTCATGGATTGAGCCAATCATTCAGGAGGCCAATCAAATGGTCACATTTGTCTTGAACCACCAATCCTCCACCACGAGTTCTCCAAGAAATCAAGGCTCTTACTTCTCAAATACTCAGACACCCGATTTGCCTTCAACTTCTTGATGCTGGTCCGGTTGAGGGAGTGCAGTGGTGCATTGAGGCAGCTCTTCATTAGCGACGAGTTCACCACTTCTACATTGGCTTCGAAAGCCATAGGCATATTATGCAGGGAGCATGCAGAGAGCACTTCCTTTTGGGAGGATGTGAAACACATTGATGCTATGGTGAGGCCTATTGTCCACTTGTTAAGGCTTGTAGATGCTATGTAGTCATGCATTGGGAAGGTGTATGAGGCAATGAATAGAATGATAGAGAAGTTGCAAGAGTTAGAGCTCGATGAGAACAGATACGAGGAGATTCGTTCCTCATGTGTGACGAGGTGGAACTCCTATGCCTCTCCTATGCATGCAGCTGAATATATGGTGGACCCTGAGTTTCAGGGTAATGGACAGGAGAGTGATAGAGAGGTGAGTGATGGTTGGAGGCGCATCTTGGATCGTCTAGTGCCAGATGGAGGCATTAGGCGCAAAATCAGAGACCAGCTTGCTGCATACAGGTCCTTTCGTGGTGCTTTTGGTTGTGCGGATGCATAGGAGGATAGGTTGAAGGTTTCGGATGCTTTGTGGTGGGAAGACTATGGTTCAGATAGGCCTGAGCTGCAACACTTGGCTATCCGCATTCTCAGCCAAGCTGTAAGCTCCTCTTGTTTGGAGCAGCTTTGGAGTTCTTACAGCCATATTGCATCAAAGAAGAGGAACCGCCTTGGTGTAGAAAAGGCCAATGATCTTGTCTTTGTAAGCGCAAACTTGCGAATGCTTTGCAAGGGCGCGACTGCAAAGGCAGATCCCTTTACTCAGTGGAAATGAGCAGGTGGAGACACAATAGAGCCGAGAGGACGATGCCACTACCTTTCAGACTGGTCATGTAGGCAGCCATGATCATGACGCCAATGCTTCTCATGCTCCAGCCTTTGATTGAGCATTGCAGGCTCTATGATTTATCATTTAGCTATGTTTCATTGTTTTTACTTTTGAGTCTTGACTCAGCATTTTATGTGCATTGTAGACACTAGTCTTTTGTTATTTGATAGTGATCATCATTCCATGCTTATATATTGGTTTGAACTTTGTCGGTGTACTTATTAGCGCCTGTACATTTAAAGTGATGCCTTGAAAGTTCAAATTGTAAAAACATAAAGTTATTTTATTTAGTGTGCTTTGTAGTCAATAAATTGCATATTCCATATGCCGTCCCCGTTCCTTGTCTTTTGCCGTTCTCTGTCCCCGTCCCTGTCCCCTGTTCCCCGTTCCATGTTACTATGCTTTGAATAAGCTCACAATCAAGAATCGGTTTTCGATTCACGCATAGACGACATCCTTGACAAGTTGGATGAATCGGCATGCTTTAGTCGAATTGATCTCAAGAGTGGGTATCATCAAGTGTGCGTGATGCTTGTGGATGTACATGAAATTGCTTGTAGGACAACATTTGGGCTTTATGAGTATCTTGTTATGCCTTTTGGTCTTACAAATGCCCCGACTACATTCAATAGTGCCATGTGCATCTTGTAACTCGCGGCGAGTGCCCGGGGGACTAGGGTCTTTGACACACTTGTTGATACCATCAATGCATACTAAAACACTTAAACATGGCCATAGCCTTAACACATCCATCATCACTTTGCATAAAACATAAAAGTTGGACAAAACATCCACAAATGCTGAAAATGGATCTTGCACATGTGACACCACATAGAGGCCGGAATGGGCCGACCCTCCCCTTGGAGTATTTTATTACCCAAGGAGAATAATATCATGTACAAGCTTTGAGGGCCTTACTCTCCCCATGGGAGATGCCGGATTATCCATATACAAATGCCATAACACAGCCCAACACGAGGCAACCAAGCCGGAACATAGACTGTAGAAATGCCGAGCCAACAACATAATTCATATACCTATGTGTGGGTACTGATTCTTCCCCAAAAACCACGGGTCTTCATGCAATAGAGCTGGTACAGCAAGTACAACTCTCCATTCAGTCGGTACAGCAGGTACAATGGCTGGTACAGTGGTTGGTACAGTAGGTACAACAAGTATAAATGCTAGTACAATATGTATAGTGACTAGTAGAGTAGGTACAGTGGTTGGTATAGCAAGTACATTCGATATAATGGATGGTACAGTAAGTACAAGTACAAGGATTGGTACAGTCGGTACAATGGTTGGTACAACAGGTACCAAGGTTGGTACAACAAGTACAATGGCTAGAAATCATAATAAATGATTAAATACCCTTGCCTTCAGTATTTCTTCGCGATGGAAGCCTCCAAAACAGTCCCCAACAGCTGGTATTCTGCATGGGCAGCCTTCAAGAGAGAGAGAAAGAGAGTAGCCATCATTAGGACAGCCTTCAACGGTGGTAGAGGCTAGTGTGCTGCAAGAGAGCCTCTATTAATGAAGAGGGGGCTCCAATTTATAGATTTGGGCCTCCCATGAGCTAAAATGGCAAGAGAAGGCTACAATGACAAGTGGAGAGTCACACAATAGCTGAAGTGACAAGTGTGAGGCCACTTGTCTTACTTTGATCCACTTTCTAACAAGTGTCAGGCCACTTGTTTCACTTTGGTCCACTTTCTTGCCACATGTCCCAATCTAAGAGATGGGTCCTTCCATAAACTTTATCTCTAAAAATATCCCAACTGGTAGACATTCTATCATAGGCACTTTGCCCACTCTTGGTATCTGCTCAATTCCAGATGTAATGACGGGAACAGAATTTCCATTGGAGTCGGGCCAAAAATAGCAACTCTCCTAAATTTTAAGAGTGTGGTCCTTTGTATTCTAGGATAATCCCCCATTCCCAAAGCTTGTACTTTCCAAATATTTAGACATCCTGGAGTCCACCAGACTCCTTTTATACTGGGAAATGTCCAGGCTGGTGACATCCTTCCCAACTTCTTAAAAGTTGTGCGCAACTTTAAGCTTGAAGCCATATATTCAAGATATAATCATGTCCCATCAAGTGGGCGAGACGAGAGTCTCAAAAATCCAATATAACTGAAGAATCCATGTTCCAAAGAAATGGATGAGACTAAATAAGTCTCCATAATACCAATATCAAAATCATGTCCCAAAATAAATGGGCGAGAATTCCATGGAAGATATGCTAGACACAGGCACAACAGCCAATTGTGTCTCAATCACCAATATCAATGAGATAATCATATGCCAATGAAAATCACCAACCAGGTGCTAAGACACTTAAATAAGTGCCATGCACAAGAAACTAGTGCCTCGCACAGAAACATGTGCAAACCATGGTGACAGAAAAACTGGTTCTCCATAGTTATGGCAATCCTTTCTCCCAATTCCAACTGTTCCCATGTTCTCCCATACAATCCCAACTCTGATCAACAAGCATGGTGTGGAAACAATGAAACAATCACTCCACAATCGCAACACAAATCCACGTGTATGGTGGAGTGTTCATTGAATTGCCCTCTCACAATCCCAACATGAATCCACATGCATGGTGAGATGAACAATGAACCTCTTGGCCTCTGTATGGGGAGATAGTGATTCTAATATGGCATAAAGATAAATAAATAAATCCATGTCCCAAATAAATGGGCGAGACAAAACAGTCCCATAAATCCAGATATCATAATCCATGTCCCAAGTAAATGGACGAGACGAAATAAGTCTCCTGCCAACAAGGCATCGGTCCACATGACCCTTGGCATAGACATAAGTCCCGTGCCAACGAGGCATCATGTCCACTTTACCACTTGCACTCCGTGTTGGTACTCTAACCACACACCTTGGATGAGAGGTGGGCTCAAGTAACAAGATAAAACAATCACTCGCAAGCATAGATAACCTGGTGTTCTGCGACACATAGTTTATAAGCATTTCGGCCACCAATAGTTTGTAGGCATTTCGGCCACCAACTCACACTACTCTCTCAAGTGCCCATGTTCCCTTTCATCTGCTCTCTATTGTTCCACCCAGATATGGTAGAAACAACCTTGAAGAGAGCATGTACGACAAGAGAACACTACACATGGCATGTTGTGCTCAACACTACCCTCTGAAGTGCCCATGTTCCCTTCCATCTGCTCTCTATTGCTCCACTCACACATGGTAGAAACAATCTTCAAGAGAGCACGTAGGAAAAGAGAACACTACACACGGCATGTTGTGCTCAACACTACCCTCTGAAGTGCCCATGTTCCCTTCCATCTACTCTCTATTGTTCCACCCACACATGGTAGAAACAATCTTCAAGAGAGCACGTAGGACAAGAGAACACTACACAGGGTATGTGAACCATGAGTTTCATAAGTCCAATGCATCCCAAATAAAGGGAGCCAAAAAGAATAATCCATCCCAGTAAAAGGGAGTCATAAACATAATCCATAATCTTGAGGATCGATCCAAATCCCTAGAAAAGAAGTCCAGGATTCCATAGACCTGTATACCATAATCCTGGTATACCATTACTCTTACCACATACTCGTGCTAACCACACACCTTGGAGTAGAGGTGGACTTTATCCATAAAAGCATCATATCCATGAGATATCCAAAGATTTCTTCTATATAAACTCGGACAGATTCGTCCATAGAAATTGCTTGTGAAGCCCAATATCTATATAAATCTCGTCCAAGAAAGAAATCTCCATAGATATAATCCATCCCAATAAAGGGAGCCATAAACAATGTTTCCCTGAAATCATCTCACGGCAAACACCACCACCTTTCTCCTTGCATGGCTATACAAGGGTTCACTAACCATCAAAACACTTCATAGTAAATAGCCAAAGCACCAACTTTGCAAACTCAAAGTATACTTAGCTTTTCTTTGCCAGGTTGGTCATGAAGCCAAAAGAAATATCTCGTCACCATATCCTTAAGATATCTTGAGATATATCTCCATATAGCTTGCTTGTAAGCTTGATAATATAATCCACAATATCCATATGGAAAGAGTGCTAAACGTGTGCACATAAAGCCAACTCCACACTTCCAAGATAAAATTTTGTGAATTCATAAATCCTTAGATCAACAAGCTGTCTATTGCTCATGCTCTTGCTTCATAAGCTATGAAGCGGCTGGCCATGCTTAACAGCAATGATGGTAAGTGTGGTCCCCACTTGAGATCTTTTCTCTTCCTTATTGATAGAAGGAAGCCTCCGCTTCCAAGAAAGCCTATGCTCTGATAGTAATGAAACTCGGGGCGGGTGCCCGGGGGACTAGGGCCTTTGACACACTTGTTGATACCATCAATGCATATTAAAACATTTAAATATGGCCACAGCCTTAACATATATCCATCATCATCACTTTGCATGAAACATAAAAGCTAGACAAAACATCCACTAATGCTGAAAGTGGAGCTTGCACGTGTGACACGGCATAGAGGCCGGAATGGGCCGATCCCCTCCCTTGGAGTATTTTATTACCCAAGGAGAATAATATCATGTACAAGCTTTGAGGGCCTTACTCTCCCCACGGGAGATGCCGGATTATCCATATACAAATGCCATAACACAGCCCAACACGAGGCAACCAAGCCGGAACATAGGCTGTAGAAATGCCGAGCCAACAACATAATCCATATACCTCCGTGTGGATATTGATTCTTCCCCAAAAACCATGGGTCTTCATGCAATAGAGCTGGTACAGCAAGTACAAGTCTCCATTCAGTCGGTACAGCAGGTACAATGGCTGGTACAGTTGGTACAGTGGCTGGTACAGTAGGTTTAGTGGATGGTACTGTGTAAGCGTCCGGGAGACATCATACACTTGGATGCCAAGCCATGGTGTCTGAAGCTCCTCGATCAAAGGTTGAAGGTACACATCCATGTTCTTGACCTTGTGCTTTGCTGGGCAAGAGAAGAGCTAACATCACATGACTCCTCTTTATTAACTTACAAGGAGGGAGATTGTAGTTTACTACTACCACAAGCCATCTTGATTTGAGACCAAATGGTGGGCACCTAGTTGTCAACATCCAGAATACAAAAGTGTATGGACACTCCATTCCAAATACAAAATTAGCTCTCTGGAATTTTGTCCCAACACGCAGCTATGGGCGCGGCTATACCTACGGCCATAGCTACGTAGTACTGGGAAATTTTTTTGGATACCTCCCTCCCCCCACGCACTACACCGTGTACTTTTGTTTTCTCGAGTCCTCTCCTCCTTCGCATGCGTTTGTCGTCACGCATGCTATGGCTCCCTAAGCTTCGTTGCCCTTCACAAGCTTGGCTACACCCACTAGACTCACTAGTGTCATCATTGAATAAAACATGTTCTCTCTCTAGAAAAAGGTTAGCCTCCTCCACATCCACCAACCGTGACAAAACTTCAAAACAGAATTTCAAATTAGGTCATGGAGAGAAGAGTACTGAAGCTTGAAAAACAAAGAACAAAGAAGGTAGGCTAGATAATAATATTTACGCATCTACTAACTACATGGATATCCGAACATTTGTAATTAAGGCTTGCGTAGAGCGAGAGAGAGAGAGAGTTGGCAAACCAACCACTCAAATTACGGCGGTGAGTGGAAGGAATTAAGCGTTGCTTCAAATTGCGGAAGATCAAAAGCCTTATAAGAATGTTCGAAGAGGGGTGGTTCCCCACCGATGAATTAGGACGTGCCGCCTTTTTCATTCAATCAGGCGCTCTCGCCGACGACGCCTGCGCATCGGACTGATTGTTTCGTCTATCTCACACAATTAAAGACGCATGATCCATCGATCGCATCTTGCTCTGCTGGAAAGACTGGAGTCTTTTGGCACGCGTGGCCTGATTACGCATGGAATAGATCGGCATTCGCTTTGAGCGCATGGAATCGCTTTCGCCGAGGAGAAACTGCCCACCGGCGCATATAAAACGTACAGCATACAGCGGCAGTCCTCCACACTCCGGTTGTTGAATCCTAAGAGCACTACTATAACTACCAGCTTCTACGCATACATAACACATACTAGCTGTGTCCTGCATATTAGCTGCTTAATCAATCTGTTTCTATTATTTATATAAGTATATGGCTGGTCCTACTGCTGCTGCGGCCGATGCCGATGCCGATGCTTCATCCGTACGCGGCGTCGGGCATGAAGCTGGCTCTGCGCCTACTGCTATGCATGTCGCCGACTCGACGTTTGGTGGTGAGAAGCTGGTGATGATTAGGCCAGCACCGCACTGCCCACCCCCCGTAGAGGTGGTAAAGGTGCCCAAAGTGGTGACGGAGTACCCCATGCCGGGCGCCACGCAGACACACGAGATGGCCGTGGTGGGCGAGCACCTGCTGTTAGTGAGCCAGCAAACCAACAGCAGTCTGGTGAAGGTGGAGCTGGACCCGGCCACGGGGCGCCCGCTCTCGTGCACCAGGTTCACGGTGGGCGACTTCTGGGCTGGATTGCACGGGCTTGCCGCGTCTCGGGAGCACCCGGGCCAGGTTTGGGCCACGCTACAGTTCAAGGCCGCCCTCATCCGCCTGCGCCTGCTGGCCGCGGGCAAGGATCCCGCGGTGGTGCAAATCATACAGCTCCCCGCCTCCGTGGAGGGCCCCCACTGCGTCCTCGAGAATGGGGACGACCTGTGGACCAGCTGCAAGGACAGCCGGCACGTGGTGCGCGTGAACCACCGCAACACGTCCGACGTGTCCGTGTACCCGTGCAGCGGCCGCCCCATCTTCGTGGCCATCCACCCCACAAGTGGCGACGTGTACGCCAGCCTGGACCAGAGCAGCAAGATCTGGCGGTTGGATTCGGCCACCGGCCAGGCCGTCGAAGAAGAGATCCCGGCGTCCGAGGGCAGCACGCCGGTGGGGCTGATTTCCGGGCCAGACGGCAATGTGTGGTTTGTGCTTCTGGGTGGCGCCTCGGGTGGGACAGGGACGTTCGGTCGCATCTCTGGAACGGGCGAAATCAAATGGTTCCATCTCAGCACGCCAATGCCGGCCTCATCCACCTGGCATTTGATTGGGATTATGAGGCCGCCAAGAAGAAGCAGGATGCCAAGCTCCAACCAACCTTACGAATATGGCTGCTGGGCTCTTCCTTGCTCTCCCACAGCACCGGTGCGGATGCCATCTTCGCCGTCCAGCTGGACGGTAATCGGGTCACCAGCGAGCACACCATCACTCTGGCAACGCCGCGCTGCTTCACGCACCGCATCCTGCCCCACTGCACGGGCCTGTTTGTGTCAGAGCTCGGCGTGTCGGCCCTTGCCTGAGCGGCCTCACTGAACCTGAGCGACTTCGAGGGGGAGACCACTGATGTGTACGCGGACTTCGGACTGGGCATAAGCTCATCACAGTACCGCTTCTCGGAGAAACACCCTCCCAGATCCCTCGCAGCTGCTCCCGCAGTCGCCTCCCGCGTGGCGGCAACTTATGCTGCCGCCGCCGGAAGCAAGCGCCCACGCCAGTTCTAATAAAAATAAAATACGATCGACACCATATATATATTTATATATATATATATACATATTATGACTAGTATTATTTACTAATATATGTAGCAATGCGCGAAAATGATACGATGTAACACTTGGATAATGAACCATATGTATATATATATATATGGAAGCTATAGACCATATCTTATTATAATATTTTGGGTGGAGAGAATATCATTGTTCACCTCGTGATCGTGTGTGCAAGTAGAATGTGTAGGCAACATCCATTGGCTGTGTTATCATGACGTTCACGAGATAATTGAAAGAGCAATCAAACGTTGCTTTCCAATGATATATAGCATGATGGGCGATTTCGCATATTCAAGAAGTCCCCAAATTTAGTGATGATGTGGCTTCATCTTGATCATGCTTACTCTATTAGACTAATGGTCATGCATGCATTTAATAATGCAAAAAATTATTCTCTAGAATGGATTCTCATGGAGGACATATAAAACGTTTTAAAAGCTGGGGCAGACTGGGGAGTTATATCCCCAGTTTGCCCCAACTTTTTTTTATAGGTTTGTTTTCACTACTGAGTTACAACACCTATAAAAGTGAGCAGTGAAATTTTATTGTTATGAACACTGCTAAAAGCAGCGCTCTCACTGCTGTGCAGGCATCTTTAGCAGTAAAATGACCTCAACATTTACCAAGGCTTGTAGATATAATAATGCTTGTAAAAATGCTACTGTACTATCATTCTATTGTAGTTCTTGATCAAACTCTTTGTTGTTTTTGCACCTTCGAGTGACCTTATATCATATTTATTAAATATATTGTAAGGCATTCATACCCTTACCAAATAATAAGTCATGTCCTTTGCTCCCCATGCATCCACAATAGCCTTAAATATATTGTAAGGCATTCTTACCCTTACAAAATGATAAGTCATGTCCTTTGCTCCCCATGCATCCACAATAGCCTTTATTTTTTATGGCCATTGTGTAATAATCCGTGTAGTTTGCTTGAGATCTTGATTATCTCAAGAGTTTGATGAAGTTATCAAGTTCCATCCACACTTTCAATCATAGACTACCCATCTTTGGATGGCTTGCTTTTATTGGTTATATGCTCCCGTATAGATTCACAAAATACCCACATTGTTGTCACTTGCTTATCATCATGGCTATTTGATATAAATCTCCTTATAGGGATATGATATAAGGTCACTAATGTACTTTTTTGTTTGTTTACATATGAAGAAAATTGTCTTTGTGCATGGAATATCTAGCATCAAAGAATAGGGACCCTTTTCTCTATATGGAACACCCAAGGAACGGAGAAATCACACTATCAAGGACTAACTACTTCCGAACTACACGTAAGGTGGCTGACTTGGTTTTATTGGCACCATTAGCATCAAGGAACATGGCAAAAATTTATAGCTCAAAAGTTTGAATTGGCCATTCTCGTTTTATTTCTAGTGTATGGCTAGGACAAAAATAATAATAAGGAAGACTGAGCATGGTGTGACCTTTTGTGTATCTACAAGTTATGCAAGTAGTGGAGAACACTAAGCTAAAGGACGAGAGGGGGGTAGAGTTACAAAACCATCATGAATGAATCATGGTTGAAGATCATAGAAAGAAAACCCCTACCAGATATACTCCATAATGATACTAGGAGATTGAGCATGGAGGTGTGACCCTTGTGTATCTACAAGCTATGTAAGTAGTGGAGAACACTCAGATAAAGGAGGAGAGGGTGGTAGAGTTACAAAGGCATCACGGACAAATCATGGTTAAAGATCATGGAGAGAAAGACCCTACCGAAAGTTGGCCATATACTCCATAATGATAATAGGAGACTCAAGTTGAGACACTCCTTAGTGGCACAAGGGGATGCCTTTAAAGGGATGGATAAAATCCAACCATTAGAAAAATCTTTGTGCCACAAAGCTTGTGGCAAAGATGTTTGTCCCCTTTAGTAGGAGGTCAGATGGAATCACCTCATCCCCTGCTCCAGAAACCATCTCGTCCCCTACTCCATCAAATCCCCACTCAAACAATCGGAAAGAGCCACCCAAGTCTCCAAAGGAATAGAAATAAAGCCATTCCCACCGTAGGTTCCTTGATTCCTCTTGACCAAGATCGTGGTGGAAGGAGAGAAGGTGGAGAGCCAATTGCCCAAGAAGAGGAATAATTTTCAAGAAGGTGAACCAAAGGCAAAGAAGGCCAAAGTTCAAGAGGATGGAATAAGTTCAAGATCCAAGAGCCCCAACAATGATAGAAGGATAAAGAAAGGTAAGGCACAAGGGTCCCAAACAAGGAAAAGATGATGCAAAGAAGGAAATGGTAGTAACAACAAAAGAAGCATGATAAAACAGAGGAAGGGAAAGCACTCAGCACCACCAATGCAAGTCCACTCCCAAAAAGTTGGGATCCCCCCCACCTCTACAAAAGCCCCAGCCTCACCCTCCATCTCCACAGAAGCTAAAGGCAAGAAGCCAAAGGTGGGTCAAAAAGGCATAAGGAAACATGTGCTTTATTTGATAGGAGAGTCCAACCCCAAGGGTTAGAAAGAGGGGGGGTACAAGATGAAGCTGTCCCATCTAAGCCATGGGGGAAAGGAGAGACTCGACCAAAAACCACCAAAGTTTGAAAAGAGTGCCCAAAGACATCTCAAAAAATTACAAGAAATATGGGGATATAGCCATGTTTCTGTTCACGGGACCCTTTTGTACTTCTTGAAGAAATAATTAAAAACTCATAAAATACATCAAAATTTGAAACAAAGACTTCAATTAAATTGAAGCTAAATAACATAGCATAACACAAGGCAAGAGAAATAGAATAAAATCACCATTAAGATAAGATTGGGTGCAATCTCCCCCCCATGCCGTGTAGCTCCACTTCCCCAATGACATGAGTATTTAGAGAATTTTTATTTATAAAAATAGCCCAAGGAGATAGTAATGGATGTGTGTACAAAACGGGTTTGTTTTTCCCACTTTTTGGGTATTGCTTTACATTTTTTTAACCATATAAAGTCTCCTAAGGTTTGTACATATAAAAACCTTTACCCAAATATAATTGCTAATGGGCTTTGTTACATATGAAGTCTCCTAAGGTTTGTACATATAAAAACCTTTACCCAAGTATAATTGCTAATGGGCTTTGTTACATAAAATAATTTTGTGCACATTTGCATATATAATAATCTTGTGCACATTCGCACATTCCATTAAGCTGAATCCTACACAAATTAAATTAAGCATATTTTTTTACGATTATTAATTCATAAAAAAATTATGATAAAATATATACCTGTAATAGTCCTCCCGTTTGAGGATGCAACTGTCCTCAGTTGTGTAAGCAAAATGTTGAGAGAACAAGATTATACTCGTAAGTATTGATGTCATAACCTGCAAGGTGAACTCAGAGGTCTTTACATGGCTCAGAGGCACAAAGGCATGGCTCAGAGGTTCTTATGGACACGGAATACCAACAAGAAAAACTCGTGCGGTACCTAAATTGGTGATCGTCACACTGATCACATCAAATAAAAAATAATATGCACAAAAAGTCTAATACATGATTCACACAAAATGATCATCATCTTCACACCATCAATCAATCCACTATCCATACGACACCTCAATCGGTACCCTCGCACTTCACGTTGACTATACTTAGACACTGTTCACATTAGTTAAATAATTAATTGAACATATCAATTAATCCCAATGTCGTCTTGAGATATAGACAACCCATAAGTATTCAAATAATAGCCACACACATGTTTGCCAGGCATAAGTAACCCGGGAGTCACCCCTCCATACGAACCAATTGAAACAAATAGTGGAGGCCCAAAAGCATGCCATATATGGGCATCCCCGATATACAGTTGCATAAACACATGAGAGGATGGCTTCATGATTGGTGTGGAAGACTAGATCTACACATAATGCATATGCAATGAACCAATCAAATGAATGTATGTAAGATGAGTTTAAGTGTCCCATACCACATAGGTGCGTTGCACATACACACATAGGATGGTAAAAGAAAATATAAATGTGTCTGGAGTAAGTATATGAAACCAATTTGATGTCCCATGCTACCAGATTAATTCCATACATCACTTCCTTCAGAATAGAAGTTTGAGGCGGAGTGGCCAATTCCCTTTGAAACTTAAATTCTGAAATAAATTTTCTTTATCTAGAAATTTTATTTAAGTTATTGAACTTGAAATAATCTTAATGTCAAATCTATGGTTTATTAATTAGGTTCTAGATTGGAAAAATATTATAGATTTATATTTATGAAAAAGTTGTATAAAAGGAAGTGAATATATATAACCTCCATCGTTGGTGTCATTGAAATTATTTGTCAAAAGAATTTTTATACTCAAAGGTACGTGAGTTGTTAAAAAAAATCCACAAGAAACTTAACATTATAACATATAAATTGATTATGGATAGGAAATACTAACCTTGAGTTGAAAAGGTGCTAGAGAGGGTGTGAGATTATGAAGAGTAGATAAAAGGGATTTTTCAATACATCAAAAGTCTAAGCGCAAATATAAACGTGAATGACTAGTACAATTCTAACAATCTTGATTAAGTGAACAAGTCTAAATGATGAAAGATTAATTTACACGTATCTTTTATATATTCGATTTTAATGATGGTCTACATTGAAATATAATTATTCTTCCAAACCTAAATAGAGTTATACTAAATTATGACCTTATAAGAAATAAAACTTATAGTAATATGGTTTGAGATTCTATGCATAAATATTTAAGCATGATGGAAAGGAGTAACTTACTTGGATGGTATTTGAATCGTTGTTTGAAAGATAAAACTTACATAAAGATATTGGAAGAATTATTTACAAAGTTAAAGATAGTAGCAACTTTCTTGTAAGTTATAGATAGTAGCAACTTTCTTGTTAGTGTCGAATAACTTTGCTACAGAATACATGATTAAAAGGTCACAAGTATTGCAAGTATATGTAATGCATTAATTATGGAAAATGGAGGAACTTACTTTGGGAGTGATGGAATCATTCTGAAAGAGAAATATTATTGCACATGCTACATACATGGTGCCAAACAATTTAAAAGAAGTTCCAGGATTCATATATCTTAAATTAATTAGTGTCAATTTTAAACGCATAATGTAATTAATTAGTGTCAATTTTAAACGCATAATGCAATTAATGAATGGGTTGAATATGTACTCATATGATGTTGGGGAAGCACATCTACATGATAAAGTGTTAGATAAACAAATGTAGATATGACTGATGCAATTAATATTCATAGATAAGAAAATTTACCTCAAGGTGTGATGAGTTGAGAATAAAACAATAAAAGTGGTGTTCAAATATCACAACAATAAAAAGATGAAAACTCTTGAAGTTTCGCACATTGTTGTAGAAATCCTGAAAATATTGTAATCTCTGCATCACAAAAATAATTAGATTGGAACAAAGAATTTAGGGTCTCTTCTAAGCCTTGAGAAGGAAGGCCTTGGAGTAACTTTGAAATTTTGTGAAAGAATTAACATTAATTATAATAATATAATCATGGGAGATTTAAGTTAGATAAAATATAGGAGATAAAAACATTTGAAATCCTTTGAATTTAGTTTTTAAGAGATCCTAATATAAAATTTTAAGATTTTAAAACTCTTGTTATATATATAGACATACATACATACATACATCTATATATATATATATATATATATATATATATATATATATATATATATATATATCAAACAATGAAAAGAGTAGAAGATTTTAATAGAAAGCTTTTTTTTGAAATAAAAGACTTTAAAGTTTATGTAAATATAAGCTCTCTTTTTCTCTTTTTTCTTTTCTTTTAAATTCTTATATATATATAAACACCATATTAGATAAAGTGGGAAAAAATCCCATTCCCAGGTTGGTCGTGTTTTTTATTTTTGTGTGCTTTCTGTGTGAAAAAATATTAAAAGACTGTGCAAAATTGTTAAGAAATATATGATATATACTATGAAATTAGGAGCCCCCATGTGCCACACTATTATTTTAATAGTCCCCAACAAGAACAAGATAAAAGAATGGTCTTGGGGCCATTCTAAGGCTGTACAGTAAAGAGAAACTCTTATAATTTGGTGCTTTGAAATAAAAGTAGAACAAACCCTATATGCAACACATTGAAGTTACATGGGAGTTTGTGGGCAATCAGAGAGGGAGAACTTTGAATGTTCTCTTCATTCCTTGATCTTCTTCTTCTTGTCTTGCTCTTCTCATCGTCGTGTCTTCTTCTTCGCTTTCTGTTCCTTTTTTCAAAACATAGCTACAATACACCAATGCTTGAAAAAAGTTGTTTCCCAACACATCAATATATTAGATAGCCATTTTGAGCTATAAAATAGAGAGCAAAAACAATCAAACCAAAATTATGTCGCAATCAGCTATGTGATTACATCAAATGGCCATTTAAATCTATACAAGGGAGAGAAAGAAAAATCAAAGCACTAATATGTGCCAAATGGCTATGATAGCCATTTAACACCATATTAGTGAATTTGGGAATTTCCCAATTCCCATTTTTGAATACTTAAAAAAGGGGACATGGATAACACGTTTGTAAGTTTCTCAAAACCCTATCATATGACCTATCATTGGAAAGCGCTTGAAAAATAGAATCTAAAGAGCTATAAAGCGCTCATTTTGGATTAGTGGTGTTCAAGTTATGGTTAATCCAAACTTTTGACCACGTGTCCCAAACTTGTGGAAAATTTCCATATTCTCCAATATGGTGTTATTTGGAGCCATACAAGGGAGAGCAAGGAGAATCAAAGCACCAATGTGCTTGAAATGGCTATGATAGCCATTTGGAGCCATACAAGGGAGAGCAAGGAGAATCAAAGCACCAATGCACTTGAAATGGCTATGATAGCCATTTGGAGCGATATAAGGGAGAGAAAGGAGAATGAAAACACATATGCACGCTAAATTGCTATGATGTTAAAATGTAATGGGGGCAAAATGTAATGGGTCAAAAACTTCTCGGGAGGTCACCCATTCGAGTACTGTCACCAAATGATTGCAATTAACTACAAGGTTCCACAAATTGAGCTAGCCATCCAAACCCTAGAATCTTAAAGTGTTAAAGGCCTCCAGTCTATCTAATTTGAGGTAATCCTACAAGTAGGCACTCGTTTCCAGCATCCCCTCTTGGTGCCAACTTGTCCACTTTAGAAAAATGCTGAAATTTGCTAATTTTAGTTATAAATAACGACAAATGCGTTAGTTTTCATTCACAAAGCTAGTTTGAGCTATAAAAGAGAGAGCAAAAACAATCAAGCCAAAATTATGTTGCAATCAGCTATGTGATTACATCAAATAGCCAGTAAAATCTATACAAGGGAGAGCAGGGAAAATCAAGGCACTAATATGCGCCAAATGGCTATGATAGCCATTTGGAACCATACAAGGGAGAGCAAGGAGAATCAAAGCACCAATGTGCTTGAAATGGCTATGATAGCCATTTGAAGCCATACAAGGAAGAGTAAGGAGAATCAAAGCACCAATGCGCTTGAAATGGCTATGATAGCCGTTTGGAGCGATATAAGGGAGAGAAAGGAGAATGAAAACACATATGCACGCTAAATGGCTATGATGTTAAAATGTAATGGGGAAAAACACCCATCCGAGTACTATTACCAAACGAGTGCACTTAACTACAAGGTTCCACAAATTGATCTAGCCATCCAAACCCTAGAATCTTAAAGTGTTAAAGGCCTCCAGTCTATTTAATTTGAGGTAATCTTACAAGTAGGCACCCGTTTCCAACATCCCCTCTTGGTGCCAACTTGTCCACTTAAGAAAAATGTTGAAATTTGCTAATTTTAGTTATAAATACCGACAAATGGGTTAGTTTTCATTCATAAAACTAGTTTGAGCTATAAAAGACAGAGCAAAAACAATCAAGCCAAAATTATGTGGCAATCAGCTATGCGATTACATCAAATATCCATTTAAATCTATACAAGGGAGAGCAAGGAAAATCAAAGCACTAATATGTGCCAAATGGCTATGATAGCCATTTGGAGCCATAGAAGAGGGAGCAAAGAGAATCAAAGCACCAATGCGCTTGAAATCGCTATGATAGCCATTTGGAGTCATACAAGGGAAAGTAAGGAGAATCAAAGCACCAATGCACTTGAAATGGCTATGATAGCCATTTGGAGAGATATAAGGGAGAGAAAGGAGAATGAAAACACCTATGCATGCTAAATGCATAGGTGTTAAAATGTAATGAGGGGAAAACTTCCCAGGAGGTCACCCATCCGAGTACTGTCACTACACGAGTGCACTTAACTACAAGGTTCCACAAATTGATCTAGCTATCTAAACCCTAGAATCTTAAGGTGCTAAAGGCCTCCAGTCTATCTAATTTGAGGTAATCTTACAAGTAGGCACCCCTTTCCAACATCCCCCCTTGGTGCTAACTTGTCCACTTAAGAATATGTGCCAAATGGCTATGAGTGTGCATGTGGGAGTTTTTGGATTTAAATGTACCAATAAGCTTACTAGAATAGATGAAGCAATCAACTCACAGCAAACATGAGTTTAGTTTAGCAAAATAGACCTTGGATTTACACGTGTGTGAGTACTGTTCGACACATGGTATCATCCAATTGAACCTCAAAAATTGATTCGTTGGGCACATCTTTCGAGACCGTACATGTGTGAGGTGATATGCC
The DNA here is from genome assembly GCF_041138505.1 of Cibotium barometz. Classification (NCBI taxonomy): domain Eukaryota; kingdom Viridiplantae; phylum Streptophyta; class Polypodiopsida; order Cyatheales; family Cibotiaceae; genus Cibotium; species Cibotium barometz. The sequence continues at coordinate 30,263,802 of NC_141058.1, forward strand.
GATCGTACGGTTGAGGTTTAACGTTTAGCCAAAAATAGAAACTACCATTTTTTTATTCAAATCTAGTTTCTAGTGTTAGTGGAGAGAGAGAGAAAGAAAAAGAAAGATCGAGAGAGAGAGAGAGAGAGAGAGAGAGAGAGAGAGAGAGAGAGAGAGAGAGACTAAAGATCTCTCTCTCTCTCTCTCTCTCTCTCTCTCTCTCTCTCTCACACACACACACACACACACACACACACACACACATGCACCATCTCACAGATACTGTAAGATTCCTTCTCAGCCGTCTGAATAACAAGAAAATATTATTTTAATCCCTTGTAATCATTCTATGTTTCTGAATACAAGAAAATATTAATTTTCCTTGTTTGGCCTAGTGAGATAAAAATTTCTAGAGAATGGTAAATCAATATTGGGATACTTTTGGATAAATAAATTCTTCAAATATAAAAAAAAATGTTTCTATCAATCACAAAATCAAAATAGATTTTCCAAGGTGCAATTGAAATTAATTAAAAATGATTTAGAAGACCTTAGCTTAAGGGTCAAGGTTTTTTGAAAATTTTGGATTAAGGTTCCTATGGACCAATAAGATTAATCCAAGTGTTGGGATAACATAAATCCAAAGAATAAAAGAAAATACCCAAAAATGAGTAAATGCCCACATAAGATGAAGAGTTGACTAAGTACTAGATTTATTAGTTAAAAATTATGAAGTATTAATGAGATATTTTAGAGTAATCATTCATTTTTGACACATTGGTAAGGAGAAGGGGACCCTTCAAGGAGGCACCTGTTTCACATGTGTGGATGAGTTTTAAACTCAAAAATAATAGGATATTTTTATGTCTCCTCTCTCCTAGATTTAACCAAATAAAAAAGGGAGCCAAACTGGTCCAAATCTTGTCCAAACTCAGCCAAACTGAAGCTGGAAAATTCTAGAAGTCAATTGGACTCAGTTAGTGGCCTCCCTCACCTATAAATAGACCCTCATTCTTTTGTATTCACATCTGTGAACTAAACTATACCGGTATTACTTTAAGATAAGCTTATTTTCTATTATCCTCTAAAAATCCTCTACAAATTGAAGAGATTGGAGCTTCTCTCTCTCTTCAATCTTCCTTGGAGACTTCATCAATATACCAAACCAATTGATTGGTTGGGGGCCTCTACTTTGATTAAAGAATCAAGAAATCTAGGAGGTAAAGTGTGGTTTATGGTCTTTTTTTAAAATCTCCAAATGTCTCTCAAGCTTGAGAAGCATTCAATTGAATGACTTTTTAATACAATTGAAGTTTTTTAATGAATTGTAGTGATAAAACACAAAAATTTTCATTTATGCTTAAATTATAATGTTTTTTTTAAGCATTTCTCTCCCTCCCCTAAAGGATGGTCATTCCTATGACCTATTCTATATTCAAATGAAGCTTCTCATGAAGCAATTCTCTAATCTAAAAGTAATTTCTATGCTTGTCAAATTAGAGGCCAAATAAGTGACTTTTCAATGCTTTTATGCTATTTAATTTATGGAAAAAATTAAGAATCAAGTCCGTAATTGGATATTGATCCAATTAGTGGTTATTCTAATCATAGGGATATAACTAAACTTTATGCTTTCAAATTATTGAGATTTATTAGTAATAGCAGCGAAGCTATGGTAAAATTTTTGAAAACGTAACACATAAACCATTTTCATTCATAATATGAAAAGAGGACTTCCTACCATATTCTAGGATTAATCATCCTAGACTAATTGAATGATTCTCATTATAATCATGGAAAATTTAATTTTTATGTTTATGCATAAATAGTTAATTAGGAAAAAGAGAAATTTCTAGTAATCCATTTTTATGTTAAAAGAGTAATCCCCCCATGACAATGGAAATCCATGTATTCCAATGAAATAAGAGAAAAATTGTGATGCTAAAATAATGTATATTTTATTTAAAAATAAAGAAGGATTTTAGTTAAATTTTTCTTTTTGCATACATAAGTTTAAATGATGAAAGAGGAATTCTATCCATGTTGGAATTCAAATATTTAAATGAGAAAAGTGGAATTTTTAGCTTAATGGAATTAGTGGATATTTTTATGTAATTTTTAAGAAGAATTCTAGATAGATTTAATTTATGGTAAATAAGGAATTCCCATGATAATTGAATTGCACTCATTCAATGAGAAAAAGGGGGATTTTAAGTTTATTCGAAAAAATAGGTATTGGTATTTAGTTAAAAGAAGAAATTTTATGATATTTAAGAAAAGAGGGATTTGAATTAAATCTTTGTGTCAAAAGATGAATTTCGACCATAATTCTACCTAATGAATTAAGGTCGAGAAATTATGTGGCATAAAGAATATCTTTGAATATTTTAATTGGTAAAATCACTAATTGTATATTTACCCAAAACTAGATGTTTATCTGAAGGGAATCCTTGTAGAACTAAACCGAGTGAATTTGGTTAGACTACGAGAGGGACAAACAATAAACCTACTTATCCATCTCTCGATGATCTGAATCAAGTTAAAACTTCATGTGACCAATTCTAGTTTCTAATCAAAGAATAGACTACCAGAACTAAACTAGTTTTTCCTGTCCGAAAACTCACCAAGTATCTAGTTGGATAATTAGAGTGAATGATGGGTAGATTACCGTGATGAGAGATCAAGGATCCTTATTATGAAACTGGGAATTATGGAAAAAGGGTTTTTGGAACCAATCTCAAACTGGAATTTTACTTGCATTGAAACCTCTATTTTTTTATTTAAAGGACTGTTTTACACCAGAATACTTGGAGGAAGTATTTCGCTTATGTTTTTCTAAGAGGAGGTTCGTTGGAACAGTCGGCGGTCGGGGAGTCGTCAAGGGACGTCGCTCGCTGAAAAGCTTGCCGAGGTCTTGACCAGCCTCGGTATGGTTAAAATGGTGCGCTTCCGGTACGATGGCGAGGAATGACGAAGCGGTCCCTCAGTGAAGTGCTAGAACACCTATGGAGGATCCTAGAGGGTTCTGACCAGGCGATGCATGGGCTCGCGGTTGCTAAGACACCCATGCGTACGTGGAGAAAGATTTCAGATGGACTAAAAGGAAAGATTTTTGGGAACCAAATTTTGATACTGGATCTCGTTGGTTGGCCAGCTGGTCTTCAGTGGAGAGTCGAGAGGATATTATTGTAATACAATGGACTCGAAATTTTGGAAAATAATGATCAGAAATATTATGATTTCTATTGAAGGATTGTTTTAAAGCCAGTCAAATCTGTTATAAATGGTAATTTCATATTGGGTGTGTACGTGGTATGCCTACCTTAATTTTTGCATGAATCGCTAGCTAGGGGGCCTGGGAACTCTTTTCCTCGGTACCCAGGCAAAAATACAACCAAATCTTTATAAAGGAATCACACCAATACAGTGGTCAGTGGTTGGCTAACCCATGGGCCTAGGCTGGATATCGGAGGATTCCTAAGAAACAACTAGATACGATTAGTTACGTTAATTAGTTTAAATCCTGAGAAGACCTTGTTCTGTGGGAGGGGATCAGCGGTTGTGCATCGTAAATGAGGAAAAAAGCGGTGATTTCATGGACCAAGTGCAAGTCTCTTCTTGATCTGACTATGTGACTTCAGGTTTGGTCAGATCAGTTTAACTAGTTAAGACTTTGACTCGTCTCAGTGGTGTGTGTGTGTGTGTATGTGTGTGTAAGATAGCGATTTGGAGCTATAAGAATATTCTAAAGCAACGCTACAGGAGCACAAGATACAAAGCCAATGGTCCATAGCCATTTAGCACGCATACTACGTTCCAACATTGTTAAGGTCTAAATATCACGCCAAACGGCACTAGAATTCAGAGTATGTGTGTGTGTGTGTGTGTGTGTGTGTGTGTGCATGTGTGTGTGTGTACATGCACACATACAAACATACACACACACACACACACACATACAGATACATATATGTATGTATGTGTGTGTGTGTGTGTGTGTATGTGTGTGTGTGTGTGTGTGTGTGATACAAAAGAGAACTAAAATTCATCATCGATGCAAGCTCTGGTGACAAGGGTGCTGCGGTACATGAGGTGGTAGATGAAGAGCAGAGAGTTGCCATTTTCGAGTGGCAAAGTCCACTGAGTAAGAAGTCCCATTCCCTGTGTGGTCCAGAGATCAGAGTTTGGAGAATCAACTTCTGGTGAGAAGAATTGGTTCTCTAGGAGTACGGGTAGATGATCCATGCTGTGTGCTTTCGATAGATGTGATACCATGTGAGGGCAAAAGGACGAAAGGACCAAATGTACGAGAGATCATTGAAAAACAACACAGCAAAGCAGAGGCATAGTCGATGACAAAGGCTTGCTCGTCGATGTGAGGCAAAGCAATGTGAGAGGTGGTAAGGCTTGCATCAGTGGATGTAGAGGCACTCCGAGGTGGTAGTGGCAACAAAAGATGAGGTGATGCAGGCTCTGGTTGACAAGGGTGCTGCGGTACCTGAGGTGGTAGATGGAGAGTAGAGAGGGGGCTGTGTGTCCGTCCTGAGTGGTATATGACCATTCACTTACCACAACACCCTTGTCACCAAAGTTTACATCATCATCACTTCATCTTCTATTACCCACCACCACAAAGAATACTTAGGTAGCACCTGGCATGCATTGGGTGCTTCTGGTGCACGCCGGTAGCTCCCAGTACTACATGTCGGTAGTTATCCGCATCATTGAAAAAAGCTGTAAGATTCCACCCTCCAGATTTTGAGATGTAAAGGTGTAAAAACCTCCCCTTCAATTTCTGTAATCATCCCCTATTTTAGAATGCAAGAAAATATTGTTTTCCCTTGTTTTTGGCCTAGAGAGAGATAATATAAAATTGAGATATTTTTGGATATAAAGTTTCTCCTTATATTTAAGATGAATTTCCCTAAAACACAAGTTCAAAAAGATTTTTCCAATGTGCATTAGAAACTAATTGAATATGTGTATAAGAGGCCTTAGCCTAAGGGTCCACATTTTCAGAAATTTTTTATTAAGGTCCAAATAAGGTTCCAAAGGGCCAATAGAATCATAATCCTCCAAAATATCCAACTTGAATTCTAATTTCCAATCATTCCTTCATCAGTGTACCTATGGCATCATTGGCAAACCAGAATGCTCACCCCACAAAATAAAAGAAAATCTCCCAAAAATGAATAAATGCTCACATAAGATGAAGAGTTGACCAAGTATTGGGTTTATTAGTTAAAAATTAAGGTTTATTAGGTAAAAAAATCAAATTTTGACACCTCAGTAAGGAGGGAAAGGGTTCATGAAGGAGGAGCCTTTTTTCATCTTACCTTGGATTTTTAATTCAAAAAATGAGATATTTTTGTCTCTCCTCTCTCCTCTTACAAACTGGATCAAAAGGTGAGCTAAACTGGTCCAAAACTTATGTATCAAATGAATCTAGAAGCCTCTAGATCCCAGATGGACTTGCTTAGTGTCCTCCCTCACCTATAAATAGACCCTCAAGTATTATCTTCATTTTTAGTGTAATTCTATTACCCTCTATTTTGCCTCTACTTTTGGAAGCTTTGGAGCTTCACAATTCTCCATCCTCTCTTGGAGATTACCCTCCCCAACTTGGTGGCCAAAGCTTGCTTTGTGGGCTTCACTTCTTTCTTTAAAGAATCAAGCCAAAATCAAAGGTAAGCCTTAATCCAATGGTTTTTCTATCTTTCTCAATGGTTATCTCCTTCCGAATCCCTCTAATGCTTGGGAAGCTTTCAATTAAATGGTTTTTTCTTGAAATCAAGCTTTCTAATGATTCATAATGTTTAAATGGTTTAATACTAATCTTTATGCTTAATTATACTATTTTTATTAGTAAAACTCTCTTTTTGGAAAGATTAATCATCTTTATGGTTAGATCCTTATTAGAAGGATGTTTCTTAATGATAAACTCATTATCTGAAACAAAACTCTGGGCTTGACAAGCTAGAGAAAAAGATTAGGTATTTTTATGATTTTGATCTAGTTAAAAATGATGATTAATTTCTTTAAGCTTGTTTATGATTAAGAAAAATCATATTAATTCATTTTAAGTTGAAAGAGGGTTATGCTAACATTTTTGGAAATGAGGAATGGATATTTGAGAGTAATCAAGAGATTTAATTATAATTATGCTTGTAATTATGCTTATAATTATGATTATAATTATGTTATGTATGCATAAATAAATTTTAGTTTAAAAGAGGAGTTCTTATCATATTTCAATTATGAATATTCATTTCAAGTTAGAAAATTGAACATTCTCAGAAGTTGCAGAGCTATGGCAAAATTTTTCAGAAAAAAGATAAATCTTATTTTTATGCATAAATTTAATAAAGCAAAAAGAGGAATTCCCATCATATTCTACACATAGATATTTTTATGGTAAAAGAATTATTTTTGTCATATTTATGGAAAATACTTTTATAGTATTTATGCATAATTGTTTAAATAGAGAAAAGATGAAATTTTTTTATATTTATATTTATATATGTACATGCATAAATAAATTTTATGCTAAAAGTGGAGTTTTTGAGCATTATTAAATAGTCAAAATAATAAAGAAGGTTATGCACAAATATTATAGAATCATTTAATTTATGAGAATTATGGAAATAATTCATTTAGATAAATGGATTAGTGTTTATACTAAAAGAGTAAATATGGGTATAATTGATTTTGTAAATCCCACAAATCTTTTATTAAAAAAGAAGAATATTGGGCATATTCTATTTTGAGAAATTTGAATGGATGTGAATGGATGTAGGAATGTTGTGAATGGATGTGAATGAATGTGAATGGATGTAGGAATGATGTGAGTGGATGTAGGAATGATGTGAATGGATGAGAATGGATATAGGAATGATGTGAATGGATGTAGGAATGATGCGAATGAATGTGAATGGATGTAGGAATGATGTGAATTAAAGTGAATGGATGTAGGAGTGATGTGAATAGATGTGAGTGGATGTAGGATTGATGTGAGTAGATGTAGGAATGATGTGAATGGATGAAAATGGATATAAGAATGATGTGAATGGATGTAGGAATGATGTGAATGGATGAGAATGGATATAGGAATGATGTGAATGGATGTAGGAATGATGCGAATGAATGTGAATGGATGTAGGAATTTGATGTGAATGAAAGTGAATGGATGTAGGAGTGATGTGAATAGATGTGAGTGGATGTAGGATTGATGTGAGTAGATGTAGGAATGATGTGAATGGATGAGAATGAATATAGGAATGATGTCAATGGATGTGAATGAATGTAGGAATGATGTGAATGAATGTGAATAGATGTAGGTATGATGTGAATGGATGTAGGAATGATGTGAATGGATGTAGGATGATGTGAATGGATGTGATATGATATGAATGGATGTGGGCTGATGAGAATGGATGCGAATGGATGAGGAATGATATAAATGGATGTGAATGGATGTAGGACGATGTAAATGAATGTGAAATGATGCGATGTGAATTTATGTAGAAGAATGTGGAATGATGAGAAATAATGTGGAAAGATGGGAGTTGGGTGGAAACTATAATTGAGACCTGTTTTTAAAGATTGTTTTATGTCAAGAATGCTTTGGAAGCATTTTGACTATCTTGTCAAATAAGGTCGTGAGAGGACCTAAGGGAAAAGGTTGTAACAGCTGATGGAGAGTCAATGAAGGACGTCTCGCGTGGTAAGATCGACCGAGGTCTTGACCAGCCTAGGTTCGATTAAAATGGTGAGCTTTCGGTACGGTGGATGAGGGACCAAGGAAGCGGCCTATGAGTGACACGCTAGGTGACCTGCGAAGAAACCTAGAGGGTACTGACCATTAACTCCACAGCGTAGAAGTAGAGAATTTATCAGACACTATTTTTTTAACGTTGATTGGGGAAATAAAAAAGTAGCGGGCCTGGGATTGCTTCATCTTTATTATTTTATCTAAAAATGCAGCGGGAAAGAAAATGAGTTGAGTTGTTTTCTGAACACGGGCATGGATCTAGTTGATTGGCCTTGCTGGTCTTCAAACGGATGAGTTCATGGCTCTTTTACATGGATCTTGTTATTTGATCTAGCTTATCTTCAACGGAGAGTCCATATAGATTTTATGTGATTATATTCCTAGGTACTATGGGCTATGGACTATTGAAAAGGCCCTTGTGTGAGCAGGTGGTGAGTGTTCTAGTTGCCAATGATGTCATAGGTATGCCGAGGAAGAAATGATCGAAAATTGGACTGGGAAATGAAATATTGATGATCCTGGGAAACATTGTTGTTTCGTTCCAACTCTATTTTAAAGACAGCTGAATCTGTGAAAAAGGCAATTTCATATTGGGTGCGTAAGTGGTGTGTCTATTTTGTAATTTGCTTGAGTGCCGGCTAGGGGGCCTTGGAACCCTTTTCCCTGGTACCCGGGGACAAAACATAACCAAATTTTTATAATGGATCCTATCAATATAGTGGTTGGGCGGTTGGCTAACCCATGGGACTGGATGGGGTTAGGCTGGACTGATGGATTCCTATAATAAAATTAAATTATGTTCAAGTTACAATAGTTGAAGTAAATCTCGAATAATCCTTGTTCTATGGAAAAGAATCAACGGCTGTGCCTCTTGACGAGGAAAAAAACGTTGATCTCTATGATCCAAGTGCAAGTTCCTCCCTTGATCTGGCCATGTGATCCACGGGTTCGGTTGGAATGCAAAAGGGAAGTTAAGGCTCTTGACTACATTAGAATATCTTCCTGGAGGAATCGCCCGTGCTTCCTGGGTGAGAAAAGTTTTTTCCGGTCTCGATTTCGGAGGAACTACCGGACTAGTCCTTTGCCCGGACATTCATGGGGCGAGGCCCGGAGTGGGAAGCTCTGCCTTGTGCAAGAGGTTGCTACTTCCACTGCTAGCTCCCCAGATTCCGGTGTGTGGAGGGGGCAGGGGTCTCATAGCTTGTATCAGAGTGAATTGGTTAAAGTTGATAAACCAAGAAGCAAGAAATGTAAAAAATCTATGAGTTACAAGTAAAAGATTGTAATTGTGTGTTGAAATTCCTACGAATTGATATTCAGAATGGGGATTTATAAATTAGGAATCGGGTTTTTAGATGGAAGTACCACAACTATGTGGAATCCCTGATTGCTTGAGGCCTAGACATGATGGTATTTGCCTTATAGCTCCAAGGACCGTGATTACCCGTAAATATTGTGGGTATAACTGCAGCTCTTTATTGATGATATATATGAGTGAATCTAAGACCTTGAAGTTATAAGCGAAAATGCTATCCTAGATTATGATTTCGAATGCTGGTTGATATGATTTTAGAATTGTGGTTGAAAATTGATGAATTGATTTGGATTCTGATTGAAGGATGATGATTTTCTGAATTCAGAATGATGAGCTGAATAAGTCATGAGGTGATGATGATGAATGGAGAGAATTCTAGTAATGATGTTGGTAGCTGGGAAGACGATCAAGTCTTTCAGTAGATCACTATGAGATTATTGGATTGTTCTGATAGATTATTTGCCAGTTGACCTTTGACCCAGTGGACCCAATTGAGGAATGACAAATTGAGAACCTGTATAACTGAAATTTTCGTGGGAAATGTTGAGATGGAATTATGGGTATGATGAACCATTATTGTGTTAAGGATATGAATGAACTATTTTCTGATAATGAGTTCTGTATGTTCTTCTTGTAGAAGGGATCTTTATCTAAGGATTCTGTGAGGGTTGACCAAACTTTAAGGAATCCCAGAATCAGTTAGATCTAAAGTTGGATTCAAATTATAAAGTGGTCTTTTCCCCAGAGTATCTTGGGTAAGTTGGAAAAAAGGACTTAACAAGAATTTTCGTATTGATAGGATCATGGATCAAGGTCGTCGTGGTAGAAATGTTAGCCCCCGCCGACGCGATGAGGAAGAGCTCGACCCAGATGTTTGCAAAGCTCTTCATAGATCTTAGCCTGGACCTTCCAAAGATGAAGGGGAGCACTTGGGAGAAACAGTAGAGAAGTGGATCAAAGCTATGGAAGAGTACTTGCCTGGTTGAAGATCGTAGAAATAGCCAGGGTATTTATTCGCTCTTGTATCCATGTCATTGACATGATGGGAATCACCCGTTGCCTCTTCCATGTTCTTCGCATATTCTCTTGCCATTCTTTGTCGTGCTCTTTGATCCATTTTTGCATACATTCTGAATTGTAGATCACAAAAATACTTAAATTCTCTCGTTCGTCGGTCGTGATCAAGACGTATTGGGAGTCCCTTTCCACATAATAACTCTTCTGATATTTTACTTAATTCTTTTGCCATCCAAACATGGGGAGCTTCCTCATTAACAACCACCACGTACTCAGAGAGATAGTACATGCACTCATGATGCAACCATCCCTTTGCCATAGATCCTTCGGGCCTTGCCATCTGATGCACAAAACCCTTCAAGACTCCCATGAATCTTTCAACCCAAAACATCCATCGTGTGCTTATAACTCCAGCAAGCTCCACCTTCTCAATGACGTGGATAAGCACATGGACTTGGATGTAAAAAAAGGGACGTAGGCAACTCTTTCCATCAAGCATAGGAGCTCTATGCACTCCAACTTTTTTTTGTGGAATCTCTCAAGCGTCTATTTCCTTCGATATGATCCACCTAGAAAATGATAAAACACCAATCGATAACTAACTTCAATTGCAAAGAAGAATTCTAGACACATTTTTGAAGGAGCAATACCTTGTAAGCAAACCCAAACGGTATATGATATCTTGAATGCCCACGGGGTTAAGCATCCATCAATTATAAGTGGCAAGATATGTTGCACGTAGTCCACCTTTGACGTTAATATTCATAAAAATTAACAAATGTCAAGAATAAGATAAGAGCCAGGGCCTACCTTCAGAAAGTTATGCCAGTCATGTGTCTTGAATATAGAAAGATTGTTATCATCCATAATAAACATGTTTCGTAATGATGCACCATAACCTGTAGGTGTACGGATCGATCTCATCCTATCATTGATCATACTCATCTCATCCTTTGTCAGTACCCATGGTGCACGACGATAAGTTGTCTTTCCTATTTTAGGACTTACTATAGGCTATAAAGATGGTTTATAGTTTTGTTTCTTCAAATCCGCCCTCGTAGCCTCTGTATCTTTGATACCCACACAAGATGTTTCCAAAGTGAGTGTCCAAGATTCTTAAAAATATCCATGGGGTCAAGAATATGTGTGATTTTCAGTTCTTTCCAATATTCTAAACTATACCATATTGAGATCTCAGGTGTCATTGATTTTTTCCCTCTATCTTTTTGACAATCCTCGTCTTCCTCATTGCTTGTGAGCTCATCATCTAGATCTATGATAGATCCAATTGTCCATTTTTTGCACCAGTCCATAGGAGTCATTCGTATAGGGACCCGCTCCATTCTCAATCCTTGTATTGAAATGTCTTGCTAGTTCTTTTGATCGCAATATGTGTCCTTCCCAAGAAGAAATCTTTGATGTCGGAGATATATCTTCTTGCCGAGATTCTTGCATTATTTTGAATGTAGCCAATCTCCGTATGGTGGACATGCCTTTTACCCCTTTGTTGATAGACCTATAAACAATTAAAGTCTTAGTGCAATTGTTATTTCACGTCACTTTAAATACAAACAAAGTAATTCCAATCATGTACTTGAAGAATAACTGTAGGCAGGATAGTCATGAATAGTCCATGTTAGAATGCCGCGAACCTTAAAGCCTCGTTTGCCTATAGGCTTGGACATGTCAAGCACTTTTATCCCTTTCCAAAGTTGTTGTAGATCTTCAATGAGTGGTGCTAGGTACACATTGATGTCTTTGACTTGTCGTTTTCCTACATTATTGAAGTGCTTTATCGAGTCAAAGTTTTCAAGAAGTATAACATATTGAGTGGATACAATTTCAGACCATGTTGCTTGTGCATATACCTAGAATTAGTAAACTCAATTCCTTCTTTATGGACATGAATGGTGGTAGGTTGTAATTGATCAGCACCACCGACCAAGTTGACCACTTAGTTGATCTATGAGAAAATGGATTGATTCCATCGAGACCAACACCAAGTTTTAAGTAACATGGTTCTTGACTAAATTCTGGCCATGTTCTATCAATGTGCTTGAAAGCTTCACAATCAAACGGAATGCGTAGGTTCCCATCTGTGCTCCCATTCTTTGTTATCCAATCCATAAGCTTTGAAAAGTTCGAGCTCCAAAATAGGTACTCTATTCATGGGGATAATGGAAAATCTCTTAAAACCTTATGAGAGGAATAAGTGTTGCTCCCTCCTTAAAATGTGAAGCACCACATTTGGGACAGAGAACAAAGTTTTGATGCTGTCCTCGATACAAAATGCAATCATTGATGCATGCATGGATCGTTTTGTAGTCAAGTCCAAGACTCATCACATCAACTTTTGTACCTCGTTCCTTGTTTTTGGGATGGTGTTATTGGCGGTAGGCAGTAGAATCTTACTAGAAAGGAATTTGGCAACAACAATAGTTTATTAGGAAAATAAACATACCCTATCACTTAGGATCCATGTATAATTGTATATGATCCACTTACGTTAGTAATGCTGAAACTGATACATTGCTTCAGGAGTAGCGAGCTTCGAGATTCAGGATGAGGAAGGTCATAGATAATCTCATCATAGAAGAACCCTCATATATATTTGTGAGTGCTTCTTCTCGGAGATATTTTTCATGAGTATCACTGTCATCCATATTACTCTGAAAACAATCATCAAGAAATCGATTCATGTCATTAGCATCATGCCCCGCATCATCAGGTTACTCTGTTTGACATGTGTATTGTTGTCTCAATCTTTGAAAAGTACTAGGATCCTGTGCTTTAAGAATCCACATACACTCTACTGACAATCGAGAGTGACCTTGATAATATAAGGGCACATCCTCTGCAATATCATAGTCTGGAACCTATGATCCAATACAAATTAGACAATCATAAAGATAGAACTTGTGATCCAATATGAGTAAACACATTTGCAAAGTCTCATCAAATTAAATTCTAACATCATGTACACATGCTGTTTTAAATATACTCAAATTAATAGGACCTTTGGCACCACAAGATATAAAAAGTGAAAAATATAAATATACAAGTAAAATGTCATGGATCAAAGCCTGTTACAAAAGCAAAAAATGTGGAGCTCATGGTTGCCTTTGTCAACCATAATTCACTAGAAACTCCTCACCAAAATGCAATGATCCAATAGCATTGACTACAATGTATCTAGGTACATCTCTACTCATGTGCACTTGCTCATGACCAATGTCACACTCCACAAAAGTACAATTAGTTCTTTCATTCCTTCCTTTGCTACTCTTGATTAGCCTTGATATATTTCCTTGAGCGTAAGGTCTACCATTGATATACAATCTCTGTGATTCGTTATGGATAATGCCTCTCTCTAGACATTTTCTCTCTCTAGGTCAAAACAGGGTAAAACAAAATCTTTCTTTTATTTCAAAGAGGGGAATAATTACAAGATCAGAAGGGGAGGTTCTTACACATGTACACCTCAAAAGACTGGAGGGAGGAATCTTACACCAAAGATGGCATCTCAGTAGACCCCGCCAAGGTCAAAGATATTGTGGAGTGGCCACCCCCTAAATCAGTTTTCATGAAGTTCGTGGGTTTTTGGGAATCATGGGATGGTATAGGATTTTTATCAAAGATTATACCTTGGTAGCTGCACCTTCGACGGATCTTCTTAAGAAGGATTACAAAATAGTGTGGCTCTGCCAATCCATCAAAATAGTTTTGATCAGCTCAAGGTCATTATTACTTCTGCCCCAGTCTTGAAACTTCCTGATTTCACCAAGGAATTTGAAGTGGTTACTGATGCTAGTAGTCTAGCACTTGGTGGTGTATTAGGCCAAAAAGGAAGACCAGTCGCTTATACTTCCCGCAAGCTGAAGCAATACGAAGCAAATTATGCCACCCATGATTTGGAGCTCTTAGCAGTTGCTCATTGCCTCAAATTATGGAGACATTATCTCTTGGGGGGAAAATTCTAGCTTGTAATAACTGACCACAAAAGTTTGAAGTGGATCTTCACCCAGTCTAACCTCAACATGCAGCAAAGGAGATGGATTGAAATTCTACAAGAATATGACTTTGACATCAAATTCTGCCCTGGGAAAGATAATGTGGTAGTAGATGCACTTAGCCGCAAATCTTTCTTAAGTGAAATTTCAATGCCAAATAATCCCATACTGGTCAAGGTGGAAGAAGTCTCATCTCATGATCCAGGTTATCAGAGGATGATGAAGTTAGTAGAAGAAGGGAAAAATTCAGAGAAAGAGAAGAATCTAATCAAGGGATACTCTACTCATGAAGGAAGCCTCTACTTCAATCCCTAAGGATCCTGCTTTAAAGAAACTAATCCTCCATGAAGCTCATGATAGTCTTGCTGCAGGACACCCAGGCTATACAAAAACATTAAATGCCGTAAGAAGGAGCTTTCATTGGGGGCAAGCTTGAAAAATGATGTCCTTCAGTACTTGAAGCAATGTCTCTCATGCCAAAGGATCAAAGTGGAAAGGGTCAAGATGCCTGGGAAACTTCACCCCTTGGATATTTCCCAAATGAAGTGGGAGTGCATTAGTATAGATTTTGTCACAAGTCTCCCCATTGTACAAGGAGGATATGACTCCATTCTAGTAGTAGTGGACTTACTTACCAAAGTAGCTCACCTTATGAAAAGATGCAGGGGGGAAGAGAGCTTGAGCTCTTGCAAGGACACACACACTCACAAAACCCTAATAGAGAACACACCAGGTGAGAGGCTGAAAATCTTCTTCTTATTTACTCAACACTCAACACACCATATACAAGATAAGAATACACATAATATGAAAGGTACTCAACCAATACATACGAGGGTTCTCTATAGTGTGAACCCAACTAAATGAGCTAGCGCTATAACTATGCCAGTCTCTAGAATGGCTATCACACAGCCTGTCATTCCACTGGCCGCATATCACCCAAGATCTCACCAACCATGCCAGTGGTGTAAGTGTGGGGCCTATCCCCCAGGCGGGTGAGTTAGTGTCCACCGCCTCACTAGACGAGCTCGATATCTCAACACTCCCCCTCGAGCTCAACTCCATCTCATGTACACCAAGCGAAGCCCTGAATCTGCGGAGCTTCTTTGTACCCAATGCTTTGGTGAAGATGTCAGCTACCTGATCCTCTGTGCTGACATAAACAAGGTCAAGATCTCCTGCCAAGACCTTCTCTCTGATGAAATGGCAGTGGACCTTTTTTTGCTTCGTATGAGCATGAAAAATTGGGTTCCTAGCCAACTGTATACTGCTAATGTTGTCACAGAAAATGACAACTTGTCTATCCATTGATAGACCCAAATCTGCAAGTAGCTTTCTCAACCAAGCTACCTCACATGCTGCCATAGCAGCTCCTCTGTACTCGGCCTCTGTAGTACTGGATAGAGCAACCGTAGGCTGCTTCTTGCTGCTCCAAGTCACAGCAGCACTCCCCAAAGAAAACATGAATCCACTGGTAGATCTTCTGACCTGCATAAACTGACTCACCAACCCAACAGCATGGCTCAAATCTGGTCTGGTGATTGTCATATAGATCAAGCTTCCTACTATGTGCCTATACATAGTAGGATCCTCCAAAATGTCTCCTGAGTCTACACTCAACTTGCCATTCTGATCCAATGGCACTGAGATAGGCTTACAGCCTGTCATACCATACTTGGACAACATGTCCAAGCCATACTGTCTCTGCAGTAATCCAATACCATGTGGTGACCTAATCACCTCAATGCCCAAGAAATATCTAATCCAATACCATGTGGTGACCTAATCACCTCAATGCCCAAGAAATATCTAAGCTCCCCCACATCCTTCATCTCAAACTTCTGTCTAAGCAAGATCTTTACATCAAAGATCTCTGCATCATGGTCCCCCGTAATGATCAAGTCATCTACATATCTAAGCTCCCCCACATCCTTTATCTCAAACTTCTGTCTAAGCAAGATCTTTACATCAAAGATCTCTGCATCATGGTCCCCCGTAATGATCAAGTCATCTACATAGATGACAACAAGCACAACCCCTCTATCACCATGTCTCACATACAGCGAGAAATCTGCATTGGCTACATGAAAGCCAATAGTGACAAGATATTCAGAAATCTTGTCAGACCATGCTCTTGGTGCTTGTTTTAAGCCATACAAGGCTTTCTTCAACCTGTAAACATGTTCGGGGTGACTCACATCCTCATAACCAGGTGGCTACAACATATACACCTCTTCTTGCAAATCCCCATGCAAGAATGCATTCTTTACATCCATCTGATGTAAAGACCATTGCTTTGACGTAGCCACTGCTATCACAACTCTCACTGTTGCCATCTTGGCAACTGGGCTGAAAGTTTCCTCATAATCAATGCCATATGTCTGCGCATATCCTTTGGCTACCAATCTAGCCTTATACCTATTTATGCTTCCATCACTGTTATGTTTTAGTTTGTACACCCATTTGCATCAAATGGCTTTCTTGCCTTTAGGCAATTGCACTAAATCCCAAGTTTCATTTCAATATAGTGCATCCATCTCCTCATCCACAGCTTTCTCCCAACACACATTTCCAACAGCCTCATCAATGCATGTGGGCTCTACAACCTGCACAATCTTTGCCATATATGCATAATGATGTGCCACATAACCATCATAGGTAAACCTCTGCAGCACAGGGTTTTTCACTCTCCCAGATCTTCGCAGCTTTGCATTCATGGCTTCCATAGCCTTCTTTACACCAGGTGTTCTCATAGCTGGGATCCCAAGCTCCTCATCAAGGCTCATCTTTGAGCCACTAGACTCTCCATCAACATGAGAATGCCCTGCAAAAATGTCAGGCATACCAAGGGGCTCAACCACTTTCTCTTTTCCTTTATGTGATGTACTAACCACATTTTGCAGGACTGGTATTATGATGCAGCCTGCCCATTCCATGGTCTATCAATAGACCCACTAGATGAGGACTCTCCTGGTCCACTCAAAGTCTGTGAGATTGCTGACTTGCATTTTGTGCAACCACACTTCCACTCACATCAGCCCCAACAAGTTCTTTTTCAGTAGCATACCAGCTGCTTATCTCATAAAAAACAACATCCCTGCTTACCCTCAACTCACGTGTAGCAGGGTTATAACACCTGTATCCCTTTTGCTCAAGGGAATATCTAATAAACACACATTTTTCAGCTTTTGGATCCAGCTTAGTTCTCAGCTCATCTGGCACATGCACATATGCAATGCATCCAAAAACTTTCAGATGAGACAAATCAAGTTTTCTTCCAGTAAACCTCTCCTTTGGAGTTACATCATGTATGGCTGCAGTTGGAGTCCTGTTCATGATGTAAACTGCTATAGAGAACAGCCTCAGCCCAATAGCTATGCGGCATATTTTTCTCTTCCATCAATGCTCGCGCAATCTTAGCAATGTGCTTGTTTTTCCGCTCAGCAACTCCATTTTGCTGCGGAGTGTATCTGCATGTAAACTGTCTCCGAATACCATTCTTCTTCAAAAATTCAGAGAACTCATTGGAGTACTCTCCCCCTCCATCTGACCTTAGGCACTTTACATATTTCCCTGTTTACTTTTCAACCATAACTCTGAAATTCTTAAAAGTGAGTGAACACCTCACCCTTCTCCTTCATGAAGTATACCCACACTTTCCTTGTGTGGTCATCAATAAATGTGACATAGTACCTGCAGCCTCCCATAGACACGGTCTTCGTAGGACCCCATATATCTGAATGCACAACATCTAGTGCATTTTTGCTATCATACCTGTTACGTGAAAATACATGTTTTGTTTGCTTTCCAAATTGGCATGCTTCACATATTCTCTGCATACCTCCTACTTTAAATTTTGGCAGCCCTGTCACAATTCCTTTAGTCTGCATAGACTTCATTCTCTGCACATTCACATGTCCAATTCTTTTATGCCAAATGTCTGTGTCTGCAAAACGATTCCTGAACCATTTGCAAACATCACAGCACTCACTTCAAGCATGTTTACATTCAACGTAAACATTTTGCCCACTCTGTTGCCTTTTGCAACCAACCTGCACTTGTCTTTAAAGTCTTCAACATAACAACCACCATCAGGGTTAAACTGAACCTACAAACCCTGCTCAATCATTTGGCCAATTGAAACGAGATTCTTTGTTATGTTCGGTACATGAAGTACATCTGCAAGGTACTTCACTTTGCCATCCTGCATAGACAATGGCACATCTCCAACATGGGCAATTAGATGAGCAGTGTCATCCTCTGTTTCAACAAAACCTGGTCTTTCCGGGTGTTTCATCTCCTTGAACCACTCCCCATGACTTGTCATGTGGTTTGAAGCACCTGAATCAACATACCATACATCATCTTTTTGTGCTGCTTCAACATTTTCAGACATGGCATTCATGACATGCTGCATAACAAACAACCTTTCATTATCCTCATTGTTTCTGCTCAAGGATGCATAGTTGTTTTGTTGCAATTTCCCATTTTGCATGTCGACCTGCTTCTTATAACACTGTGCATGCACATGTCCAGGCTTACCACAATAAAAGCATCCACGTGCATCATTATACTGCCTTTGCCAATTTCCACGGCCTCTTTGACTCCCCCTGCCTCTGAATTGGCCTCTTCCACCTGTGTGTTATTGTTGTTGTTGTTGTTGTGAATTCTGGGACTGTTGTTGTTACTGCTGCTGCTGACCATAATTCTGATTACCTGTTCGGCCACCTCCTTGACCGCGTCCACAGCCTCCTTTACCTTGTCCTCTTCCTGAACTTGTGTAGAAGGCCTCTTGCTCTGAATTGTTTTTGTTTTGTGAAGACTATTGGTCTTCACCCAAGCTCTTCTCTTTTATAATCAGCATAGACACCAAATCTGTAAAATTGGGAATGTTTTCCCGAGTCTGAATAGACGTCTTGAACGCCTTGTATTGTGGCCCGAGACCACGTAGATAGACTTCCACCTTATCATCATCATCTACTGACACACCAATAGATGTAAGGAATTCCACAGTATCCTTTATCTTCAACGCATAGTCATTCATAGACATGCTCTTTTTCTCCACAGTATGAAGTTTGTTCTTCAACTGTATCTTACGTGCCTTGGTATTTGTTTCATAGAGTTTAACCAAGGTGTCCCATGCCTCCTTAGGGGACTTGGCATCCTGAATGTGCCCAATCATGGTGTCCTGTATACTGATGGAGAGCCAATACATAACCTTTCTGGCTCCTTGGTTCCAATCCTTGAACTCCTTGACATCTGCAGAGCAGTCGGATTGATATCCGGTATCTCCGGTGCCTCTTCATGCTCACCTTCTATGTAGTCCCAATAGCCCTTTTCTATTAGAAAATTCGTCAACCTGAACCTCCAAGCATAGAAGTTATTCTTATCAAGCTTCTCAGCCACAATCTGGGTTATGCCATCATTTGACATCTTGCCAGACACACAAATTTACCATAAACAGCACTCTGGTTTGTCTTGCACAAACTGTTGTATTTTCTACAGCGGTACTATAGTACACTCAAATGTCACAACCAGTGACCTCAATGTGCATACATACACCCAATGGCCACTATTGACCTCTTTACAGCACCCACAGTGTCTGCACAGCCAATCTATCTTCCTGCAGTTCTTAAAACAGAGTTCTGCAGAGAATCGATGACTTACCCGCAGTGCTCGAAATCGCCTGCTTTGTGAAAAACGGAGGTCTAGACACGCTCGAAACGTGTTTTCGACCTCGAAAATGTTGTCCAATAAGACTGTATAGTTGCCCTATAGCTTTACTCCCACGAAGAAAGCTCCTCAATCAGAGATCGTTTGCCGGTGCCTCCTGTAGAGCTCCCGACAAGGGTGTAGTCACCAACACAAATAGGGAAGAGTAGTTGAAGATCTTACCCTTGTACCGCTTCCTGTGGTTCTCTTGCTTGCAGCTCAGCCCTTAGCATGAACTTGGCTCTGATACCATTAAAAGATGCAGGGGGGAAGAGAGCTTGAGCTCTTGCAAGCACACACACACTCACAAAACCCTAATAGAGAACACACCAGTTGAGAGGCTGAAAATCTTCTTCTTCTTTACTCAACACTCAACACACCATATACAAGATAAGAGTACACATAATATGAAAGGTACTCAACCAATACATACAAGGGTTCTCTATAGTGTGAATCCAACTAAATGAGCTGGCGCTATAACTATGCCAGTCTTTAGAATGGCTGTCACATAGCCTATCATTCCACTGGCTGCATATCACCCAAGATCTCACCAACCATGCCAGTGGTGTAAGTGTGGGGCCTATCCACCAGGCGGGTCATCAGTGTCCACCGCCTCACTAGACGAGCTCGATATCTCAACACCTTATACTAGCAAAGAAGACCTTCAAAGCTTCTGATGTTGCTTGAATATTTATCAAGGAAGTCCTCAAACTTTATGGTCTCCCAAAAAGGATAGTAAGTGATTGGGATTCTGACTTCAAAGTTTTGGCAGTCCTTATTTCAAGCCCTGGAAACTCAACTTTGCTTTAGCACATCTTATCATCCAAAGACCGATGGCGAGACTGAGAGAGTCAATCAAGTAATTGAAGACATTCTCAGAGCATATTGTGGATGGGAACCAAGAAGGTGGATTTAATACCTTCCTCTCTGGTAGAATTTGCCTACAATACGTCTTATCATCTGAGCATATGAATGTCACCATTCAAAGCACTCTATAGGCAAGAATGCTTGTCTCCTCTAAATTTCTCTGATCCGACCATAAGAGTTGAGGCATTTAGGAAAATGCTCGAAGAGATGGAGGAACAAACCAAGGCAATCCAAAACAATATTAAAGCTGCCCAAGATCGACAAAAGCATTATGCTGACACCAAGAGGTCTGAAAGGATGTTCAAGGAAGGAGACAAAGTTCTTCTATGAGTGCGGCCCAAATGAAGTTCTCTATCACTTGGGAAATATAAGAAGCTCAGCCCTAGGTATTGTGCTCCCTATACAGTTATCAAGTGTCTAGGTAAAAGTGCCTATAAACTCCAACTCCCAGCCCATATTAAAGTCCACAATGTATTTCATGTAAGTTTGTTAAAACCTTATGTACCCAGTCTCGATCATATTCTTGATGATGAACAAGTTGTAATCCCTACTCAAGGAGTCCTTGAACTACAGCCCAGTAGGATCATAGATTTTAGGGACAGGCAACTCTGAAATAGAACTCTTGTAGAACATCTAGTACATTGAAAAGATTACCCTGAAGAGGATGCAAATTGGGAAGATGAAGCTACACTCTTAAGGATTATCCCCAATTCATGATGAGATGAGGACATCTCGATTTCTTTAAGGGGGGAAGGACCCATCTTCACTAATAAAGAAATGTCCATGTAATAGATAAATTTATGAGTTTTTATGGTATAAAAATCAATGATTTTATTAAATGAGACATTTCTACTTAGAATCTTTAAATTTTGAGCCCAAATTTGGAATCTACGTGTGATTTTACCCTAATATAGGATTTTACAGCATCCAAAACAGACACCGGATCAAGCTTATACGTAAATTTTGGCTATTTTGAATTAAAAAGCGACGACCTTTAAACCTTAATAAATGCACGACCGGGCGTCTGATTGACGAACGGTCTGTACCCCAAGGACCAGGAGAACATCTTGAACAAAAAAACAAAATCGTCCCCCGGGGCGGTCTGACACGCAAATCGAGGCCGACGCCCCAAATTTAGGGACCTCGCCCCAAAATTTAGACCGTACACACTTATCGGGGTGCCCGTACGATGGCCACACAAGAACCGGGATAGCCACCCACTGTGTGGTCCACACGCACCACTACGTGGACACCCATGCTATCCCTGACCAGATAAGGTACATGCGTACCACTCCTTTCCCTGTTAATCGACACCGTACCTTTCCCCCTGAGCCATGCAAGCCATTGATCTACAGCCTTTGCTGGTACACCATCCTTTCGTCCTTGCTTTGTGCAGCGCCCATACCCGTACCCCACAATTCTATAAACCCCCGGGATGCTCCATGGACAGCAGCACGGATTTCTGCGTAGCCTATGCTCTGCTGTGCCGCCATCTGTACCGTCGTTTGTGTGAGATCCCACTGCCCCCTCTGCACACCGGATTCCTGGGTGGTAGCAGCGGAAGTAGCTTCCTCTTGCCCGGGGCAGGGTTTCTCACTCGAGGCCTCGCCCTCGAATGTCCGCACACGAGACTAAGCTGGTGGTCATTCCAAAAACCAAAACCGGGAAAATTTCCCATGCCCGAAAAGCGGAGATGATTCCACCATTTAGAATAATTATATTTCAATCCATTTGCATTGTTTCTCATTTTTCTCAATGTAGACCATCATTAAAATCGAATATATAAAAGGTACGACTCTCTTACGCTTAAGTTTCATCTTTATTATTCAAGTTTATTTCAACTTCAAATGTAAATTAATCTTTCATCATTTAGACTTGTTCACTTAATCAAGATTGTTAGAATTGTACTAGTCATTCATGTTTATATTTGCGCTTAAACTTTTGATGTATTGAAAAATCCATTTTATCTACTCTTCATAATCTCACACCCTCTCTAGTAGCTTTTCAACTCAAGGTTAGTATTTCCTATCCATAATCAATTTATATGTTATAATGTTAAGTTTCTTGTGGATTTTTTTTAACAACTCACGTACCTTTGAGTATAAAAATTCTTTTGATAAATAATTTCAATGACACCAACGATGGAGGTATGTATATATATTCACTTCCTTTTATACAACTTTTTCATAAATATAAATCTATAATATTTTTCCAATCTAATTAGAACCTAATTAATAAACCATAGATTTGACATTAAGATTATTTTAAGTTCAGTAACTTAAATAAAATTTCTAGATATAGAAAATTTATTTCAGAATTTAAGTTTCAAAGGGAACTGGCCACTCCATCTCAAACTTCTATTCTAAAGGAAGTGATGTATGGAATTAATCTGGTAGCATGGGACATCAAATTGGTTTCATATACTTACTCTAGACACATTTATGTTTTCTATCTTTTACCATCCTATGTGTGTATGTGCAATGCACCTATGTGGTATGGGACACTTAAACTCATCTTACATACATTCATTTGATTGGTTCATTGCATATGCATTATTATGTGTATATCTAGTCTTCCACACCAATCATGAAGCCATCCTCTGATGTGTTTATGCAATTGTATATCGGGGACGCTGTCGTGACGTGGACGATGTCGCTGGGAAAGTACGAGACTTCTAGCTGTGAGAGTAGGTACCAAATTTAACAAGGAAACTCACACACAAAATTCTCCAAGGAGCATAGGACATATCCATTTTTAATGACATATACATGTGTCAATTCACCTCAATACATCCTTGAATTCATCCTGATGATTGCACAAAATTGTGTACCAAGTGCTTGTCCCTTTCCAAGAATAGATTCACTGGCTCCTTTTTCCAAATCCTTCAAGCCAATCACATGTAGGCATAACATAACCTTCAAATAATTCCAACATACATGTAACCATTTTCATTCCATACATCCAGTGTCTCCATTCCCATCATCTCATGATGTTCTTTATCACCTGAAAACCTGCCTATAAATTCCAACAACTCACAAACACAAGGCGATATATGGCATAACTATAACATGCTCACATGATTTTAAGAAATTCCAAGGCTTGCATTCCAGATCCACTAGGGTAGAAACAAAATCAAATTTACCAGAATCCTTGCTGTATTTTCTGATACTTTGATTCCACGTTTTTTGATGCATTAATATCACAACTCTTCATATCAAGTCCCTCTTGATTTACAAAACCTTTAAAGGTTTATAGACTCCACGATTTTTTCAAATCGTGGGTAGGTAGGATAGTGAAACAAAAATAAATTAAATTAACACTTATCTGAAAGTGGAAAGGCGGTTTTCACATGATTTTTGTAAATTTCCAAACGGTGCTTCGCTGCAGGCCGTGAAAGGCAGAAAACATATATTTATTGAAAAACCCATCACTAGATAGCACACAATTTACTCATCAATTCTAACTCCTACAAGCGTTGAACAGTAGCCGCCAGTTTGGATTTAGAGCCTCTGGTCGAAGGCGCACTGGTTCTCTTCTTTTTTCTGCAGACTTCCCTCTCCTATGCGCACCACCCCACTTCTCTGATTTTTCTATACTTTTCCGCAAGGAGTTCGGCGCTTCCCCACCTTTTGCAGCTATCTTCCCGCATTTTCCCTCTTCCCAAAATACTCATGCGCCACCTTTCCTTTTCTAATGCTTTCGATTATTTATCCTTTTAATGCCACGCAAGCTGCCCTCTTAATATCCCTTATTATAATCTACATTCAATAAGGTGTGTGATGCTCCTAACATTGGCATCAAGGCAAGCTTTCCAATACAAAGTTGATCATCCAATTGTGTCTCCCGCATTCGATAAGACTTCGGCACTCTAATGTCCCATTGGATCTCCATTGCTCTTGATGCCTCCATGGTTTATAATGTCATCATATCGACTATGTGATTTGTAGAATCCCCCAATTGTTCACTCAAATATATCTCCATGTCTTCATAAATGCATTCCCTTGTGCATTGGCATGCCCTCATGTTTATACTCCCATAAGAGGTATTCACTAACTCGACCCATCGATACCATAAAGAAGCTACTACACATTATGCACATGGGAAGCCATTAACATCATTAACATATCCCTTTGGCGAGCCACTCATACCATCATATATAACTGAATGTTTCCAACTTACCCATGAGCTCTGAGTAACAGCAGAACCATCACCCACCACACTCATATACAAAAACTCCGAGATCTGGCTCAGCCTCAGCTCGTCTTATTGAACCTCATTTACAATATGAACATATGTACATGGCATCATATAATGACTCGTCATGGCACTTAACCCATGCATCTGGATTTGCATTTGATGGCCTCACATGCATGGTTTCACACCATAGACGTGCCATGGCACGACATCCACCCCCTCTAAACCTGCACATTATCTGGTATGTGCCAAATCATCATCAAGATCCACATATATCTGGATGTCGTCCTCATCTTCCACATTATTAGGAAAATCATTCTCTTCCTCTTCAGCCATATCCATGTTATCATTATCAAGCCTCTTATCCTGAGTTCCTTGTGAATCAAAAGGATCATTGTCAAGCCTTCTTTTGAACATCTTGATCCTTTTGCCTGCTACAAGATTCTTTATCTCTGTTCCATCAAGCTCACACAGAGTATACATGGCATTTCCATGCACATGCTTGACAATGTAAGGGCCAAACCATCTTTTTGCAAACTTCCTTTGAACAGTGAAGTGGTTGTCAAGGCTACTATCATACATTAGTACCCAATCACCTTCTTCAATAGGTTTTGGCCGGAGTCTGTATCTTCTATCAAATCTTTCTTTATTTTTCAACCTTGCATCTTTCAAGCGAGCTTTAGCAAGCTCTACATCTTCTGGCCTTCTCTCCAGTTGCCTTATTCGCAATGCAAGGAGGTCTTCCCTGCTCAATCCTTCCATCCAGGGCAAAACATTCCAAGTTGGAACTACTTCTTCAACTGGCATTACTGGCTTCTGACCATACATTAATTCTGCAGGCATGTATCCTATACTGAGCTATGAGTTGTACGGTCAGCCCACAAGGCATATGGTAGCAGCCTTGGCCACTCTCGCATTCTTTCTCTGCATGCCTTAGCCAAAGCTTTAATGATTGGAGGATGTCCTTGCTCACTTTTACCATTGCCCTTAGGATTGTAAGCACATGTTAGGGACAGTTTGATGCCAATTCTAGAGAAGAATTCCCTTTCTTCTTCAACATCTAGCTCACCCCTATCAGCTGTTATTTTCCCAATACAACCATACCGACAAATCACATCTTCCAAGAGAAATTCGCATACTGTTTCTGTACTCTTTGTTCTAAGAGCACGCCCTTCTACCTGATTTGTCAAATCTTCTCTTGCAAGTGCTATGTACCGCATCTGCCAAATTCCAAAAGGCATTGTTACTAGATCCACTACCCATTTGTAGTGCATGGCAGGTGGGTAGGTTGGTTGCAAGCCATCACAATGCCGCACATTTGAGTACATTTGGCATACCATGCATGTTTCCACATATTGGGAAATATCCTTGTACATTCCTTTCCACCAATATTTTTCCTTTATTTTGGTAAAGGTGGCCCACACACTTCGATGTCCAGCCCAGAGACTCTCATGGAATTCTTTTACAAGCTTCCCTTGAGTCTCTTTATCACATATGACTCTCTGTGGCATAGCATTCCTCTGCTTAGGATGCTTCCAGAGGTACCCATCCTTTAGAAAATAACCATATGCTTTTCTGCGGATCCTCTTAAATTCTGAGTCAGACCAATTTTCCTGTCTTGTCAGAGTACTCAAGTATTGACCAATAAGCAGCCAATCTCCTTCATACATTTCCTCAGTAAAAGACTCAAGTGCATTTGATAGGCAAATATGGTCCCCTTTTGCATATGTAGTAGTGTAGAACTTTGTACCCACATCATCAATGTTACTAATCATCTCTTTTTCATCTTTATACCTGGCTCTTGATAGCATATCTGCAACTGGATTATCTTTTCCCGCAATATGCTCAAACTCAGGATTTAGTGACTTGATATAAGCAATCCACCTAAGCATAGCAATATCTGGAGTGGTACAACTTGCTATCATCCCAATAAGTGGCAAGCAATCAATTTCCACAAGTACAGATGCCCCAATAAGATATTTTTTTTCACATTTTAGAGCAGTAACTATTCCCCATAACTCTCTCTTGATCTGCGGATATTTTCTTTGTCGGATGCTTAATACCTTTGCTCCAAATCTGATTACATACCTGTGTTCATCCTCATCATCTTGCCCTACTGCCCATCCTATTCCAGTAGGACTAGTATCAACTGTAACAATCATTGGCCTGCCACACTCATAATCTGCCTTTCTCAGAGTAGGTGATGATTGGAGCAAACATTTCAGCTTCCGCATAGCTTTAATATGTACTGCACTCCACAGAAATTTTTGATTTTTCCTCAAAAGTTGATAAAGAGGATCTGCTACATGTGCATAATTTGGGATCCAAATAACATAAAAGACACATGCTCCAAGAAATCTCCTCAGCTCTGTAACATTAATGCATGTCTCTTTCATTCTTTGTATTGCATCTATCTTGGCTGGACAAGGTCGGCGTCCACTAGTACTACAAAGATGTCCCACTATTAGCACTTCACCAACTCCAAACACTGATTTCAGCCCAGACAAAGGAAGATTCACTTCTTCAAGCCTGAATAGAATCATATCACAATCCTTTATATGATTTGCCACAAACTTGCGGCACCCCTTTGAATCCAAATCCCCATCTTTGTCTTTCTCATCACAGCCCTTTATTGGCACATCATCCAAAAATGGCATAGTTATTTGTGGTATGAAGTCTCGTAAGACTTTATTCATTCCATTCATCATATGTGCCACTGAGTTGGTGGCTCCCTGTGGTAAGGTACACATCCTTACTAATCCCAAAGGAGTTCTCATTGTGGTCAAGTCCCTGCTTTGTATATCCAGCTGGAACTGATCATATCCCGAATACAGATCACCCATAGAGTATATAGCTTTCCCTGGAAATGCTTTGCAAACTCATCCACAATCGGACCTGCTCCCACATTCTTGATTGTGACTTTGTTTACAGGTTGCATATCTTGAATAAAGCGCAATGTCCCATTTTTCTTTGGCACAGTAAACCATCTGTTGGAATATGGAGCGCATGATGGCTCCAAAATTCCCATCCTGATCTTTTCTTTTAGTAATTCCATCAGCTTTGGCAAGAGAGCCTTTGGCACTGGAATTGGCTGCAGGTTCCAGGGCACATGTGGAACAGTAAAGATCACCATTGGTGCTGTTACACTTAGATCAACACAGCCTATCTCATGCGGCTGAAAAGCAAAGGCTTTCCCATGTCTCACAAGCATTTCCTCAAAGCATTTCTTTTCAACTGGCAACAGAAAATCCTTCTCACCAATCTTCAGCTCTTTTAGAGTTTCTTGTGTAAACTTATGCCCAATTTTCTTCGGATCCACCCTGCTGTTTAGAATCCTCTCTTCAAGCACCTTTTTGAGATCTGTTGTAGCTTCAATATTAGATTGAAGCTTGTAGAGTGGACTTTTCCCTTTATCCTTCTCCTTCTCATGCTTCATTTTTGCTGGCACTTCTTCCATTGATACTTCCTGTGGAGGTCTGCTATGCGGTGGAGGCATATGTGATGGCCCAGGATCCTTCTTTTCACTTCCACGTGTAACTCTTTTTGATGGCCCTCCTTCCTCATTTTCCCTTTTACGCTTCTCCTCTACCTGTGCCTCATTATTTTGGCATTTAGCAATGTAGGTATGAACAGATAAAGAATCCACAGGCTCCTCCCAGCCAGTCTCAAGACGTATACAATCACCTGCCCCATGCAAAGCTTGCTTAGACACCTTCTTTGACGCAATTAATTCCATTGTTGATGGCCAAAAATCCTCATTCTCATAATCTTCATCATTCTCAAATCCCTGCTTTGATTGACCAACCTTTAATCCATAGGTTGCTGCCTCAACCATAGAGATCGCATGACTAGCAGCCTTATCCTCAACCAACTTTTTCATCCCTCCTTTCCCAAAGTTTGTACTCAATGGAAGACCAGTCTCTGTAAGGTGGATTTTCCCATCTTTGAAAAACACAAGTTGATTTTTAAGGGCTTCTTTATAGCTAGCACAATCTTTCTTTGCATGTTCTGGGTCATCACACCATATGCATCTATATGTAAACCCTTCTTTGCTTTGAGGCCTTTGCATAGAAGCCTGCCCTAATGGTAGCTCCTTTTCTTCAATCCTGGACATCTTCAATTTTAGGTCTCGCATACCCTTAATAAGCTCATCCATCGGCCCTTCTACCTTTGGGATTGTAGCAGCTGGTTTTGGTAGATTCTCAGGGGTAACAGCAATTATAGGAGTTCCCGAGCTCATCACCATTTTATCCCTCCTTCGTTGCCGCTTTGCTAGCATAGTGACAGCATCCTCAACATCATTCCAATCACTCTTTAGTCCCTGCTCTGTATCCTTATCCTCGAGGAGAATTTCCAGTTTTTCTTGGAGATCTTTCCCAGCTACTTGTAAGAAGAGCTCTGTTTTTTCTCTATCCAAAGTTGTACGCTCTATCCTTGACAGCTGGGCATAGCGCTTCTCAAACTCTCTTAGCAGCTCTGTGGTGGCAGAAATTCCCATTTTAGGTTTTGTGACCCATTCCAAGAAAGTTCGTTTGGTCACTCGCTCAGAATCCTCCATGAAATATTCGTCCTTTAAAGCAAGCTTGAGCTCCTCCCAATTTCTGCCACCATGTGCTCTCTGCAATCCTCTTATGTGCTCTCTTATTTCAGGAACACATACCAGCTCAAAACTTCGAACCATATCCTCCTCAGTCACCCTGTTTAGCTCCATTTCCTTTATGTAATTGCGCAGGTACTTTGTGATATCCTTTCCATCAAATTGATCCACCTTTTTCACAATTGATTGTAGTGCTTTGGTCGTGGAAATTTGTCCCCTCTCAGCAGCTTGCTGCTGTTGCATGTACATAGTAAACATCTGAAACATCTGCATAACTCCGGGATCAAAATGAACCCCCTGACCCTCAGAACTCTCAGCCATAGCTTCCCTGTATATTTCACCACACTCTCACCCCAGCAGTTTCACGTCGAGTTCACCAAAGAGCTGTCGTGACGTGGACGATGTCGCTGGGAAAGTACGAGACTTCTAGCTGTGAGAATAGGTACCAAATTTAACAAGGAAACTCACACACAAAATTCTCCAAGGAGCATAGGACATATCCATTTTTAATGACATATACATGTGTCAATTCACCTCAATACATCCTTGAATTCATCCTGATGATTGCACAAAATTGTGTACCAAGTGCTTGTCCCTTTCCAAACATAGATTCACTGGCTTCTTTTTCCAAATCCTTCAAGCCAATCACATGTAGGCATAACATAACCTTCAAATAATTCCAACATACATGTAACCATTTTCATTCCATACATCCAGTGTCTCCATTCCCATTATCTCATGATGTTCTTTATCACCTGAAAACCTGCCTATAAATTCCAACAACTCACAAACACAAGGTGATATATAGCATAACTATAACATGCTCACATGATTTTAAGAAATTCCAAGGCTTGCATTCCAGATCCACTAGGGTAGAAACAAAATCAAATTTACCAGAATCCTTGCTGTATTTTCTGATACTTTGATTTCATGTTTTTTGATGCATTAATATCACAACTCTTCATATCAAGTCCCTCTTGATTTACAAAACCTTTAAAGGTTTATAGACTCCACGATTTTTTCAAATCGTGGGTAGGTAGGATAGTGAAACAAAAATAAATTAAATTAACACTTATCTGAAAGTGGAAAGGCGGTTTTCACATGATTTTTGTAAATTTCCAAACGGCGCTTCGCTGTAGGCCGTGAAAGGCAGAAAACATATATTTATTGAAAAACCCATCACTAGATAGCACACAATTTACTCATCAATTCTAACTCCTACAAGCGTTGAATGGTAGCCGCCAGTTTGGATTTAGAGCCTCTGGTCGAAGGCGCACTGGTTCTCTTCTTTTTTCTGCAGACTTCCCTCTCCTATGCGCACCACCCCACTTCTCTGATTTTTCTATACTTTCCCGCAAGGAGTTCGGCGCTTCCCCACCTTTTGCAGCTATCTTCCCGCATTTTCCCTCTTCCCAAAATACTCATGCGCCACCTTTCCTTTTCTAATGCTTTCGATTATTTATCCTTTTAATGCCTCGCAAGCTGCCCTCTTAATATCCCTGATTATAATCTACATTCAATAAGGTGTGTGATGCTCCTAACATTGGCATCAAGGCAAGCTTTCCAATACAAAGTTGATCATCCAATTGTGTCTCCCGCATTCGATAAGACTTCGGCACTCTAATGCCCCATTGGATCTCCATTGCTCTTGATGCCTCCATGGTTTATAATGTCATCATATCGACTATGTGATTTGTAGAATCCCCCAATTATTCACTCAAATATATCTCCATGTCTTCATAAATGCATTCCCTTGTGCATTGGCATGCCCTCATGTTTATACTCCCATAAGAGGTATTCACTAACTCGACCCATCGATACCATAAAGAAGCTACTACACATTATGCACATGGGAAGCCATTAACATCATTAACATATCCCTTTGGCGAGCCACTCATACCATCATATATAACTGAATGTTTCCAACTTACCCATGAGCTCTGAGTAACAGCAGAACCATCACCCACCACACTCATATACAAAATCTCCGAGATCTGGCTCAGCCTCAGCTCGTCTTATTGAACCTCATTTACAATATGAACATATGTACATGGCATCATATAATGACTCGTCATGGCACTTAACCCATGCATCTGGATTTGCATTTGATGGCCTGACATGCATGGTTTCACACCATAGACGTGCCATGGCACGACATCGCCCGTATATGGCATGCTTTTGGGCCTCCACTATTTGTTTCAATTGGTTCGTATGGAGGGGTGATTCCCGGGTTACTTATGCCTGGCAAACATGTGTGTGGCTATTATTTGAATACTTATGGGTTGTCTATATCTCAAGACGACGTTGGGATTAATTGATATGTTCAATTAATTGTTTAACTAATGTAGACAGTGTTACATCGTATCATTTTGTATCATTTTCGCGCATTGCTACATATATTAGTAAATAATACTAGTCATAATATATATATATATATATATATATATGGTGTCGATCGTATTTTATTTTTATTAGAACTCGCGTGGGCGCTTGCTTCCGGCGGCGGCAGCATAAGTTGCCGCCACGCGGGAGGCGACTGCGGGAGCAGCTGCGAGGGATGTGGGAGGGTGTTTCTCCGAGAAGCGGTACTGTGATGAGCTTATGCCCAGTCCGAAGTCCGCGTACACATCAGTGGTCTCCCCCTCGAAGTCGCTCAGGTTCTGCTGAGGCCGCTCCGGCAACGTGAGCAAGGGCCGAGACGCCGAGCTCTGACACAAACAGGCCCGTGCGGTGGGGCAGGATGCGGTGCGTGAAGCAGCGCGGCGTTGCCAGAGTGATGGTGTGCTCGCTGGTGACCCGATTACCGTCCAGCTGGACGGCGAAGATGGCATCCGCACCGGTGCTGTGGGAGAGCAAGGAAGAGCCCAGCAGCCATATTCGTAAGGTTGGTTGGAGCTTGGCATCCTGCTTCAGCTTCTTGGCGGCCTCATAATCCCAATCAAATGCCAGGTGGATGAGGCCGGCATTGGCTCCCGCAGGCGTGCTGAGATGGAACCATTTGATTTCGCCCGTTCCAGAGATGCGACCGAACGTCCCTGTCCCACCCGAGGCGCCACCCAGAAGCACAAACCACACATTGCCGTCTGGCCCGGAAATCAGCCCCACCGGCGTGCTGCCCTCGGACGCCGGGATGTCTTCTTCGACGGCCTGGCCGGTGGCCGAATCCAACCGCCAGATCTTGCTGCTCTGGTCCAGGCTGGCGAACACGTCGCCACTTGTGGGGTGGATGGCCACGAAGATGGGGCGGCCGCTGGACGGGTACACGGACACGTCGGACGTGTTGCGGTGGTTCACGCGCACCACGTGCCGGCTGTCCTTGCAGCTGGTCCAGAGGTCGTCCCCATTCTCGAGGACGCAGTGGGGGCCCTCCACGGAGGCGGGGAGTTGTATGATTTGCACCACCGCGGGATCGTTGCCCGCGGCCTTCTTGCCCGCGGCCAGGCTCAGGCGGATGAGGGCGGCCTTGAACTGTAGCGTGGCCCGGTTGCTCCTGAGACGCGGCAAGCCCGTGCAACCCAGCCCAGAAGTTGCCCACCGTGAACCTGGTGCAGGAGAGCGGGCACCCCGTGGCCGGGTCCAGCTCCACCTTCACCAGACTGCTGTTGGTTTGCTGGCTCACTAACAGCAGGTGCTCGCCCACCACGGCCATCTGGTGTGTCTGCATGGCGCCCGGCATGGGGTACTCCGTCACCACTTTGGGCACCTTTACCACCTCTACGGGGGGTGGGCAGTGCGGTGCTGGCCCAATCATCACCAGCTTCTCACCACCAAACACCAAACGTCGAGTTGTCGACATGCATAGCAGTAGGCACAGAGCCAGCTTCATGCCCGATGCCGCGTACGGATGAAACATCGGCATCGGCATCGGCATCGGCTGCAGCAGCAGTAGGACCAGCCATATACTTATATAAATAATAGAAACAGATTGATTAAGCAGCTAATAAAAAAATTAGAATTTTATGATATTCGGGCTTAATTAGAAAGAGAAAGGCATATGAGAGTGCAACAACCCTAATCAAGTCAAGAATGTTGCATAAATAGGAGATTAAAATAGTAATTTTTACGGTTTAGCACACTTAGGGTTTGTGCCCAATTACTAATTTTGATGGGGATTAGCTTCATTAGTGTTAAAAAACACTTTGTTGGGTGATTAAGATCACCATTAGTATTTAAAAAATATAATTAGTATTTAAGAGCACATTTTTGATTCTAGGCTAGGCTCTGATACCATGTTAAAATTACAACAATGTGATGAGCTATGGTGGATCAAATGCTAGAATTAACATCATTAACAAAGAGATTAGATGATAATTAAGATGTGATTAGTGAGTAATTAACTAATAGCTTAATATAGGCATGGATAATCAAAAACCAACAAGTTCTCATCAGGCCAATGCCTCAATTTATAGAGTTTACATCCAAGCATTTAATCCCACTGATTTCTCCTTGATTCACTCTACCTCTTTTGCTTGATTCTCTCCACCTCTCCCAGAATATCTCCACACCTCCTAAATCTCCTCATGCTACCCTTTATTCTCTCCCAGTAGATTCTTCTCACCTTTTCACAGGTTCTCTCACATTTACAGACTCTCTTTTACAGCCTCTAGCCAAGGGCTAGAGGCTTTTTCACAGGTTCTCTCACATTTACAGATTCTCTTTTACAGCCCTCTAGCCAAGGGCTTGTTCCCGCACACACCCTATTCACTTGTATATTTCAACAAGAGAGAGAGAGAGAGAGAGAGAGAGAGACTACAACAAAAAGCCGCGTTTAGAAAAGAATATATATATGAAAAAAAACCTTTAGGTGATTATCAATGCGGCTATACTCCTGGCTATGAGCACACGGCTAAAGTCGTGCATATAAATGCATATATAGTTGCGTCTGTTTAGCAGCGTATGTAGCTTCTAACTATCTACAAGAAAAAAAATGGAGACAGAATGGGGGAGAGATATGGGGACATGTGTCTCCACATCTCTCCTCCATTCTATGCATGCTTTTTTTTAAATCACATTATTTAAACACTACTCAATCACATTTTAAAAAAAACACTTAAACACGTAAAACATAAAAAATAATTGTAATATAATAATGTCATGGATTATATTGAAAATTATATACATAGTTGTAAATTACATAAGGTGTTCATGTCCAAAAATAAATAAAGATGAAGACATTAAAAACTAATTAAATTAATGCATCATCTTTATCTACACCCGCATCTTCACCACGTGCACCACCACCTTCATCACCAAACCATCACTTTCAACATCGTCTTGCTACATTAAATAGTGATACAATGTAAAAAGGTTAGCCACAAGCATTCTTCAAGAACCTACAATATCCTTATAATTTTGACATATCATATCCTTAATAAATAATATTTGAAATTCTCTCAAATCCATTGTAGGCTCATGAAAAGGATGCTTCCTTCCGACAACAAGATGCTAAACATAAGGACGCATGATAGGAGAGTATTGACAGAACTTGGCATGGATTACGAACGTACACGTGCCTTGAGGGGTTCACCTCTAATAAGAAAGTTTATGTATTACACGTTCAGGGGTTCAGGGGGTATTTTAAAGACGCCTTACACTTACATACTTTTATGAATAAAATGACCCCTTTTTCTTCATAAAGTTACGATTTTTTTTCAAAATTTGTTTAAAACACCCCACTTGTAAATGTAATTGGGTGGTTGCAAGATCAGGGTGCCCAGTTTTGTCCACTCAAGCCTCCTGTAAACAGTAAAAAAATAGGCATTTGTTTACCTTTAGTGGCTAATCTCTCCTAGTAAATGAAGGAATTTCGTTTCAAGTTCTTTTGTTGGAACATCATATTCAAAGTTGGAAATATAGTTGCATAATTTGATTAAGCATTAGATAGTCAAAAGTCCTCATTTTCTTAGGTACAAAGTCAATGTATACACCCTGTCCCAAATTTGAGCTGATTCCATAAAATGCTAATATATTTTACATATAAACTCATATGAGATTCCCACTTTGTACCTTAGATCTTCACATAATATGGAGCTTAACTTGAATTTTTGAGAAAATTTGAAGATATTTGTCTATTTTCTTTAAATATTTCAAGGTCTTTAAAGTGTTATAATATACGCCACTTTTTGTACCCACAATAGCTACCACTTAAAATCCTCAATCTTGTAGATCAAAAGAGTGGGTAGATACTGAGACATTAGTAGAATGTGGTGGTTAGTAAAAATTGCAAATCCAATGGTTGGATTTTTAATGATCTCTTTTTCAAAATTCTTCCAGACTATCAGAAGGCCTGCAAATATTAATAATCTAATTAGTAAAATTACATTTTTGATGTGAATCATCTAAAACCTATAGGGACTAGTGTACTTGTAATGGTGCATCTATGGAAAAATAAACTGGATCACTCTAAGTATGGAAAGATCATTTGTTTATCATTTCATCATATTTTTAATTAATTTTGATTAATAAGACTAATTCATATTAATTTAAGTTATATTGGGTTAATTTAAGGGCAAGCATATTTTCTATTATTTGCTTGATCTCATTTTAAGTACCTTACCCCCCAAAATTTGATCTCCAAGCATTGTCCCAGTCCAGCAGAAACTGGATAAAACTGGACACCCTGATCTTGCAACAACCCAATTATATAACTTTTTTAATTAATATACCCCTCTTGATGAACTCACGTGCTACACTTACATATTTTTAGGAGAACCCCCCGAGATACATGCATGTGTCAATAATTGTGTGCTATTTCAGGGTGCTTATAAGTATGTGTGTGTGTGTGTGTGTGAGAGAGAGAGAGAGAGAGAGAGAGAGAGAGAGAGAGAGAGAGAGACTACAACAAACAAAGAGCACAGTCACGTCTAGAGAAACACAAATTCAAAAGCATCTATATATGGAAAAAACATTTATGTGGCTATCATCATGGCTATACACGCGGCTATCTCAGCACGGCTATAGCCGTGCCTGTAGAGCAGCATATATAGTCGCAGACTATCTGTAAAAAAAATGGGGACATAATGGAGAAGAGATGTGGAGACACATGTCCCCACATCTCTCCCCACCTTTTTTTAAATCATATTATTTAAACACTACTTAATATTTTTTTAAAACACTTAGAACATAAAAAATAATTGCAGTATAATAATGTCATGGAGTATATTTTAAATTACATACATATAATTACAAATTACATAAGGTATTCATGTCCAAAAATGAATAAAGATGAAGGCATCAAAAACTAATTAAATTAATGCATCATCTTCATCTTCACTTGCATCTTCACCACGTGCACCACCACCTTCATCATCACTATCACTTTAAACATCGTCTTCTTGCATTAAATAGTGATACAATGAGCCACAAGCAAAACCAGTTGGGTGATAATTATAATTCAAGTTTAACTACTCACTAAGTTGCCCTGCTCAGCTCGTTGTGGATATTTGCATCGGTGACCACTTTCTTGCGTTTGAGCTACTCCCAAGTCTTAGCTTCATTGTGATACTTATGGTGTAACCTATTCTCCTGAGACATTACAACATGCATGAGATATGAAAT
Organism: Cibotium barometz; assembly: GCF_041138505.1. Classification (NCBI taxonomy): domain Eukaryota; kingdom Viridiplantae; phylum Streptophyta; class Polypodiopsida; order Cyatheales; family Cibotiaceae; genus Cibotium; species Cibotium barometz. The sequence goes on from NC_141058.1 coordinate 30,300,821, forward strand.
TCACGAGCGACAAAAGACGAAATAAATTATTGAAAATTTCCAAAGAGAAAACTTACAAATCGTGCAAGCCATCTTGCCTTTCCTCCGAATCCATACTTTATCGCACCGTACTTTAGTAGTTGACTTGCATAATGTGCTATCTTTTGCTGAGGGTATTGAGTATCCTCCCTAGCTTCTTTCTTTGCCTTCTTCCACTCCTTAATGGTGCAATTGGCGAGTATTTGTGAACCATCTTTCGTGCACCTCCTTGTGTGAGACTTTCTATTATTAAGGATCTGTATTATGTGATTCCTCACCCACTTGTCAAAAAAACGCATGTGTGGTGGGTTTGGGAACTCCTCATGCATACATTGCACCACCACATACATGAAATTTCTATCCTTCTACTCTCCCCATGGTTTTAAGGCATCCTTAGAGGTTTGGTTGACAAAGGTATAATAAAACCGTCATCCCTTGTGTCATCCACAAAAGGACCGCACTCCTCATCAAGGGTATAGTAAATCATACCACCCTCCTCGGGTATGTTTTTGTCGCCAATAGGTGAAGGTGAGAGTTCACCCTAAAGCATCTGTCGCACCCACCTCCCCCACTACTAGATTTTTGACAGCTCTAAGAAGCCCTCAAGCTATCACCACTTGAGTAGCGTCGCGTGAGGATGCTGCATGCTAGGGAAAGTGGAAGAGTGAAGGGTAGGCAAAATAGAAGTGAGATATTACATAGCCCACATAAAGTATACATAGCTCACATATGCATGCATAGCTTATAAAGAGCATGAGTATGCTCTATGCATAAACATATGCATACATAGCTCAAACCATGCATCAACTTAATACATAAGTTAATGCAATATTGCTTTATGCATAAGCCTATGCATAAAGCATTATTGCATTAACTTAAGTATTAAGCTTATGCATTTGAGCTATGTGTATGCTCTACGCATAAACATATGCACACATAGCTCATAATGTATAAGCATAATGTATTAAGCATATACTTAATGCATTATGCATAATGCATAATATTAATACATAATGCATAATGTATTAAGCTTAATGCATTATTTCATAATGTATTAAGCATTCATGTATTAAGCATATGTAGTATGCATAATGCAATAAGCTTAATACATAATGCATTAAGCATTAATACATTAAGGTAATGCATTAAGTATATGCTTAACGCATTATGCATAATAAATATTGCAATAAGTTTAATACATAATGCATTAAGCTTAATACATAATGCATAATGTATTAGGCTTATGCCTTAATGCTTAATACATAATGCATAATGTATTAAGCTTAATGCAATATAAGCTACACATAAACATGTGCATACATAGCTCATAATACATAAGCTTAATGCATTATATATTAAGCACTAATGCATTAAGCTTATTACATTATGTATTTTGCATACTTTTATGAATAAAATGATCCATTTTTCTTCATAAGCTTATGGTTTTTTTCCAAAATTGGTTTAAAATAACCCTCTTGGTAAATGTAATTATGTAACTTTTTCTTAATTAATATATCCCTCTCGATGAACTCACGTGCTACATTTACATATTTTTAGGTGAACCCCTTGAGATATATGCATGTGTCAATAATTGTGTGCTATTTCAGGGTGCTTATAAAGATGCAACTCAATGTCCGAAATGTGGAAAGTCTTATTACCGAAGTGATTTACAAGGTAAGATGATTCCTCAAAAGCTATCGAGGGATTTTTCTATCATACTCCATATATTCAACATATGTTCTGGTACAAGTTTATTGCCGAACTCATGCCAAGTTTATTTCCGAACTCATGCCATGGCATGCATACAATTGTTCCATCGTCGATGGCACAATGAGGTTTCCTCTACTAATTCACTACTAGCATGGCAACACATAAAAGAGGAGTGGTACGAATTTAAGGACGAGCCATGTCACTATGACTTGGATTGGGTATAAATGGATTCAATCCATTTGGTCTCAAATCGAGATGGCTAGTGGTAGTAGTATAAATGGATTCAATCCATTTGGTCTCAAATCGAGATGGCTAGTGGTAGTAGTAAACTACAATCTCCCTCTTTGGAAGTTAATAAAGAGGAGTCATGTGATGTAAGCTCTTCTCTTGCCTAACAAGCACAAGGTCAAGAACATGGATGTGTACCTTGAACCTTTTATCAAGGAGCTTTAGACACTATGGTTTGGCATCCAAGTGCATGATGTGTCCCGAACGCTTACACAATGTAGCACGGAGGTGAAGATAATTTGGATGTGGACAATGAATAACTTTTCAGGATATGGAGAGTACTTTGGTATGTTCTCTATGGCGTAAAGCACGCTTGTCTTTTGAAAAAGTGATGCTCTACGCAAGCCTCAATTACAAATTTTGAGATTTTCACCTCACATCTAGCTTACCTTCTTTTTTCTAAATAGCTTGAGTACTCTTCTCCATGACTTAATTTGAAATTCTATTTTGAAGCTTTGTCATTGTTGGATGTGGAGGAGTCTAACCTTTTTCTTGAGAGAGAACACTTTTTATTTAATGATGACACTAGTGAGTCTAGTGGGTGTAGCCAAGTACATCGCATGTGTGTGTGTGTGTGTGTGTGTGTGTGTGTGAGAGAGAGAGAGAGAGAGAGAGAGAGTTACATCATAGCCAAGTGCCTAAGGTGTATATAATGGCATTGAAGTATGAGGATTGCAACTTGAACATGGGATCTCTTCACTAGAATATGTGTGATTCCTATACTACTAAGGATTCCTATACTACAGAGAGAGAGAGAGAGAGAGAGAGAGAGAGAGACTACAACAAAAATCTGCATCTCGAAGAATATATATATGGAAAAAAACCTTTAGGTGACTATCAACGCAGCTATACTCCTGGCTATGAGCACATGGCTAAAGTCGCACATATAAATGCATATATAGTTACGTCTGTTTAGCAGCGTATGTAGCTTCTAACTATCTACAAGAAAAAAATGGGGACATAATGGGGGAGAGATATGGGGACATGTGTCTCCACATCTCTCCTCCATTCTATGCATGCTTTTTTTTAAATCACATTATTTAAACACTACTCAATCACATTTTTTAAAAAACACTTAAACACGTAAAACATAAAAAAAATTGTAATATAATAATGTCATGGATTATATTGAAAATTATATACATAGTTGTAAATTACATAAGGTGTTCATGTCCAAAAATAAATAAAGATGAAGACATTAAAAACTAATTAAATTAATGCATCATCTTCTTCTTCATCTTTATCTACAAACACCATATTAGATAATTTGGGAAAAATCCCATTTCCATTTGAAAAATGGGATCATGGTGAACTTATCGAACAGTTTGTCAAAACCCCCTCATGTGACATATCATTAGAAAGATCTTGAAGAGTAGAACCTAAATCTATGATCTCCGACAAATTTGGAGTTTGTATGTTTAAGATATGGCCAAAAATATATGGAGTAATTGATTCCCAAAATATGAGATTTTTTCCAAATTATCTAATATTGACTTTACACCTGCATATTCACCACGTGCACCACCACCTTCATCACCAAACCATCACTTTCAACATCGTCTTGCTACATTAAATAGTGATGCAATGTAAAAAGCTTAGCCACAAGCATTCTTCAAGAACCTACAATATCCTTATAATTTTGACATATCATATCCTTAATAAATAATATTTGAAATTCTCTCAAATCCATTGTAGGCTCATGAAAAGGATGCTTCCTTCCGACAACAAGATGCTAAACATAGGGACACATGATAGGAGAGTATTGACAAGACTTGGCATGGATTACGAACGTATACATGCCTTGAGGGTTTCACCTCTAAGAAATTTTATGTATCACACGTTCAAGGGGTATTTTAAAGACTCCTTACACTTACATTCTTTTATGAATAAAATGACCCCTTTTTCTTCATAAAGTTACGATTTTTTTTCAAAATTTGTTTAAAACACCCCACTTGTAAATGTAATTATGTAACTTTTTTTAATTAATATACCCCTCTTGATGAACTCACGTGCTACACTTACATATTTTTAGGCGAACCCCCCGAGATACATGCATGTGTCAATAATTGTGTGCTATTTCAGGGTGCTTATAAGTATGTGTGTGTGTGTGTGTGTGTGTGAGAGAGAGAGAGAGAGAGAGAGAGAGAGAGAGAGAGAGAGAGAGCTTCACATCATAGCTGAGTGCATAAAGTATATATAATGGCATAATTGAAGTGTGAAGATTGCAACTTGAACATGAAATCTCTTCGTTAGACTATGTATGATTCCTATAGTGCTACGAGAGAGAGAGAGAGAGAGAGAGAGAGAGAGAGAGAGAGTGAAAGCTTCACATCATAGCTGAGTGCATAAAGTATATATAATGGCATAATTGAAGTGTGAAGATTGCAACTTGAACATGAAATCTCTTCGTTAGACTATGTATGATTCCTATATTGCTACGAGAGAGAGAGAGAGAGAGAGAGAGAGAGAGAGAGAGAGAGAGAGAGAGAGAGACTACAACAAACGAAGAGCACAGTCACGTCTAGAGCAACACAAATTTAAAAGCATCTATATATGGAAAAAAAAATTACGTGGCTATCATCATGGCTATACACGCGGCTATCAGCACGGCTATAGCTGTGCTTGCAGAGCAGCATGTATAGTCGCAGACTATCTGCAAAAAGAAATGGGGACATAATGGGGAAGAGATGTGGAGACACATGTCCCCACATCTCTCCCCACCTTTTTTTAAATCATATTATTTAAACACTACTTAATATTTTTTTAAACACTTAGAACATAAAAAATAATTGCAGTATAATAATGACATGGAGTATATTGTAAATTACATACATATAATTGCAAATTACATACATATAATTGAAAATTACATAAGGTATTCATGTCCAAAAATGAATAAAGATGAAGGCATCAAAAACTAATTAAATTAATGCATCATCTTCATCTTCACTTGCATCTTCACCATGTGCACCACCACCTTCATCATCACCGTCACTTTCAACATCGTCTTCTTGCGTTAAATAATGATACAACGCAAAAAAGTTAGCCACAAGCAAAACCAGTTGGGTGATAATTATAATTCAAGTTCAACTACTCACTAAGTTGCCTTGCTCAACTCGTTGTGGATATTTGCATCGGTGACCAATTTCTTGCATTTGAGCCACTCCCAAGTCTCAGCTTCATTGTGATACTTATGGTGTAACCTATTCTCCTGAGACATTGGGGGGCAACTTGTTGTCCTTTCCTACAACAAATTACAACATGCATGAGATATGAAATTCACGACAAAAGACAAAATAAATTTATTGAAAATTTCCAAAGAGAAAACTTACAAATCCTGCAAGCCATCTTGCCTTTCCTCCAGATCCATACTTTGTCGCACTGTACTTTAGCAGTTGACTCGCATAATGTGCTACCTTTTGCTAAGGGTATTGAGTACATGTAACCTATCATTGGAAAGATCTCAATGAGAAGATTCTAATGCATTGACCTCCGACAAATTTGGACTTCAAATGCTCAAGTTATGGCCATCCCACCAAAAAATAATCTCAAAAGTTTCGTAAAAACAGAAACCTCATCCTCATTGGTCCTCATGGAATATTCCCTAGAATCCCCAAGGGCTTAAAAGGCCCAAAATTGAGTCCAAGTTTCCCCTAATGAGAGAGCTAATTTTTTGTTTGATGAAATGGAATGGAGTGTCCATCCACTTTTGTATTTTGGATGTTGACAACTAGGTGCCCACCATGCATAGTTGACCGTTGATGCCTTCTTCTTTTGATATTGACATGGAACCTCTGCAAAGTCGACATAAGTGGCTATGTCATTCCATGTCCATGTGAGATATGCAAGGGAATAATCATGTGTTTAAGATGAATCAAAATAAAGCATGTGCAAGATTATGATCAATTTTAAGATTAAGATGTACGACGGTATCTAGAGAGTTTGGTGAGTGTATATATTCACTAAATTATTCACTAAATCATGTGCATGTTCTGATGCATATGATTTAGGTATTGATAATGTATTCCATGTTTTTTAGGAAGAGGATGAAGAGATTACATGTTGTAAAATGAGGGAGTCTATGTCTCATTACTCTATGATGAGTGGACACCTATGTAAAGGCTTTAAAGACCTCCATGATGTAATTGGTGTGAGTCCACATGCTCGACATGAGGAAGAAACACCTCCATCAATGGCACATGAATTCGATGAAGATTTGGTCATGGACGAGATGATGGATGACTTCTCTAAGAAATAAGGAGAGGAGGATCCGAAAACTTGACGAAGATCAATTGCGACAATTTGCTTGTACTCCACTGTACAAAGGGTGTGCATACTCCAACCTTCATGCAACCTTGGAGTTACTAAACTTGCAGACCATGTATGGTTGGATGATTGCTACCATTACAAGTATCTTTCAGTGAGTCCTTAGCGTTTTGTGGTGGTTAGCAATCACTAGAACAAACCCCCCCTTAGTGACCGGGTAAAAATGACGAGTTTATTCAAACACATCACTTAAACGATGATGGAACATCGCATAAGCAACGTTTAAAAAAATAATAATGGCAAATAAACGTCTCTTTGGATGTCATTCACACAACGGCTCATTTATCATCATTTGAAGGACAATAGTAGCAAAACGACTACATACTACATTGCGCAGCTTACACAACATCACTTATACAGATGTCGTGTAAGTGACACACTAGGAAATTAGGAAAAAAACACAAATCAAATGGCTCCCACGAGTTTGCAGGAGCCATCTACGTTCTCATCTTAGCTGAAGCAAAGGATCAATCATAGCGGCGGCTGGCACCTGCTACCCACTGCCTAGTTAAATTTGCAGCAAAGTGATGAGCTATGGTGGATCAAATGCAAGAATCAACATCATTAGTGAGTGATTAGATAATGATTAGGATAAGATTAGTGAGCAATGAGCTGATAGCTTGATGTAGGCAGGGATACTCAAAAACTAGCAAATACTCATTAGGCCAATCCCTCAATTTATAGTGTTTACATCCATGATCTGCTCCTTGATTTGTTCCTTGATTTGTGCCACCTCCCCTGCATCTGGGGGGACACCTCATCCTTGATTCACTTTACCTCTTCACTTTTCCCAGAATATCTCCACACATCCTAGATCTTCTCATGCTACCCTTTATTCTCTCCCAGTAGATTCCACTCATCTTTTCACTACTATTACCCACTCATTTACAGACTCTCTTTTACAGTCTCTTGCTAAGGGCTTGTTCTCGCACACACACCCATTCACTTGTATATCCTCCCCTCAAGTGAATAATCTTAGCACACCTGGACCCTATACTAAGTTTCCCCCTTACTTGGTAGCCCGCGACCAGTGCCTCAAGTCCTTAACTCTTAGTCCTTGACACACTCTCTCTCTCTATGTGTCCAAGGCTTACTACAAGTGCCCGTGACCTTGACTAAAGTGCTCACACATACATCTACCACATGGCCTACATCATCGGTGGCTTAGAGGTGGTTTTACTATGTTGGGGTAGGTTACATTGGGTTATGAGATTTCTCTCTCTTTCTCTCTCAGAAACGATGATCTGACTCCACTTCCTTAGGAGTCTCCATGAAGTTTTCTGTAGTAGTAGTCTCTTGCCATGTGTCCTGGATTCCCACAGTTGTGGGGCAAGTGAAGGTCCTTCCTCCTCCCCTGCCTCTTCCCCATCCTCATCCTCATGAGAATCCTCCTTGGGTGGTGAAGAATGTTTTTTCCTCTCTAGTTGTTGGGTCCACCTCTTTCTTCTCTTTGACCTTGGTCTCTTGCTCTAGTAGAGCTCCTTCTATCTCATGTAGCTTCAATTCTGGTACATTATTTAAGGTTGCCATGATGTTTTCATATTCTCCTTTGTCCACACTCTTTAGAAGCACTGCTAGTGCCTCATCATCCTCTACCTTCTTACTAATGGCTGCCAGTTGTTGCTTAATGCTTTTATATTTATTAAAGTGTGTGGTTAGAGGTTCACTTTCCTTCATGTCAAGTTTGTAGAATTGCATTATTAGATTTATCTTTGAATTTTTGGCTTGAGTGCCAAATAATTTATTGAGTTCGTCCCATGCATCTTTAGCCCGTTGTATCCTTGTGATGTGGAGAAAGATTTCATCATTTAAACTGAGTGCAATGAGTCCTAATGCTTTCTCATTCCTACTCTTCCACTCATTCTCCCCAATCACCTTTGGGCATTCATCTCTTCTCTCAACTAACCCCCACAATTTTTTCCTCATGAGCAAATACATGGTCTTTGTTTGCCATGTATGAAACTGCTGTTGGAAGGTTGGCGATTTCGAGCGTGTGATCTTTGGCTAGAAGGTGCCTTGGATTATCCCATAAGTGGAAGCATGAGAAGTTGAAGAGACATGTATAGGCTAGAGTGGCACCTTGTCATAGTCATCTCCTCTGGCCGGTGTTTTGGGAGAGGCAGCTCACCAAGAGATGGGAGCCCAGTTGAGGGATGCTGCAGTGCCCATTCATTAGGAACTCAATGGAGTCTTCTTGGGCCCTTTTATTTGGCAGTTTAAGGGAGTCAAACCTTTTCTCTTAAGAAGAAACATTTTCTAATTTGAAGCTTCAAAACGGCTACTTTATTCGAATTTGAATTTGGGGGGAAAAATGGAATTTAAAATCTAGCGGATAAAACCATATCATGTAACATATCTATGGAAAGCTCTTGATGCGTAGATCACGGATCTGTAATCTCCGCTTAGATCGGAGCTTGTATGTAGAAGTTATGGAGGTCCGAAAATTATAAAATTGCCCCCCTCCCTTTTTGGGGGAAAAAGTGCACCCTTTGACCACTCTTACACCTCTCTTACAAACCAATGGTTTTTGCTTACATGGCGGGCTCCTATTTGTCAAAAAGTTAAACATTTCCATAACCTCATGGCAAATTAAAGGGCCCAAGAAGACTCCATTGAGTTCCTAATGGTGGGGGTGTTCGTGGAGCTCAATGGTGATGTGTCTCCTACGCGCATTAGTCTTCCACTGCACATTTTGACATGGTATCAGAGCCCGGGCGTGTGTGGTCCTGGGCAGCTCAGGCATGTGTGGTCCTGTGCAACCCCCTCACGCCTCAGTGGCTTGCGGCAGCGCAGAGCCTCGAATCGAGGGAGGGTGTTGGAAGGTTGGCGATTTTGAGCGTGTGATCTATGGCTAGAAGGTGCCTTGGATTATCCCATTAGTGGAAGCATGGGAAGTTGAAGAGCCATGTATAGGCTAGAGTGGCACCTAGTCATCTCCTCCGGCCGGTGTTTTGAGAGGCAGTTCACCGGAGACCGATGGAGGGATGCTGGAGTGCCCGTTGTGGGGGTGTTCATGCTTGAGTACTCTTCTCCATGACTTAATTTGAAATTCTAGCTTACCTCCTTTTTTCTCAAGCTTGAGTACTCTTCTCCATGACTTAATTTGAAATTCGATTTTGAAGCTTTGTCATTGTTGGATGTGGAGGAGGCTAACCCTTTTCTTGAGAGAGAAACACTTTTTATTTAATGATGACACTAGTGAGTCTAGTAGGGTGTAGCCAAGTACATCACATGTGTGTGTGTGTGTGTGTGTGAGAGAGAGAGAGAGAGAGAGAGAGCATTACATCATAGCCAAGTTCATAAGGTGTATATAATGGCATTGAAGTGTGAGGATTGCAACTTGAACATGGGATCTCTTTGCCTAGAATATGTGTGATTCCTATACTACTAAGAGAGAGAGAGAGAGAGAGCGAGAGACTACAACAAACAGCCGCATCTAGAAGAATATATATATGGAAAAAAAAATTTACGTGACTATCAACGTGGCTATACTCCTGTGGCTATGAGCACACGGCTAAAGTCGCGCATATAAATGCATATATAGTTGCGTTTGTTTAGCAGGGTATAGCTTCTAACTATCTACAAGAAAAAAATGGGGGACAGAATGGGGGAGAGATATGGGGACATGTGTCTCCACATCTCTCCTCCATTCTATCCACGCTTTTTTAAAATCACATTATTTAAACACTACTCAATCACATTTTTTAAAAACACTTAAACATGTAAAACATAAAAAATAATTGTAATATAACAATGTCATGGATTATTTTGCAAATTATATACATAGTTGTAAATTACATAAGGTGTTCATGTCCAAAAATAAATAAAGATGAAGACATTCAAAACTAATTCAATTAATGCATCATCTTCTTCTTCATCTTTATCTACACCCACATCTTCACCACGTGCACCACCACCTTCATCACCACCATCACTTTCAACATCATCTTGCTACATTAAATAGTGATACAATTTAAAAAGGTTAGCCACAAGCAAAACAAGTTTGGTGATAATTAAAATTCAAGTTCAACTACTCACTAAGCTGTTCTAGTGAGCTCGTTTTTATGGATATCCGATTAGTGTGATCACTTTCTCGCGTTTGAGCCACTACCAAGTCTCGACTTCATTAGGATACTTGTGGTAGCTATTCTCCTGAGACATTAGGGGGTGACCTGGATGTTCGTACTCTACACTCCGAGCAAACTTGGAGCTATTAAAGTTGCAAAAAACTTATGCATGGAGTGATGCAAGTGTTACAAGTCTTCTTAAGTAATATCCAATCAATATATTCTCTTAAATAGAAAATGTCTCTTGTTTTATACTCTCTTATAATTTTCTTTTATATTGTTTGAAATAGAAAATGTCCCTTATTTTAACATATGATTTCTTATGTTATGTTGTAGTCTTCTCAAGAAGATTATTCCCCCTCAAAATCTATTTTCCGGACTCATGAGATGGGGCTAAGACCATATTAGGGAGTTTGGAAAAATCCCATTACTTTGGGAATTTACTTTTCAATCCACTTTTTGGTGTATCTTGAGCATACCAATTCAAAAGTTATTAGAGAATATGGATTTAGAACCTACTCTTCAAGAGCTTTCCAACGATATGTCACATAAGGGGTTTTTGACAAAATCTTAAAAGGGGGAAATTGGGATTTTCTGAAACTTCCTAATATGGTCTTGGCTTGTAAATTTCTCTCTATGCTAGGTATGGATTATACAAAAATACATGCATGTCCAATGATTGCATGCTATTTAGAGGGGTTAATAAAGATGCAAAATAATGTCTACAATGTGGAGAGAGTCGATATAGACATGATTTGCAACAAGGAGACAGAATTCCTCGAAAGGTGTTGATACACTTTTCTATCAATCCTACACATGTTTAAATATAAGGGTATTGTAGAACTCATGACATGGCATGCAACTCATTGCTCAACGTCGATGGCATCATGACGATCATAGTTGATTCACTGAGGTTGCAACATGTGGACCATTAATGGCGAGACTTTAAAGATGAGCCCCGTCACTCACATCTTGGCTTAGGCATGGATGGTGTTAATACACTTTTCTATCAATCTCAACGTCGATGGCATCATGACGATCATAGTTGATTCACTGAGGTTGCAACATGTGGACCATTAATGGAGAGACTTTAAAGATGAGCCCCGTCACTCACATCTTGGCTTAGGCATGGATGGTGTTAACCCATTTGGATTGAAGTCCACATCATGGTATACTTGGCCTATTTCGTGAATTACAACCTCCCTCCATGGGTGGCAATTAAGAAAGATCATGTCATGCGTACTCTCCTTGTACCAGGCAAGTATAAGGTGAAAAAAATGGATATATACCTTGAGCCTTTGATTGAGGAGTTTGAGGCACTATGGCAAGGTATTAAAGTGCATGATGTCTCAAGGCCAATAAATAGGTGTGATATGGAGGTGAAAAGAGTTTTTCTTTGGAGATGCATGACTATCCCGAATTCTCAGAGTGCTTAGGTACATACTTGAACCTTCTAGCTTTAAACTTCAAACTTCTCTTACTCTATCTCTCAATCATCTTAATTTCATAATAGATTTTACAACCTTTTTAGACATCATGCATGTCCGATTTGTGGAGCATAACTTGTTTTAGAGAGGCTCTCTACACTAAAGAAGGTGGTGTATGACAAACATCATCGATTTCTTGCCCCTTCACATCCCAAGCATGTGCCGCATGATATCTCCCCACTTGTGATAAGAGGTAGAGATTGGTTTGAGGTATGGAGAAGCATTCCAAATCCACCAACCCATGGGATGGCAAGACACTTAATCTTCTTTGGACTCCCATATTGGTGTAAGTTTAAGATCAATCGTCTCTTAGACCCTATGCACATCCTCAAGAATGTGGCAACAAATATTTGGTACCATGTAATTGGTAAAAGAGATACCAAGGGCATGAAGGATGACTCGTAAAACATTGGTCGCCTTTAAAGTGCATGGCCAATTATAAAAGAGAGTGGAAACATGTTCCCATCAAAGTCACCATGGGTATTGATCAAGAAGAAGAAGTAAAGAAAGGTGAAAAGCATGATTGTCTCTTTTTGTACACCAACGGGAGTAATGCATTCATTGAAGGGTTCCTTCACAGAAACCAAAAAAGAAAGCCGGAGAGGAGCATTTATATGGCCTGAAGACACATGATTGGCAACAGATATTACAAATATTCAAACATTCTTTTATTCATTTTCTAATTATGGTACCTAATTTAAAGGCTTGTATACTAACTTTATATTTTTTCAAAGCATAGTGTATTCTTCCAATAGCTATAGTTGGTTGTTGAGATAAGAAGGTGAGAGAGGCTATTTACAAAATGGGAAGATTGGTGAGGTATGAATCTTCTATTGAATTCACTATTTAAGTTACATTTAATATTTAGTTTTCTCATGCAATCACAAGTTGTGTATGATAAATAGTATACATGATTGTTATGTATGTAGGTATATATCCTCAAAGGAGATATATACCTACATACATGATTGCTATATATGTAGGTATATATCCTCAAAGGAGATAGATCCTAAATCCATTGAGATGGCTCATCTAAATGCTATTGAGGTAGTGTGTATGATCAAGGAAATCTTTCCTAGAACAATACTCACTAGCCCATTACATATTGTGGTACATTTGGTTGATGAAGTGACACTTTGTGGTGTTGTTCATGTTCGATGGATGTTTTTCCTTGAAAGGTTGATGAAAACCTTAAAAGACTCTGTAAGACAAAGAGCAAGGTCAGAAGCAAGCATGGTGGAGGGATGGTTAATGTAGGAGTCTCTTGTGTATATCTCAGAATATCTCTCTCGATCGAATAGATCCTTCCATGCCACGATTATGGAGTAATGAGGAGGATGATCAACTAATCACTAATGTACCACAAGGAAAAGGAAGGCAACAAAAAATGGATGACACTACTGACATTCTTGGGACGCTTTGACTTAGAATGGCCTACTACATGACAATAAAAGCATCAATTCTCCTATGCTAGGTGGGCATCAATATCTCCCAGCAGTTATCTCCTTTTCTTCTGAGCAATCAAAAGAAGCAATTATACTGGAGTTTAATGAGGCTTTCCTTAGCCGGCCAGGTAGTGGTGGCAAACCAGGTTCTTCTTACCACCATGTGGTAGATCACTTCTTGTTGGGCCTTCTCACAGGCCTGCATTAGGCAAGTTCAATGATTGATCCACAAATTTTTGTGGGCTAGTAAGGACAGATTTGTAGCCAGTTTACTACGAGCTTGGGATCATCTCAAACCAAGCAACACTCCGAGAGGTGGGTGGTGTCAAAGGCTCACATTGGTTGATTCAACGGCACTCCGAGGTGGTAGTCCCAGTGGATGAGGTGATGCAAGCTCTGGTGACAAGGGTGCTGCGGTACATGAGGTGGTAGATGAAGAGTAGAGAGTGTTGCCGTTTCCGAGTGGCAAAGAAGTCCATTGAGTAAGAAGTCCCATTCCCTGTGTGGTCCAGATCAGAGTTTGGAGAATCAACTTCTGGTGAGAAGAATTGGTTCTCTAGGAGTGCGGGTAGACGATCCATGCTGTGTGCTTTCGATAGATGTGATACCATGTGAGGGCAAAAGGACGAAAGGACCAAATGTACGAGAGATCATTGAAAAACAACACAGCAAAGCAGAAGCATCGTCGATGACAAAGGCTCACGCGTCAATGTGAGGAAAAGCACTCTCAAAGGTGGTCGGTGTTAAAGGCTCACGTCAGTGGTGGATGTATAGGCACTCCGAGGTGGTAGTGGCAGTGAAAGATGAGGTGATGCAAGCTCTGATGCAAGGGTGCTACGGTACCTGAGGTGGTGGATGGAGAGCAGAGTGGGCTGTGTCCTGAGTGGTAGATGGAGAGCAGAGTGGGCTATGTCCTGAGTGGTATATGACCATTCACTTACTGCAGCACCCTTGTCACCAAAGTTTGCATCATCATCACTTCATCTTCTATTACCCACTACCACAAAGAATACTTAGGTAGCACCCAACATGCATTGGGTGCTTTTGGTGCATGCCGGTAGCTCCCAGTACATGTCAGTAGTTATCCGCATCATTGGAAGCTGTAAGATTCCACCCTCTAGATTTGGAGATGTAAAGGTGTAAAAACCTCCCCTTCAGTTTTTGTAATCATCCCCTATTTCAAAATGCAAGAAAATATTATTTTCCCTTGTTTTTGGCCTAGAGAGAGAAAATATTCTAGAGAGAATATAAAATTGAGATATTTTTGGATACAAAGTTTCTCCTTATATTTAAGATGAATTCCCCTGAAACAAAAGTTCAAAAAGACTTTTCCAATGTGCATTAGAAATTAATTGAATATGTGTATAAGAGACCTTAGCCTAAGGGTCCACATTTTCAGAAATTTTTTATTAAGGTCCAAATAAGGTTCCAAAGGGCCAATAGGATTAATCCAAGTGTTGGGATGACAAAAATACAAAGAATAAAAGAACATCTCCCTAAGTAAATGCTCACAGAAGATGAAGAGTTGACCAAGTATTGGATTTATTAGTTAGAAATTAAGGTTTATTAGTAAAAAAATTAAATTTTGACACCTCAGTAAAAGGAGGGAAAGGGCTCATGAAGGAGGAGCCTTTTTTCATCATTACCTTGCGATTTAAATTCAAAAATGAGATATTTGTATCTCTCCTCTTGCAAACTGGATCAAAAAGTGAGCTAAACTGGTCCAAAACTTGTCCAAAATGGATCAAATGAAGCTGGAAGCCTCTAGATCCTAGTTGGACTTGGTTAGTGGCCTCCCTCACCTATAAATAGACCCTCATTCAATATTATCTTCATTTTTAGTGTAATTCTGTTATCCCTCTATTTTTCCTCTACTTTTGGAAGCTTTGCTTTGGAGCTTCACAATTCTCCATCCTCTCTTGGAGATTACCCTCCCCAACTTGGTGGCCAAAGCTTGCTTTGTGGGCTTCAGAATCAAGCCAAAATCAAAGGTAAGCCTTAATCCAATGGTTTCTCTATCTTTCTCAATGGTTATCTCCTTCCCAACCCCTCTAAAGCTTGGGAAGCTTTCAATTAAATGGTTTTTCTTGAAATAAAGCTTTCTAATGATTCATAATGTTTAAATGGTTTAATACTAATCTTTAAGCTTAATTATAGTGTTTCTATTAGTAAAACTCTCTTTTTGGAAAGATTAATCATCTTTATGGTTAGATCCTTATTAGAAGGATGTTTCTTAATGATAAACTCATTATCTTAAACAAAACTCTAGGCTTTAACAAGCTAGAGAAAAAGATCAGGTATTTTTATGATTTTAATCTAGTTAAAAATGATGATTAATTTTTAAAGCTTGTTTATGATAAAGAAAAATCATTTTAATCTGAAAGAGGGTTATGCTAACATTTTTGGAAATGAGAAATGGATATTTGAGAATAATCAAGAGATTTAAACGTAATTATGCTTATAATTATGTTATGTATGCATAAATAAATTTTAGTTTAAAAGAGGAGTTCTTATCATATTTTAATTATGAATATTCATTTAAAGTTAGAAAACTGAACATTCTCAGAAGTTGCAGAGCTATGGTAAAATTTTCCAGAAGAAATATATATATTATTTTTATGCATAAATTTAATAAAGCAAAAAGAGGAATTCCCATCATATTCTAGGCATAGATATTTTTATGCTAAAAGAATGATTTTTGTCATATTTATGGAAAATAGTTTTATAGTATTTATGCATAATTATTTAAATAGAGAAAAGATGTTTTTTTTAATATTTATCTGTATATATGTACATGCATAAATAAATTTTATGCTAAAAGTGGAGTTTTTGAGCATTATTCAATAGTCAAAAAAAATAAAGAAGGTTATGCACAAATATTATAGAATCATTCAATTTATGAGAATTATCGAAATAATTCATTTAGATAAATGGATTAGTGTTTATACTAAAAGAGTAAATATGGGTATAATTTATTTTGTAAATCCCATGAATCTTTTATTCAAAAAGAAGAATATTGGGTATTTTCTATTTTGAGAAATTTGAATGGATGTAGGAATGTTGTGAATGGATGTGAATGGATGTAGGAATGATGTGAATGGATGTGAGTGGATGTAGGAATGATGTGAATGGATGTGAGTGAATGTAAGAATGATGTGAGTGGATGTAGGAATGATGTGAATGGATATAAGAATGATGTGAATGGATATAGGAATGATGCGAATGAATGTGAATGGATGTAGGAATGATGTGAATAAAAGTGAATGGATGTAGGAATGATGTGAATGGATGTGAGTGGATGTAGGAATGATGTGAATGGATATAGAAATGATGTGAATAGATGTAGGAATGATGTGAATGGATGTAGGAATGATGTGAATGAATGTGAATAGATGTAGGTATGATTGGAATGGATATAGGAATGATGTGAATGGATGTAGGAATGATGTGAATGAATGTGAATAGATGTAGGTATGATGTGAATGGATGTAGTAATGATGTGAATGGATGTAGGAATGATGTGAATGGATGTAGGATGTAAGAATGATGTGAATAGATGTAGGAATGATGTGAATGGATGTAGGAATGATGTGAATGGATGTAAGAATGATGTGAATGGATGTAGGATGATGTGAATGGTTGTGAATGGATGTAGGAATGATGTGAATGGTTGTGATATGATGTGAATGGATGTAGGACGATGAGAATGGATGCGAATGGATGAGGAATGATGTAAATGGATGTGAATGGATGTAGGACGATGTAAATGGATGTGGAATGATGCGATGTGAAATGATGAGAAATGACGTGAAATGATGTGGAAAGATGGGAGTTGGGTGGAAACTATAATTGAGGCATGTTTTTAAAGATTGTTTTATGTCAAGAATGCTGGGGAAGCATTTTTACTATCTTGTCAAATAAGGTCGTGAGGACCTAAGGGAAAAGGTCCTCTCACAACCTAAGGGAAAAGGTCATGAGAGGACCTAAGGGAAAAGGTTGCAACAGCTGACAGAGAGTCAATGAAGGATGTCTTGCGTGGCAAGATCGGCCGAGGTCTTGACCAGCCTAGGTTCGAATAAAACGGTGAGCTTCTGGTAGGGTGGATGAGGGACCAAGGAAGCGGACTATGAGTGAAGAGCTAGGTGACCTACGAAGAAACCTAGAGGGTGCTGACCATACGGTGCCCAGGCTCTGGGTCACCCAGGATACCCACGCATGCATCGGGAAAGAAAATGAGTTGGAGTTGTTTTCTGAACACGGGCAGGGATCTGGTTGATTGGCCTTGCTGGTCTTCAAACGGATGAGTTCATGGCTCTTTTACATGGATCTTGTTGTTTGATCTAGCTGATCTTCAACGGAGAGTCCATATAGATTTTATGTGATTATATTCCTAGGTACTATGGGCTAGGGACTATTGAAAAGACCCCTGTGTGAGCAGGTGGTGAGCGTTCTAGTTGCCACTGATGCGATAGGTATGCCGAGGAAGAAATGATTGGAAATTGGACTGGGAACTGAAATACTGATGATCCTGATGGGAAACATTGTGGTTTTGTTCCACTCTGTTTTAAAGACATCTGAATCTGTGAAAAAGGTAATTTCATATTGGGTGCATCTGTTTTAAAGACAGCTGAATCTGTGGAAACTGGACTGGGAAATGAAATACTGACGATCCTAATGGGAAACATTGTGGTTTCGTTCCACTCTATTTTAAAGACAGCTGAATCTGTGTGAAAAAGGCAATTTCATATTGGGTGCATAAGTGGTGTGTCTATTTTGTAATTTGCTTGAGTGCCGGCTAGGGGACCTGGGAACTCTTTTCCCTGGTACTCGGGACAAAACATAACCAAATTTTCATAATGGATCCTATCAATACAGTGGTTGGGTGGTTGGCTAGCCCATGGGACTAGATGGGGTTAGGCTAGATTGATGGATTCCTATAATAAAATTCATTTATGTTCAAGTTACAATAGTTGAAGTAAATAACGAATAATCCTTGTTCTATGGAAAAGAATCAATGGTTGTGCCTCTTGACGAGGAAAAAAACGTTGATCTCTATGATCCAAGTGTAATTTCCTCCCTTGATCCGGCCATGTGATCCGCGGGTTCGGTCGGAATGCAAAAGGGAAGTTAAGGCTCTTGACTACATTAGAATATTTTGCTGGAGGAATCGCCCGTGCTTCCTGGGTGAGAAAAGTTTTTATTGGTCTCGATTTTGGAGGAACTTCCAGACTAGTCCCTTGCTCAGACATTCGTGGGGCGAGGCCCGGAGTGGGAAGCTTTGCCCTGTGCAAGAGGTTGCTACTGTGCAAGAGGTTGCTACTTCCGTTGCTAGCTCCCTGGATTCCGGTGCGCAGAGGGGGCAGGGGTCTCATAGCTGGTATCAGAGTGAATTGGCTAAAGTTGATAAACCAAGAAGAAAGAAATGTACAAAATCTATGAGTTACTAGTAGAAGATTGTAATTGTGTGTTGAAATTCCTACGAATTGATATTCAGAATGGGGATTTATAAATTGGGAATTTGGTTTTTAGATGGAAGTACCACAACTGTGTGGAATCCCTGACTACTTGAGGCCTAGACATGATGTATTTACCTTATAGCTCCAAGGATCGTGATTACTCGTATATATCGTGGGTATAACTAAAGCTCTTTATTGACGACATATATGAGTGAATCCCAGACCTTGAAGTTATAAGAAAAAATGTTATCCTAGATTATGATTTCAAATGCTAGTTGATATGATTTTGGAATTCTGGTTAAGAATTGATGAATTGATTTGGATTCTGATTGAAGGATGATGATTTCTGAATTCAGAATGATGAGCTGAATAAGTCATGATGATGATGAATGGAGAGAATTCTAGTAATGATGTTGGTAGCTGGGTAGACGATCAAGTCTTTCAGCAAATCACTGTGAGATTAGTGGATTATGCTGACAGATTATTCGCCAGTTGACCTTTCACCCAGTGGACCCAATTGAGGAATGACAAATTGAGAACCTGTATAACTGAAATTTTAATGGGAAATGTTCAGATGGAATTACGGGTCTGATGAACCATTATTGTGTTAAGGATATGAATGAACTATTTTCTGATAATGAGTTTTGTATGTTCTTCTTATAGAAGGGATCTTTATTCCAGGATTTTGTGAGGGTTGACCAAACTTTAAGGAGCCCCAGAATTAGTTAGATCTAAAGTTGGATTCAAATTATAAAGTGGTCTTTTCACCAGAGTATCTTAGGTAAGTTGGAAAAAAGGACTTAATAAGAAGTTTCGTATTGATAGGATCATGGATCAAGGTCATCGTGGTAGAAATGTTAGCCCCTGACGCGATGAGGAAGAGCTCGACCTAGATGTTTGCAAAGCTCTTCATAGATCTCAGCCTCGACCTTCCAAAGGTGAAGGGGAGCACTTGGGAGAAACAGTAGAGAAGTGGATCGAAGCTATGGAAGAGTACTTCGATGTGTCATTGGTTACAATGAAAAAAGTAAGGTGGCTCTTGCCAGGTTGAAGATCGTAGAAATAACCAGGGTAGTGTGGAGGAACCACTCTGAGACAAACCATTTGGATCGGAACACCCAAACGTGGAATGATCTCAAAGCTTACCTCAAGAAGAGATTCTATCCTCTCGGCTTCCTAGAAACTAAGATGAATGAATTTCTGAAGCTAACCCAGGGAAGCCGAGCCACAGAGGAATATCACCAGGTGTTCACTCTCCTCCTCAAATACTCGCCACCGTTGGATGAAGAATAGTTGATGTGGCGAGGTTCATTTGGGGAATGAACAAACCCTTGGATAACCTAGTAAAGAATGCCAAGCCAGTTTCCATGGCTGAAGCAGTGCGGATGGCAAAGGATTTCGCCAAGGGATTTGTTGTGTCAAGGTCCCACCGAAGCCAACATCATCATCTTTCAAAAGATTCCTAGCTCTGAAAGGCGATTCCAACTTTCCACCTCCTAGAAGACAGCAAGGTCAAACTCAGGATATGGGAAATTCCAGAATGGAAGAAAGGTCTTTTTCCCGCAACACAATCCCCTGGAATTCAACTTCAGAAGTTCCACCCTTGAACAAAGAAGTTAAATGCTTTAACTGCCAAGGATATGGTCATCATAGTATGGATTGCCTTACTCCTTTTGGATCAAGGTTTTCAGGACAAGGAAGTGAGGGACCAAGATTCCAGATTCTAGCTCCTTCCTTCCAGAGTAATCAAGGTAAGCCCCAGGGGTAGACCCCCTAACCAACCCTTAGCTTCAATGCAAAGTAATGCAAGACCTCAGTCTAAAAATTGGGAAAATCAAAGAGAGAAGTTCCCAAACTAGCTGTCCACTTCCAAGGCAGTAACGCTGGAAGTAATAGAAGAAGAAAGAGATGAAAGAGATTATCCTCCAGTTGCGAGATGAGAACATCTCGCATTTTTTAAGTGGGGTAGAATGTAAGATTCCTCCCTCCATATTTTGAGATTTAAAGATGTAAAAACCTCCCCTTTAGTTTCTGTAATCATCCCCTATTTCGAAATGCAAGAAAATATTGTTTTCCCTTGTTTTTGGCCTAGAGAGAGAAAATGTTCTAGAGAGAGATAATATAAAATTGAGATATTTTTGGATACAAAGTTCCTCCTTATATTTAAGATGAATTCCCCTGAAACATAAGTTCAAAAAGAATTTTTCAATGTGCATTAGAAATTAATTGAATATGTGTATAAGAGACCTTAGCCTAAGGGTCCACATTTTCAGAAATTTTTTATTAAGGTCCAAATAAGGTTCCAAAGGGCCAATAGGATTAATCCAAGTGTTGGGATGACAAAAATACAAAGAATAAAAGAAAATCCTCCAAAAATGAGCAAATGCTCTCACTAAGATGAAGAGTTGATCAAGTATTGGGTTTATTAGTTAAAAATTAAGGTTTATTAGTAAAAAAAAATTAAAATTTGACACCATAGTAAGGAGGGAAAGGGTTCATGAAAGAGGCACATTTTTTTCATCATTACCTTGCATTTTTAATTCAAAAAAATGAGATATTTTTATCACTCCTCTCTCCTCCTACAAACAATGAGCTAAATTGGTCCAAAACTTGTCCAAAATGGATCACAAACTGAAGCTGGAAGCCTCTAGATCCCAGTTGTAGTTTGTTAATTGTCTCCCTCACCTATAAATAGATCCTCATTCCTTTGTATTTTCATCTTTGAGTAATTACATGCCAATATTATCTTCATTTTTAGTGTGATTCTATTATCCCTCTATTTTGCCTCTACTTTTGAAAGCTTTGGAGCTTCACAATTCTCCATCCTCTCTTGGAGATTACCCTTCCCAACTTAGTGGCCAAATCTTACTTTGTGGGCTTCACTTCTTTCTTTAAAGAATCAAGCCAAAATCAAAGGTAAGCCTTAATCTAATGGTTTTTCTATCTTTCTCAATGGTTATCTCCTTCCCAACCCCTCTAATGCTTGGGAAGCTTTCAATTAAATGGTTTTTTCTTGAAATAAAGCTTTCTAATGATTCATAATGTTTAAATGGTTTAATACTAATCTTTATGCTTAATTATAGTATTTTTATTAGTAAAACTCTCTTTTTGGAAAGATTAATCATCTTTATGGTTAGATCCTTGTTAGAAGAATGGTTCTTAATGATAAACTCATTATCTTAAACAAAACTCTAGGCTTGACAAGCTAGAGAAAAAAGATTAGGTATTTTTATGATTTTAATCTAGTTAAAAATGATGATTAATTTCTTTAAGCTTGTTTATGATTAAACAAAATCATATTAATTCATTTTAAGCTGAAAGAGGGTTATCCTAACATTTTTAGAAATGAGGAATGGATATTTGAGAATAATCAAGAGATTTAATTGTAATTATGCTTATAATTATGATTATAATTATGTTATGTATGCATAAATAAATTTTAGTTTAAAAGAGGAGTTCTTATCATATTTCAATTATGAATATTCATTTAAAGTTAGAAAATTGAACATTCTCAGCAAAGCTATAGCAAAATTTTCTAGAAAAAAGATAAATCTTATTTTTATGCATAAATTTAATAAAGCAAAAAGAGGAATTCCCATCATATTCTAGGCATAGATATTTTTATGCTAAAAGAATGATTTTTGTCATATTTATGGAAAATAGTTTTATAGTATTTATGCATAATTGTTTAAATAGAGAAAAGAGAAATTTTTGTTATATTTATCTTTACATATGTACATGCATAAATAAAATTTATGCTAAAAGTGAAGTTTTGAGCATTATTCAATAGTCAAAAAATAAAGAAGGTTATGCAAAATAATTATAAAGTCATTTAATTTATGAGAATTATGAAAATAATTCATTTCGATAAATGGATTAGTGTTTATACTAAAAGAGTAAATATGGGTATAATTGATTTTGTAAGTCCCATGAATCTTTTATTCAAAAAGAAGAATATTGAGCATATTTTATTTTAAGAAATTTGAGAATGAATGTGAATGGATGTAGGAATGATGTGAATGGATGTGAATGGATGTAGGAATGATGTGAGTGGATGTAGGAATGATGTGAATGGATGTAGGAATGATGCGAATGAATGTGAATGGATGTAGGAATGATGTGAATGAATGTGAATGGATATAGGAATGATGTGAATGGATGTGAGTGGATGTAGGAATGATGTGAATGGATGAGAATGGATGTAGGAATGATGTGAATGGATGTAGGATGATGTGAATGGATGGGATATGATGTGAATGGATATAGGATGATGAGAATGGATGCGAATGGATGAGGAATGATATAAATGGATGTGAATGGATGTAGGACGATGTAAATGGATGTGGAATGATGTGATGTGAATTTATGTAGAAGAATGTGGAATGATGAGAAATGACGTGGAATGATGTGGAAAGATGGGAGTTTGTTGGAAACTGTAATTGAGACCTGTTTTTAAAAATTGTTTTATGTTAAGAATGCTGGGGAAGCATTTTGACTATCTTGTCAAATAAGGTCGTTAAGAACCTAAGTGAAAAGGTTGCACAACAGCTGACGCGGAGAGTCAATGAAGGACGTCTCGTGTGGCAAGATCGGCCGAGGTCTTGACCAGCCTCGGTTCGATTAAAATGGTGAGATTCCGGTATGGTGGATAAGGGACCAAGGAAGCAGCCTATGAGTGAAGTGCTAGGTGACCTGCGAAGGAACCTAAAGGGTGCTGACCATACAGTGCTCGGGCTCTGGGTCGCCCATGATATCCACGCGTGTGCTAGGGAAGAAAATGAGTTGGAGTTGTTTTCTGAACACGGGCATGGATCTGGTTGATTGGCCTTGATGGTCTTCAACGGATGAGTTCTTGGCTCTTTTACATGGATCTTGTTGTTTGATCTAGCTGATCTTCAACGGAGAGTCCATATAGATTTTATGTGATTATATTCCCAGGTACTATGGACTAGGGACTATTGAAAAGGCCCCTGTGTGAGCAAGTGGTGAGCGTTCTAGTTGCCAATGATGCCATAGGTATGCCGAGGAAGAAATGATTGGAAATTGGACTGGGAAATGAAATACTGAGGATCGTGATGGGAAACACTATGGTTTCGTTCCTCTTTCGTTCCAACTTTGTTTTAAAGACAGCTGAATCTGTGGAAAAGGCAATTTCATATTGGTTGCATAAGTGATGTGTCTATTTTGTAATTTGCTTGAGTGCTGGCTAGGGGGCCTGAAGACTCTTTTCCCTGGTGGATGCGTAGAGGGGGCATGTATCTTTCAAAAAGCTACCGGCATGGATTTGGTGCTCTTGGTGCATGCAGGTACCTACCGGAATACTTAGGAAGCACACGGCATACATTGGGAACTCTCAGTGCATGTCGGGAGTACTGGCATGCATTGGAAGCTATCGACATACTTAGGTAGCACCCGACATGCATTCGGTGCTCTCGGTTCATGCCAGGAACTACCGGCATACTTAGGTAGCACTCGATATGCATTGGGAGCTTCCGTTGCATGTCGGGAGTTACTGGCATGCATTGAAAATTACTGGCATGCCTAGGTAACACCCATCATGCATTGGGCATGCCAGTAACCATCGGTGTGAGATCCCACTGCCCCCTCTGCGCACCGGATTCCCTGATGGTAGCAACAGAAGTAGCTTCCTCTTGCGCGGGGCAGGGTTTCTCACTCAGGGCCTTGCTCTCGAATGTCCGCGCACGAGACTAAGCTAGTGGTCATTCCGAAAACCAAAACTGGGAAAATTTCCCATGCCCGGAAAGCGGGGACGATTCCACCATTTTTATTTTCTTAACAAATTCTTTTAACGAGGTCAAGATATTGAACTAATTTCATCTGATAAAACCAGATAGAAGGGAAACTATTACAGACTTAACTTTGAAGGAATCAACGCTTTTTTCCTAATTGAATCAGGGCACAATGGTTGATTTATTCTTTAGAGAAGTCTTTAGGATTCTAAATTTTAACTACTCGAGTTCTAAGCGTATTCCTATTAATCAATTTTATTATTAAAACTCTACTGATTCCAGCCTAACCCCATCCGGCCCATGGGATAGCCACCGCCCAACCACTGGAATAGTAGAACCAGACAAGTACTCACCCACCCATAATTGAAAGCCTTTCTTAGCTTTTGCTTTAGAATACAGATACTCACACACTCCTCATTAAACTTTAATTTATAAAACAATCCATTGACAAAATTACTCGTTACAGATGTCATAACTCAAAATTTCCATTCAATCCTTGTTTCTCACAAAACAATATCACTCTGGACTCTCCGTTGAGAGACCAGTAGGTCAACAACGAGATCCAGTAAACAGATTACAATAATTTTTTCGTCATCATTCATATATACATCTTCCATGACATACGCATGGGTGTCCTAAGCACCGCGAGCCCGTGCATCGCCTGGTCAGAACCCTCCAGGATCCTCCTTAGGTGTCCTGGCACTTCACTCTCAGGGACCGCTTCGTCGGCCCTCGCCCATCATACCGGAAGCACACCATTTTACACCATACCCAGCTGGTCAAGACCTAGGCAGGTTTTTGTTGCATGAGCCGTCCTTTGAACACTCCCCGCCAGCTATTTTTGTAACAGAACTTCCCTTAGAAAAAACACATATACGAAATGCTCCCTCCAGCATTCTGGCGTAAGACAGTCCTTTAAGAAAACAGGGTGCAAGTTTTCAGTTTTGATTTTCATTTGAATACAATGGATATATCTTAATTTCGTATCCGAAGACTTCTAGATCACAGGTCTGGATTCCCAAGTAGAATTCCTTGAATTCTGTAATCTTGATCCTCAGATCAAAATTCATAAAAATCCATTTTGATGAAAGTAACACTTTTATAATAAAAAATATTCTTTCATGCATCTATTTTTGCATAAAAATCAATATTGATGAAAGTAACTCTTTTGTTATAAAAAACAATCAAACAATATGCATCTTTCTATGCATAGAATTTATATCTAATGAAAATCACTCTTTTATAATAATAAAAAAATAACCAATATGCATCTTTCTATGCATAAAATTTATATCTAATGAAAATCACTCTTTTATAATTAAAAAAATAACCAATATGCATCTTTCTATGCATAGAATTTATATCTAATGAAAATCACTCTAAAAAATAACCAATATGCATCTTTCTATGCATAGAATTTATATCTAATGAAAATAACACTTTTAGAATAAATATATTTCTACTATGCATTTTTCTATGCATAGAATGAAAATGACACTTTTAGAATACACAAACGATAGGGATTATTCTTTTAGAATAATAAAAGATGAAACTTATTTCACAAAATTTTAGAAAATTTTGCCATAACCTCCTTTATATGGATGACCATTTTTCAAATTTTTCTACTTTAATTTACTTAAAAATTAACCCCAATTGGTTTTAAGCACTCTAAACTAATCAATTTTCACTTTTAAAAGAGAAACAATATGAAAAGTTTAATTCCAACTATTAGATCACTTAACTAGGATATAAAGAAGGGATGATTTTAAGAATGAGAGAGGTGGAAAGCCTTCCCAACAAGGCATAGCATCGATTTATCATTTCAACAAAAAAAAAATTAGAAAACCATTAAAAGAGTAAAGAAAAATATAAGATTTCTAACTTACATGAATTCTGGGAGCTTTCCTTTGGCTTGATGGTTTCAGGGATCTACTCTTGTTTGCAACAAGAGTGGCCACCAATTCTTTAGAAGAGGGAATGGTCAAAAACTAGTGAATTATTAAGAAATTCACAGTTCTTGGCTCTTGGGAGGAGTAGAGTAACAGTGCATAAAACACTATTAAGCTTCAACAAAGGGGGAGGCTTCTATTTATACGAAAAAGTTGGCTTCTAACCAAGCAAACTGATTCTAGAATTTTCCAGATCAGTTTGGTCAATTTTTGGTCAGTTTAGCTTACTTTTTGGAACTAGACTTGAATTAGGAGAGAGGAGAGATGAAATATCTCAATTTTTGATAATTTAAAACTCCACCACACATGTGAAATAGGTGCCTTCTTCATGAGGGGGGAAATCCCATTGTGATATCAGATATGGCCCACAATATCTGGGGGATAACTTCTTGTACTTCCCAAGAGATAGAGAACTTCTTTTGGGGTGTACGCGAATGAAGACCATATCTGCTTCTTCGAATTCTCTGTTTGTCCTTTTCTTATCTGCATACTGCTTTTGTCTATCCTAGGTAGCTTTTATATCTTTGTGATGTGACGTCTGTTGCTCCATGTCGTCAAGCATTTGTCTGGACATCTCAACCCTAATCAATGGGTCGGACCAAGTTAATGGAGTTAAGCAATCTTGTCCATACAGAGCTTTGAAGGGGTTCATCCCAATACTTCTGTGATAAGAAGCATTGTAGGCAAACTCGACTAGGTGCAGATAGTGTAAGATTCCTCCCCAGCCTTCGAGGTATGCAGGCGTAAGAACCTCCCTTTCTGATCTTATAATTTATTCCCTCTCTAAATAAAAGAAAGATTCTGTTTTAAAAAAAGGAAGACCTTTCCCTAGAATACTTCTCAAAAGTCCCACCTGTTTTAAGGATTATGAACGATGAGTTCGGAAGAGAGAACCGGTGTTTTGGATGCCAAGGTTTTGGTCATCAATAAAAAGACTGCCCAAGATCGACAGAAGCAGTATGCAGATAAAAAGAGGACAGTCAGAGAATTCAAAGAAGCAGATAAAAAGAGGACAGTCAGAGAATTCAAAGAAGCAGATATGGTCTTCATTCGAGTACGGCCCAAAAGAAATTCTTTATCTCTTGGAAAGTATAAGAAGTTTTCCCCCAGATATTGTGGACCATATTTGAATTTAAAGAGAGTAGGTGACAGCCTACGAGCTTCTTTTAACTCCTCATCTCAAAGTTCTTAATGTATTTCATGTAAGCCTTCTAAAGAAAAATGTGCCAAAACCAATTCATCGAAAGGCGGTAAAACTTCAGTGGCAAGATACCCCGTTGGCTTCTAGGTTACGCTAGTTCCTTCTTCTATATAAGTCGTAACTCTTACTTGTCGCTCACAGTAATCTTACTCCCATCGATCTCCTTCTTTCTTAATCTCCTTCATGGCTTGGCAACAGGAATTAGTTTTATCCATGATGATTTCTCACCTTCAAGACGCAAGCGAGTCTGTGAAGAAGGATTTTATAGAATAGTATGACAATCACTTTTCCCTCACTTGGGAACTTCTGTAGCTCAGACCAAATGGTGGACCTATCAAGACATAACTAGGGTAACACCCTGGGGTCAGCAGCACTTTCGTAACAATGTCCGCTTGGCCATGGTTATTGAAGCCTTAGGTTTGGGTCCCTGATACTACTCCGTCATGAGATCAAGGCATCTTGAGTTTTCTGAGCGGGTCTTCTTACTGGCGTGTTTTCTTCCTCATCAGAAGATATGCCTTTACCCCGTTTTTGGCTTGCCTCTCAGAGGTCCTTTTGTTAGATCAAGGCATCTTGAGTTTTCTGAGCGGGTCTTCTTACTGGCGTGTTTTCTTCCTCATCAGAAGATATGCCTTTACCCCGTTTTTGGCTTGCCTCTCAGAGGTCCTTTCTGAGCGGGTCTTCTTTCTGAGCGAGTCTTCTTACTGGCGTGTTTTCTTCCTCATCAGAAGATATGCCTTTACCCCGTTTTTGGCTTGCCTCTCAGAGGTCCTTTTGTTAGATCACCTCATACCACTAAGATAGGTGCGGCAATAACCAACAGAATTATTTTCATAGATGAGTTACCTTATACTTGTGCAGCTTGTGAGTGCTGCTTTTGTGACCAAATGATGGACGGGCTTATGGAAGTGTAAAGAGTTCTTCTATCTTTACTGTATATGTTCCGAGAATAAATAAAGTTTAAATCTTGTTCTTATCTTGAATCTTACTCTCTTTAAGACTTTTCTTGGTGGTTAATCTTGATTAAAATTTTTCTCTAAGTCTCATATTCGTGCATCTTGCGAAATTACCCCAGTTTGCGAGATAAGGACATCTCGCGTTTTTCAAGTGGGAGAGAATATAAGATTCCTCCCCAGCCTCTCAAAATGTCTAGTATCTTTCCTTGAATCAATCCCCTCTTCAGAAATATAAAAGATCTTGTCTCTGCCTATTTTGACATAGAGAGAGAAAATATTCTACAGCGAGAATTTTGAGATTTTGAATATTTTTAGATAGAAAAATTTCTCATATTATTAAAATGAATTCCCCTGAAACAGAAATTTAAAAAGAACTTTCCAATGTGCATTTAGAATTTATTGGAAATGGGTATAGAGGACCTTAGCCTAAGGGTCTAGATTTTTAAAAATTTTTGGATTATGGTCCAATTAAGGTTCCTAAGGGCCAATAGCATCAATCCATGTGTAGGGAGGAGATAAATCCAATTTGTAAAAGAAGATACCCAAAAATGAGTAAATGCTCACATAAGATGAAGAGTTAAAAATATACAAGGTTTATGTGAGATCCCTGTTCCCACCGCGCAACGGATTCGGGGTACTAGCAGCGGAAGTAGCACATCACGCGTGGGTAGGGGTCTCACACTCGGGGCCTCGCCCACGGATATCCGGACAAGAGACTAATCCGTCGGTTTGTCCAAAACCGAAACTGGAAAAACTTCCTTTACTCGGAAAGCATGGGCGATTCCACCAGGATAACTCTTTACTCTAACGTAGTCAAGATCATTACGGATCAACTGATCTGACTGCACCTTTAACGGTACTTGGTCAAATCAAGGTAGAAACTTGCACTTGGATCATTGGGATCAACGCTTTTTTCCCCATCAAGAGGCACAGCCGTTGATTCCTATCCATAGAACAATTTCTATCCGGGATTTACTTTATCTATCGTAAAAACAAAGTTGAGTCTCGATTTATGGATCCATCAGTCTAGCCTAACCCCATCCGATCCCATGGGTTAGCCAACCGCCCAACAACTGTAGTGATGGGATCCAATTTGGAATTTGGTTAGGTTTTGTCCCGGGTACCAAGGAAAAGAGTTCCAAGACCCCCTAGCCGGAATTTCATGCAAACATAAAACTAGCCACACCACTTACACAGCCAATATGAAAATTGCCTTTTTCTTAGCATCAGCTAACTTTAAAACAATCCTTTAATGAAACCATAGTACCACTGATCACAATCTCCCAATTTATCCAGTTGATTCATAATTTTCCATCATTCCTTCATCAGAGTATCTATGGCATCATTGGCAACTAGAACGCTCACCACCTGCCCACACAGAGACCGTTTCCATAGTTCCTAGCCCATAATACTCGGCAATATAATCACTTATCAAGATGGACTCTCGTTGAAGATCAGCAAGATCAACCAACAGATCCATATAAAAGAGCCATGGACTCATCCGTTGAGGACCAGCAAGGTCAGTCAACCAGATCCATGCCCGGTTTCACAAAACAACTCTTACTCCTTGTTCCAATATCTTCCTCGACGCACGCGTGGGTATCCTAGGCGACCCAGAGCCCGAGCACCGTATGGTCAGTACCCTCTAGGATCCTTCGTAGGTGACCTAGCGCTTCACTCATAGGCCGCTTCCTTGGTCCCTCATCCACCGTACCGGAAGCTCACCATTTTAATCGAACCGAGGCTGGTCAAGACCTCGATCGACCTTGCTACGCGAGACGTCCTCCATTGACTCTCCGTCAGCAGTTGCAACTTTATCAGTTAGGTCTCCACGACCTTAATCACAAGACGGTCAAAATGCTTCCCCAGCATTCTTGACATAAAACAGCCATTTACAAACAGCATTTACAAACAGTTTACAAATACAGTTTCTATATTAACTCTCATTTTTCCACATTATCCCTCATTAATCCACATTACTTATTCCACATTCCATGTATATGTGTACTCATCCAATCACCTCCTTTTCCATCTCTTCACTTCAGATTCCTTCACATCACATATCATATATTCACATCCATATCCACATCCATACATCCACATCCACATCCACATTCACATCCATACATCCACATCTACATGCTTATCTCCATTTTCACATCCTCATTTATACATCCACATCCCATATCCACATTCATACATACACATCCATATATCCACATCTACATCCACATACATACATACATCCACATCCACATTCCACATTCACATCTATACATCCACATCTACATTCACATTCACATACATCCACATCCACATTCCCATACATCCACATCTATACATCCACATTCCATATTCACATCTACATTCACATTCACATACATGCATCCACATCTACATGCTTACCTCCATTTTCACATCCTCATTTATACATCCACATCCCATATCCACATTCATACATACACATCCATGCATCCACATCTATATCCACATACATACATACATCCACATCCACATTCCACATTCACATCTATACATCCACATCTACATTCACATTCACATACATCCACATCCACATTCCCATACATCCACATCTATACATCCACATTCCACATTCACATCTACATTCACATTCACATACATCCACATCTACATTCACATTCACATACATCCACATCCCCATTCCCATTCACATCTATACATCCACATCTACATCCACATACATACATACATCCACATCCACATTCCACATTCACATCTATACATCCACATCTACATCCACATTCACATACATCCACATCCACATTTCCATTCACATCTATACATCCACATCCATTCACATCTATACATCCACATCTACATCCACATTTACATCTATGCATATACATCTTCATGCATATATCCATTTTCATGTTCATACATCCACACTCCCATCTCCATATCCACACATCCACATACATACATCCATTTTCACATTCCCATTTATATAACCCCATATACTTTCACATCTAATCTTTTACATCACATCCATTCTCGCCCTATCACAACCCATATACATCTTATCCTATCACATACACTTCTTACCTCATCCCCCCATACACATCTTAATTCATCTTATCACATCCTAACTTATTTCATAAGCATCTTATCACCTCTTATCACATCCTATCACTTTCCATACGCATCTTATCAATTCTTATCACATCTCATACACCTCTTATCACATCTTATCACATTTCATATCTTTTTTTTTTTTTAAAGAATTCTTTTATTTGATATAAGATTTCTCTACACATTTATTTATACATAAATTCCATTTAAGGAGACTAACACTTTCGAAATTAAAATCAATCTTTTATGCATCTTCTTATGCATGATTTCAATTTGGTAGGGAATTATACTTTTAGAATAAAAGAATTTCTCTTATGCATCTAAGTTAAGCATAAAATCCATTTATGAGGAAAATCATACTTTTAGTATAAAAAGAATATCTTTTATGCATACCTATATGCATGAAATCCAATATGATAAAAGTAACACTTTTGATATAAAAAATTCTCCTTTATGCATACTTCTATGCATGAAAATTAAAAATGATAAAAGTAACACTTTTGATATAAAAATTTTCCTTTATGCATACTTCTATGCATGAAAATTAAAAATGATAAAAGTAACACTTTTGATATAAAAATTTTCCTTTATGCATACTTCTATGCATGAAAATTAAAAATGATAAAAGTAACACTTTTGATATAAAAATTTTCTTTTATGCATACTTTTATGTATGAAATAAAAATGGTAAAAATAACACTTTTGATATAAAAATTTATCCTTTATGCATACTTCTATGCATGAAAGTAAAAATGATAAAAGTAACACTTTTGATATAAAAATTTATCCATTATGCATACTTCTATGCATGAAAATAAAAATGGTAAAAATAACACTTTTGATATAAAAATTTATCCTTTATGCATAATATTAAAATTCAATTTCTCCATGATTATAATGAAATTCTTTCAATTAATCTAGAATGATGATTCCTAGAATATGGTAGGAAGTCCTCTTTTTATGCTTTGAATGAAAATTTTTTATGCATAATTTTTATAAAAATTTTGCCATAGCTCCGCTGCTATGACTGATAAATCTCAATTTTTCTAAGGGATAAAGCTTATCATTAAGGAAATAATTAAAATGATTCTCTAATTGGATCCTTAATCCATAATGGATTGAATCATCAATATACATAAACTAAAAGCATAAGAAAAAGCCATTAATTTGGCCTCAAGCATAGC
This sequence comes from Cibotium barometz, assembly GCF_041138505.1. Classification (NCBI taxonomy): domain Eukaryota; kingdom Viridiplantae; phylum Streptophyta; class Polypodiopsida; order Cyatheales; family Cibotiaceae; genus Cibotium; species Cibotium barometz. The sequence continues at coordinate 30,333,769 of NC_141058.1, forward strand.
TTTATCTTGGGTTAAGGAAAAGCTTTATGAAAAGCTTGATTTGGATTGAGAATGGGTCATGAGTATGACCATTTCTTGAGTGAGAGAGAGAATTTACATAAGAATCATTAGAATTTAAACATAAATAAAAATTAACTTCAATAGAATTTATTAAATTATGTAACTCTTCACTACTATTCAAACTTCAATAGCATTTAAAAAAAACCATACCAATTAAACTTCTCAAGCTTGAGAGGGGTTGAGAAGAGAGAAACATTGAGAAATTATAGAAAGATGAATATTCACTAATTACCTTACAACTTGCTTGATTCTTTGTTCACGGTAGAGGCCCCCAACCAATCAATTGGTTAAGTATGTTGATGGAGCCACTAATGGGGATTGAAGAAAGAGGGAAGCTCCAAAAACTAGTGAATTATTAAATGAATTCACAGTTCTTGGCTTAGGTGGAGTAGAGTAACGATGCATAAACACTATATATTTTTCAACAAGGGTGAGGCTTCTATTTATAGGAAAAATTGAGCTCCTAACCAAACAAACTGATTCTAGAATTTTCTAAATCAGTTTGGTCAATATTTGACCATTTTTAGGTCAGTTAAGCTAACTTTTTGGAACTAGACTTGAATGAGGAGAGAGGAGAGATGAAATATCTCAATTTTTATGAGTTTAAAACTCATTCAAGCATGTGAAATATGCACCTCCTTTAAAGAACTCCCCTTCCTTACATATGTCATATTTTTAATATTGCTCATAGTTTTTTACTAATAAACCTTGTACATTTTCAACTCTTCATCTTATGTGAAATATGCACCTCCTTTAAAGAACTCCCCTTCCTTACATATGTCATATTTTTAATATTGCTCATAGTTTTTTACTAATAAACCTTGTACATTTTCAACTCTTCATCTTATGTGAAATATGCACCTCCTTTAAAGAACTCCCCTTCCTTACATATGTCATACTTTTAATATTGCTCATAATTTTTTATTCATAAACCTTGTACATTTTCAACTCTTCATCTTATGTGAAATATGCACCTCCTTTAAAGAACTCCCCTTCCTTACATATGTCATACTTTTAATATTGCTCATAATTTTTTATTAATAAACCTTGTACATTTTCAACTCTTCATCTTATGTGAAATATGCACCTCCTTTAAAGAACTCCTCTTCCTTACATATGTCATACTTTTAATATTGCTCATAGTTTTTTTTACTAATAAACCTTGTACATTTTCAACTCTTCACCTTATGTGAGCATTTACTCATTTTTGGGTATTTTCTTTTTACAAGTTGGATTTATCTCCTCCCTACACATGGATTGATGTTATTGGTCCATAGGAACCTTAATTGGACCATAGTCTAAAGATTTCTGAAAATCTAGACCCTTAGGCTAAGGTTCTTTATAGCTATTTTCAATTAATTCCAATTGCACATTGGAAAATTCTTTTTGAATTTCTGTTTCAGGGGAACTCATCTGAATTAGAAGAGATATTTTTCTATCCAAAAATATTCAAAATCTGAATATTCTCTCTCTAGAATATTTTTCTCTCTCTAGGCTAAAACAGATAGAAACAAGGTCTTTATATTTCTGAAGAGGGATTGATTACAGGGAAAGATACTAGACATCAAAAGGGGGTTGGGGGAGGAATCTTACATTCTACCCCACTTAAAAAACGCGAGATGTCCTCATCTCGCAACTTGGAATAATTTCGCAAGATGCACGAATATGAGACTTAGAGAAAAATTTTAATCAAGATTAACCACCAAGAAACGTCTTAAAGAGAGCAAGATTCAAAATAAGAACAAGATTTAAACTTTATTCATTCTCGGAACTTATACAGTAAAGATAGAAGAACTCTTTACACTTCCATAAGCCCGTCCATCATATGATCACAAAAGCAGTCTTCACAAGCTGCACAAGTATAAGGTAACTCATCTATGGGAATAATTCTGTTGGTTATTGCTGCACCTATCTCAGTGGTATGAGGTGATCTAACAAAAGGACCTCTGAGAGGCAAGCCAAAAACGGGATAAAGGCATATCTTCTCATGAGGAAGAAAACATGCCAGTAAGAAGACCCGCTCAGAAAACCCAAGATGCCTTGATCTCATGACACAGTAATATCGGGGACCCAAACCCAAAGCTTCAATAACCATGGCCAAGCGGACATTGTTACGAAAGTGCTGCTGACCCCAGGGTGTTACCCTAGTTATGTTTTGATAGGTCCGCCATTTGGTTTGCGCTACAGAAGTTTCCAAGTGAGGGAAAAGTGAGCGCTCATACTGCTCTATAAAATCTTTCTTCACAGATTCACTTGCGCCTTGAAGGTGAGGAATCATTATGGATAAAACTAGTTCTTGTTGCCAAGCCATGAAGGAGATTAAGAAAGAAAGGAGATAGATGGAAGTAAGATTACTGTGAGCGACAAGTAAAAGTCACGACTTATATGAAGGAAGGAGCTAGCGTAACTTAGAAGCCAACGGTAACTTGCCACTGAAGTTTTACCGTCTTTCCATGATTTGGGTTTGACACATTTTTCTATAGAAGGCATTAAGAATTTTGAGATGAAGAGATAAAAGAAGCTTGTAGGCTAAGTCACCTACTTTCATTGAATTCAGATATAAGGCTCACAATATCTGGGGGATAACTTCATATACTCCCCAAGAGATAAAGAACTTCTTTTGGGCCGTACTCGAATGAAGACCAAAACCTTGATATCCAAAACATCGATTCTCACTTCTGAACTCATTGTTCTGAATCCTTAAAACAGGTGGGACTCTTGAGAAGTATTCTAGGAAAAGGGTCTTCCTTTGTTAAACAGAACTTTCTTTTATTTTAGAGAGGGAATAATTATAAGATCAGAAAGGGAGATTCTTACTCCTGTATACCTCGAAGGATGGGGAGGAATCTTACATTCTACCCCACTTAAAAAGTGCGAGATGTCCTCATCTCGCAAGGTAGAGGACAACTCTTTTTCTTAACATCCAATTTTATTTTGGGGTTCCTTATATTCTGGTCAACCCAACAGAACACTGGGATAAATATCCCTTATATAGAACTCATCATTAATATTCAGATCATATCATTCATATCTTTAACATGATAATGGTCCATTAGACCGAAAAATTTCCTTCTGAACATTCCTCCACGGGAATTTCAGTCAAGCAAGTTCTCAATTTGTCATCCCTTAACTTGATCTACTGATCAAGTGTTAACAGTAACAATTTGACAGCACAACCCACTAATCTCATAGTGATTTGCTGAATTCATTATCATCATTCCAGTTATGAATATCATCACTGGGACTCGTCCCATTCATCCTCATTGTGGTTTCGCTCAGTTATTACATTTCAACTAAATTTTAAAAATCATCATTTTTCAATCAGAATCCAAATCAATTCATCAATTCTCAAACAGAATTAAAAATCATATCAACCACATTCGAATTCGTCATCTGGATAGCATTAACGCTTATAATTTCAAGTCTTAGATTTACTCGTATATACTGTCAGTAAAGAGCTGCAGTATACTCTCGGTATATACGGGTAGTCACGGCCCTTGGAATTATAAGGTAAATACCATCATGTCTAGGTCTCAAGCAAGTCAGGGATTCTATATAATTGCGGTACTTCCATCTGAAGACCCAATTACCAATTTACGAATTTCAGTTTAAATATCAAATTGTATGACTTATATCACACAATTACAACCTTTTTGTGTTTCTTGATAAGTTTTTGACAAATTTGGTTTCTCAGTTGATCTTTATTAGCCAAATGCTCTGATACCAATTGTGAGATCCCTGTTCCCACCGCGCAACGGATTCGGGGTACTAGCAGCGGAAGTAGCACATCACGCGTGGGTAGGGGTCTCACACTCGGGGCCTCGCCCACGGATATCCGGACAAGAGACTAATCCGTCGGTTTGTCCAAAACCGAAACTGGAAAAACTTCCTTTACTCGGAAAGCATGGGCGATTCCACCAGGATAACTCTTTACTCTAACGTAGTCAAGATCATTACGGATCAACTGATCTGACTGCACCTTTAACGGTACTTGGTCAAATCAAGGTAGAAACTTGCACTTGGATCATTGGGATCAACACTTTTTTCTCCATCAAGAGGCACAGCCGTTGATTCCTATCCATAGAACAATTTCTATCCGGGATTTACTTTATCTATCGTAAAAACAAAGTTGAGTCTCGATTTATGGATCCATCAGTCTAGCCTAACCCCATCCGATCCCATGGGTTAGCCAACCGCCCAACAACTGTAGTGATGGGATCCAATTTGGAATTTGGTTAGGTTTTGTCCCGGGTACCAAGGAAAAGAGTTCCAAGACCCCCTAGCCGGAATTTCATGCAAACATAAAACTAGCCACACCACTTACACAGCCAATATGAAAATTGCCTTTTTCTTAGCATCAGCTAACTTTAAAACAATCCTTTAATGAAACCATAGTACCACTGATCACAATCTCCCAATTTATCCAGTTGATTCATAATTTTCCATCATTCCTTCATCAGAGTATCTATGGCATCATTGGCAACTAGAACGCTCACCACCTGCCCACACAGAGGCCGTTTCCATAGTTCCTAGCCCATAATACTCGGCAATATAATCACTTATCAAGATGGACTCTCGTTGAAGATCAGCAAGATCAACCAACAGATCCATATAAAAGAGCCATGGACTCATCCGTTGAGGACCAGCAAGGTCAGTCAACCAGATCCATGCCCGGTTTCACAAAACAACTCTTACTCCTTGTTCCAATATCTTCCTCGACGCACGCGTGGGTATCCTAGGCGACCCAGAGCCCGAGCACCGTATGGTCAGCACCCTCTAGGATCCTTCGCAGGTGACCTAGCGCTTCACTCATAGGCCGCTTCCTTGGTCCCTCATCCACCGTACCGGAAGCTCACCATTTTAATCGAACCGAGGCTGGTCAAGACCTCGATCGACCTTGCTACGCGAGACGTCCTCCATTGACTCTCCGTCAGCAGTTGCAACTTTATCAGTTAGGTCTCCACGACCTTAATCACAAGACGGTCAAAATGCTTCCCCAGCATTCTTGACATAAAACAGCCATTTACAAACAGCATTTACAAACAGTTTACAAATACAGTTTCTATATTAACTCTCATTTTTCCACATTATCCCTCATTAATCCACATTACTTATTCCACATTCCATGTATATGTGTACTCATCCAATCACCTCCTTTTCCATCTCTTCACTTCAGATTCCTTCACATCACATATCATATATTCACATCCATATCCACATCCATACATCCACATCCACATCCACATTCACATCCATACATCCACATCTACATGCTTATCTCCATTTTCACATCCTCATTTATACATCCACATCCCATATCCACATTCATACATACACATCCATATATCCACATCTACATCCACATACATACATACATCCACATCCACATTCCACATTCACATCTATACATCCACATCTACATTCACATTCACATACATCCACATCCACATTCCCATACATCCACATCTATACATCCACATTCCACATTCACATCTACATTCACATTCACATACATGCATCCACATCTACATGCTTACCTCCATTTTCACATCCTCATTTATACATCCACATCCCATATCCACATTCATACATACACATCCATGCATCCACATCTATATCCACATACATACATACATCCACATCCACATTCCACATTCACATCTATATATCCACATCTACATTCACATTCACATACATCCACATTCCCATACATCCACATTCCACATTCACATCTACATTCACATTCACATACATCCACATCTACATTCACATTCACATACATCCACATCTCCATTCCCATTCACATCTATACATCCACATCTACATCCACATACATACATACATCCACATCCACATTCCACATTCACATCTATACATCCACATCTACATCCACATTCACATACATCCACATCCACATTTCCATTCACATCTATACATCCACATCCATTCACATCTATACATCCACATCTACATCCACATTTACATCTATGCATATACATCTTCATGCATATATCCATTTTCATGTTCATACATCCACACTCCCATCTCCATATCCACACATCCACATACATACATCCATTTTCACATTCCCATTTATATAACCCCATATACTTTCACATCTAATCTTTTACATCACATCCATTCTCGCCCTATCACAACCCATATACATCTTATCCTATCACATACACTTCTTACCTCATCCCCCCATACACATCTTAATTCATCTTATCACATCCTAACTTATTTCATAAGCATCTTATCACCTCTTATCACATCCTATCACATACGCATCTTATCAATTCTTATCACATCTCATACACCTCTTATCACATCTTATCACATTTCATATCTTTTTTTTTTTAAGAGAATTCTTTTATTTGATATAAGATTTCTCTACACATTTATTTATACATAAATTCCATTTAAGGAGACTAACACTTTCGAAATTAAAATCAATCTTTTATGCATCTTCTTATGCATGATTTCAATTTGGTAGGGAATTATACTTTTAGAATAAAAGAATTTCTCTTATGCATCTAAGTTAAGCATAAAATCCATTTATGAGGAAAATCATACTTTTAGTATAAAAAGAATATCTTTTATGCATACCTATATGCATGAAATCCAATATGATAAAAGTAACACTTTTGATATAAAAAATTTTCCTTTATGCATACTTCTATGCATGAAAATTAAAAATGATAAAAGTAACACTTTTGATATAAAAATTTTCCTTTATGCATACTTCTATGCATGAAAATTAAAAATGATAAAAGTAACACTTTTGATATAAAAATTTTCCTTTATGCATACTTCTATGCATGAAAATTAAAAATGATAAAAGTAACACTTTTGATATAAAAATTTTCTTTTATGCATACTTTTATGTATGAAATAAAAATGGTAAAAATAACACTTTTGATATAAAAATTTATCCTTTATGCATACTTCTATGCATGAAAGTAAAAATGATAAAAGTAACACTTTTGATATAAAAATTTATCCATTATGCATACTTCTATGCATGAAAATAAAAATGGTAAAAATAACACTTTTGATATAAAAATTTATCCTTTATGCATAATATTAAAATTCAATTTCTCCATGATTATAATGAAATTCTTTCAATTAATCTAGGATGATGATTCCTAGAATATGGTAGGAAGTCCTCTTTTTATGCTTTGAATGAAAATTTTTTATGCATAATTTTTATAAAAATTTTGCCATAGCTCCGCTGCTATGACTGATAAATCTCAATTTTTCTAAGGGATAAAGCTTATCATTAAGGAAATAATTAAAATGATTCTCTAATTGGATCCTTAATCCATAATGGATTGAATCATCAATATACATAAACTAAAAGCATAAGAAAAAGCCATTAATTTGGCCTCAAGCATAGCTTTATCTTGGGTTAAGGAAAAGCTTTATGAAAAGCTTGATTTGGATTGAGAATGGGTCATGAGTATGACCATTTCTTGAGTGAGAGAGAGAATTTACATAAGAATCATTAGAATTTAAACATAAATAAAAATTAACTTCAATAGCATTTATTAAATTATGTAACTCTTCACTACTATTCAAACTTCAATAGCATTTAAAAAAAACCATACCAATTAAACTTCTCAAGCTTGAGAGGGGTTGAGAAGAGAGAAACATTGAGAAATTATAGAAAGATGAATATTCACTAATTACCTTACAACTTGCTTGATTCTTTGTTCACGGTAGAGGCCCCCAACCAATCAATTTGTAAGATCCCTGTTCCCACCGAGCAACGGATTCGGGGTACTGGCAGCGGAAGTAGCGCTTCTTGCGTGGGACAGGGGTCCCACACTCGGGGCCTCGCCCACAGATATCCGGATAAGAGACTAATCCGTCGGTTGTTCCAAAACCGAACCCGGAAAAACTTCCTTTACCGGAAAGCACGGGCGATTCCACCAGGATAACTTTTTACTCTAACGTAGTCAAGATCATTTCTGATCGAGATGATCCGATTACATCTATAAGATACTTAGTCAGTTCAAGGAAGAAACTTGCACTTGGATCATTGGGATCAACGCTTTTTTCCCCATTCAAGAGGCACAGCCGTTGATTCCTATCCATAGAACAGTTACTGTCCGGGATTTATTTATTTTTTTTTTCTATCGTAAAAACAAAAGTTTGAGTCTCGGTTTACGGATCCATCAGTCCAGCCTAACCCCATCCAATCCCATGGGTTAGCCAACCGCCCAACCACTGTAGTGATGGGATCCAATTAAAAATTTGGTTAGGTTTTGTCTCGGGTACCAAGGAAAAGAGTTCCAAGGCCCCCTAGCCGGATGTTCATGCAAAATAAAACTAGTCACACCACTCACACACCCAATATGAAATTGCCTTTTTTTCAACCAGATTCAACCAGTTTAAAACAATCCTTTAATAAAACCATAGTATCATTGATCACCATCTTCCAATTTATCCAATTGATTCTTAATTTCCCATCATTCCTTCATTAGAGTATCTATGGCATCATTGGTAACTAGAATGCTCAGGAGCCGTTTCGATAGTTCCTAGCCCATAATACTTGGCAATATAATCACTTAACAAGATGGACTCTCGTTGAAGATCAGCAAGATCAACCAACAGATCCATATAAGGAGCCATGGACTCATCCATTGAAGACCAGCAAGGTCAATCAACCAGATCCATGCTCGATTTCAGAAAACAACTCCAACTCTGTTCCAATATCTTCCTCGACGCACGCGTGGGTATCCTAGGCAACCCAGAGCCCGAGCACCGTATGGTCAGCACCCTCTAGGATCCTTCGCAGGTAACCTAGCGCTTCACGCATAGGCCGCTTCCTTGGCCCCTCATCCACCGTACCGGAAGCTCACCATTTTAATCGCACCGAGGCTGGTCAAGACCTCGGCCGACCTTGCTACGCGAGACGTCCTTCATTGACTCCCCGTCAGCAGTTGCAACTTTACCATCACGACTTTAATCACAAGACGGTCAAAATGCTCCCCCAGCATTCTTGACATAAAACAATCATTTACAAACAGCATTTACAAACAGTATTTACAAACAGTATTTTACAACAGTTTACAACACAA